>NC_081360.1:92886881-93491831 GCF_030684315.1 Stegostoma tigrinum
GGACTCCGCCCACAACTCTTTTTTTGATTTCTATGGCACTACTTCCCTCTCTCCCATCCTGAATTGGAAAGGTTTGTCGGTTTATTGCTTCAAATTTCCACCTTGCCCTCCCTTCCACCTGGCCTATTTCTGACTCCTTCCTTCCCTTTCTCGACATCTCTGTTTCCACTTCAGGGGATCGATTGGCACTAATATCCACTACAAACCCACTGACTCCCACAGCTACCTGAACTATATATCGTTGCATGCTGCTCCCTGTAAAGACTCCATTCCATTCTCTCAGTGCCTCTGTCAGCATCGCATAGGTTCAGATGAGGCCAGCTTCAACAAGGCAACCTTCAAAATGTCTACCTTCATCTTTAATCGAGGTTTCCCCAGCACTAATGTTGACCAGGTCCAACCTGCCTCCCGCTCTTCTGCCTTCAACCACGCCCCCTTCCCTCCCACAACAGCAATAGGGTTCCCCTTATCCTCACCTACCATTCCATCAACATCCACATCCAGAAGATCGTCAGGTGCCATTTCTGCCACCTCCAGTGAGATACCACCACCAGAGATATATTCGTCTCCCCAGGGCCTGTTCTCACTGAGACACCCTCGGCCACTCTTCCTTCTCTCCCAACACCACCATCACAACTCACCATCCCACCCCCAACCTCTCCCACCTCCCACCCCCCACTCCACAGCCCCACGGCACCTTCCCTTTCATCCAACAAAGATGCAACACCTGCCCATTTACTTCCTCCCTCCCCAGTGTCCACGTGCCCAAACATACCTTCCTGGTGAAGCAGCACTTTACCTGCACTTCCCACAATCTAGACGACTGCATTCGCTGCTCACAGTGTAGTCACCTCTACATTGGGGAAACGAAGCATAGACTGGCTGACCGCTTCGCAGGACATCTATGTTCTACTTGCAAAAAAGACCGTCAGCTTCCTGTTGCCTGCCACATTAACACACCACCCTGTTCCCTGGCTAACATCCTGTCTCTGGCTTGCCGCAGTTTTCCAGCGAAACTCAGCACAAGCTGAAAGAAGAACACCTCATTTCCTGCTTGACCCCTCTGTACTCACTATTGAGTTCAATAATTCTAGGGCCTAAACTCTCCCAAGTGTTAGTTCCCCGTCCCACACAACAGGCCTTGTTATCACATAGTCT
Organism: Stegostoma tigrinum; assembly: GCF_030684315.1. Taxonomy (NCBI): domain Eukaryota; kingdom Metazoa; phylum Chordata; class Chondrichthyes; order Orectolobiformes; family Stegostomatidae; genus Stegostoma; species Stegostoma tigrinum. Next base: position 92,888,040 of record NC_081360.1, read on the forward strand.
GACGTTACTCACTACCCGTTGTCAATCACTAACAGCCTCCAGTAACTGCTATTTACCTTCCTAACCAAATCATTATCAACTCCTTTGTCTATTCGACTGCTCTATCTCTTTAAAACCAATAAGAACTGTGGATGCTCTAAATCAGCAACAAAAATAAAGTTGCTGGAGAATCTCAGCAGGTCTGGCAGCATCAGTGGAGGAGAAAACAGAGTTAACATTTCGGGACCGGTGACACTTCCTCAGAACTTCCTTTGAGGAAGGGTCACCGGACCCGAAATGTTAACTCTGTTTTCTCCTCCACAGATGCTGCCAGACTCGCTGAGCTTTTCCAGCAACTTTGTTTTTGCCTTCTGTCTTTGTCTCTCTCTGTCTCTCTTTGTCTGTCTCTCTCGCTTTGTTTCTGGGCTCTATTCCCACCTATTGTTTACTTCTTACCTCCCCCCTCCCTATATTTTGCATATAAATTACATTTTCTTTGCTACCATCACTTCTGAGGAACGGTCACCAGACCTGAAATGTTTTTCTTCACAGATGCTGCTAGATCTGCTGAGCGTTTCCAGCAACTTGTTCTGGTTTTATTCCTTTACAGCCAAACATTTCCAAGTCAAGCTGGTATGCAACTTCAAAGGGAACTTGAAGGTGTGTATTTTGGGAGCAATTTACAGAAAGGGTTGGCATGGTGACTCAGTGGTTAGCTCTGCTGCCTCATACCACCAGGGACCCAGGTTCAGTTCCACCCTTGGTTGACTGTCTGTGTAGAATTTGCACATCCTCCCCATTGTCTGTATAGGTTTCTGCCAGGTGCTCCGGCTTTCTCCCACAGTCCAAAGATGTGCAGGCTAGGTGGATTGGCCATGCTAAATTTCCCATAGTACCCAGGGGTGTTTTGGTTAGATGCGAAAAAATGCAAGGGTAGGGGAATGGGTCTGAGTGGGATGCTCTTCAGAGCAGCAGTGTGGAATTGTAGGGCTGAATGGCCTGTTTACACATCATAGGGATTCTATGATCTACAAAAGCCTTGAGATATATTTGCGTGCATTTTCCACTGGTGCACATTTCACCCACAGTATGCTAGTGGCGAAGGAGTAAACATTGACTGGCAGCCACTCCACCACCTTTAATGTGGGCCATTTTATTGATGGTGCCGTACTTTTTTGAGCTTAAGGCAGAGATCACGGTTTTGGAAGATGTTTTCTGAGGATCTTGGTGAGTTGTTTGAGTGCCGTGTAGGTCGTACACAACATGCTCCTCGTGATTGCCAGACTGAATTCTGAAGATGCTGGGTGCAGTGGCAATTAAGTGGGCTACTCTGTCCTGTTGACCCCCTGGAGTGTGTACTGTTAGCACTCATCCAGGCACTGATGAGTGTACTGTTGTACTCTTGACTCATGCCTTGTAGATTCTTTAAACTCAGTGCACCATGCCCCTGCCGCCTCATGAAAAGATGTGTTTCCCCAATACCTTCACTACAGTCATGTTGCAGTGCCACCCAGCTCTGTCTGGGTGCTGGTTAGTCTTAGAAAGTCCTTGATGGCTGAAATATGCATTTGGAATGTGGATTGGGTGCAGACCAGATATGAGTTGGTGCAGCTTTTCAGTTTGCGAACTTGATTAATAATTCAACTTTTAGAATGAATCAAATTGAAGATTAATTCTCATTTCCTTTTCAGTCCTCTTGCACAGATATTGGAACAGCATTTATCACTCGATCACCTATTATTGATATAAACTAATTAACAAATTGTGGAGAATAGCCGTTCTAAATTGGGTATATTAACCTACCAATGCTGTTTTAATCTTTACAAATGGAGAAATATTGGGAATTTGTTTCCTTTTACATGTGCTTTTATTGGTTAAGGATAAAAAAGCCTTTTGCTTTCTAATTTTTAATTAATAATTCGAACAAGTTTCAAAATCAGCACAAACACATTTTGACCCTGAGGCACTGATGCATGAATTTAATTTGTGCTGTTTTTAATGAGGTGAGGGGAAAAAAAATACAACATTGTAATAAATACAAAACATCGACCAATGTTGGAAATTTGAACAGAAAAGGAAGTGGCTGAAATAGTACAGTAGGCTAATCAGTATCTGTGGTCGAGACAGACAACTCATGGTTTGGGGTTGGAAACTTCAACAGATGGTAATTGATCTATTCTGGATTTCCTATTTTAATTCCACCGTGTAGCTTCTGTTGTCAACACAAACAAGAGTGAAGTGGTTGAGTCCAGTTCTGACAATCTCTGAGTCCAGTTACCGTTGCTTGAGAGAATGATAAAAGGGACAGTGCTTGCTGGAGCTTGGTTTGGAAAAATGCTTGCGGCAGAAATCCAATTTGTACTAAATACCTCAACGAATTCAGCCTTGTCATGGTCCATTGATAAAAAATGATGCTATCACTGATGACACACCCATTGTTTTGTTGGACTCAGAGATTTTGAAACCTATCATCGAACTTCTACAGTTGTGACCAGAGTAATTAAATTCTGATTCTAGAAATTTTAATCACTTTTTTTTGGTTTATATCTGGATGATAACTGGGTCAGTATTGCAAGTGTCTGCTTTGCATGTTAAACAATTTCTTTGCTTATTTATTACCATTAATTGCATAACTCCAGCTCGCCGAACTCCTCCAAATGTTTATTTTTGTGTTATCATTTAAACTGTTAATCTATAGCCCCTGGTAATGTTCTGGGGAACCAAGTTGAAATCCTGCCATGGCAGAGGCTGGAATTTGAATCTTAAAATAAGATAAAATTTGGAATGAAGAAACTAATGATAACCATGAAACCATTGTCAAATGTAATAAAAACTGATCTGGTCCACCAGTATGACACAAGGGTCCTGACCTGAAATGTCAGCTTTCCTGCTCCCCTGGTGCTGCCTAGCCTGCTGTGTTCCTCCAGCTGCACACTGTGTTATCTCTGACTCCAGCATCTGCATTCTTACTCTCTCTGGCTCCCTAATACCCTTTTAGGGAAGGAACGATATTAGCCTGGCCTGGCCTACGTGTAACAAAGCAAGATGACTTTTGCTGCGCCCTCTGGACGATTAAGATTAAACAATAAATATTGGCCTAGCCAGAATCACGCTCATCTGATAAATTAATTTTAAAAAGCAGCACACATTCAAGGAGACAAAAAATGGCAATTTTCATCTTATTGTGAAAACTTTTGTTACACTGCAAATAGAGCTGGAATTGGATTGTTGGTTATAAATTATGTGACAGACTATACAACTCCCACGTGATATTGTTGCTTTTGAATTATTGCGTTTCACAAGTCCAAGATAATTGGTGTCTCATCAATCCCCCATCTAGAGTCCTCTGTTTATTTGCTTCAAGTTGCCATGTAAACAGGTGACAGGCAACAGCAGTGATATCAATCAAATTAACTTGTGATTGATGATGCACATCAACAATGGTGCATGACTGATCCTGTCATCCTATTGCTAACGACTGCTGCACTGAGGGTAACGTCCTGTTGAAAACTAATTTGTACTTTTACAAAGCTCAAATGTGTTCCATTTTAGCGGTGCTCAAAATAATAAGCGGAGGTGGTAGACGCAGACACGTTAGCGTCTTTTAAGATGTATTTGGACAGGTACGTGGATGGGCAGGGAGCAAATGGACGCAGACCGTTAGAAAATAGATGACAGGTTAGACAGAGGATCTTGATCGGCGCAGGGCCAAAGGGCCTGTTCCTGTGCTGTAGGTTTCTTTGTTTCTTTGTTACTAACACAATTTCAGCTAACAATGACAAGGAGAGGTTACTTGTAAAGGTACTCCAGTCCAATGCTCTCTGAATGTCAATTTGATATTTGAGGAGAAAATATTGAAGAGCAAAGGAGTAGTTCATTTATGGAGCTTTTCCTGACTTTGCCTGTAATGTATTTTAGAACATCCTGTAGATTACTTCTAATGTGTAGTGTGATGAAGATTCATGACACACAACTCATTATCATTACTGTTTGGAAACTAAAGTCAAGGAACTATGTCAAGATTTATTTTTACAGAGAGTACATTAAGAAGAGTAGACGTGGCTTTTTAAAGAATGTTTCAATTAGCTCTTATGTACAGTAAGCTTTTATTTCTTTTGTGTATGATAAGCCTTTGTTATTTTGTTAAAAGTATACCTTAAACGTCATGAAAACGTGCAGTGACTGACCATCTCAAGTATACTGTAATTTCTCTTCTTGCTGCAAAGCCAAGTTTCATTCCAGAATCTGACTTGTTTAGAATTATTGTCTGCTGGGATCATAAGCCACTGTTATGAAAATAAGAAATTGGGAAGCCAATTTGCTTAAAGCAAGATTTTTAAAACTCATTAAAGATTTATGGCCAATGTCAACAGCTCAGTATTTATTATATGCCTTTGGGAAGGCACTGTTGAGCTGACTCTTGCTTTGAAACATTGTAGTCTTTGTGGAGAAGGTACTGTTATGGGACAAAGTTTCAGGGGTTTGATGAAAAACGAAACAGATTTCCAAGTCAGTAATTTGTGTGTGAGAGGAACAAGCAGGCAATGGTGTTCCTATGTGGTTGCTACTCTTATCCTTTCAGGTGGAGGTGGTTGTGTATTGGGGAGGAATTGACAAAGAGGACTTGAGCAATGTTGCTATGCAACTTGAAAATGTTGCAGAGTTCGGCCAGTGTGCCAGTGGTGAAGGAGTGAATATTGAAGATGGTTTTAGAGATGGCAATCAAGTCGATTGCTTTATTGATAATACTGAGGCTCATGAATGTTGTTGGATCTGTGCTTATCCAGGTTAATGGAGTACATTCTATCACATACCTCCTAACTCATTCCATTTTGGTGGTGGAAAACTTTTTTGGGGATTTACTTCTCAGTCTCTGACCTGATCCTAATAAATAAAAACAAAAAGAACTGTGGATACTGGAAATCAGAAACAAAAGCAGAAATTGTTGGAAAAGCTCAGTGGAGAGATACAAAGGAAGTCAGCATTTGAGGTCAAGTATGACTTCTTCAACAAATTCTGAGGAAGGGTCATCGGACCTGAAACGTTAACACTGAGCTTTTTCTTCACAGATGTTGCCAGACCTGCTGAGCTTTTCCAGCAACTTCTGTTTTTGTTCATGATTTCTTCAGAACTGAAAGAGGTTGGAAAATTGGAGCTTTTTAAATAGTTTTGACAGAGGCAGAGGAGGAGTATGACCTTAAGCACTGCTGAACCCTCTCACCCCCAGTTGAATTCCCACTTTTACCTTTGTACTTTGATCAAATCTCTTCCACTTATTGGAAAGCGGAAATGTGCTCCATTTTAATTCATGATATGAATTAAGATCAAGAGTAGGCCATTCGAACCCTTAAACTGAGAACGAGAAAAAATGCATGTTTTCGATTTTGTGCTTAAGTTCCTGGAGTGGGGCTTGATCCCAGAACCTTCCAACATAAAAACACAAAGCAATGCCACTGAGCTATGGCAGAAATGAGCTTTGTGAAGGTGTTGGATAGATGGTATTGATCTATTGAGAAAGGGGTCAACTTTCCTGTTTAGTTAAAGCAGAAATAAATGCCTTATTCAATGCAGAAGAAATTCTGCAAACTCTGAATGAAAGTATAATTTTTGAAATTAGATTAACTTCAAAATAATTTAGTATTCTGTCACATCTTCCAAATGGAAAAAGCAGAGCCATTTACTTTATATGAATTCCTTCTTAACAAGCGTTCTTTTCTTTTCAGGTGGCATTGAACAGCAACTTGAATTTTAACTTTCATAATTGAAAGATTACAGTCATTGTACAGTATAAGAACTAGTTTTAGGATTTTATGTTAAATTTCCAATGTTAAATAGCTGTGGTATTTCCGTTCCCCAACTCCTTCCCCCCGTCAAAAATAAAATGACAGTGAAAGCTTGTTCTCCAATGCGATGTCTTCACCAAATGAAATTCTAGGGAAATGTGGAGGAGTTCTCAGGGAAATCAGCAGTGATTTTATTTGAAGCTTGCATTGTTTTTACAGGGAGAAGTTGGTCATTAATATGATAATTTTGATTGATTTTAGGATAGAAAGTACTGGGCTCTGAGATGCAATTGCAAAGTAGTAGGCATTTATTGGAGTTGCTGATCTCCAGGCACGGTAAAGGGAAAAGAGACACTATGACCTGCGAATTGATTAGAAAGAAGATGAACTTAAATTATAGCTCTTTTAGCAAAATCGATAATAATGAATGTGAGGCCTGCGTCCTACGTGCTTAAATTATTATATACACATTAGCATTCTTTTAGTTCCTATGAAACTCCAAGTAAGTGTGGCAGTTCATCCCATGGGATGCAACGCCATTTATCCTGTATTCAATCACAGGATGAAGGCATTGCTAGCTAGGCAGCATTTATTGCCCATCCCTAATTGCCCAGAGGGCATTTGAGAGTCAACCTCATTGAACAAAGAACAAAGAAAATTACAGCACAGAAACAGGTCCTTCGGCCCTCCAAGCCTGCGCTGATAGAGATCCTCTGTCTAAGCCTGTCGTCTATTTTCTAAGGGCCTGTATCCCTTTGCTCCCAGCCCATCCACGTACCTGTCCAGATACATCTTAAAAGACACTATCGTGTCTGTGCCTCCCACCTCCTCTGGCAACATGTTCCAGGCACCCACCACCCTCTATGCAAAGAACTTTCCATGCATATTTCTCATAAACTTTCCTCCTCTCACTTTGAACTCATGACCCCGAGTAACTGAGTCCCCCACTCTGGGAAAAAGCTTCTTGCTATCCACCCTGTCTATACCCATCATGATTTTGTAGACCTCAATCAGGTCCCCCCTCAATCTCCGTCTTTCTAATGAAAATAATCCGAATCTATTCAACCTCTCTTCATAGCTAGCACCCTCCATACCAGACAACATCCTGGTGAACCTCCTCTGCACCCTCTCCAAAGCATCCACATCCTTTTGGTAATGTGACGACTAGAACTATACGCAGTACTCTAAATGTGGCCGAACCAAAGTCTTATACAACTGCAACATGACTTGCCAACTCTTGTACTCAATACCCTGTCCTATGAAGGACAGCATGCCGTATGCTTTCTTGATCACTCTATTGACCTGTGTTGCCACCTTCAGGGAACAGTGGATCTGAACACCTAGATCTCTCTGTACATCAATTTTCCCTCGGACTTCTCCATTTACTGTATAGTTCGCTGTTGAATTAGATCTTCCAAAATACGTCACCTCGCATTTGCTCGGATTGAACTGCATCTGCCATTTATCTGCCCAACTCTCCAGTCCATCTATATTCTGCTGTAATCTCTGACAGTCCTCTTCACTAACTGCTACTCCATCAATCTTAGTGTCATCTGCAAACTTGCTGATCAGACCACCTACACCTTCCTCCAAATCATTTACATATATCACAAACAACAGTGGTCCCAGCACAGATGCCTGTGGAACACCACTGGTCACAGGTCTCCAATTTGAGAAACTCCCTTCTACTACTACTCTCTGTCTCCTGTTGCCTAGCCATTATCAAACGCCTTACTGAAGTCCATATATATGACATCTACAGCCTTTCCCCCATCAATCAACTTTGTCATGTCCTGAAAGAATTCTATTAAGTTGGTAAGACATGACCTTCCCTGCACAAAACCATGTTGTCTATCACTGATAAGCCCATTATCTTCCAAATGGGAATAGATCCTATCCCTCAGTATCTTCTCCAGCAGCTTCCCTACCACTGATGCCAGGCTCACCGGTCGATAATTACCTGGATTATCCCTGCAACCCTTCTTAAACAAGGGGACAGCATTAGCAATTCTCCAGTTCTCCAGGACCTCACCCGTGTCTAAGGATGCTACATACATATCTGTTAAGGCCCCGGCTATTTCCTCTCTTGCTTCCCTCAGTAACCTGGGATAGATCCCGTCTGGACCTGGGGTCTTGTCCACCTTAATGCCTTTTAGGATACCCAACACTTCCTCTCTCTTTATGTCAACTTGACCTAGAGTAGTCAAACATCTGTCCCTAACCTCAACATCTGTCATGTCCCTCTTCTTGGTGAATACAGATGCAAAGTACTCGTTAAGAATGTCACCCATTTTCTCTGACTTGACACATAACTTTCCTTCTTTGTCCTTAAGTGGCCCAATCCTTTCTCCAGTTACCCTCTTCCTCTTTATATATGAATAAAAGGCTTTGGGATTTTCCTTAACCATGTTTGTTAAAGATATCTCATGTCCCCTTTTAGCTCTCTTAATTCCTCGTTTCAGATTCGCCCTACATTCCCGATATTCTACCAAAGCTTCCAAAGCTTTTCTGTAGATTTGGAGTCACACATGGCATCCTTACCAGGTAAGGATGGCAGTTTCCTTCGCTAAAAGGCATCAGTGAACCAGGATGGGTTGTTTCTGAAAATTGATAATGGTTTCATCGTCATCATTAGACCCTTAGTTCTAGATTTTTAAAGATTGATTTCAGATTCTGATATCTGCAATGGTAGAATTTGAACCCAGGGTTCCCAGAACATTATCTGGATCTCTAGATTAACAGTCCAGCAGTAATATGATTGAGCATTCACCTCCCCGTTTTTATGGTGAAGATGGTACAGTTTACCAAGCAAAAAATGTTGGAGTGTATGACAGATCCTGTCATCTGCAAGTGGTGCAGTCAGATTAGGGCTACAAGTGGAGGTTCTTTGTTATCGTACATGTTTGATGACTAGGACATCTGAAAAGTACTTCCAAACTAACAAATTACTACATGACATGTTAGATCTTCTGTAAGTGGAGAGAATGTTTGCAGACATCAAGGTCCTACAAAATTCTGAATGACCAGACAATGAAAAATCCCCTTACTCCTGTTTAAGTTGCACTGAGATTGCAGATAAGGCATTGGATTGGTAACTCGCCACACAGAGATACTCCTTCTATCATGATGTGCTAATCGAGTTGCAATGCTTCAATCCTTGGTTGGGACCTGAACCCATGATCAAAAACAGAAGTTTCTGGAAAAGCTCAAAAGCCCTGTCAGGATCTGTGAAGGAAAAAACAGAGTTAACATTTTGAGTCCAGTGACCCTTCCTCAGAACTTGTGATGTCTGACTCTGATCCCAGTGTGCTGTTCTTAAACCAAAGTAGATACTTTAGAGCTGTTTGTTGGATATAACATGAAACTGAGTTTCCTCATTCAGCAGCCACTTTTTGATACCAGCTTTTCTAGATTTATTTTGTCTTCATCCATTGACTGTTAGTGGAATCCCTTTTGGTTCTCAGTTCAACTTTGTGCGTTTTATTGATGCTCTAATTGGGCATGTGTGTATTGTATAGTACAAAGTGGGATTCAAAGAATGAACCTATGTTTAGCCCTAGCCACTGATTTACAGGTTGTATCACTGGGTTCTGCAGTGATTTAAGTGAGCTCAGCCAAGCGGATCACATAGAATATGAGTTCCCTGACTGGGGCTGTTAACCTGGTCCAATTAGGGAGATATAAACAGGAGTATCAGGGGTTTCTGTCAGCCTGGGAGCCAGCTCTGAGCTAGCTGGGTCAGTACCATGAAATGTGCTCAGGTAGATAAAGAGTGATTTGGTGACAGGATACTGGCCTTTGTTGAGTTAGTTCAGGTTCTGTCACAGACCCATTGTTTTTCTGGACTATCTACTACCAAATATCTTCTAAGCGTCATGACTTGATTGGAATTATAAGCATCATTCAATTTCTTTTGTCGTAGATAAACTGTGAAAAATGTATGCCTCCACCAATCCACAGTGTAAAATAAAAATTGCGTTCGGTATGAACTTGCTGTGAAGCAAGATGGAAGTAGTTCATTGGGCCAACCTACTACTGGCACAAGGCCAAGAACAGAGATGGGATTTTAAAACAAAAAGCTCCCACTAATTCAGCCGTTCATTATATTTTCTTTAATAATATTCACCCATCGGAATTTGTGGAGGCATGTAGTTTACCATTTTGTCAGTGGGTCAGCTGCACTTGATTACATTTGTAATATTCAGTCTTCAGTACAAACATGAATGAGAGAAGTTACTTTTCCCATGATAATATCTTAAGAGGAATGAGTCCCACTGCCATGATATCCATCTGTTCTTTCAGTTATTTTTGGGGTTTATGTCATTATTACTTACCATGGAATTACTATTTGAAGCATTTTATAAAAATGTCAACAGTGTATTGTTCATTCCCTGTTACTGATGGGCTTTCGACCATAGGATTGGACAATGGAGATATTCATTGGTTGCACAGTGTTTGTTTTCAGTCTTGATTTTTTGGATTACCGTGTGTGATTATGAAGTGATATTGTTCTTCTCTGCTAGGAATTTATACTGTCCAGTCCGTTATGGTGAGTGGTGTCATTTCTGGCTTTGTTCTGTATGGGTTTATATATGCGGTCCAATTCTATCTGTTTTTTGATTACATTATGGGTTGAAAACCATGCCTGTATGAATTCCCATGTGTGCCTATGTTGGCGTTGGGCTTGGGCTACTATAGTTACATTTTCCCTGATAAACCGATGGCCTTCATTGTCTGAATGTGCTAATATTAAGGAAAGTTTGTCATGCCATTTTGTTGCTAGCTGATGTTGGTGTATTCTGATGGCTAGCTTCCTTCCTGTCTGTCCAGTGTAATGCTTCTGGCAGTTGTGGCATGGTATTTTGTAAACTGTGTTGATTCTGCATGTTGTGGGAATGGGGTCTTTAATCCTTGTTTGTCATAGAGTGCCTGTGGGTTTGTGTGCTACCATGATCCCTAGTGTCTCAGGAGTCTTGTTGTTAGTTTTAATGTGCTATGGATGTATGGCAGTGTGGCCAGTGTGTTAGGGCGTACTGTATCGTCCTGTTGTTATCTATTTAGGAGGCATCGGTGGATAGAGTTGTGGGGCTATATGTTCATCGTGAAGATTATGGATCGATGGTCTTCCTGTTTCCTGCATAGTTATGAAGTGTTGCAGCAAGCCATGGCCCATTTAAGTAGTGTCCTAATGCAGCTTCGTTCATGGATATTGGGGTGGTTGCGACGGAAGTTAGAAGTTAGTGGGTGGCATGGTGGTTAGCACTGCTACCTCACAGTGCCAGAGACCTGGGTTCGATTCCACCCTTGGGCTACTGTCTGTGTGGATTTTGCACATTCTCCGGGTGCTCTGGTTTCCTCCCACAGTCCAAAGATGTGCTAGGTGGGTGGATTGGCTCTGCTAAATTACCAGTAGTGCCCAGGGATTGTTTAGGTTAGGTGGGTTAGACATGGAAAAATGCAGGGCTCAGGGAATGGGTCCAGTTGGGATGTTGTTTGGAGAGGTGGTGTGGACTTGTTGGACTGAAGGGCCTATTTCCACACTGTAGGGACTCCATGATGATTAGAAGAGACCCATCACCTCATCAACCATATATTCATGGGGATTAAATTCAGGAGAGAAGAAAGAGACAACAATCAGTTTCCCTTCTGGCTGTCAGAGTTGAGCGTATGACAAACAGAGAATTCCAAACCTAGTATACAGGAAAGCAACCCGCACTGATCAATTCCTCAACTTCCACAGCAACCATCCCAACGTCCGCAAACAAAGTTGCATTTGGATACTGTTTAAATGGGCCATGACTCACTAAAACACTCCACAACTGCACAGGAAAGAGGAAGAGTACCTATATGAAATCTTTGCTATGAAAGAATATCCCTGCAACTTCATCTGCAGATGCCTACTAAACAGATAACAACTGGAGGATACAGTACATCCTAACACACTGGCCACACTGCGCTACGTCAAGAATGTATCAGAACTGACAACAAGACTCCTGAGACCATTAGGAATCATGGTGGCTTACAAGCCCACAGGCACTCTTTGGCAAACCCTCGCAAGGATTAAAGACCCCATTCCCACAACATGCAGAACCAACACGGTTTACAGAATACCATGTAACGACCGCCACAGACATTATCTCGGACAGACAGGAAGGAAACTTGCCATCAGAATGCACGAACATCAGCTAGTAGCAAAACAACACAATGAACTCTCCTTAATATCTGTACATGCTGACAATGAAGGCCATCAGTTTAACTGACAATGTAACTAGACCACGAAGAAAGCCATCAACACAGAGCTCGACCCCATATACACTCCACTGCGATGGAAAACTGGAAGTGAGTTAATCTAGCTCAACGGACTCCAAGATTAAATAACAGGCAGGAAAACACAAAGGTGCTTCATCGGAGGCTGCACTGATGATGTTATCCATCAAGGTAGTAAAACATCTGCGGAACAACGAGCCAGCATGGTGAGCCAACTAACTACAACAGTAACCTTAATAGCCCAAGCCAAACATAGACATGCACGGGAATTCCTAGAGGCATGGTTCTCAACCCACATAAGGCAATCAACTAACATATACAATTGGACCCCGTACAGATCAAAGCCAGAAATGACACTACTCACCATAATGGACCGGACAGTATAAATTATGAGCAGAGTAGAACAACATCATTTCATCAGAAACTCCACTGATGCTGTCATCCAGCATGGTGACGAAACATCTGAACAAGAACAAGCTAGCTCAGTGAGCAAGGCAACAATCTCACCTACAACCCAAGCTACAGATCTTTGCTAAAACTTTATTCAGAAGATCATGTCCGAATTTCTTGTCTAGGTCAGGGCCACCCAACTTGAACTGTTCAGACCTGGACTTCAATAGGGAGTGGTCTCTGGTTCATCCTTAGTTTCTGGTTGGGAAACATTTGGATTAATTTCTTCGGCACACAGTCTTTTGCGTTGACTAATGATTGTCAGAGGAAGCCATGACTCAGAATTCATTGTGTATTTGGGTCACTTTCCTGTAACAGCATATTATTGATCAAACTGGGGTCAGGTTATTTTTGATTCAGTGATGTGAAATGAGGTAGGTTTAATAAATGCCATCAGAGTAAAAGAAAAATCCCTTAAGAAACAGCAATGACCATAAGATAGTAGAATTTAGCATTTAGTTTGAGCAGGAGCAACTTAGGACACAAACAGCTAAGGATAAATAAGGATAATTATCAAGAAATGAGAGGAGAGCTGGCTGAAATGATAGGGGAAGGAGTTTAGCAGGAAACACAGTTGATTAACCATTGCAGAAGTTTCAGAAAACACTTCATGGCTCACAGCAAAGATCTTTTCTCATTCTAGGAAGGGGACATGCCAAGCCTAGTTAACTAGGCAAGTTATAGATAGCATCAGATGGCGTGTTTTTTCTTTTTTTTCAATGTGGTAAAAATTAGTGGCAAACCAGAGGATTGGACAAATTTTAAAAATGAATAAAAGATGACCAAGAAATAGTAGGGAGAAAATAGGGGGAGGCGATTGCCTAGTGGTATTATCACTGGACTGTTAATCCAAGAACCCAAATAGTGTTCTGGGCCGAATCCCGCCATAGCAGATGGTGGAATTTGAATTCAATTAAAAAAAATTATCTGGAGTTATGAGTCTTAAGATGACCGTCAATTGATTGTTGGGGGAAAAGTCTCACCTGGTTCACTAATGCCCTTTAGGGAAAGAAACTGCCATCTGATCTACTTGTGACTTCAGATACACTGCAATGTGTTGACTCGACTTCTGGGCAATTATTGATGGATAATAAATGATGCCTAGCCAGCGACGCCCTCATTCCTTGAATGAATAAAAGAAAACAAAATGTAAACTTGCGTGTGGTATAATTGACAGAAGACCTTCTAAGAGTCTGAATATGTTTCACAGTTTACTAAATACAATAAGCCATTTAGAATGAGAATCACCTGAGCATTGCTCTGAGACAGATCAAGTAGAAACGAAGCACAATTGCCTCCTTGACATTTGTTCCCTGCCTGCCACCAATCTGTCATTTCTACCAAACAATTTCATTCCTTCTATACTGGTTGTCCTGATATAAAAGCAAAGGTCTGGTGTTCATGTGGCTGTAGTTTGCAAGATTAGCTGTGGTGGTATGAGCAAGTCTCTGGGAAAACAATTAACCTGTATTGTCACCTGTTCAAGTCCAACAGCAACCCTCCAAATTGGAGTTTTCTATTTCACAAAGTGACCAAGTTTTAATCACAGAAAAACAACCCACGCTGAACTCTCGAGGCTTTATATTTATGTGTGAATCAGTTGGTTCTGGTTCTGCGTGGTAAAGGTTGATTTAAGTAATCGAAGTAACTCTTTCTTCAATCCAATCTCTCACACCACTACACCCTCACAGCATGACAACAAATATCTGTGTTGTATACTCACCCTGAATACTGCCAACGCATTACCAGTATGTTTATTTCTGTTTTGTTTCCATAATGCTTATAAATGATATGAACAAAAAAGTTGCAAGAGAAGAACAAAGAACAGTTATGCTCCAGCTACATGCAACCCTGGTTTGGCCCCATATGGAGTATTGTGTCTAGTTCTGGTTGCCTCATTACAGGAAAGATGTGGAAGCGATGGATAAGGTGCAGAGGAGATTTACCAGGATGTTGCCAGGAATGGAGGGAAGGTTGTATGAGGAAAGATTGAGAGATCTAGGACTTTACTCTTTAGAATGACAAAGGATGAGAGGTGACTTCATAGAGGTGCACAAAATGATCAGAGGCACAAATAGAGTGGACCGCCAGAGACGTTTTCCTAGTGTGGAGGTAGCTATTATGCGGTGGCATAGTTTTAAAGTGAGTGGAGGTAGATATTGGGGAGACATCAGAGGTAGGTTTTTTACTCAGAGAGTGGTAGGAGCATGGAATGCATTGCCAGAGAGGGTAGTAGAGTCGGCCTCATTAGGGACATTTAAGCAGCTTTTAGATAGGCATAATGATGATAGTATCAGGTAGGGGTGGAGGTTAGATAGACCTTAGGTTTAGGGTAGAAGTTCAGCACAACATCGTGGGCCGAAGAGCCTGTAATGTGCTGTACTGTTCTATGTTCTAACAGCAATTTCCTGATGCTATCTATTCCAACCTAGGACATTGAAAATATGTCCAATGCCGTATTAGGCTAGGTGTTACTTTCTCTTTCTCTGTTTTCGCCTTGTAGTAAATTCTCACCCTCTCATTTGCACCTTTGCGCTAAGCCTCTCTTGCACACGTTCACTTTCTTGTGAGCTCATTCTCACTTACACTGTCTCTTACTTGTTCACATCCTGTCTCACTTCAAACCTTCTCTCACTCTCTTTTGCATACTTGTGCTTTCTAATTCTCGCTCTCGTTCTCTCTGTTTCTCTCTCATGCTCTCTTGGTGTGCTTACACCTTCTAGCTCTGTCACACTGTCACTCACCCTCACTTTGTCATGTTCTCTCATGCACTCTTGCACTCACTCATGCTGTTACTCTTGGGTTTACACTCTGTCTCCAAGGTCTGAAATCTGTCAACACTTGGACCAGCTGCAGCAAGTAAGATTACTTCAATATAGCAGATTCAACTGGCTTCAGACATTCTTGATCTTGAGTTTGTCTGCTCAACGTTTGACATTCCTGCCTTCGCTATTATGTTCTGAAAGGCACATTTAATCACATGTATGCTGACGAGCAGGGTACTGGAAAGTATAGAAATGAAAAATAGCTTGTAGTTTACAAACGACAGTGACTTCATCTCCAACAACCTATGAAACTCTTTAATTTCCCACGTCACGCCTTAAATTAGCATTAAGGAGCTTGTATATGCTGTTGTGTTATTTCTGTTTTCAGAATTTCTGGGCATTCAGCGATGCTAGGAGAAGTCTCGTTATTTTGGTTCCTCATGTTGGTATGTTAGTGCAAGTTTAAGAGACATGTTGATGACATTATCACTGTCACAGACTATGATCTGAGTATATATTAAGTCGTAGAGTCACACAGCATGGAAACACCCTTTGGTCCAATTAGTTTTAGAACTTGGTCAGTGTGGACTAAACTAGTCCTGCCTGTTGTGTTTTGCTCATATCCCTCCAAACCTTTCCAGTTCATGTACTTATCCCAATGTCTTTGAAATCTTGTGACTGTGCAGGGGTTTCTGCTGTAATGTGTGTTCTGGCAATGCAAATTGGTTATAACGTAAATGACGATAGGGAAATGCTGTTTCGAAAACGTGAGCTTGTGTTAGCTGTAATGTGATTCCATCGAGTAGTCATCTTGCTGTCAGGAGCCCTTAGCTAATGATACCTACAGTGTACTTGTACAATGCTGTGATTCTGAGTGTCCCAGAGAAATTCTCCTCGCCAGCCTTCACTAATACTGAAAAGTACCAAACCAGCAGGTCTATCAGGAAAAGTAGGTGTCGGGGAGAGTAAAAAACTGTATATCTAACTTACGTTGAAAAGAACCACTGAGAGGCACAGCACTGAGTACAACGGGAGGCTCCAACAGCCTGTTTAAGTAATTAGCCAGATCATGGTAGACTTATGTTCAACTCGATTTTCCCATCTTTTGCTCCATGACCCTCGATATCCTTGTGGTGTGGCAATAACATCGCTGAAGGATACATACACGTACATGTTATAGTCAGGAACGAAGGATAGTGGTGGTACTGTCTCCAGTGTTCTTTTAGTCACACAGCTGACCAGAAATCTCTCCCAATCTTAGTTTGCTACTGGCAGTGTTGCTGATTGAGTATCAATCTTTATAGTCACGTTGTGAACGTACCTTCCCTGGCCATTGAGTTCTGAGACAGGACATGAACCTATATCTTGCACCTTACACAACCTCAGGATGTTACACAGAGGTACTTTGAAGTGCAGTCATTGTTGAAAGTACAGCAGCCAATTTTCACACAACACTGTCCGACAAGCAACAATGTTATAATGACCCGACAGTCTGTTGTTGTGTAGCTGACTAAGGGATAAGCATTGACCAGGCCACCTGGTTAACTGTCCTGCACTCTTTGGAAATAGTGAGGATAGTTGTGCCAGTCAGAAAAGGAGCTGGGAAGTTGCCGTCACAGTCAGATCAACCCGTCTGAACAGCTGCTGACAGTAATGCTATTCTTTGTGTTACACTTTTTTGGTGGTCTGTCACTCACCCCGCTTTTTCCGTAGACCCAGTTATTTACATGGTGCGATTTTCCATAACAAGATGTTGTGCTGAAACACAACTATTGTGTTGTAGCAGGACCCCCAGTGCTTGCATTCACCACTTCCTCTGCCAGGTCATTCCACACACTGACAACTCTTTCTTTTTAGAAGAAGGTTGCCCTACGTGTCCTTTTTCAAATCTTTCTCCCCTCACCTTTAAAAATGCCCCCTAGTTTTAAACTCCCCCCACCTTAGCAAGGGTCCTTTCCCTATTCACCTTACCTATACCCCTCACGACCTGTCAGGTCCCCCCTCAACCTCCACCGCTCCAGTGGAAGAGACGTCCCAGCTTGTCTAGCCACCCCCTATAACTCAGACCCTCCAGCCCTGGTAACATCCTGGTAAATCTTTCTTGAATCCTGTCTGGTTTCAGAAAATCCTTTGTATAATGGGGCAGCCAGAAATGTGCACAGTCCTCCAAAAGGGACCTCAGCAATATCCTGCACGACCTAATTGTTGAAAATTTTGCCTGAGGTAATCTGATTGTAAAAATTATTTTATTTTTTCACTTAAATGGAAACCTCATTGTGGTTGCACGAAAAGTATTATTTGACTGTTGTGGGGGTTTTCAATATATAATGGAAAAAAAGAAGTGGGGCAGCACGGTGGCTCAGTGGTTAGCACTGCTCCTTCACAGCGCCGGGGAACTGGGCTCAATTCCACCCTCAGGTGACTGTCGGTGTAGAGTTTGCACATTCTCCCCATGTCTGCATGGGTTTCCTCTGGGTGCTCCAGTTTCCTCCCACAGTGCAAAAATGTGCAGGCTAGGTGGATTGGCCATGTTAAGTTGCCTGTAGTGTTCAGAGATATGTAGCTTAGGTGGGTTATAGGGGGATGAGTCTGGGTGGGATGCTCCAAGGTTCAGTGTGGACTTGGTGGGCCAAAGGGCCTATTTCCACTCTGTATGGATTCTATGATTCTATGAACGTGATGTCCCAAATCTATACTCAGTGGTCTGAGTAATGATGGCAAGCATGCTGAATGAGGTCTTAGTCTCTCTCCATTCTTGTCTCTGGTCATTTGAAACATGACACTCCACGAGAAGCTGGAGTCAAAGATAACACAATGTGGAGCTGGAGGAACACAGAGGATCAGGAAAGTTGAAATTTTGGCTCATAACCCTTCTTCAGAAATTTTTGAAGATTTCTGAAGAAGGGTCATGACCCGAAATGTTAACTTTCCTGCTTCTCTGATGCAGCCTGTCTTTCTGTGTTCTTCCAGCTCCACATGTGTTAACTCTACTGAAAGCATGTTGCTTTGTGTTGTGTAATCTTGTAGTTTAACGTTAGCCCAGCTTCTTGAGTGCCTGAAGAATATAATGTTTGTATATAATATTTGGAGTTAGAACATGTGCCACACCTATTTAGGTGATTCATTACTACATTGTGCATGTCTCGTTTCTTGTGAGAGAGAACGTAACCACTGCCTTGTCAGAGAAAATACTCTGCTAGAGGCAAACTCTCACCATTTCTGTGGTCTAATTAGCTGTGTACCAAATGTACTGAGCCTCTGTACCAAATATACTTAACACTGATTCCCAAAAATATTAACACTGTTTTTTCCAAGCTTTATCTCTTGGACACCAGAAGAAACAGGAGTGGGTTTGCAACAGAGATAATGGGAACTGCAGATGCTGGAAAACCTGAGATAATAAAGTGTGGAGCTGGATGAACACAACAGGCCAAGCAGCATCTTAGGAGCACAAAAGCAGGTTTGGCAGATTCTGTGGACAGAAATCATAGTTAACATTTCAGATCCAGTGACCATTCCTCTGAACTCTCAGAAAGGCAGTTCTGAGGAAAGATGGCTGGACCCGAAACATTGCACTCTGATTTCTCTCCAAAGGATCTAGGCCCGAAAGGTCAGCTTTTGTGCTCCTAAGATGGTGCTTGGCTGGCTGTGTTCATCCAGCTCCACACTTTGTCATCTGGGTTTGCAACAGAGTTCAGTCATTACCAGGAAGGTACCAGAGAGATTAGCCCTCTGAGTTCTGTTGAGTCAAGTCTCGATACCCAGTGGATGTTTGGACTTCAGCAGTAATCTGGTTTTGAGACCCATTTTTGCTTCCCAATCATTATGCAACAGAAACTGTCCATATCTAATTTCTAGGACTCTGTACATGTTAATTAACTGTATCTCTGGACTGTTTACATCTTATTTGGGAGCTTCTGGTCTAGTTTCATCTTCTTGGGAGCGATTGTTCCATCAATCTCCATCAATGTAAAGGCATTACTCTGAATAATGAATTTTCCTGTCTTTTGCTTGAAAGACAGGGCCCCTGACACACATCATGTTGTTGAAATGACAGATACAGTAGTCCTAGAGGATCATAGGTTGCACTGCCTGTGATTTGAGAGAGGCAGCTAGGGATGGATTTAACCTGAGGGACACCATGTCTAAACCAAGCAGCAAGGTTAAGAATGTACAGCCTTCATGACTTGAGCTGTTGGTGTAATTCTGCGTTCTAAACCAGCTATCCAGCCAACTTAGCTAACTGACACCTTCAGGGCGTAGGTGAAGAACTGATAATTGTATTTGCTTCCAGCATAGTAGGACAAATCTTCCACTCAGAATCTCTTCCACTCATGTTTACATCCAGTTCAGAATGTTCATCTAATCTCACACCCACTACCCACCACACCCCACACCCCCAGTGATGTTTGGCATTTGAGATGGTTAGAGCCCAAATAATTGGTTATAAATTATGGATGAGAGGAGAATTTGAATTCTGAGATGCAGACTCGCTCTGCATATCATAGCTTCAATATGTGCTCACTATTTGAATCCTTGGCTCCAGTCCCGAATGCTGTAAATTCTCCTCCTTAGTTATGTCGCTACAGTTGAGATTGTGATAGAGGCCAACCTCTTGCACGCACTGACAGGATCGGCAACATCTATTCATTGCCCATCTATCAAGTGTGACTTTTTTGAGCGAATTCTCTGCAGTAATGAGTTGGACTGTCAAGAGTTCCAGCTTTCGAATAAAACATTAATGTTTATCTGTCCTTATCTGCAGTGTTAGGTGGATGTGAAATAGTGAGGAGACGGTGATGGCGTAATGTTATTGTCACTGGGTTAGCAATCCAGAAGCCAGGGCTCGTGTTCTCAGGACATGGGCTCAAATTGTATCATGGCAGGTCATGAAATTTAAAGCCAATAAATTCTGAAATGAAAAGCTAGTCTTTTGATAACCATTGTCAATAAGTGTGAATACCTGTATGTTTCATTCATATTTTTCAGGAAAAGAAATCTGTCTGTTATCCTGATCTGGTCTGGTCTATGTGACTCCAGATATGGTTGAACCTTAACCACCTTCCAGGCAATTTGGGGTGGGGAACAAATGCAGGTCTGGCCAGTGACACCCACATTCCATGCACAAGTTTAGAGGGGTTCGAGCCAGTGAAGGTGAATGTAGATGGGGAGTTAGGAAGGGGATAGGTTGGTCCAGGAAAGATGCAGGAACAGCATCTCATATTTTGCTTGGGAACCCTGCAGCCCCAGGGTATCAATGTGGACTTCACAAGCTTCAAAATCTCCCCTTGCCCCGACCGCATCCAAAAACCAGCCCAGCTAGTCCCTGCCTCCCTAACCATTACTCTCACCTCAAGCCCCACCCCCATCTCCTACCCACCAACCTCATCCCGCCTCCTTGACCAGTCCGTCCTCCCTGGACTGACCTATTCCTTCCCTAACTCCCCACCTACATTCACTTTTACTAGCTCCATCCCTGCCTCTTTGATCTGTCTGTCTTCTCTCATCCTATCTTCTCCTTTATCCATCTTCTATCTGCCTCCCCCTGCCTCGCTATTTATTTCAGAATCCCCTTCCCCTCCCCCATTTCTGAAGAAGGGTCTTGACCCGAAACGTCAACTTTCCTGCTCCTCTGATGCTGCTTGGCCTACTCTGTTCATCCAGCTTCACACTGTTTCAAACTAGACACGTATTAAATCTCTAAATACCTTTTATCCTTTTATGACTTTCCCTTTACACACAGGAACGTACTTGCATGCATACACACACACAGAAGAAATGTGGACTAAAAGGCAGTGCGGAGAACTGGAAAGAGATTGCAGTCTTTGTTCACCAGAACTGCTGGGTTGGTTCTTATTGGTCTGATGGTTTCTCCTCAGCTTTTCTCTTTCAAAATGCTTCCACTGTCCTCCAAGAAGCATAGGGTGGTGGTTACAGAAATGACTTAGTCAATTATAAGTCACAGCAGTCTGTTGAAGGGAAAAAATGTGCCAAGTTTAAAGAGGCTTACTGCAGAGAAGTGAGTTTCTTTGACTCGACAGACCTGGTTTCTGTGATCTGACAAGCTTCTCCTTTTTGTTTTATTCAGTTGTCCAGTTGTTTAGTTTTCAACCAGCTTTATTTGTAAATCGCCTCCAGTTTCTCTGCACACTGCTAAATCCACAACTACACAAACAGGGGTCACAAAACATCTCCAATTCCTTGTTTGCAAACCATGCACCCATCGTTGTAAAGCTTTGTGTTTCAAATCTGTTCTCTCTCTCTCTCTCTCACACACACACACTTGCTCTCTTGCGTTCTTATTTCAGTCCACAGTTCGTAAAATCACACGTGAGGTGGGAGGAGCGGATGGGTGGGAGAGATGACGACAGCTTGTATCAGGTCAAGGTGGCAGGGCTGAGAGGGAGTGTTGGTTAGGGGATGAGGCTGGGGGTGGGGAGATGTTGAAACTGGTAAAGTTCACATTTAGGCCAATGAGCTGAAGGCACTGCACTGATCAATCCCCACCACTTCCTTCCTGCACTCACCTATCACCATCCCACCTACCTTCCCCAGCCCCACCCTTCCTCTCTCTATTTATTTCTGAGCTCCTTTTCCGATCTGTCCACTCCATCAATTTGTCAATGTCGCTCTACGAATGAAGGGGGAAGGTGAGGAAAAATTGATCCCTGCCTATTGTGGGTCAAAAGCCCTAGGTAATTTTTCTTGTACAGAGAATGTTTCAAAATTCCATCAGTATAAAGGTGAGGAGTTGCCAATGTATTGGCCACCCTCTGAAAGTTTCTGACTGTATGCTACTTTGTGTAATTGATGTAATAACTATGCTGTACAACTGTGGTCATATCTCAATACAGTAACTTTTTTATTTGATGTTTTTACAAGATTGTCCTTCGCCTCAGTGTTTCGTGAAAAATCTGAAAATTTGTTGTGGAGGTGAATCATTTTCAGAGTTTCATTGCCTACCTTTGCCAGTCATGAGGTTTGGGGTAGGTTTTGGCCACAGTTTAAAGTTGAGGATTTTAATTGCCTCTGGCCTCAGCAATGCTTTTCCAAATGGCTTGTTATAAATTAATCACCTGTGATTTCTGAAATGTCATTGGTCAGTGAGGGTGCCCTTTTAGCTTTTGGTAGTTGCTGTCTTGAGTTCATTATTCTTTTTGCACAGTTTGGATTTCAAGATGGTTATCCTTCCCAACAATGACTGTGTGGTTGTATCATTTCCCGTTTGAGGAAGAAATAATTGCTAGTTCCAGGAAGGTTCGAAATGCATCTGTTGTGAAGTACCAGCTTTAACAATAAAACTGGCTGTTATGTTGTAACCTGAGAGAATGTGTTTTCCGTTCGCTGTTGGTATAGGACATCTAATTGGAGTATGTCAAATGAAGCAAATAATTCTTCAAATTGTTATTGACGCTGGATATTGCTAACATAAACAATCTACAAAGTATATGGCTCTCTGCTTGTGATTCACCCATGTCTGTGCTTCTTCCTAATGGATCAGCAGTTCAAAAAGGGGTGAATGTTAAATGTGGTATTTACTGTAAATGACTAATGAAATTGATATCTAAAGATTAATGAGGGTCTTTTTGAAAGCTTGAAGCAGCCTGCACAATGTCTGGCAGTAATTCATTGTGATTATTTTCAGAATGCAATGTCTTGGCTTTTGACTTGCTGGTGGAGAATTTCATTTTAAGACAAAAATGAACTGTTTGTCCCTGACCAAAAAAAAATTCGCGAGCTGTGTATTTGTGAAAAATTTAAACTGAAAAAATTAATCTCTGCACATAAATACCTATATAAAAAAGAAAGACAGCAGTGTTTTTACAAATCTCTTTGACTACCATTGTTACTTAATAAGACAAATCCCTACACAACTTGTTGTTCCCCAAGCTAATTGATAAATTGTGGAAACCAAACCTTTCCTCGTTTAACCTTGTTGAGCATTCACATCTTGTTATTTATTACATCAAATCACTTGAGTGTGAAGGGTAAAATAGGATTTCCTGGGTCATTAGCAAAGTAATTTGTACCTAAAACCAACAGATTTGTTGGCAGCTTTCACATGGTAAATGCAAGAAGTTGAAACCAGTTTCTCAGAAGTTGCATCTTGTAGCATTATTCAGCCAGGTCAATAATTCCAACTCTGCATATATCCTGAAAATAAGTTAAAATGCACAACAGGGATGTTAGTATTAGTTTTCAGTCTGTAATAAAAAAAATGTTAATATGTCCTAAGGCATTCTGTGCTGTTTCTGTGTAACAAGTTATAGTCAGTGAAGCAACGGTAACGACAGAAAGCAGGATGCCATTTGGAGTCCAACACAAATGTGTTCTGATCTCATTGTCAGTTTAGACTTTGATTAGAATAATTATTCCATACGTGCTTTAGATATTTTTCATCAAACTGTTAATTACGACGCATGAGGTAATGGTGCAATGGTATTAATTCAGAGACCCAGGTAATGTTCTGGGATCTGGGTTCAAATTCTTCCATGGAAGACTGTGGAATCTTAGTCCAATCAAAATCTGGAATTAAAAGTTTAATGATAACTATCAGTTGTCAGTTGCCATAAAACCCCACCTGTCCCTCCATGAAGGAAACTACCATATTCATTTTTATGGACTACACACGACGCCAGCAGTGTGGTTGACTCTTGACTGTCCTCGAGGCAATTTGCAATGGTTAATAAATACTGGTTTATACAGTGACATGCGCATTTGAATAAATAACAAAAATGTCTGGAGCAGGTAGGATTTAAACCTGGACATTCTGGTCTGGGGGTAGAGGCACTGCCACTGTGCCACAAATGCCATCTATTCGTTTAAACTTGCTTTCATCTTTGATTTCTGCTACATTATCCAATGTGAATTATTGTTGTCTTTTCAGGCTGTGAGGTGTTCTGTATGTTTTGTGTTACACATCAGGGCTGATGTCACCTCCAGTATACCGCTCCTAGCAGTTTTTGAATGTTTTCTGTGTCTCTCATCCTATTTTAGATTTTAACTATGTATGTGTAGGTGTAAGAGATGATGGGAACTGCAGATGCTGGAAATTCCAAGATAATAAAATGTGAGGCTGGATGAACACAGCAGGCCAAGCAGCATCTCAGGAGCACAAAAGCTGACGTTTCGGGCCTAGACCCTTGGGGTCTAGGCCCGAAACGTCAGCTTTTGTGCTCCTGAGATGCTGCTTGGCCTGCTGTGTTCATCCAGCCTCACATTTTATTATATGTAGGTGTAAGTTTTGTTTTGAGAGTGTCACTTTGACTCAGATAATGGAGTTTTCCTGAATTTCAAAAAGTTGTGGGCCTGATGCGCTCACCCAGGGTTTCTAATATACGTGATCACTCCGTACTCTGCCTGTTTCATTGCAGAAAGCACTATAAACAAGACTTTTGAAAACCAGGCTTACTACATTGAAACAGTACCAATCTTGAATGTTGCTGTAAAGAGAGAAAAATTGCTCAAACCAATCAGGCCCTGGATTATAAATTATTGCAATCATATGAAATTTGGCATTCTTGAATTTGTCCTGATGATAAGTGCAAGACAAATAATTTGGCAATATGTATTTATATATCTGTTTTCCTGCTTTAGATGGAAACAAATTCAACCATGTTCTAATAAAAAAAAACAGAAATTTGTATTCTAGGTCTCAGGCAACGTTAGTTTGTTATTCATTCGTCTTTACCTTCAAACAACTTTACTCAGAGAGTAGTAGGGGAATGGAACGCTTTGCCTGCAACGGTAGGTTAGATGGGCTTCAGATCAGTGTGACAGGTCGGCACAGCATCGAGGGCCGAAGGGCCTGTTCTGTGCTGTAATGTTCTGTGTTCTATAACAGCATTGAAAGAAAACTTAACTAGTTTTAATTAGCGAGGCAATCATAGTATTGACATATTTGATAGAACTTCACAGAAAATGATTGCCGTCTCCCTCTATATTTAAAACCCTTCCCTTCCCCTCTCCCTACAGCAGTGGAGTAAGGCTCTTGAATTGGGACTCGTCCGCTCCGACTTCTTTTCTTTCTCTCTCTTTCTTTCTTTTTGTTTGATTTACCTTCTGCCCTGCGCTCAGACAACGTTGGCGATGGCGAGGAACCTCAGTGCAGACGTGAATGAGCCCAGTGAGACCCTTGAGGCAGCAAGCAAGCCCAACGTAGACCTTTATGGTGGTGGCGTGAGCCCCACCTTGCTTCCTGGGACGCACGCGGGACGCAGCATCAGAATCCGCAGTTGCTGTGTCCTCAAACATGACAACAGCGAGGTAGGCCCATAGATGCCCCCTGAGGATTGGTAACTTCATAAGTTAGGTCTGCCACAGGCAGCGGCGAAGTGGCATCACAATGACATCAAGATGAGCCCAGTGGTGGGTGATGTGACTGTGATGTTGGTGGGCTCAGCGCAGGGTGGTGAGGCGGTAATGGAGGACAATTGGCTGAGCAGTGAAAGGTGGCCCTTGAAGAGTGGCGATTTCAACATTGGTTGGGTCTGTTGTTGATGGTGATGAGCCAGTGTAGGAAGGATGGTGATGCAGGTGTTGTTCATGATGAGCTGGCTCAAGACTGACTCCTTTTAAGCTGTATCCTTCTATTTCTTTGCCTGTTCCTAAAAACTAATAACAATGGCACCTGATAATGACAACAGTGAGAAAGCTTTTCGCTGTATTTTACTGTTTTTCTCACTGTAAAATACACGTGACAGTAAAATCATTTATTCAGAATCATTCTTTCACCTACATTTCCAAAGTAGCCCAAAGTTTTTGGAACTTTCGACTGTTTCAACTGATACAAAGTGTCCCCTCGATCCCTGCATTACAACACTGATAACACTTCCTAAAGTACGCAATTGGTTCAAAATGCTTTGTGACATTTTGTGATTTCTGGGGGTGTGGTGGTGGTGGGCTACAGTTGGAGCAGTGGTACGAATGCAAGGCTTGGTCTCTTCCTACGTGAGTACATGTTCTTTGGTTCCCCTGTGGTCGCTATACACTAACAATCAGTTTTCACATGAGTGTTATGTATGATTTGATTTGTTCTTCCTACATATACTGTATTTTAGGAAAGTGAAGGCTGTCCTTTGCATAAATGATTTGCTGAATAGTGTTAATATTTAGTCCATCTTCATTGCTCCATTTAGGATGACTCAGTTCTCTGTTTTCAAAGAGCACGTGTCAGAACAGCTTGTGATATTTCTTCATATTTTTGTATCGAATTTGGTTGGGTCTTTGTGTCCCGAAGTTTTTTTCTGCAGTTGTAGGGACATTTTTGGGTATTTTGATAATTGAGAAAAATTGGATTTTCAGTTGCCATGTGGCTTTTCTGTTACTGTATGGAGGTTCTGAGATGATTTCTGTGGTCTAACTCTACCTGTTGTGAATTTCGAGCCAGAATTTAGTGTGCTGTATGCTGACAAAGACATGTTGAGGATTGAGTTACATAAAGTGTGTGTGAAGTTGATGATGTTGGTTTTTTTATTGATATTTGTTAGTAAAGTGGTGAAAGTCAGGTTTACATATGTTTGAAATAAGTAGCTGAACTATTCGACTGAAGAACAAAGATTAAAAGCTATACAAAATAAAAACCAAAAGAAGTACAGATGCTGTAAATCAGGAACAAAAACAAAGTTGCTGGAAAAACTCAGCTGAGCTGGTAGCATCTGTGGAGGAGAAAACAGAGTTAACGTTTCAGGTACAGTGACCCTTCCTCAGAACTGATGGTGGCTGGGAAAACGTCAGTCGAAAAGCTATACTTGTACGGACACTTTTGTGTTTGCAGGTTTGGCGGAAGCAAGAAAAAATTACTTGTTGCATTTTATGGCCTATTCTATT
The DNA here is from genome assembly GCF_030684315.1 of Stegostoma tigrinum. Taxonomy (NCBI): domain Eukaryota; kingdom Metazoa; phylum Chordata; class Chondrichthyes; order Orectolobiformes; family Stegostomatidae; genus Stegostoma; species Stegostoma tigrinum. Next base: position 92,915,113 of record NC_081360.1, read on the forward strand.
GAAGTTAAAGCTGTAAAATGCAATGTAGATAAATTGGACTTACTAACCAATCTTGATTTTTACAAGCGATAATAGGAACTGCAGATGCTGGAGAATGCGAGATAACAAGGTGTAGAGCTGGATGAACATGACAGGCCAAGCAGCATCTAAGGAGCAGGAAAGCTGACGTTTCATGCCTTGACCTTTTATCAGTGTCCACCTCACTGGGAAGCCTCCTCCAGGATGCCTAACCTGAAGAAGTTACCCTCCTCCCTCCGGACAAACCTCAGGGGATCTCTCTCCCACTGCAACTCGCTTGTAATCTCTTCGGCCTTGAAACTGCTCGACCATGTCCTGAAGCAAACCAGGTACCACAGCCACATCACCTTCCTCAGCACCTGCCTATGGAACCAGATCATCCCCCAATGGACTACAGTCTACATTCAAGCCTTCCCAATTTGGCCCCAACCGTGACCACCTCAACATCGGGAACATTGAGACCCTTCAGAAGCGCTTCTCCCTGCGGGTCCTGAAACACACTTGCAGCCATGCGCCGGCATCTCCAGGCACTGCAATCCAGCCTGCCCCCGCTCAGAGCCTCCCTCTCCCAGACCTGCAAAGGACCTCTCCTGTTTGTTATCCTCTGCAGGATCCACAGACTGAACACCCAGTTCTGCTCAGCTTTACTGGACACCAAAAATCGTAAGTACAACAAACTCACTGGCTCCTGCCACCCACAAGAGGATTCCTGCACCTCCCAAATCCCCAGCCTGTCCCTGGCCCTCCCCCACCATGTACCCGCCGCCATTGACCATGAGGACACGGCCAGTGAACCCACCGATGACGTCACATCCGCCACTGCCGGGCACACCCCTTCCAGGACCGCGACCGCTGCTGCAGTTACCGCCTCCACTTCCAGTTACAACACCACACACACCACCCTCACCACTGCTGCTGCTGTTCCCCCCCCCCCGCTCCTCCCACCGCCGACACCGACGCAACTCTGCCTACCGCTGATGCCGACACAACTCCGCCCATTGCCGACGGATCTCCGCCCACCTCTGGCGGAACCCCGCTCACAGCCGACACCGACATAGCTCCGGCCACAGCCTCCAAAGCCTGCAACCCAAGAGGAGACAGCCACACCAAGCCCTGCCGAATCTTCACCATCCCTGCAGACCTCCCACTGACGGAAGATGAACGGTTAGTCCTAAGCAAGGGACTCACCTTTCCCCCCTCCATCCTCACATCAACGAATACCAGTCACATTTGGACATTGAGCAGTTTTTCCGTCGCCTTCGCCTCCACGCTTACTACTTTAACGTGAGCTCAACCCTACCTACACTGACCCCTTCTCCCACCTCCAACCCCAAGCCCTCCTACTGGACACCACCCCCAGACCTCCTGCCCTCCCTTGACCTCTTCATCTCTAACTGCTGTCGAGACATTAACTGCCTCAAACTCTCCACCCTTCTCACCCACTCCAACCTCTCCCCCGCAGAACGGGCAGCCCTCCGCTCCCTCCGCTCCAACCCCAACCTCACCATCAAACTCGCCGACAAGGGAGGCGCAGTGGTCATGTGGCACACTGACCTCTACATCGCCGAGGCCAAACGCCAACTCTCCGACACCTCCTCCTACTGCCCCCTGGATCACGACCCCACCCCTCAGCACCAAACCATCATCTCCCAAACCATTCACAACCTCATCACCTCAGGTGACCTCCCACCCACAGCCTCCCACCTTATTGTTCCCCAACCCCGCACTGCCCGCTTCTATCCCCTTCCCAAAATCCACAAAACTGCCTGCCCTGGTCGACCCATTGTCTCCGCCTGCTGCTGCCCCACTGAACTCATATCCACCTATCTGGACTCCATTTTCGCCCCCTTGGTCCAGGAACTCCCCACCTACGTCCGTGACACCACCCATGCCCTCCACCTCCTCCAGAACTTCCAATTCCCCGGCCTCCAGCACCTCATTTTCACCATGGACGTCCAGTCCCTATACACCTTCATTCCTCATGCAGATGGCCTCAAGGCCCTCCGCTTCTTCCTGCCCTGCAGGCCTGACCAGTCCCCCTACACCAAAACCCTCATCCACCTGGCTGAACTCGTCCTCACCCTCAACAACTTCTCTTTCGATTCTTCCCACTTCCTACGGACAAAAGGGGAGGCCATGGGTACCCGCATGGGCCCAAGCTATGCCTGCCTCTTTGTAGGTTATGTGGAACAGTCCCTCTTCCGCATCTACACAGGCCCAAACCCCACCTCCGCCTCCGTTACATTGATGACTGTATCGGCGCCGCCTCTTGCTCCGAAGAGGAGCTCGAACAGTTCATCCACTTCACCAACACCTTCAACCCCAACCTCAAGTTCACCTGGGCCATCTCCAACATATCCCTCACCTTCCTGGATCTCTCAGTCTCCATCTCAGGCAACCATCTAGAAACTGATGTCCATTTCAAGCCCACCGACTCCCATAGCTACCTAGAAGACACCTCCTCCCACCCACTCTCCTGCAAAAATTCCATCCCCTGTTCCCAATTCCTTCGCCTCCGCTGCATCTGCTCCCAGGAAGAGGCATTCCACTCCTGCACATCCCAGATGTCCGTATTCTTCAAGGACTGCAACTTTCCCCCCTGCAATGGTCGAGAACGCCCTCGACTGTGTCTCCCGCATTTCCCGCAACTCATCCCTCACAACCTGTCCCCACAATAACTGCCAAAACAGAACCCCCTCATTCTCACATACCACCCCACCATCCTCCGGATACAACGCATCATCCTCTGACACTTCCACGATCTACAATCCAACCCACCACCCAAGACATTTTCCCACCCCCACCCCTGTCTGCTTTCCGGAGAGACCACTCTCTCCGTGACTCGCTTGTCCGCTCCACACTCCCCTCCAACCCCACCACACCCAGCACCTTCCCCTGCAACCACAGGAAATGCTACACTTGCCCCCACGCCACCTCCCTCACCCCCATCCCAGGCCTCAAGATGACTTTCCATGTCAAGCAGATGTTCACCTGCACATCTGCCAATGTGGTGCACTGCATCCACTGTACCCAGTGTGGCTTCCTCTACATTGGGGAAACCAAGCGGAGGCTTGGGGACCACTTTGCAGAACACCTCTGCTCAGTTCACAATAAACAACTGCACCTCCCAGTCGTGAATCATTTTAACTCCCCCTCCCATTCTTTCGATGACATGTCCATCCTGGGCCTCCTGCACTGCCATAATGATGCCACCCGAAGGTTGCAGGAACAGCAACTCATATTCCGCTTGGGAACCCTGCAGCCCAGTGGTATCACTGTGAATTTCACAAGCTTCATAATCTCCCCTCTCCCCACTGCATCCCAAAACCAGCCCAGCTCGTCCCCGCCTCCCTAACCTGTTCTTCGTCTCACCTATCCCCTCGTTCCACCTCAAGCTGCACCTCCATTTCCTACCTACTAACCTCATCCCGCCCCCTTGACCTGTCCGTCCTCCCCGGACTGACCTATCCCCTCCCCACCTCCCCACCTATACTCTCCTCTCCACCTATCTTCTCCTCTATCCATCTTCGGTCCGCCTCCCCCTCTCTCCCTATTTATTTCAGAACGCTCTCCCCATCGCCCTCTGTGATGAAGGGCCAAGGCCCGAAACGTCAGCTTTTGTGCTCCTGAGATGCTGCTGGGCGTGCTGTGTTCATCCAGCTCCACACCTAGTTATCTCATGACATTTCCAAGTGCTTGATTCCTTGAATTGTCAAGTATAACATACTTTGCAAATTGAATTCCAAGGAGGAATAACACCAGGCGTAATGTTAACTCTCCACAGATACTGCCAGACCTGCTGAATTTCTGTAGTACTTTGCTTTTAGCAACAAATTTAAGACTGTCTCACCCTGTGGAATATCAGAATAGGCTGGCATTGGCCATATCCTCCGTCAAGTTGTGCGAACTCTCAGCTGTTCACTTTTCCTTCTGCATCAATCTGTTGATCCATATCCTAGAGCACAGAAATTTAATGTTGTCATCATTTACCATTTGATCTGCACTTGGACTTATGGGTTAACGGTTTTTAATTGCTAACACACAAAACTGGTGTTCAGATAACATTCCAAATGACTGATTTTATATTCCCACTAGATAGAATATGCTGACTGAAATATCTACATTTGTTTATCCAACTGGTACACGCTTGGAGTTATTTTCCCACTGGAGAGATTATGCTGACTTAAATATGTACAATTGTTTATCCAACTCGTACGCGAGTTGCCTGTACCCAATTCATTTGTGCATTTTTGTTTTGCAAATATTTATCGAGATTCCTTTTGAATAATTCAGTTCTGTTCAGTTTCCTTTACCATTTCTGTTGAGATCAACTATATATTAATGGTATTTTGTTTATGAAATAAATCCCACCTTACTTTTTCGTTTGTTCTTTTGGTAACAATATCGGTATTAAGCATTCTTATGGTGCAATGAACAATAGATTTTTGTTTGTTTATTTTACCTCCACTGATCTTTTACAGTGTATCTTTTCCCTTTCAGTCTTTGTTTTCTTAATTAGAAAACAATCTTTCCTCATCATTCTTTGTTACTGAAGGCATCACCTTAACTTTAGTTTTGTATTCTCCCTGTGGCCTTGCTTGGTTGAGCAACTTTCTTTGTTCATATTTGTTCCTTTCAAATTTTTATGAAACCCAACCCAATCAATTCACCACCCCCTCCATGTCGATCTGTTAGTTTATGTCTCTGAGCACGGAAATTTATGTTATATTACTATTTGGGCTGCACTATGACCTGCAGGTTAATAGTTTGTAATTGTAAAAAACATTTTGCATTAAACAAAGAACTCTTCCGAATCACTGATTAATTTTTCCACTGCAAATAGGTTGCTGAATTACATTTATGTATTTGCGTGCGCATTGGCTATGCCTTTTATATAGAATTAGACTAATTATGACACTGAAATCTGAAGCGCCGTTTGAATGCCTGAAAATCTATGTAACTGCATCCAGCACCATTTTGGTTTTTGCTTTGCATTACAATAACATAATGCTAAAATTTTAATTTTAATTCATTTTGTGGGACGTGGGCATCACTGCCTGGCCAGTATTTATTGTCCATCCATAGGTGCCCTTGAGAAAGTGGGTGTGAGCTGCTATCTTGAACCGTTCCAGTCTACAATGCCATTAGGGAGGGAATTCCAGAATTTTGACTCAGTAATATTATGTATAATGCCACCATAAGTGATTTGCTGGAAAGGGAAGGACATATGGTCTAGTGGTATTACTGCTGGACTGTTAATCCAGCGACCTGGATAACATTCTGGGGACCTGGGTTCGAATCCTGCCATGGTAGATGGTGGAATTTAAATTCAATTAAAAATATCTGGAATTAAGAATCTAATGATGACTGTGAGTCCATTGTCGATTGTCAGGGGGTCAAAAACCCACTTGGATTACTCATGCCCTTTAGGGAAGGAAACTTCCATCCTTACAAGGTCTGGCCTACATGTGACTCCAGGCCCACAGCAATGTGGTTGACTGTCCTCTGGGCAATGAGGGATGGGCAATAAATGCTACCCAGCCAGTGACAACCTCATCCCATTAATGAATAAAGGAGTGTTCCTGACTTGGTAGGCCATAGGGCCTGCTCCTGTGCTGTACTGTTCTTTGGTCTGTCTTAATCACCACCAAATGCAGCCCAGGTCAACAGATAACACACTTTCCCTGTGAAGTACGTTTGTGAATATGAGCCACAGTTCAGATCTTGAGCACAACTAGTCAGCTAATTTGCAAGTACGGCAGGAGTGAAGTACTGTAATAGATGAAAAAGTAAATCAAAGCCACATCTGTCCCCTCGGATAGCTGTAAATAATACATCAGGACTATTTTGAAGAAAAGATCGTCTCACAACAGCAAATTACAAGATCGTTATTGCATTCCAGTTTTTGAGAGCAAATTGCAAATTGCCTGCCATTACTTTGCGGTGTAACCCTGTTGTCGCTTATTGATTGTAAACCACTTTGGAATGTCCAAGTGCCATGAAAGGCACGCTATCCGTGAATGTTATTTCTGAAGAATAACAAACCTGTTCTGCTAATTGCTCTTGGCATGCAGTTGCCTGTTGATCTGACTAATATTGAATAAACTTTTGTAAATTGCACGTGTGAGGTGATAAACATGTTAAAAATCATTTTATTGTGATCTTTCAAATTGGTATGATTCATTCCTTCTGATTTCCTGAGGATATGTTCCTCTTTGACCACACTGACCAATGTTCTGTTTCCCTTGGGAAGTTCTTGGTGATGTTTCCTTACTCTTTCTCTGTCAGTTTCTACTGTAGAACAATTGATATTAACAACATCAGGATCAACCAAACCTTTCGATATTACGAATCACTGTGCATTACTGCCGCAGGAATACCTTTTTTCACTCTCAATTCTTTAAAAGAACATTAATTTTAAAACACATGGAAATCATTTTATTCCTAATTAAAACTGTAAAAATAGCCCCAAATTATCTCATTTAATAAACATTAATCAAACATCAATTGCATGTTCACTTGTTTTTTTCTTTATCTACATTAAAAACAGGTAATATCGCTACAATGAATGCCCCCAGATTTCACATTATGGAGAAAGGCAATTCCTTTAAGCAATACAGTCCTTCTAGTTCAGTTGTGTTTCAATGCCATCTCCATGGTGCATTTATGGTACAATAATTACCAAAGACTCAATGGAGACTTCAATAATTATTGTGTGAAGGTCAGAGCAAATGAAGCTGAATATTGCTGAACGCCTTTGTTTTGTACCCTATTTGGAAGGTGTCACTGCTGTGTGAATTAATTTGGCAAATGGTTTGAAAGAACTTCGAAATGGATTCTGCTCGACATGCAATTGTACCCTATTGACCATTACTGGAATCTTTATTTGGGTCATTAGTGCAATATCGTACTGTTTTGTTTTGACTTGGAAAGGTCAGCAGCTTCCACATCACTTAGTAGGTAACTTCTGCCCACGTTGACTAGGGAATTGCAAGGAATGTTTCCTGGTCTGTACCACGTTAGATGGTCTTTCAGAAGGTTGGAGGGCTGCAGTCAGACATGCACACCTTGGAGAGCAATGAATCGTGGTGTAATGAGTTCTTATGTCATGGCAATGCAACTAACATGACTCAGAAATCAGTCAGCATGAACGACCAACTAGAATGAACAGGGAAAGGGGAGAGATCTTGGACACTCAGTTAGAGACCTGCTTTTGATACCTTGAAATGTTCTGCAAGATGAAAGGCATTGCGGGAAAAGTGGAAAAACATAAGGATCAGGAGCAAACAGCCACAAGGATAATGTGTGTGGAAAGATCCACAGTTGAAGATATACTCCAGTGACATACCAAGGTTTTCAGTGGTTGTACTCCTAAGTGATATCCAAATATTCTATAAGACCACAGGATTTAGGAGCAGAATTAGGCTGTTGGATCATTGAGTCTGCTCTGCCATTCAGTTGTGGCTGACATATTTCTCAACCCAATCTCCTGCCTTTTCCTATAACCCTTGATGCCCTTAATGATCCAGAACCTTACTATCTCTGTTGTAAATGCACTCAATGACTTGGCCTCCACAGCCTTTTGCCTGAAAAAATTCCTCCACATTTCAGTTTGAAACAGTCATCACTTCAGCCTGAGGCTGTATCTAGTCTCTCCTGTGAGTAGAAACATCCTCTCCATGTCCAATGTCTCTAGGCATCTTAGTATTATGTAAGTTTCAGTGAGATGTCCCCATCATTCTTCTAATCTTTTTTTAAGTACAGAGCCAGAATTTTCAACTGCTGCTCAAATGAAAAGCTCCTCATTCTCAGGATCATTTTTGCAGACGCCCTCCAACTGGGAAAAAAATGAACATGTAGATTTTGGGTGGTGTCACCACCATAGCCTTCTGTGATTTATCTTTGGTTAAATAACTTGATGATACTTATCCATTAGGTTGATATGGGTAAATTAGGATCAAACTAATACAATAATGATTTAACTGTACTAAAAACAAAGTGCTGTAGAAACTCAGAAGAATAAACAGTATATGTAGAGAGAGGAGGTAAAGAGGTTTGTTTTGAGTTCAAGATGACTCTGCTTTAGACCAAAGGAATCATATTGGACTCAACATTAACTTTGCATCTCTCTCTCTCCACAGATGATGTCATGCCTGCTGAATTGCTTTTTTATTTTCAGTCTTCAGCATTTGCAGAACTTTGTGTTTATTCTGAGGCTTTAGCAATCGAGGCATGTCTTGCATAGTATTGAAGAATAAGCTAATTTAATTTTGAAGAAAGTTTACCAAGCAAATTTTGTGAAGATAGATCCCCTTATAAAAATAGTACACTGGAATATTGCTTTGACAAAAGGAGAAAGGAAACTTGGGTATCAGATTTAATCGAAATTTCTGCTACAAGTCTTCTACATAGAGTGTGGAAAAGCTTGGCATTCATTTGTCCTGAAGCAGTGGTTTCTGATGTAAAATGCTGCTAGGCTTTATTGGAGATGTTTATTGTTCAATCAGTTTAAGGATAAGGAGTATTTTGGAAACCAGCAGATGCCCATCAAAATTTTAGGTAAAAGGGGGAGAAATTAGGATGAGTGCAAACTAATTACAAATATAAAAACAACTTTTAAGACTAATGTAAGTAAAAAAGAAAGAAAAGCTTAAAATGTCAAAATCTTAGAAATAGGAAGCTGGTCAAAACTGGGATCTGAAGGCCAGTCAGCTTGATATCAGTCATCAGGAACATGCTGAACTTCATCATTATTAAGGCAGTTTTAACAGTGCACATAGAATATTGTACAATTTGATAAAATTAGCATGGTTTTAATGACAGATCCATTTGACAAATTTTTTGAGGATAAAACTAGCGGAGTAAATAAAGGGGCATCAAAGGTATAATACACTCTATGTTCAGAAAGTATTTGGTAAGTTGCCTTACAAAAGATTAATACACAAAGTAAGGGCTCATGGAGTTGGTGACAATGTACTTGCACGTATAATGGATTGTTTAACAGACCGGAAGCAAAGGGGTGGCACAGTAGCTCAGTGGTTAGCACTACTGCCTCACAGCACCAGGGACCCAGGTTCAATTCCAGCCTCGGGCGACTCTCTGTGTGGAGTTTGCACATTCTCCCCGTGTCTGTGTGGGTTTCCTCCGGGTGCTCCGGTTTCCTCCCAAAGTCCAAAGATGTGCAGGGTAGGTGGATTGGCCAAGCTAAATTGCCTGTAGTGTTCAAGGAGGTGTAGCTTAGGTCAGTTATAGAGGGATGGGCCTGGGTGAGATGCTCTGAGGTTCGGTGTGGACTTATTGGGCCAAAGGGCCTGTTTCCACACTGTAAGGATTCTATGAATCAGTGGAAGATGCCAATCTGATTAAAAACCTGTTGGCGTCAGTTGGGAGCATGACATGGGATGGCTGTAGATTCTAATAGTTTTCACATTTCCTTTGAATTATGATATTTTTCCCAGGATGTTAGCATTCCATCTAAGGCATCTGAGAAATTATGTATTCCTAGCATTTTGAACATTACTTAGACTGCCAGGAAACACCACCTCCTACCGCCCCCTCGATCATGACCCCACACCCGAGCACCAAACCATCATCTCCAACACCATTCATGACCTCATCACTTCAGGGGACCTCGCACCCACAGCCTCCAACCTCATGGTTCCCCAACCCCGCACGGCCCGTTTCTATCTCCTTCCCAAAATCCACAAACCTGCCTGCCCTGGTCGACCCATTGTCTCAGCCTGTTCCTTCCCCACCGAACTCATCTCCACCTATCTGGACTCCATTTTCTCCCCTTTGGTCCAGGAACTCCCTACCTATGTATGTGACACCACCCATGCCCTCCACCTCCTCCAGGACTTCCAATTCCCTGGCCCCCAATACCTCATTTTCACCATGGACGTCCAGTCCCTATACACCTGTATTCCGCATGCAGATGGCCTCAAGGCCCTCTGCTTCTTCTTGTCCCGCAGGCCCGACCAGTCCCCCTCCACCGACACCCTCATCCGCCTAGCCGAACTCGTCCTCACCCTCAACAACATCTCTTTCGATTCCTCCCACTTCCTACGGACAAAGCGGGTGGCCATGGATACCCGCATGGGCCCCAGCTATGCCTGCCGCTTTGTAGGTTACGTGGAACAGTCCCTCTTCCGCACCTATACAGGCCCCAAACCCCACCTCTTCCTCCGTTACATTGATGACTGTATCGGCACCACCTCTTGCTCCCCAGAGGAGCTCAAACAGTTCATCCACTTCAACACCTTCCACCCCAACCTTCAGTTCACCTGGGCCATCTCCAGCACATCCCTCACCTTCCTGGACCTCTCAGTCTCCATCTCAGGCAACCAGCTTGTAACTGATGTCCATTTCAAGACCACCGACTCCCACAGCTACCTAGAATACACCTCCTCCCTACCAGCATCCTGCAAAAATTCCATCCCCTATTCCCAATTCCTCAGCCTCCGCTGCATCTGCTCCCACGATGAGGCATTCCACTCCCGCACATCCCAGATGTCCAAGTACTTCAAAGACCGCAACTTTCCCCCCACCGTGGTTGAGAACGCCCTTGACTGCGTCTCCCGCATTTCCCGCAACACATCCCTCACACCCGCCCCCGCCACCACCACCCAAAGAGGATCCCCCTTGTTCTCACACACCACCCCACCAACCTCCGGATACAATGCATCATCCTCCGACACTTCCACCATTTACAGTCCGACCCCACCACCCAAGACATTTTTCCATCCCCACCCTTGTCTGTTTTCCGGAGAGACCACTCTCTCCGTGACTCCCTTGTTTGCTCCACACTGCCCTGCAACGCCAACACACCCGGCACCTTCGCCTGCAACTGCAGGAAGTGCTACACTTGCCCCCACACCTCCTCCTACACTGCTATCCCAGGCCCCAAGATGACTTTCCATGTTAAGCAGAGGTTCACCTGCACATCTGTCAATGTGGTATACTGCATCCATTGTACCCGGTGTGGCTTCCTCTACATTAGGGAAACCAAGCGGAGGCTTGGAGACCGCTTTGCAGAACACCTCCGCTGGGTTCGCGATAAAAAACTGCACCTCCCAGTCGCAAACCATTTCAACTCCCCCCTCCCATTCTTTAGATGACATGTCCATCATGGGCCTCCTGCAGTGCCACAATGATGCCACCCGAAGGTTGCAGGAACAGCAACTCATATTCCGCCTGGGAACCCTGCAGCCTAATGGTATCAATGTGGACTTCACCAGTTTTAAAATCTCCCCTTCCCCAACTGCATCCCTCAACCAGCCCAGTTCGTCCCCTCCACCCACTGCATCCCAAAACCAGTCCAACCTGCCTCTGCCTCCCTAACCTGTTCTTCCTCTCACCCATCCCTTCCTCCTACCCCAAGCTGCACCTCCATCATCCTACCTACTAACCTCATCCCACCTCCTTGACCTGTCCGTCTTCCCTGGACTGACCTATCCCCTCCCTACCTCCCCACCTATACTCTCCTCTCCACCTATCTTCATTTCTCTCCATCTTCGGTCCACCTCCCCCTCTCTCCCTATTTATTCCAGAACCCTCACCCCATCCCCCTCTCTGATGAGGGGTCTAGGCCCGAAACGTCAGCTTTTGTGCTCCTGAGATGCTGCTGGGCGTGCTGTGTTCATCCAGCCTCACATTTTATTATCATTGATTATAGGCTGATGTTTTTCCATTGTAGAGACTTTTTAAATGTGCAAAGTTTACTTTAAAAATGAAAAATACAGACAATGGTACTTTTCTTTCAGGGAGGAACTTGATTTCCCATCAGAAGATTTGACAAGTGGGATATATAGAAAAATGGAGCTTATAGAAGGTCTCTTATGCATTTGGTAGTGGTCCAGGAAGCCTGGGTTCAAATACCCCCTGCTCCAGACGTGTCTAATAATGCCTCTGAACAGGCTGATTTTTAAAATGCCCACGTTGTTTACAGAATTAAGCAGCAGGATGGAACCTCCTTGTGAACGTGGACTTTAGATTGTCAGTTGCAAAATTTTAACATGAAAGATAAATTGAAGTTGCATATTTGTTTTGCTAGGTTGCAAAATGAGTGTATAGTTTATTGTCCCAGCCACCAAGCCAATCAATGAATTCCAGATAGCACCAACCTCTGGGTGAAAAGATTTTCTCATGTCCTCTCTAATCCTTCCAAATAAATTAATCTCACCACTAGAGGAACAGGTCTTTCCCTCCAAGCTCCTGATCGTTCTGTACGTTTGTCAATTAAGTCATCCCTTCACCCTCATCTGTTCTATGAAAACAATCCAATTTCTGCTCACAGTTGCTATTTTCAAGTCCTGTCGACCCTTGTAAATCTCCTCAGTACTTCTGTGGAGTGTGGTAACAAGAACAGCCCACAACACTGCAGCTGTGACCTAACTAATGTCTTGTATAGTTACAGGATTACAGCCTTATTTTTGTATTCAATATCTTGTCCAATAAATGCAAGCATCCTGTACTACTTCTTTGCTACATATATATAGGTGTCATGCCACCTTTGGCGACCTGTGACCATGCAGTCCAAGGGCTCTCACTTCTACCCCCTCCATACTCTCCCATTCATTCATAGTTCTTTGCTTTGATTGCCCTCCTAAAAGTCAGAAATACTCATTTTTCCAGATTGGGCAGAAAAGTGCAAAATGGAATTCACTCAATCAAAAATATTGGCATCATCCTGCAGCTGACAGCCTCTTTTTATTCATTCATGCGATGAGGGTATTGTTGGCCAGGCCAGCATTTATTGCCCATCCCTAATTGCCCAGAAGTCAATTAAGAGTCAAGCACATTGCTATGGATCTGGAGTCACATGAATGCTGGACCATGTAAGGATGGCAGTGTCCTTCCCTAAGCAACATTGGTAAACCAGATGAGTTTTCCTAACAATAGACAGAAGAGAAAAACCTTTTTCCACATACGAAGTAGTACGGTTCTGGAATATACCACCTGGAAGTATAGTGGAGGCAGATCCAATCAGCCTATTCGCATTAAAGAAAAATTAGCTCTTAATTCCAGATTTTAATTGAATTCAGATTCCACCACCTGACATGGTGGGATTCAAACCTGTTAATTATTCCTATTCTGGATTGCACCTTTTCTACTGCCAACTTAAATTCTCTTGGTGAATCACTGCTCCATAAATTTTGTCCTGCAGACACTGGATCCACTGTGGCCATCTCTGCTCCTAGAACCAGGTCCAGGAAAATCTCCTTTATTGTGGACTGGAAATACAGCTATTGAGTCCTTGCCCAGTCTTTAACCTTAGCCAGTACAAATAGTGCCAGCCTCTTGCTGTATGAAATACATAGAAATGAAAAAATGACGGTTGTGTTGAATAGAATTCTGATGTGCCATTGTTTTATACGAGCCCACAGCTCCAAGATCTATCCTATTAAGTTTTGTTCTGCACAGTACATATAAAAAAAAGAAAAACAAATAAACCCCCTCGCATCTTCTCTAACAACATTATTTATTGGTAATTTAGGGGTCCAATGCATTGTGGACCTGGGTCAACTCTCACTCTGCCTGCTGATGGGAACTTTCAATTTAATGACATGAGTCTAGACTTGATAGACAGTCACCATTTAATGGCTCAAGTGCCTGCCATCAAAATACATCATGTTATAAAAATCCATCTGGAACTGTGTACTTCAGGCAACGCATTAGGGCAGAATAAATAAGAAGCAGATAAATGGGAATGCTGCCACTTGCAACGTTCCCTCCAAGCCACAGGCCAGCAGATTTGGAATGATATTGCCTCGTCCTCCCTGTCGCTAGGTGAAAAAAATTGGAACTCCTTTCCTAAAAACACTGTGGTATCACGATGGTAGGCCGAAGCCTGAAGTGGTTGACAAAGGCAATGCATCATCAGCACCATCTCCAGGGAAAGTTAGGGATGTGCAATGAATGCTGGCCTAGCCAACAAGGTCCAAGTGCCATGAATGAATATGAATGGACTGTGTCTGTATGTGTGTGTGGTGTAGAAGGTGGGGTAGAATGGAATGCGGGAAGAGAAAATATTTGGACGACCTTCTATTGCCTTGAATTAACAGGAAGTCAAATGGTTAAAAAATGAATCATCAGCATTACTGTTGATCTCGCAACAGCTAATTCACTGACGATCTGAAAATGGTCTGTCATTAGGTACTAAAGGGTCCGCCTACTTCTGACAGTAGGCCCTCTTTCAGTTTTGAAAATAGAGGTCTTCACTGGTTCCTCTTTTGAGTTTCATAGAACATAGAACATAGAACATTACAGCACAGTACAGGCGCTTCGGCCCTCAATGTTGTGCCGACCTGTCATACTGATCTCAAGCCCATCTAACCTACACTATTCCATGTACGTCCATATGCTTGTCCAATGACGACTTAAATGTGCCTAAAGTTGGCGAATCTACGACCGTTGCAGGCAAAACGTTCCATTCCCTAACTACTCTCTGAGTAAAGAAACTACCTCTGACATCTGTCCTATATCGTTCACCCCTCAATTTAAAGCTATACCCCCTCATGCTCCCCGTACCATCCGAGGAAAAAGGCTCTCCCTATCTAACCCTCTGATTATTTTATATGTCTCAATTAAGTCACCTTTCAACCTTCTTCTCTATAATGAGAAGCCCCTCAGCCTTTCCTCGTAAGACCTTCCTTCCATACCAGGCAACATCCTAGTAAATCTCCTCTGCACCCTTTCCAAAGCTTCCACATCCTTCTTATAATGCGGTGACCAGAACTGTACGCAATACTCCAAGTGCGGCCGCACCAGAGTTTTGTACAGCTTCACTATAACCTCTTAGTTCCGGAACTCGATCCCTCTATTAATAAAAGCTAAAACACTGTATGCCTTCTTAACAGCCCTGTCAACCTAGGTGGCAACTTTCAAGGATCTGTGTACATGGACACTGAGATCTCTCTGCTCATCTACACTACTAAGAATCTTACCATTAGCCCAGCACTTTGCCTCCTGGTTACTCCTACCAAAGTGCATCACCTCACACTTGTTCGCAGTAAACTCCATTTGCCACCTCTCAGCCCAGCTCTGCAGCTTATCTATGTCTCTCTGTAACCTAGAACATCCTTCGTCACTATCCACAACTCCACCGATCTTAGTGTCGTCTGCAAATTTACTGACCCATCCTTCTATGCCCTCATCCAGGTCATTTATAAAAATGACAAACAGCAGTGGACCCAACACCGACCCTTGCGGTACACCACTAGTAACTGGTCTCCAGGATGAACATTTCCCATCAACCACCGCCCTCTGTCTTCTTTCAGCAAGCAAATTTCCGATCCAAACTGCTATATCTCCCACAATCCCATTCCTCTGCATTTTGTACAATAGCCTATTGTGGGGAACCTTATTGAACGCCTTGAGTCCACACCGGACCTCAAAAGTGCACCCCACCCAGACCTGCCCCCAGCCTGTCCTGTTGCCCTGTACGTCCCATGGCTTATCCACCTAACCTACACACCCCAGACTCCATGGGTAATTTAGCATGGCCAATCCACCTAACTTGCACATCTTTGGACCGTGGGACGAACAGGGCACCTGGAGGAAATGCATGCAGATATGGGGAAAATGTGCAGACAGATGCCCAGGGTTGGAATTGAACCCTGGCACTGTCAGGCAGCAGTGCTAACCACTGAGCCACTGTGCCACCATTTGTTTTCTGTTCATTGAAAAGTGAACCACTGAGGGAGTTGTGGGCCGTCACCACTTTGAAATATCATCAGCATCTGTTGCAAAGACTGCGCATATCTTAAACTCTCATGTGATATCATAACACAGCTGATTGTTGTGTTATGTTAATCTTCATTCAGCTGGCCACTATACTGCAGGGGATGTCTCCTGCTGGCACCTAGTTGGGTAGATTTGCTGCCACCAACCCTTCTGATGAAGAGTCATCTAGATTTAGTGTTAGCTTGCTCTCTCTCCAGGGATGCTACCTGACCCACTGTGATCTCCAGCATTTGTTTTTTTCAACCCTTCTTGTAATATTAGTCTATTGGGCTTTCTCGTAATCAGTTTTGAAGTATTACCTCTTGGAAGCCTACATTAGAAGAGGCATGATCTTGAGTAAGATGATGTTTCTTACATAGTTGTAAGATAGCAGGTTATATTCCTAATACAATAAATTAATTATATTACACAAAGTAGAAGACGTTACCTCACAATATTGAATTAGGTCTTTGCTACATTGAATTTAAATCCAATTAGTAAGTCTGGATTCAAAAGCTAGTCTCAAAAACAGTGACAATGAAATTATCATCAGTTGTTGTAAAAACCCATCTGGATCTCTGGTTGCATATTTCTAGGAAAACATTCTGCTGTCCTTAATGAGACTGGCCTCATCTAACTCCAGATTGAGAGTAGTGTAGTTGACCCTTAACTATCTTCAAAGGCCTCACAAGCCACTAAATTGATAGATAGGCAACAAAGCCTGGCCAGCCATTACCCCTCATGCTGTGAAAGATTAAAGGAAAGGGTTCGACATGTGACAGTAAGTGAACATTGCTGAGGGCAAAGATTGATGCCATGATTACAGTCAAAGCAGCAATAAAAATAGCTACATTTCAAAAGCAAATTCTGATGAAGGGTCTAGGCCCGAACGTCAGCTTTTGTGCTCCTGAGATGCTGCTTGGCCTGCTGTGTTCATCCAGCTTCACACTTGATTAACTTCATGTGAAATGAATTGGATTGACTTGAAGTGCATCCGATATAAACGTTCTTTTCCTTTTCACCGACATTATGGACAGGAAGAGCTTCTTTGATCCAACAAGCCTTTTTCATGCAATCATACATCACAAATGTGCAGTGATCTCCTGAATGAGGCCATTGAGTCATTGTGCACAAAGAGCTGATTTGGTTCATCAGATCCATATTAGCATTATGTAGAGCAATCCAGTCAGTTTCGGTCCCTGCTGTTTCCCCACAGCCAGGCAATGTCTTTATTCCCTCAAGTTCCCGTCCGCGTTTTTTTTTGAGTTTTGGTCCCCTTCCATTAATGTTTGAAAACATTGGGCTCTAGATCATTACCCCTTACTATGTAAAAAGCATGCTTCCTTACATCCCTCTTGATCTCTTAAAAGTGTTTCCCATAGACCTTTGTAGCGTCTGTTAATGGGAACAGCTTTTCTTTATTGACCTTATCTACACCTGTCATAAACTTGTTTATCTCCATCAAATCTCTGCTCAATCTTCTTTTCAAAGCAGGACCTAACTTTGTAGCTAAAACCCCTCATCCTTGGAATTATTCTAGTGACACATCAGAGAAGAAGACATGTCAGTTAGAGATACTTTAAAGCTTTACTTCTCCGACCCCTCTTCAGCCAGTCAAAGCTGGTCTAGAAAACTACTGGGGTCTTAATTAATGTTGTATATTACCTGCTTCTTATAAGACTGACCTCCACCTCAGCCAGAAACTGGTGTGAAGTGGCTTAGTTGATCAGTGTGCCCTGCATGAACTGGAAGATAGTTCGGTAAATTCACTATCCTCTGAGGAAATAGACATGTGAACAGACAGGGGATAGAGGCATATAGACCTTGTGCAGGCAGTTGGGATTGGTTTAGGACAGCATGATGGTCAGCATGGACGTGGTGGGCTGAAGGGCCTGTTCCTGTGCTTCAACGTTCTATGAAACATCCACCACCCAACATCTAGGCTGGTTCTGGCCTTGTGTAAACTGCATGAGAAGGACAGCAGCTAAACAGAGTTCTGAGAGGCAGCCTGGCAAGACAATCTTATGGAACAAAGAAGGGAACATCCCACCCCCTTGACCTGTCCGTCCTCCCCGGACTGACCTATCCCCTCCCTACCTCCCCACCCATGTTCTCTTGTCCACCTATCTTCTCCTCCCCTCTCTCCCTATTTATTTCAGAATCATCTCCCCATCCCCCTTTTCTGATGAAGGGTCTAGGCCCGAAACATCAGCTTTTGTGTTCCTAAGATGCTGCTTGGCCTGCTGTGTTCATCCAGCTCCATACTTTGTTATCTTGGATTCTCCAGCATCTGCAGTTCCCATTATCTCTGATGGCAGAGAAGTTATCTTTCTTCTCTACACCATAAACGCCACCTCGAAATCACTGCCTCAGCCCAAATCATTTTCACACAGAGGGATTTTGTCTAAGATACTTGGCTATTGTAAATTTCATTGTTTTTTTCCTTGCTTTAACATTTTATCCAATGAAAATTCCTATGCTTTTCTGCTGTGCCCTACCACCCCCCATTATTCTGCTCAGGTTTCTGAGGCTCAACAGAATCAGAACCTGCCAGCTGTGCTTAACTTGCAGCGGACTTGCAGGTGTCCAGTTAGGGAACCACTTGTTGGTCAGTTTACTGAGCAGGACATGCTGCGAGAAAGTGCAAGCACATAGCTTACATGTTTCCCCAGTTCTTAGCCTCCAGCCGCAAATCTTGTTATAAATCCTGCCACACCGTTAACTATGCCTGACTTAGCCATGCCAATATTCAATCAGTACTGAACTCATACCACTCTTAATCCTACTAATTTGGCCTTTGCTGGGGTTTGGCAGTGTCGGATTTGATCCTGTTTGACTTTCCTTCTGAATGACATGACATAAAAAGAGGAGAGGAAATAATCTTTGTGTGCCAGCGTAAAAAAGCACTGTCGCAAATAAATGCTACCAGAGATAATGGGAACTGCAGATGCTGGAGAATCCAAGACAACAAAATGTGAGGCTGGATGAACACAGCAGGCCAAGCAGCATCTCAGGAGCACAAAAGCTGACGTTTCGGGCCTAGACCCTTCATCAGAGAGGCTCTCTGATGAAGGGTCTAGGCCTGAAATGTCAGCTTTTGTGCTCCTGAGATGCTGCTTGGCCTGCTGTGTTCATCCAGCCTCACATTTTGTTGTCGCAAATAAATGCTATCCGCTTTCAGCTATTAGAAGAATAATATGGAAAAAGATTTGCAATTATACAACAACTTTCATGACCAGCAGATGATATGAAGCACTTTAGAACAATGAAAAGTACTTTTGAAGTATAGTCATTCTGGTAATGGGAAAAGTGGTAGCCATTTTGGACACAGCAGATTTCCACAACAGCAGATGTGATGTTGAGGAGATACATTTTCTTGTGGTGTTAACTGAGCAACAAATATTGACGAGGAGACTGGAAGAAAATGAACCTTCGGACGAGAGCTTGTGTTATATTTTATTTCCAGGGGAGATGGAGGTCAAGACCTTTTGTTAGAATTCTTATGTGAAAGGTGACTCTTCCAAAAGTGCAGCGCTTCTTCAGTATTTTGCGAAACATCAGGGTTGATATTTACACCCATGCCATGGAGTGGAAAACTCAATGGATTCAAAAGCAAGCGTGCCACTTTACTGAGCTATGACTGACAAGAAAGAAAATTAATATCACCCGCCTGGAATAAATAAAACGTCTGTGATTTTTAAGTGGATGTATGCTCCAGAGCATTCAACGTGTTAATGATTTCAGAATTATCTCCAGTCCATTTTCTTTTTCTGATGTGCAAATGACATGCATCAACTGGGAGGAAGTTCTGTATGACATTGTTGATATATATTGCATTCTACAGGAATATGTTTGCACTATAGAGATTTACAGCTTTCCTTTAGAAAGAATCTCATTATATGGCAAGTGCTAATGTTAGTGAACTACTAGTGAAACATTTCTGTCAACTATGTCGGTACTAAAAGCATTTAAAAACGGAACTAGATTTGTGTAAATAGATCTTCAAACAACAGGTTACCACGTTGGCAATTGTAATCCTGATTGATCTTAAATTGGGCATTCCGTTCTATTACTGGTGGTTAAGTGAGTTTTACTTCAGCTTGAAATCACTCGCTTCCAGCTATAACCTATCTAAACTGTTACCTGCCCATACAGACAGAATATTTCTGGTATTTACTGGCATAACAGTATTTTTATAGGCAAAATAATGTTCCAAAAAGCAGCTTGTTCCTCTGAGTAAAGAACGTAATCCACGATTTGTGTTGTTTGTCCTGCTTAGGGAGTTGCCTGATGTAAGAAACAGTGCAAATAATTTATCAGGCTGCAATTGATGATTTTTAAATTCCCAATTAAACCTTGGGTCACTCTTTTTCCCCAGGCAAATGTGGTTGCTCCTGCACATTTTTGTTAACTTGATTGTTTATGAGCCTGCAACTTTTTTTTCCAATATTTTCCCTGTGCCTAATCAATTGTAAAACCAGCTGAGTGGTTATAGTCAATATTCTGCTTTCTCTCTATGTGCTGCCAGACCTGCTGAGTTTCTTCAGTAGTTTCTATTTTTGCCTCAGATATATTGTAGCTGCAGTTTTTTGCAAGCATTTTTATCAAGGTTTGTTTTAATGTCATGTGTTGGAGTTTTCATCATGGAGGCCGGTGGAAATCCAGTCTGTCTTTTCATCAAGAAGCCATATCTGGGGCAAAACTTATTAGAGCAAAGAGGACTAGAAATAGGGACAGGTCAAATCAAATATGAGACTGGCTTAAACTCCATAGCTGTTGTCACTGAGATTGGTTTTCTGGGCATAGAGAACTACAGTTTGTGCACAAGCTTTTTCACTACACAGCAGAGTTGCAGGAAAGCCAAGGGTAGGGGATCCCCGAGATTGCAACATGTCGACTTGATCCTCTATGGAAGCTGTGAGAGAGAGGAGGCGACGTCCATATACAGCAGGGGTACCTTTGTGATTCACCTTGCTTCCTGCTGCTGCCACCTCTCTCTTGCTGCTCTTCCCTCAATGAGCTGTCTCCTTCCGATGTCTCATTCTCATTTTAAGTCCATACTACTTTGGAGGGCCATGTAATGGAGAGTCCAACCAACTATGACAATGAATAAAATTATTCCAGGAAATTTCTGGAAAGCACCACAAGTCCAGGCGCTGGAAATGCACCTTCAGCAATCCAACTAAATTGTCAAGTGTCTCTGAGGGGTCAAGAAATAAACATAATAACCGTCACTAGAGCA
This sequence comes from Stegostoma tigrinum, assembly GCF_030684315.1. Classification (NCBI taxonomy): domain Eukaryota; kingdom Metazoa; phylum Chordata; class Chondrichthyes; order Orectolobiformes; family Stegostomatidae; genus Stegostoma; species Stegostoma tigrinum. The sequence continues at coordinate 92,936,096 of NC_081360.1, forward strand.
AAAGTGCTTGAAATACCAATGGAACTGAAGGCTGATAAGTCCCCTAGATGTGATAAGTTTCATCCAAGATTTTTTTTTAAAAGTTGAATGTATTAGTAGTAAGAATTCAAAGAATTGTTCGATTCTGGAGAAGTCCCAGAGAATTGAAAAATCACCAATTTAATGACTTTATTCTAAAAGGGGGGCAAGAAAGAGGCAACTGTCGGCTAGGAGGCTTAATAGCTGTGATTGATAAAATATTAGAGTTGATCAACAAGGATGTAATAGCAGAGCATTTCAAAATACATAATAAAATCAAGCAGAGCTAGCTTTATGAAGGAGGAAATCATATCTGACAAATGTATTAGAATTCTTTGAGGTGGTGACAGGCCGGATAGATAAAGAGGAGCTGGCATATTTAATAGATTAGTATTTCCAAATGATGTTCATTTAAGGCTTAGGTTTTAAAGGTTTTTGATTAGAAAAGAGCTCAGGGTGGCATAGATAGAGGATGGGCTAAATACGAGAAGGTTGGAATGAGGATAGAAACCTATAAACAGTTAAGTGCCATTGGGAACAAAATAGAAGTTGTTGGAGAAGCTCCGCAGGTCTGGCAGCATCTGTGGAGAGAAATCAGAGTTACATTTCGGGTCAAGTGACCCTTCCTCAGAACTCTGAAGCGCCATTGCAATCAGAGCTGGGGCTGCAATTATTTAGTGTTTTGAATGAAGAAACTAAAACTTGCTTTCACCAAATTTGTGGTGGGCAGGCAATTAGTGAGGGAATGCAAAGAGTTAGCGGAAGGATGTAGATTGGTTAAGTGAGTGGACAGAAACTTTTCAGATGAAATGTGAGGAAATTGTGAGATTTTGCATGAGTGGGTCCTAGCAGATAAATTACAAAAAGCTAGCCTGCGAGTTCAGTGGGTCATAGCAAAGCAAAGGCAAATAGAATGTTGACCTTTTATTTCAAAGGAAATTTAGTATAAAAGAAATTTCTTCTGAAGAAGGATCACTCGATCCAAAACGTTAACTCTGATTTCTCTCCACGGATGCTGCAGATCTGCTGAGGTTTCCAGCAATTTTTGCTTTTGTTTCTGATTCACAGCATCTGCAATTCGTGTGGCTTGTATAAAAACAGATACTTTTCTTCAAAACTACACAAGGATGCACTAGTCAGACCACAACCGAAATCCTGTGAACAGCTTTGGCCCCCTTTATTTGAAAAAGGGCATTCTGACAGTTGCAGCAATTCGGAGAAGATTCACTGGGTTGGTTCCAGCTCAAGAGGGATTTTTTTCTGAGGATAGGTTAGGTAGTTTGTTCTTCCACTTGTTGAAGTTGAGAAGAATGAGAGGAGACATTAATGAAACATATAATATTCTTTGGCAGTTTTCCTTGTGAGGGAGGCAAGGACCAGAGAGCATAACCTCAAAGTAAAAGATCACCCTTTTAAGACGAGGCAGAAATTTGATTCGATAATGGTAATGAATCTCTAGACTTCTTTACTACAAAGGGCTGTACAGGCTAGGACGTTAAATATATTCAAGGCTAAGGTAGATTGATTTTTGATCAGTATGGGTACAGACAGGAAAGACAGGAAAGTGCAGTTGATAATTATCAGATCAGTCATGAAGTCATTGGATGATGGAGCAGATTTGATGGGGTGAATGGCCTAGATGTGTGCAGATATCTTTTGCACTTACTTCTATCACCTGTTTGTCTAGCGGGGTTAGCTTTATAGCCTTAACAAGGGATGTGTCTAGTCCTGTAGGATCTGTCTGTGCACTTTGAGGATTAAAGTTAAGATCTGACACAGCCAGGATTTTCAGGGAATGAAGAAGTGAAACCAGAAGCAAACGGTTCAAGGGCCACAGTGATGACAACTATCACGAGAGTATGGCAACCACTATTGCAAGGGGTGAGGCCTTTAGTGACACACACCACCCCTGTGTCGAATATGCTGCAGCTAGTGAGATAACAAGGTGTAGAGCTGGATGAACACAGCAGGCCAAGCAGCATCATAGGAGCAGGAGGGCTTCCTGTAACCTTCCTGCTGCTATGATGCTGTTTGGCCTGCTGCGTTCGTCCAACTCTACATCTTGTTATCTCGGATTCTCCAGCATCCACAGTTCCTATTATCTCTGATGCTGCAGGTAGTCTTGTGCAAGATGCTTGAAGAGCTGCCCACTCATCAATGGAACGTTATTTCTGCATTAACTCTGAGACTGGAGAAATCAAGTGAATAAACATTGAGGTTTAGGTTAGCGTGGAAGTATATAAAGCAGAGATAATGGGAACTGCAGATGCTGGAGATTCCAAGATAATAAAATGTGAGGCTGGATGAACACAGCAGGCCAAGCAGCATCTCAGGAGCACAAAAGCCGACGTTTCGGGCCTAGACCCTTCATCAGAGAGGGGGATCGGGGGAGGGAACTGGAATAAATAGGGAGAGAGGGGGAGGCGGACCGAAGATGGAGAGTAAAGAAGATAGGTGGAGAGAGTGTAGGTGGGGAGGTAGGGAGGGGATAGGTCAGTCCAGGGAAGACGGACAGGTCAAGGAGGTGGGATGAGGTTAGTAGGTAGCTGGGGGTGCGGCTTGGGGTGGGAGGAAGGGATGGGTGAGAGGAAGAACCGGTTAGGGAGGCAGAGACAAGTTGGACTGGTTTTGGGATGCAGTGGGTGGGGGGGAAGAGCTGGGCTGGTTGTGTGGTGCAGTGGGGGGAGGGGATGAACTGGGCTGGTTTAGGGATGCAGTGGGGGAAGGGGAGATTTTGAAACTGGTGAAGTCCACATTGATACCATATGGCTGCAGGGCTCCCAGGCGGAATATGAGTTGCTGTTCCTGCAACCTTCGGGTGGCATCATTGTGGCAGTGCAGGAGGCCCATGATGGACATGTCATCAAGAGAATGGGAGGGGGAGTGGAAATGGTTTGCGACTGGGAGGTGCAGTTGTTTGTTGCGAACTGAACGGAGGTGTTCTGCAAAGCGGTCCCCAAGCCTCCGCTTGGTTTCCCCAATGTAGAGGAAGCCACACCGGGTACAGTGGATGCAGTATACCACATTGGCAGATGTGCAGGTGAACCTCTGCTTAATGTGGAATGTCATCTTGGGGCCTGGGATGGGGGTGAGGGAGGAGGGGTGGGGACAAGTGTAGCATTTCCTGCGGTTGCTACACTTGTCCCCACACCTCCTCCCTCACCCCCATCCCAGGCCCCAAGATGACATTCCACATTAAGCAGAGGTTCACCTGCACATCTGCCAATGTGGTATACTGCATCCACTGTACCCGGTGTGGCTTCCTCTACATTGGGGAAGCCAAGCGGAGGCTTGGGGACCGCTTTGCAGAACACCTCCGCTCAGTTCGCAACAAACAACTGCACCTCACAGTCGCAAACCATTTCCACTCCCCCTCCCATTCTCTTGATGACATGTCCATCATGGGCCTCCTGCACTGCCACAATGATGCCACCCGAAGGTTGCAGGAACAGCAACTCATATTCCGCCTGGGAACCCTGCAGCCTAATGGTATCAATGTGGACTTCACCAGTTTCAAAATCTCCCCTTCCCCCACTGCATCCCTAAACCAGCCCAGTTCATCCCCTCCCCCCACTGCACCACACAACCAGCCCAGCTCTTCCCCCCCCACCCACTGCATCCCAAAACCAGTCCAACCTGTCTCTGCCTCCCTAACCGGTTCTTCCTCTCACCCATCCCTTCCTCGCACCCCCAGCTACCTACTAACCTCATCCCACCTCCTTGACCTGTCCGTCTTCCCTGGACTGACCTATCCCCTCCCTACCTCCCCACCTACACTCTCTCCACCTATCTTCTTTACTCTCCATCTTCGGTCCGCCTCCCCCTCTCTCCCTATTTATTCCAGTTCCCTCCCCCGATCCCCCTCTCTGATGAAGGGTCTAGGCCCGAAACGTCAGCTTTTGTGCTCCTGAGATGCTGCTTGGCCTGCTGTGTTCATCCAGCCTCACATTTTATTATCTCAGTATATAATGCATTTTTCTTTACTATTACGTCAGATCTCGTATGCATGCCAGGAATACATATGACAGTGCTTATTTAGATTTTCACGAGCCACAGATAAAATGCCACCATAAGAGACCAATTACTGGCCAAATGTATAGTAAGAGATCTGGCAATTTGGACAGAATTGGGTCTGAAAGGAAAAAGCAGAAAGACTACCACAGTGATTATTCAAGTGGAGTGTGGTTGTTGTACAATAATGGGGAGAGCAGACCTGGGCCCATATTTCCGTCACTAATGACTTGTGCATAAGAATATTAAGTAGAATGCCAAAATTTGCAGATAATTCAAAATTGTATGGGAGAGCCAATACAGTTGAAGAGGTAATTACATTCAGAAAGACTTTATAAAGCCTAGTGCTTGGAGGGATGATTGGCAAATGACCTTCAACTTGAATGAATGTAATGATTTGCATATTGAATCAAGAGTATTAATTATAACCATAAAAAATTAGGGGATGTGGATAAACTGCTGCGAAAAAATAAATTGCACAGTAGGATTGATTGGATGTTGGAAGATCATTTTACTGTCCTATTACAGTGATACATTGGGACAGTGTAGTAACAATTGGAGCAATCTGCTGGCTTATTTGGGATAGCATATGGGATACTTGGCTTTACAAATAATGAAGAAACATAAAAGCAAGTAAGTTATGCTAAACCTCTACAAATTACTGGTTAGGCTTATGCTAGAATATTGCATCCAACGCTTACTGTCACTCTTCAGAAAATGACTTATTAAAGGTAGAATCTGTGTTCCCCTGGAGCAGATCCACTTAAGAAAGGACTTAATTGAGGTGTTGAAAATTAGGGTTTCTGCATAGTAAGTAGAGAGCAGGTGTTTTCCCAGGCATGAATGTCAGCAAGCAGAGGACAAGGAATTTACAATTAATCAGAGAAATTTGGACTTCTGCTTTTGCAAAGCAGCTTGGTAATGCCTAAAAGGCAATTGAAATAATATTTGAGATGACAGCTTTTACAGGATCAATGTGAAACATATTTACAGGATTCCTATCAGAGGGAATACAATCCTTTGTCAGTGCACTTTGCAAGTTAAATGCGGTCATGCTACAATTTGATTAACAACCTGTTGCTTGGGACTTATAAAGCTGAAGCTTGTAAGATGCAGGCACCTCCTATTATTGGGCGCTGTTTATGTTTTTTTTTAAGTTTTATGACAACCCAGCAGCACTGGTCATTCCTTTTGATGCTAGCAAGCCCACAAATAACCAGATTTGACTTCTATTGTAAGGGATTTGAAATTATGACTCCTGCTTGGTGAGATACTGTAACCAATCATCCATTACATCCGGAAACATCAGTTAAAGGAATAAAGACAGAGAAAATTATCGGAACCTTTATGCAAGAAGTCCATCAATGCTTTAAAATGAAAATATATGCAAGTGAAATGTTTTGTGTGTGTGGATCAGAAGCAAAAAGGACTACCTCTGAAACATAAAATAAAACAAATGGCCTCTCAAAGATAATGGGAACTGCAGATGCTGGACTGATGAAGGGTCTAGGCCCGAAACGTCAGCTTTTGTGCTCCTGAGATGCTGCTTGGCCTGCTGTGTTCATCCAGCCTCACATTTTATTATCTATAAATGGCCTGTCAAGCCCATTCTCCCATTCAGTAAGGCTGGGGCTAATCTTTGACTCAACCCGGTTTAAGTATTCATTGGAAATAGGAACAGGAGTGTGCCATATGCTTATTGAATGCTGGAGCTGGCTTGAACAGATCCTGGTTGACCAAAGCAACATAGAAAGTAGAAGCAGGAGTAGGCCATTTGGCCATGTTGAGCCTGTTCCGTCATTTAATATGATCATAGCTTATTGTCCAGCTTAGTATCCTCTTCCTGCTTTCTCCACTTGACCTTTGATTCTTTCAGCTCCAAAAATAATATTTAACACCTTTTTAAAAAAGCATATAATGTTTTAGCCTCGAACATTTTCAGCAGAGAATTCCACAGGCTCAGTTATCCTTTGGGTGCAGAAATTTCTCCTCATCTCAGTCCTAAGTGACCTACCCTGTATTCTTAGACGATGACCCCTGGTTCTGGACTCCTCAGTCATCAAGAATACTCTTATTGCACTTTCCAAGTTTCCTCCTGCAATAATTTTATAGGTTTCTGTGTGACCTACCCCTCCTGTCCCTCATTTTTCTAAACTCCAGTGACTATTTTCTTGTCAATCCAATTTTCCTTCATCTGTTTTTTCTAAAGTCAATCATAGGATGACAGCATCACTGGCTAGACCAGCATTTATTGGCCATCCGTATTTGCCCAGAGGGAAGTTCAGAGTCAACTACATTGTTGTGAGTCTGGAGTCAGACAGAGGCCAGACCAGATAAGGATGGCAGTTTCCTTCCCTAAAGGTCTTCAGTGAGCCAGATGAGATTTCCCCCCAATAATCGACAATCAATTCATGATCATTGTTAGACTTTTAATTCCAGATTTTCATTGAATTCAAATTTCACCATCTGCCCTGGCAGAATTCAGACCCAGGTCCCCGGGATAGTACCTGAATCCTTGGATAAACAGTCAGCGATAATACCAGTAGGCTACCTCCTTCCCTTTTCAGTCCTGTAATCCCTTGAGTAAATTGGGTAAACCTATCTTGTGTTCCCTCCATAGCCAGAGCATCCTTCCTCAGAGAGAGACCAAAGCTGCACACAATGCTTCAGGCCAGGTCTCAGCAAGGCCCTGTACAATTGCAGCAACATGACCTTCCTCCCATACTCAAATCTTATTGTTATGAAGGCCAACACACCTCTGAGGAAAAGTCACCAGACCCAAAACATTAATTCTGAATTCCCTTCGTAGATGCTGCCAGATTTACTGCTGTCTTTGCTTCTGATACCATTTACCTCCTTCACTGCCTGCAGCATCTACTTTTACCTCATCTATTTCTTAGCATTGTCCTCCAATTTCAAGAGGAATTGAATTATTATCTGGAAAGGAAGGGTGTATAAGTTACAGGGGAGAGGTAGTGGATTAGTACAAGATGAATTGCATATTTGGAGAAGCAGCACAGACATGTTAAGCTGAGTGGCCTCTGTTCTGTACCATTTCTATAATTTTATGAACTCCAGCTTACCTCCCCCATCCATTGTTTCCGTTAATGACCAAAAATCTATTGATTCTTTTTCTTGAACATACTTAATAACTGAGCATCCACTTTTAGCTCCCTGAAGTAGAGAATGGCAAAGATTCACAACCCAGTGAGTGAAGAAAAGAATTTGTCCCAAATGGCAAAGCCTTCATCATGAGACTTCAATATAATTCTGGCTTTTTCAGTCAGGACTGAAAAACCTGTCAATATTAACTGAAAGAACTGCAGATGCTGTAAATCAGGAACAAAAACAAAGTTGCTATAAAACTCAAAAGGTCTGGCAGCATCTGTGAAGTTAAAAAAACAAGAGTTAATATTTTGGGTCTAGTGACCCTTCCTCAGAACCTGTCAATATTAAACTTGTCAAACCCTCTCAGATTCATGTAAGTTTCAACGGGATCACTCCTGCTTCTAAATTGCAAAGAATTATAGGCTCATTCTACTTAATATCTTTCCAAAGATTAACCTTCTTGTGCACAAATCAATTGAGTGAACTTTTGTGACACTCACTTCAAGACAAGTGTATTCTTTCGAAGGTACATATTTCTAGTTTTAGCTTCAGCAAACTCTCACACTGTCAAACTGTCACACTGAACTAATTTGGCAATATAGGCTAATATACTATTTGCATTTCTAATTGCTTGTTGAATCTACATATTAACTCTTTGTAATTTATGTACAAGGACACCCAAATATTCTCCACAATTAACTTTTTAATAGTATGGAACTATCCTTTCATTCTTCATGAGGACCATCACACTCCGTGGTGCCTGATAGGTAGTCTCTCCTCGAAACCTTAATCTGTCTTTTCTTGCTTCAGAAAGTGAGAGTCTACCAGTTTAAAACTTTCTGTTGAATACCTAAGGTGTATTTTGTCCAAAAACATCTCTAAAATAGTGGGAAATAGAGATAGTGGGAACTACTGATGCTGGAGAATCTGAGATAACAAGGTGTAGAGTTGAATGAACACAGCAGGCCCAGCGGCATCAGAGAAGCAGGAAAACGGGAAAGAGCCCCTGAAGAAGGGCCCAGATCCGAAACGTCAGCTTTCCTGTTCCTCTGATGCTACTTGGCCTGCTATGTTCATCCAGCTCTACACCTTGTTATCTAAAGTAAACAGTTTTATTTAAGAAGTGGGACATTTGACTATTGAGGTCAAATGTATGCATTCCAACTTGTACTATGCTTTTTGATCACAGATATTAGATCAGTCATAGCATTTTCCCTTCATCTGATATATCACTTTCTGTGTTTGCCTCTGTTTGTCATTCTGCATCTGCTTCTGAGCCTGCAGTGTTAGGTATTCAAAGTTTTATACAATTATGATAAATATACCTTAGGACTGTTTAATTCAAGAGTGGAGAAACATAGAGTGTCATTTGCCTTGCCTTGATTTCTGTGAAGATCTGTAAAGGGGGCAGCTAAAAAATCTAAGGGAGGGTCAGAGAGACCAGTGATCGTGGTATGTTTGTTTTAGGGGAATTGGTAAGAGACCTTTTGATAACTGGGGGCAGGAGTGAGAGCGAAAACATCTGTGAGCAGGGATGGGATGTAGCTGTTTTAATCCAGTGAGCTTTTACATCGCAAGTACATCCCTTTCTACTCTTTTTGTTTTCAGTGCTAGGTAAAGTTCCCTTGACTACTGACTAATAGTTAACCTATTTGGAGTGTTAAAGATGATTAAAGGATTTGATATATAGCATATAGGCAAAAACACTTTTCTCCGGCAGAGTCAGTTCCAGAGCAAAGGGAATGATCCCAAAATTGGAATGAGGCTATTCAAAGATGAAGACACTGCACAAAAAATGGGGCAAACAATTTACAGCATTTGTTCGCTCTAAAGCTATTGAGCCTGTGGCTTTACTTGAAAATATCAAAATGTAGCAATATTCTTTGTGGTTTATCACGTTTTTAGATGACATATACACCAGAGAGAGATGGGTTCTTGATGATTGAGTTGTCAACAGCGTGAACTGTTTGCACAGCCACAGCATCACAGACCCACGCGTATAATCTGCGCTCAATGCTTGCTCATGTTATGTACATGACATGCACATTACTGAATGAAGACATTGATTCTATTACCCAGAGTGTGACTGCAGTTGAGTCAGGCACATTTGTTCCCGAGTACCGTCGTATCGTATCGTATCGTATCATTATCATATCTGAAATTATGGACAAAAACAAAGTTGCTGGAGAAGCTCAGCAGGTCTGGCAGCATATGTGAAGGGAAAAACAGAGTTAACATTTTGGGTCAGGTGACTCTTCCTCAGAACTCGTTATGAATGAAATTATAGAGCTGCTTTAAAAGCACAGACCTCTGTGTTCTGCAGTTGGTGCCATAATATAGCACACAGGTTGACAGAAGATAGCAAGAACCCTTGATGCTGGAAGTCTGGGTCTATACAGTGTGGAGCTGGATGAACACAGCAGGTCAGGCAGCAACAGAGGAGCAGGAAAATCAACGTTTCAGGTCAGGACCTTCATCAGGACTTTTGTTTGACCAGGCATTTGGGTTTATGACAACAGAAGAGAGTAGGTGGGAAATAAGGCACAGTATTGCTGTGATCTAACTAAATAGTTGAGTAGACTCCAGCGCTGAATGGTCTACAGCTCTTCCTATACTGCTGGTGTTCTGAGATTGTTAACATCTTGTTAGAAAAGTGCCTTCAACCACTAGGCAGCAAATTGTTGCTCTTGACTTGCTGTGTGCACGTTGTTGGCTCCCATTGTGAACATGAATTCAAGGAGAACTGGAACTGAGCCGAGATTGCTTCTGAGATTTCTTTGTTGTAGGAACCTCTGGAATCAGAAGTTACAGTTCCACTAGTAAGACACCACTTCAAATTAGCTCACTTGCCAAGCTGTTTGTACAATGCCATGGAAAAACTTCAGGTATGCCTGTCATCAAATAAATTTGAATGGTGTCTAGACGGAGAGGAAACTGAAACAGCAGAGGAATGGTATATGTTCAGGAGTAGCATGCCATCTTCTTCCTTGTCCCTTGGATGACCTCTAGGAGTTTGTTTGTGAAGTACTCTTTTGAAAAGTTTTCTGATTATACAAAGAAACTAATGAACATTCATGTAGAGGGTATGGAACGAGTTGTCAGTGGAAGTGGTGGAAGCAGATAAAATTATGACATTTAAAGTGCATCTGGATGAGTGAATGAATAGAATGGGCCCAATGCTGACAAATAGGATTAGGTAAAATTCGTCAACATGGACTAGTTGGACCGAAGGGTGTGTTGCTGTGCTGTATAACTCTATGACTGACCTGTATTACTTCTGGCCTTTGCATGTTACTCTGTCCAGGTGCATTTGGCACTCCCCACAGCCCAGAGATAAAATAGCATCAGTGTTGTACATGACTGATCTTTAGACCACATTCATTTATGGTAGTAAAAAGGAATTGGGAATGACATGAAAATATCTCTGCAATTGGAAAATGATTTGAAAATTGAAAATTCAAAAGTCGCTCTATCAGAAATCAGATTGGATTAAATGGATGTGCTAAAATGAAGGCTAAATAACAATGACTCTGTGACTTTTAGAAGATAATCAAAGGCTCTTACACAGCCTATTACAGATTTTTAAGTCAATTTGAGTGAATAGACTACCAAAAACTACTTGTGATATTGATTTTACAGTAGTGGATATATTACCTATCAAACAATATCTCACTTGAGGGAAGGGATTAAGCTCATGATGGACAATGACAGCTACTGTAGTGATGGTGCCAAAACTGGATACATCACAAAGAGGTTTGCTTTGATTATCACAAAGGGCAACATGGTAACAAAAGCAGACAGGAGCAGTTACATACCTCTAGAGTGTCCTGAGGGGCCCAGATGATTTTCTTCCTCTGGCTGGGTGCCTCATGGCACCACCCTATCTCCTTGTGAGGAAGAGAAACCTAGAGTGAGGTCGGGATCCCTCATGCCCTGCCGTTGGTACTGACCACCAAGTGTAAAATAATAACAGGTCTGCATGCATATTTGGCAGCCAACTAACATGGACATGGCCATCCATGATACCTGCTAACCTGTCTGTGGAGGTAGCCAGACGCTCACATGTCAGACCCACCAAGATACAGATGGCGTTGGTGTGCTGCTGTAACCTTTGATCCATTTTTCTGACTGACTGTGACAAACTCTGCTTGTTTGTACATTTGAAAGAATGGCGTGTCTCCTTGCTGGCCACTGGCATGTTTTCGCAGATGGTCTACTCACTGATATTTGCTCGCAACTCTAATTGAGCTAAAGTATGCACTGAGATGTCAGTTTGTGAGTTGATGGAGGATGCAGGAGGGAGCCCGGCTGGTGCTTCCTCATAGCATGTATGTCCATTTCTCTGAGGTGGAGAAGAAGATGATGTCTTGAGGGCTGCTTTCTTTATGGCAGAGAGTAAGGTGGGGGGTACCACTCATGCTGGCAGAAGACAATGGACCTAAAAAGTTGCAGAACATGGGCGCAGGATTGTGTGTGTTAAGAACACATCCATATTGGTTATGATGGGAGATCCATGCAAAGAATTCTTACTTGGTTGCCAAGATGTGGATCTCTCAACAACACCGTGGGTGATCATGGTCCTCTCTGGCTAATACACAGATTCCCCACTTTTAATTGGAGATCAAATAATTATTGGGCACCCCACCACACTGCTCTTAGCTCTCTCTGCCCTATTGTCGGCTGTTTCCTCCTGGAATCGGACAAGGACTGGGTGAAATGTAAGAGGATGACCCAGTCATTGGGGGTGGCTGTGTTGTCCCAAATGAGTGAGTATGGAGAGCAGAGGACATGCAGTGTTGGTAGTCTGAAGGAATCATGTGGGTCAGTATAATTAAAGGAAGGTGCTGCATGCAACGATGAAAGTGACAGAAATGTCAATCTTGGTGAGAAGTGGCTGCAGTAGCAGACATGGTGAGAATGAGCTGTATCAAGGAGAAAATGATGTTACAGAGCACCGTGTGTCAGTGCCCTCATTCCGGCACTGCTGTGCCTTCCTTTAGACTATGGAAACTAGGTTGATGTGTGAGGCAACATCAGACTAGACTGGTAGGTGCCATGGACAGGAAGAGTCTGGATAGGCTGAGATTTTTTTCTCTGGCGTGTAGGCAGTTGAATGGTGACCTTCTGTAGAGGTTTATAAAATCATGAGGGGCATAGATAAGGCGAATAACAAAAGTCTTTTCTAGTTCAAAACTAGAGACCGCACTTTTCAAGTGAGAGGATGTTTTAAAGCAGATGTTTACCGTCTGTGAGAACTAAAACCAAAACATGCGAAGAGGAGTACCTCACCCTAAAATCTGTTACAGGATTGTAGAAGGTGGTGTAGCCTGATTTTCAGCAACTGTTCGCGGTTAAATAAAGTTAATCCCTGATACTCATTTTAAAATCAACAAGTAACAATTTTTTCATTTAGCTCTAACAATGAACAAATTGCTTATATATTGTAGATACATATACACGTGGGACTTGTATTCATTGAAACAGCATACCGTTAGAATCTTGCTTTATTTATGTATAGTTAGTAGTTTGTTAGGAGTTCAGTTAATTTAAAGAAAAGTAGAGTTTAGTCTCTCGAAATTACAGTTAGATTATGTCTCTTCTGAATGTTCTGTGCCTTCACCATTGATTGTTTTGTCAAGAATGCCATCTCTGTCGATTTTTTTTTTTCTGTCAGGAATATTAACTAGTTGTGCTGCTGGTACTGTTTGTTATTGAGATAGTACTTTCTTTAAGACATAGAGGAGGCTGTGAGAACTGAGGACCGTTAGCTCTGATGGATGGCAGCTGAGCTCTGGAGTGTTTGTCCAACTGCCCCCCTTCTTTTATACCCTTGATAACATATCAAAATATTTTTTTCAATTCATTTGTGGGATGTGGCAGTTGCTGGCTGGCCATCATTTCTTGCCCATCCCGAGTTGCCCCTGGGAAGGTGGTGGTGAGCTGCCTTCTTGAACTGCTGCAGTCCTCCTGCAGTGGGTTGCCCCACAATGCCATTAGAGAGGGAATTCCTGAGTTTTGACCCAGCGACAGTGAAGGAACAGTGACATATTTCCAAAAGTCAGGATGTGAGTGTCTTGGAGGGCAACTTGGAGGTGGGTGTTGACAGTTCCTATAGGTCTGACGCCCTTGCCCTTCTGGATGAAAGTGGTTGTAGGTTTGGAAGGTGGATCTTTGGTGAATTTCTGCAGTACATCTTGTACATGGTATATATGGCTGCTACTGAGCATCTGTGGTAGAAGGAGTGAGTGCTTGTGAAGTTGTAAATTTCTAACAATAGGATTGGCCCTATGTTGTCAAAGTCATCAGACTTAAATTCAGTATGCTTTTGGCGTATAAGTACCTGGTTCAAAATGATTGGCTAAATGTGTTGTCTTGTTGAAAACTGATGCTTGGACAGCTCACTGTACTGCCTTTAGAAATAAATGTTTCAATTTGGGTGCCCTGTCTGTGTACCTGCAACCTTTCAAGCTGCTGCCCATTGATGTCCATCTTAAACCTCTCAGCGCAGAAAAAAATTGCATGATCTTTTAAAGTGTCTGGGCAATGCTTCATTCCCACCCCAACCCCCTCCTGCAACCCCCACCAAACCCTCTTCCCCCTCTCCCCCACAGCATTTTACAAACCCCACATTCTTAATTCTGGCTTCCAGTGCACAAGTACTGTACCCAACTTCACAATACCTATCCCCTGAAGAAAAAAAAATGAACCATCATTATGAAAAGACGACTTTTTTTAAAGCCTTGACTCTGTTGTATTACCAGATCCATAACTCATTAATCTAGACTTACACACTCTATAGGATTTCTATTTATATATAACATAGAAATAGTAGTGCTCAATCTTACAGAAATATTTTTCTTTTAAACTTGTGATAAAGTATCTGTGATAACATTTGCAACATGTACAATCTTTCCATTAAAACCTTGTAACTTGAGACTTCTACTAAATAATCTTGTGTTCTTGTGCTTAAATCTTTCCAGAAATATCAAAGGATTGTGATTGGTATACACAATTGTCCCTGATGCACTGTTGGCAGTGTAAACATTAAAACATTGCCAGGCCATCACTAAATTCAATAACTTTTTAATGGTTGAATATTTTTCTGTTGGATATTGTGATTTTTTTTGAAAAATAACCAATTGGGCTTCCAATTCCACAATCATCCTTTTGGAACAACACAGCTCCAACACAGACGATGGTGATGTTGAAGAATTTCAAAAAATTTGGCTTGGCTGAAACTAGTGGTTAACTGACAGTGCAGTGGTTAATACCGTTTTTAAATTCTCAAGTGCCTCCTGGCATTGCTTTGTCCACCAAAATTGTGTTCTTTACTAACAAGTTCGTCAACAGCGCCACTACATTACTAAAGTTTGAATCAAATTTTGTCTAGAATCTGCTCAATCCTAACAACCATAGCACTTCCTGTTTTGACGATGGTATTGGAAATTCCTCTGTGGCCTTCACCTTCATGTTCCTTACTGTCTTCTGTTTGTATTTGATGTGCCCTAACAATGTCACTTCCACCTTTGAAAATTCTGTTTTTGTCAAGTCTATGACCAGCTTTGTTTCCATAGTCTCTCAAAGAGAGCTGCCAAAGATTCCACATGATCTTTCCCCCTGTGACTAAAAGTCACTAAGCCATTTGTATGGACAGCACAATTAGTCAATCCTGTAACAACTCTTTGTTCAGAGATAATGGGAACTGCAGATGCTGGAGATTCCAAGATAATAAAATGTGAGGCTGGATGAACACAGCAGGCCAAGCAGCATCTCAGGAGCACAAAAGCTGACGTTTCGGGCCTAGACCCTTCATCAGAGAGGGGGATGGGGGGAGGGAACTGGAATAAATAGGGAGAGAGGGGGAGGCGGACCGAAGATGGAGAGTAAAGAAGATAGGTGGAGAGGGTGTAGGTGGGGAGGTAGGGAGGGGATAGGTCAGTCCAGGGAAGACGGACAGGTCAAGGAGGTGGGATGAGGTTAGTAGGTAGCTGGGGGTGCGGCTTGGGGTGGGAGGAAGGGATGGGTGAGAGGAAGAACTGGTTAGGGAGGCAGAGACAGGTTGGACTGGTTTTGGGATGCAGTGGGTGGGGGGGAAGAGCTGGGCTGGTTGTGTGGTGCAGTGGGGGGAGGGGATGAACTGGGCTGGTTGAGGGATGCAGTGGGGGAAGGGGAGATTTGTTCAACTCTTTGTTCATAAGCCTTTGAAAGGAGCTTCTGCATTTTCCATTCCAAAAGCCATTACTTCAAATTGATAGCATCCATTTGGGGTTATAAAAGCAGAAACTTCCTTTTGCTCTGTCTGACCAAGATACTTGCCAGAAACTGCGAAGTAAGTCCAACTGTGTGACCTAAGTGGTTTGTAGTACTTTTTCTCCACACAAAACCAATTCCAAGGCTGGAGAATGAGTCAGATTTCCTCACAGCATTGACCTTGCGATAATCTATGCAGAATCATTGAGTGCCACCAGGTTTAGCCAATTTCTCAAAGGAAAAGAAAATGCTTGTTCACCTTTTCACTGAAGTTTGGTAATGTTCGGGCTTATTTGTACCTATCCCTATCAGGCTGTTGGCTACAGTGAGTTTGCTCATCATGATCACCTCTATCTTGTGCTTTTCCTTCTGTCATTTTGAAATCTTTTTGCTTCAGGTTCCAATTTCATCTTTTGTAACTCGAGCATTTTTTCCCTTTTCTTTATCTTCTGACTCCAGCCATTTTAAATTCAGTGTCTAACTGCAATTGTCTCATTTGCATTTTTTTTCCTAACTCCCCTACACATGACTGCTTCTCTAATATAACTAAATGCTTGGGTTCTCCGTTACAATTTCAGCTTTCTTCTTATCACCAGTTAAATACAATTGTAACATGTTTGCTAATTCTAAAAATGTCACTTTTTTCTGTCTTTCTAAACATTTTTGGTAAATTTTGGAAGCATCTTGAATGCCCAGAGCCTCTTCAGCAACGTCAAGAGCCAATTCCCCACTTTTTCATTTCAGCGATAACAAGCAACCTAAATTAAACAAATTTTACACTTCTCATTTAAGTTTTATTTAAACATCTAGGACACTAGTCCTCAAGTATGTTTAAATCTGCAGGGACCTTTCGTACCCTAAACCTGTTCAAATCTGTCCAAATCCCAGACGAACCCCCAGTGTGTTAAAACGTGGAGGTTGACCCGCCCACTAACTCCCCCTCCCCCAGAGAACTAAAAATGAAACAAAGAGGAATTCCTCACCCTATAATCTGTAAAAGGAGTGTGGAAAGTAGCACGGCCTGCTTTTTAGCAACTATTAGTGGTTAAATAAAATAAATTCCTGACACTCACTTTACAATCAACAAGTAACAATTTATTGATCTAACAGTGAACACATTTAACTAAACTATTAACAAACAGAATAAATCCCTTCTAACTACTAGATTTTCTCAAATAAAGCAAGATTCTAATGGTAATCAGAGATAATGGGAACTGCAGACGCTGGAGGATCCGAGATGACAAAGTGGAGCTGGATGAACACAGCAGGCTAAGCAGCATCTTAGGAGCACAAAAGCTGATGAAGGGTCTAGGCCCGAAATGTCAGCTTTTGTGCTCCTAAGATGCTGCTTAGCCTGCTGTGTTCATCCAGCTCCACACTTTGTTATCTGAGATCTAATGGTATGCTGTTCTAATAAATACAGGTCCCACTTCTATATTAAAAAAAAGTAGAATTTAGTCTCTTTAAAATTACAAACAGGTTATGTATCTTCTAGAATGTTCTGTGCCTTCACCATTGATTGTTCTGTTAGGAATGCCTTCTCCCTCGATTCTTCAGTCAGAAATATTAACTCGTTGTCCTGTTGGTACCATTGTTATTTAAATGGTGCTTTCTCTAAGACATAGAGGAGGCTGTGAGAGCCATTGATTCTCTCCCTTGAGAGCTGAGGGCCATTAGTTCTGGCAGATGGCAGCTATCTCTGGGGTCTTTGTACAACTGCCTCCATCTTTATACACTTGATAACGTTTCAACATTTCTTACGATAGGATTGGTCCAATGTTGTCAAAACCATCAGATTTAAATTTAGTTGGTTTTTGTTATTTAAGTACCTGGTTCAAATTGATTATAAGTACCTGGTTCAAATTGATTAACTAAATTCAGAAGCCTGTTGTCTTGGTGAAAATTGCTGCTTACCCTGCAAACTGTATGGCTTTTCGATACAACTGTTTCAATTCTGGTGCTCTCTCTGTACTTGCAAACTTTCAAGGTACTTACTGTTCATAGACATCCATCTTAAACTTCTAAGCACAGAAAAAGCACATAATCTTTTAAAGTGACCGGGAAATGCTTCCCCCTCTCCCTTCAGCATTTTACCAACACCAAATTCTAACTTCCAGCCTCCCATTCCACAAGTACTCCAAACAACTTTGCAACAGAGGAGAAGATTTAAAAGGGACCCCAGTGGCAACTTTTTCACACAGAGGTTGGTTCGTGTATGGAATGAACTGCCAGAGGAAGTGGTGGATGCAAGTGCAGTTCCAACATTTGAAAGATATTTGGGTAGCTGTGTGAAGAAGAGAGGTTTAAGAGGGATATGGGCCATAAGTAGACAGGAGTAGATTAGTTTGGGAACCTTCGACGAGTTGGACCAAAGGGTCAATTTCTGTGCTGTATGTCTCTGAATCCTGAGGCGGCCCTGAGGGAAGAAGCCATCCTTCCTGTCCACTACCAGCCCAGGATCTCCAGATATCTGTGGCAATTTTAGGGGACCAGTCTTCCACTCTGTCGTCTCCTGTGTGGTTCTTCGCTCCCTGGAACTGTGAAGGGCGGTTCCCAGCATGCAGTGTTTGAGTAACTGAGCGTGAAATATAGCTCCTCTGAGGTAGATGACTGAAACTCCTGGCAGCAGTGAGCGCTTCCACTGCAAGGTGGCAGAGGGTGGCACACTGTGCATACGCGCCACATGAGCAGTACAGAATTCAGTGAGAGAGATCACCAGAGCTCATTGAGTGAAACCCTTCATTACCCATCCAACACAGACAGAGGTTGCTGGGAAAACTCAGCAGGTCTGGCAACATCTGTGACGCAGTTAACATTTTGGGACCAGTGACCTTTTCTCAGGATTCCTTCGATAACTGTATGACCTTTCGAGACAAAAGTTTCTATTCGGGTGCTGTCTCGTGTACTTGCACCCCCCAACAAAAAAATGTGACATTTCTGACAAATCTTGGGGAAGCTCAGTCTTCTGTTATGCTATTTTAAGACTTTTTAAATCTGACTGTGCAGTCTATGTCAATTACTTGTTTTATTTTCATCTCTTAGATTATAGAATCCCCACAATGGGGCATCAGGCCATTCGGTCCATCAAGCCCGTACTGATCCCCAAAGAACATTCCACCCAGGCACATCCCCCTACCAAATTCCTATAACCCAACATCCCCCAGAGCTTACCTACACATCGCTGAACACTGGCCAATTTCACACGGCCAATCTAACTAACCTGCACATATTTAGACTGTGGGAGGAAACCAGGGCACCTGGAGGAAGTGCACAAAGACACAGGGAGAATATGCAAACACTTGTTCAATAAACTGCTGTTCTGTTGTTAAGGAAACTGTGCAGCCTTATGTAGCATGTTTCTGTGAAATCAACCACATTATCTAAAACGTTTGTAAAAATTATCTATCAAGCCTGGTTTCAGTCAGGGATCTGACTTGTCCAATACAACTAGTAGCTGGGTTTATAAACAATACTTTCCCTTGTGTTGCAATAAATCTGACCTCTGAGACATTGCTGATCTTATCCATTCTACTGTGATCAGCTTTTATAATCCTGAACTGAATTCCATCTCTAAACCACTTGCCTCTCCTTCACATTTTTCTCATCTAAGATTTCACAGAAAAAGTTACTTTTATTACCTATTTTCAATATCACATTCTGTGAATTGGAGGTGTGTTTTGTTTGAAAACTCACCTGTGAAAAGCCTTGGGACATTTTTCCATGTTCATGGTAATAGCTAACCAGGTTATTGCCCACTGTGTAGAATCTTTTTGTTTCAGTTGACCAACATCTTCAGCAGTATACCTTTTCACTTAAGGGAAGAAAATAAAAATTTAGCTTTTTCAGCACAGGACTGACAAAGGAGTCCTGGTAGGTTTTAAAGTGTGTGAAGTGTGTGTCTGGAAGTGATAGTGCATTAGTACAGTGTCACGCCAATAAGCGTGTTATTTCTTTCATCCCACAGATAATTGCAACAATCACCTTGTGTCTGGCTTGCCTCAGTCAGCATTCTGTTCCTCCTCTGTGCTGTCTAGCAGTCACAGCCCTGGCTTCGCAAAGCTGAACAGAAGGGATGGTAAGCTTTCCTTTTAATGACCAAACCAATTATTCATTCTCAGCATGTATATGCATCGCAAATGCAAATAAAAACACAGACAAGTCGGTTTTATTTACACTGGCGAATAAATATCCATCCAAGAAGTGAATGGACTGGCATATATCATGTTGCAGAATGCTAATGTGTTTATATTTAGAGTTATGCTGTTCCTGTCAAGCACTGTGGTAATGGCCTCTTCCCCAGGGTACAATACACCCGAGATGAACAATGATATATAACAGAATCAAGCTTTCTCGAACTGATAGCAGAGGTGCAGCTCATAAAAAAGTTATCAGACTGAAATCTTTTATTGGTTATTTCAAGCAAGTGACAAGCTTGTAAGCTGATTTGAAGAGTTTCACTGCATGTGGTATGTCCAACTACTGCACTCTTCTGTGTACCAGTTTGATGTATACCTTTATTGGTAGAGCTCCCATGGTATTGGGAAAGAGGGCATTAGGGAAGAGGCTGAAAATGATGCGGGTGGGGTGGGTCACCATGCAAAATTGCTATTTAAAAAAGTTGGTGCCTGTGAATGATGTTTCATACAGTAGCTCAAGGCAGATAATTAATAAATGGAGCGCATTGCAGAAATTGACTGAATTTTCATAGGCCAAGCAGCATCATAGGAGCAGGAAGGCTGATGTTTCGGTCCGAGACCCTTCATCAGAATTTATGAAGAAGGGTCTAGGCCCGAAACGTCAGCCTTCCTGCTCCTATGATGCTGCTTGGCCTGCTATGTTGATCCAGCTCTACACCTTGTTATCTCAGGTTGTCCAGCATCTGCGGTTCCTGTTATCTCCAAATTTTGGTACTTTTTGTTTGCATTGTTCATTCATTCTGTGAATCAACAATAAAGTATTCTTTTAATAGTTAACAGCAATAGGTTCATTAAACTGTGCTTCCAGATTCCTGCCAATACTGGACAGGGAAGTCAAGATTCGAGTTGTGAAGAAGGGTCACTGGATTCAAAAGTTACCTCTGTCTTCTCTTCACAGATACTGCCAGACCTGCTGAGTTTCTGCAGCAATTTCTGTTTGTGTTTGATTCAAATTCCAGCATGCTTTTTATTTTCTCACTTGTGGGACATGGACATGGGTGTCACTGTCTGACCAGCATTTATTGCCTGTCTCTCGTTGCCCTGGAGATGGTGATGGCGGTGAGCTGCCTCCTTAAACCGCTGCAGTCCACATTCTGGAAGTAGACCCACAATATCCATAGGGAAGGAATGCACAGTTATGTTTCCATCTCAGATTAATTCTAGCAGACATAACCGAACAGCAACTTTTGTTCAGATAGTACCGTAATGAATTAAAACTTCCCATGACGCTTCGCAAGAGCATCTTAAGACAAAATGTGACATCAAGCCACATAAAGCAATGTTTGAGGAGTGGCACAGTGGTTAGCATTGCTGCTTCCTAGGGCCAGGGACCTGAGTTCAATTCCATGCTCAGGTGATTGCCTGTGTGGAGTTTGAACATTTTCCCTGTGTCTGTGTGGGGTTTCTCCCACAGTCCAAAGATGTGCAGGCTAGGTGGATTGGCCATGCTAAATTGCCCCTGGTGTTCAGGGGTGTTTAGGTTAGGTAGGTTAGACATGGGAAAAGTAGGGGAATGGGTCTGGTTGGGATGCTCTTTGGAGGGGTGGTGTGGACTTGTTGGGCCAAAGGACCTGTTTCCACACTGTAGGGATTCTTTGATTCAGTGATCCAAAGCTCGGTGTGAAGGGAGTGGGGCAGACAAGGTCACACTATAACAACATGGTATCGTGCCATTTCTGACATGCCTGCTCACCTCACTCGCTTTGGGTTCGACATGGACTGTGTTCAGCTCCAGAACATATTACAGACTTGGTCCAAATATAGGAAAAGGAAGACAATTCCAGATGTGAGGTAGATGCGCCTGCTTTTGACATCATGTCAACATTTAAGCCAATCAAAGAGCCTATTGAAACTGAAATCAGCGAGTATTGGTGGCAAAGCTCTTTGCTGGTTGTAATTGTGCCCAGCATGAAAGAAACTGGCTGCAGTAGTCAGACCTCAGCACCAGGATATCACTGCAAGAATTTCTCAGGGCATTCTCTGGTTGAACCGTCATTGGTAGCTTACCATCCATACTCAAGTCAAAAGTATTTATTCCATTAATGACTGCACGCTGAGCTCCATTTGCTCAAAGCAAAATGACCCCTTTTCCAACCTGCTCCATGTAGTGGAAGTGTTTATCCATGGTACCAGAGAGGGCGATGTGTAGTGGTGATGTCACAAGACCAGCAATCAAAACCCCAGGACAATGCTCTGGGTTTATGTGTTCGAATCTCACTGTGGTAGCTGATGAACTTGGAATTCAGTAAAAATTTGGAATTAGAAGCTAGTTTCATGGTGACCATGTGCCCATGATTGATTGTTGGGAAAACATGTTTAGTTCACTGATCTGTTTTTAGGGAGGGCAATCAGTCATCTTTACCTGGCCTTCCCTACTGGCACTGCATCCATAATGTTGTTGACATCATACAGGCAATAAATCCTGGGCTAGCCAGCAATATCCACATTCCGTAAACAAATAACAATTCTGCATTAAACTTCTTTGTATCCCCTCCAAGATCTTAATCCTTTCTAACACTGTGTCCAAAATTGGCACAGATTTTTTTTTAATCATGGCTTAAAGTAACTTCCTTGCATTTTTGCTCTTGTAATCTGTTGGAGCTCTTTGTCTCATTAGAAACCTTCTCAACTTGTCCCATCACCTTCAAATACTTGTGTGTTCCCACAGGTCACTTTGTTCCTACATCTCTTTTAAAAATTGCACAATTTGGTTTGTGTTGTTCTCCTCAGTTTCCCCCTCTCCCCAAATTCTCCATATTAAATATCACATGCCCAGGATTTGCTTATTTCCACAATCTGTCCATGCTCTTAATTCTGTTGCAAACCTCCTCCTGATGCTCTTCATTTGAGTTTTGTCATTTACAAATTTTGAAACTGTGCTGTGAGGCCTATGCCGTCATTATGATGTATCTAAAAGAGAAATGGTCTCAATATTAACCCCTGGGGCAAATCCCAGTATACACTTCTCTATTCTGAAAACCAACCAAACATTATTTCAAGGGCCACAACTATCCCCCACCCTTCAGTGGTCGAAAATGCTCTCGACCACGTCTCTTGCGTTTCCCGCACCCCTGCTCTCACATCCCCTGCCTGCAACAAAAGCAAAGACAGAATCTCCTTTGTCCTCACGTATCACCCCACTAACCTCCGGATTCAACGTATCGTTCTTCCGCCACCTGCGATCTGACCGCCCAACGAAAGAACTATTTCCCTCCCCACCCTTGTCTGCCTTCCATGGGGGCTGCTCTCTCCGCGATTCCCAAGTCTGCTCCGCAGTCCCCACAAACCCCACCACCCCGGCAACTTTTCCTGCAACCGCAGGAAGTGCTACGCCTGCCCTTACACCTCTCCCGTCACCCCCATCCAAGGTACCAAAAAAACCTTCCACATCAGACAGATGTTCCCCTCGACATCCACTGATGTGGTCTACTGCATCCGTTGTTCCCAACATAGTCTCCTCTACATCAGTGAGACCAAGTGGAGGCTCAGACACCGCTTTGTAGAGCAACAGCGCTCTGTTTGCGACAAACGGCAACACTTTGCAGTTGCGAACCGCTTCGACTCTCCCTCCCACTCCCTGGACGACATGTCCATCCTGGGCCTCCTCCAGTGTCACAATGATACCACCCACTGGGGGAGCAGTACCTCATATTCGGCCTTGGGAGCCGACAGCCCAATGGTCTCAATTAGACTTTACCAGTTTCAAAATCTCCCCATTCCTGGCCTCATCCCATGACCGACCTTCCCTCTCATCCTCGCCTACTTGACCTGACGCACCCTGTCCATCTTCTCTCCCACCTATCCGCTCCTCCCACCTCACTAACCAGTCCCCACCACTGTCTACCTGCACTCAAACATCACCATCGCACCTACATCCTCCAGCCCCACCCCTCCTCTCTATTTATTTTGAAGTTCTCTACCCCCTCCCACATTTCTGAAGAAAGGTCTGAAACATCTGAAACATCAGTTTTCCTACTCCTCTGACGCTGCCTAGCCTGCTGTGTTCCTCCAGCTCCACTATCTATGACCAAACAATATTCTGCTTTCTTTCATGTGATAACTCAGAAAGCCCAACTGGAAAGGAACATCATATATTGTTGACCACAGTAGAACTATTACTCGTGTTGTTATAAATAAATTAGACCCAGCCCGGGATGTACAGTTCTGCAGACTCATCCCTGCGTCTGCTTTTTTAATACCTGGAAGTGTTATCACACAAAACTGAACTATTCTCCAACACCAGATCACCGTGTTATTTCTTTATTTTTTTCATTTATTAACCACCACCAGTAAATTGCCCATGTTTCTATTTGAATAATTTGTGCAAAGCCTGTTAAGGACAATGCACAGCATGAAAGGTGAGGAGGATGTAGGAAGAATGGGAAGGGGCTTGGTTTGCTGTAATGTTTATTTCCTTTCCTTCCGTCCAGAAGTGATAGAACATCGAACATTACAGCACAGTACACGCCCTTCGGCCCTCGATGGTGTGCCGACCTGTCATACCGATCTCAAGCCCATCTAACCTACACTATTCCATGTACGTCCATATGCTTGTCCAATGACGACTTAAATGTACTTAAAGTTGGCGAATCTACTACCGTTGCAGGCAAAGCGTTCCATTCCCTTACTACTCTGAGTAAAGAAACTACCTCTGACATCTGTCCTATATCTTTCACCCCTCAATTTAAAGCTATGCCCCCTCGTGATCGCCGTCACCATCCTAGGAAAAAGGCTCTCCCTATCCACCCTATCTAACCCTCTGATTATTTTATATGTTTCTATTGTCACCTCTCTACCTTCTTCTCTCAAATGAAAACAGCCTCAAGTCCCTCAGCCTTTCCTCGTAAGACCTTCCCTCCATACCAGGCAACATCCTAGTAAATCCCCTCTGCACCCTTTCCAAAGCTTCCACATCCTTCTTATAATGCGGTGACCAGAACTGTACGCAATACTCCAAGTGCCGCCGCACCAGAGTCTTGTACAGCTTCACCATAACCTCTTGTTTTCGGAACTCGATCCCTCTATTAAGAGAAGCTAAAACACTGTATGCCTTCTTAACAGCCCTGTCAACCTGGGTGGCAACTTTCAAGGATCTGTGTACATGGACACCGAGATCTCTCTGCTCATCTACACTGCTAAGAATCTTACCATTAGCCCTGTACTTTGCCTTCCGGTTACTCCTACCAAAGTGCATCACCTCACACTTGTCTGCATTGAACTCCATTTGCCACCTCTCAGCCCAGCTCTGCAGCTTATCTATGTTTCTCTGCAACCTAGAACATCCTTCGTCACTATCCACAACTCCACCGACCTTCGTGTCGTCTGCAAATTTACTAACCCATCCTTCTACGCCCTCATCCAGGTCATTTATAAAAATGACAAACAGCAGTGGACCCAACACCAACCCTTGCGGTACACCAGTAGTAACTGGTCTCCAGGATGAACATTTCCCATCAACTACCACCCTCTGTCTTCTTTCAGCAAGCCAATTTCCGATCCAAACTGCTATATCTCCCACAATTCCATTCCTCTGCATTTTGTACAATAGCCTACTGTGGGGAACCTTTTCGAATGCCTTGCTGAAATCCATATACACCACATCAACCGGTTTACTCTCATCTACCTGTTTGGTCACCTTCTCAAAGAAGTCAATAAGGTTTGTGAGGCACGACCTTCCCTTCACAAAACCGTGCTGACTATCCCTAATCAATTTATTCTTTTCTAGATGATTATAAATCCTATCACTTATAACCTTTTCCAAGACTTTACCAACAACTGAGGTAAGGCTCACCCGTCTATAATTACCAGGGTTGTCTCTACTCCCCTTCTTGAACAGGGGAACCACATTTGTTATCCTCCAGTCATCTGGCACTATTCCTGTAGACAATGACGAGTTAAAGATCAATGCCAAAGGCTCGGCAATCTCCTCCCTGGCTTCCCAGAGGATCCTAGGATAAATCCCATCTGGCCCAGGGGACTTATCTATCTTCACCTTCTGAAGGATTTCTAATACCAAATCTTAATCACAGATGATTGTTTGTTTGTTTGTTTTATGCCATCACCAAATCACTCTGTCAGTTTTTTTTTCTAAAACACTGACTGTCACTTGCAGCCAGTTGGATATTTACATGCAAACCCCATGAGAGGCAGTTCAAACCATCAAAATTAAGGGACGGGTAGGGAGAGGGGGAAGGGGGTTAATCAAAAAGGAGTTGGATGGGGAGATAAGGTACTGTATCTCCTGTGGTTCCCAGCTCTAAAGGCACCAAGAGTATTAGTGAACACCACGTGCTCCCTCTCTCCAAGGCCACATTTGCATGAACAGAGACGCAGAAAAGGGGCGCTCAGCAGAAATGATCCCCCTCCCTCTGCCTAGACCTGTTAGTAGCCAATTTGGCCCTCGGCCTGATTTGTTTAAGAAGAAATTTCTGAGATGTAATTACACATTTGGAGCTGATGGGCCTCAAACCTAGGTCTCTAGACCAAAAAATAGGGACAATACCAGTGAGCCACAAGAGCTCCTGGTTCTGATTTATAAATCTCCAGAGGTCCTCTGTCAGACAACAAGGAACATATTTTGTTTCCATAACCAAACCACAGTGACATTTTCATTTCTGCTTTTACCAAATACCCAGCACCAGTGAATTACCCATGTAGCCAATTAGATATTTACATACAAAGCCTGTTGAGAGAAATGAAAACTATCAAAAGTGAGGTAGAGTGAGGAAGGGCAAATGGGTCTGCCCTATTTTTGGTCGATCTGTCCAGGGATGTTAGGATATACGTCTGGAGCAGGTAGGATTTGAACCCAGCTGGCGAGGCTCACAGGTAGAGATGCAACCAGTGCACCTCTGAAGCCCTCCTTGGTTTACTTTGTAGATATTTTTTAATCAATCCTTCCAGACACTTTATGACAGGGGTTATCACATGCCTTTAGTAAACATTTCATCCATGCAACCACAGTCCCCTTAACCTCATAGGGTTTAATGTTGCTAAATATTAGCAAGTGTAGGACAGTTAAAATGACTATGAAACTGTCACACAGATGGTTTACTTAAAGGAAACCTGCCACCTTTATCCAGTCTGATCTAAACGTGACTAGCAGACACTTCAGTAGTTCACAATGTTCCTCCTCGAGAACTTTTGAGAGGTCCGCTTCAAAGACGACAGCTTCTCAAGAAATCAGATTGACACATCCTTGAAACAAATAGGTTTGGTCAGTACATAATTACCTTGTCTGCAAATGCACATCTGCGTAAGACTAAATACATGTTTATAAAAAAGTGATCAGTCTGGCAATGTTTTATGGTATTCTTAGCAATAACATCCAACAGTTGGGCTATAGGTGTGGCAAATTATGCCCAATGTGAAGCGGAGGCTGACCTTGCCATTTTTATTCATTTTGATTGACAAAACTATTATTCAGAATGCTCAAATGAGAATTTTATGACATAAGGAAGCAGTTTTTTGTGTATAATTCAAGCCCAGGCCGCCTTCTGTTTGAATTTGTCTGCAGACAAAATGTGTTTATTAAATAAAACGCCCCATAGTGGGCTGTGTGCCTACTCACAGTGTTTGCATCTCGGTTTCAATTTCCTCATGGTTGGCACGATCTACTATGTTCATTATTTGGTTACTTCTGAATTTTATTCCCTCTCCATCTGCTCACATGGGCTGAACCAAACCGTGTGCAAACTGAATATCTTCTTCACTCAAAATTACATTCTGTTCATCACTTTTATTTTAAAATAAAAGCATGGGGTGGAGTTTTCTACAAGATTGTGTTGGCTTTCTGCTTGTCTGAAAATTGGCCTGAATCGGTCAAGGATTGAGGAATTTTGAAAGTAAACTGTGCCCAATGTAATTTAGTCTCCGTGACCTTTCTGTGTGTTTAAAATTCACATCATTGTGAAAGTCGATCTTGGACAAAACCCTCTTTGTAGCCAATATCAAATTAGTTGCCATCATAGATTCCTGCTACTTGGACAATCTGTACGCCTTCAAAACTGATGGTATTTTCTCTTGGGCACAAGGGCACAATTGAAAGACTTTTGGACATAAGTTTACATTCCTGAGGAACTGACTGCTCTGCATCAATGAAGTTACATGTGATTAGGTATCGCATTTTTAAAGAATTATTGTTAATTGTAGAAAATTGATTTACTTATAGGTGGTACCACAGGACATTCTCATTAAAAATGTTTCATCCTGGTAATTGACCTTTCCACTGTTAGTAAAAGCTGCACCAAGTTATCACTCTTAAATATTATCATCTAATACCATAAATATTTGTTCTAAAATGCTGCCTAATTGTACTGGCTTGGGGAAGGTGTCATGTTTTCGATTACTGAAATGGATATGAGTGTAAAGCGAAACCTGAAAGTCCATTGGGAAAACTGGTGTAGTTGTGAGCTAAATGTGCACTCTGACTTCTGATTGAGCTCAGAGCTGAAAGTGCATGCTACTTCGCCACAATATCTATCTTCATCCCATTCCTCCGAACCTTCACTGGAATCCTTATATTTTTACCTCATGGCTCCACTTTGTAATTGAACATGGCAACCCTGCAAGCTCCCATTTATGCAAGTACTAACTGGCCCCAGCTATGAGCCCACCGGCTCCCACAGCTACCTGCACTTTACATCCTTGCATGCTACTTCCTGTAAAGACTCCATTCCATTCTCTCAGTTCGTCTGTCTGCATTGCATATGTTCACATGAGGCCAACCTTGACAAGGCAGCCTTCAAAATGTCTACCTTCTTCCTTAATTGAGGATTCCCAGTGCCATTGCTGATCAGATTCGACCCATCTCCTGCACTTCCGCCTTTACTCCTTCCCTTCCCTCCCATAACATTGATAGGGCTTCGCTAGTCTTTACCTATCGTACCACCAGCATCCACATCTGGAAGATCATCAGATGCCATTCCCACTACCTCCAGTGAGATACCACAACCAGACACCTATTCCTCTCCCCTCCCTTGTTGCCTTCCACAGGGGCTGTACTATCTGGGGCACTCTCGTCCACTCTTCCTTCATATCCAACACCACCACCACCAACCAACCCCCACATTCCCTCTGCACCCACCGAGGGTGTAACACCTGCCCATTTACTTCCTCCCTCCCCAGTATCCAAATGCCCAAACCCACCTTCCAGGTGAAGCAGCACTTTACCTGCACTTCCCACAATCTAGTCTACGGCATTCGCTGCTCACAGTGTGGTCTCCTCCACACTGGGGAAATGAAACGTAGACTGGGTGACTGCTTCATAGAACATCTATGCTCTACTCACAAAAAGACCCTCAACTCCCTGTTGCCTGCCATGTTAATACACCATCCTGTTCCCTGGCCAAAATCCTTGTCTTTGGCTTGCTGCAGTGTTCTAGTGAAGCTCAGTGCAAACTGGAAGAGCAACACCTCATTTCCCACTTGGGAACACTGCAGTCCTCCACACTCATTATCGAGTTCAGTAATTTTAGGGTCTAAACTCTTGCAAACCCTCGCTCCCTACCCAACACTCAAGGCCTTGATATCACATACCCCACCGTTACGCACTACCTGTTGTTAGTCACCAACACTCCACGTTAATGGCTATTCACCCTCCTAGCCAGATCATTATCAACTCCTTTGACCATCCGCCTGCTCTTCTGTCTCTCTTTGGGCTCTATCCCCACCAACCGATTAGTCCTTCCCCTTCCACTACCCTGCACTCTGCATTTAAACCAACATTTTCCTAGCTACTATCAGTTCTGAGGAGCAGCCACCAGACCTGAAATGTTAACTAAGATTTTTCTTCACAGCTGCTGCCAGACCTGCTGAGCGTTTCCAGCAGTATCTTGACAATATCCAGACTTCGGCTGGTAAGCAGCAAGTAACATTTGCACCACACAAATGCCAGGCTATGATCTACACAAATAAGAGACAATCGGACCACTGCCCTTTGGCAGTCAATGGTGTTACCACCTTGGAGCTCCCCAGTATCAATATCCTGGGGGTTACCATTGACCAGAAGCTCAAATGGACTCACCACAAAAACACAGTGGCTACAAGAGCCAGTCAGAGGCGAGGAGTGTTATGGTGAGTAACTTTCCCCCGACTCCTCAAAGCCTGTCCATCATCTACAAGGCACAAATCAGGAGTGTGATGGAATATTCCCCACTTGCCTGGATGAGCGTAGCCCCAACAACACTCAAGAAGCTTAACACCATCCACGACGAAGCTGCCCGCTTGATTGACACGACATCCACAAGCATCCACTAACACGCAGCGGCAGTGTGTACCACCTACAAGATGCACTGCAGAAATTCGCCAAATTTCCTCAGGCAGCACCTTCCAAACCCACAACCACTTCCAACTGGAAAGACAAGGGCAACAGATACATGGGAACACCTTCAGGTTCCCCTCCAAACTACATACCATCCTGACGTGGAACTGTTTCACCCTTTCTTTACTGTCACTGCGTCAAAATCCTGGAATTCCTTCCCAAATGGCATTGAGGGAGAACCTAAGCAGGAGGACTGCAGCAATTCAAGAACGCAGCTCACCCTTACCTCCTCAAGGGCAACTAGGGATGAGCAAGAAATGCTGGCCCAGACAGTGATGCCCACATCCCACAAACAAATAAAAAAAGCTTAAAATTCCATGACACATGAATTTGATTTCGAATGCTGCCTTGGCAGCCAGAGTACACGGCCAGTGAACTATGTGAAATGCATCAGAGTCAGACTGGGGTAAAGATAGTGGGAAGTCCATGTGAAACAAACCATGTGTCACAATGAAATTGATTAGCTGTGGCCGTGCCTAAATGAGAGGTCATTGCTACTACACTTCTTTTTGGAGGTGTTGTTGCACAGGTGATTTCTACCTTAAAGTCCAGTTCACTTGCCTTGGATTTCACTGACCCTGACCTGCACTTGCCCTGCCGTCTGTTCACATTGCGATCTCAAGTTCCTTGGGAGCTGCACTTTATAACTCTGGGGAGTAAGAGGAGCTGCAACAGCAACTGATCTGTCCCAAGCTGTGTGCTCCTCTGTGGGACAAGGTACATGCACAGTGATCCAGTTTGATGAATTAAGCTGACCAAACCCCGGATTTGGAGGCAGAGGATCAGGTTTGACTGGAGAGAGCTCCATTGTCTTGGAAGGCATAACCTGCCACGCTTCTTCGAGTCCTGCTCAATATCCACAGCCTCTGAAGCAAAACCTCCTTCCTGCTGCATCAGCTGGATATGCATTGCCAATAGTAGTTACAGTAGATACTTCTGGAAAGTCATTTCCATGTCTTGCCCCTCCCCAGGCTTGTGCATCCCCTTCTCCTGCAAGGAAAATGGCCAGAAAGTTGATTGAGCGAAAGGATTGTGTGGAGAGGACAGAAGAAGGTGTGGAGGGTGACCTAGAGTTGGACGTTAGATGGAACAAGTGTGAGGAAGACTGAGAGTCTTGAGTGTCAAAGTGGGGATGCGGTGGAATAGAGAGAGAGTCAAGCTCTGGTAGTCTCAGGTGTATCATGTAGGAGAATGGTGGAAAATATCAGGGTCAGAATCAAGGGATTGACATGTGCCAATATTTTGCCACCCCTTTGGCTTGCTCCCTGAGATCACTGCCTTTGGAAGTTGATTGTATTGAGGTTCGAGGATCTGTGTGCCTGGTGCTCACTTCCACTCATATCTGTTAGGCTTCAGAGGCTGTTCAGGATTCCAGTCGTCCCTGAGGTAAGATTGTGGAGACTTGTTGGGGACCTGTGTTGGAATGGTTCCCTGACAAAGTCTTAGGTTCTTCACTCAGAGAGTTGTGAGCGTATGGTATAATTTACCAGTGGTAGTCGTGGAAACAGAGTCATTAGAGACATTTACGCGACTGCTGGACATGCACATGGACAGCAGTGAATTGAGGGGAATGTAAGTTATTTTATTTTATGTTTGAATTAGGAATATTCCACGGCACAACATTGTGGGCCGAAGGGCCTGCACTGTGCTGTACTTTTCTGTGTTCTATGTTCTAAAGTCATGTCACTGGGTCATTTTCCCAGACAACAGCTTGATTGTCTTCAGTCAACGGATAGCCAACTGCCATAATGACCCATTCATGGTTGTTTGTTTGGGTAGGGAGTTGGTTAGTTCAGTTAGCTAGACATTGAATTTATAATTCCTACAGTGTGGGTTCAGTTCCTTCACCGGCTGAGGTTACCTTAAGGGACTCTCCCTCTCAATGACTCTCCTTGCATGAGATGTGATGATCCTCCAGTTAAACCACTGTTGGTCATCTCTCCCTAATGAGAGAACTGCCCTCTAGCTCAGTAGGATAACAGCAATTTTATCTTGGCATTTTTAACTTTGTTTTGTTAGCAGCCCAAACAAATATAAAAGTGTCAGTCCCTCATCAAACCTCATCTCAGTACACCTCCGTCAGAATGATTTTCAATTCCATTTTGCCTCTCATGTAGCTCCCCATTAATTGTATAAGGTCCACTGAATGGAGCCTTTAGAAATTATCCATGTAACAAAGGTTTATTTGTAGTTCAGATTTTCTGATGGCCATACAGTCGCTAGCCCAGGTTAGGAGTTGCACATGGGACATTGAATATTCTACTGAGCAATCTCTCTACACTTAGAATCCTCAGAAGTCTCTCTCTTTAAATTGCAGTTCTTGGAAGGCTCCAAAGAAGTTAAGTATATAATTACTCAGGAAAAGTTAGACCGTTAAATACCTAGTCTTTCTGTCTGTCCCAAAGAACTATTCAACTGTCCCATACTTATGAGTTTCTACCCTCCCTTCCCCTCCCCCTTTCCCTTTCCATAAACCCCACCCATGATCCAATCCATCTCCGGACCTGACCCCCTGCTGGATCTAACATCCATTCACCCCAACCTCCAACTGGACCTGATATCGCCCGCCCACCCTAACATACCCTAAATGCCGCATCACTTATCTAGCCCTCTTGCACCCTGCTAGCCTACCCCCATCTACTTCACTTTCAAACTCCCATCTCTCTTTCCCACCTGGCATCCGACCCTCTCAGGACCTGAACTCCTCAAATACATGATGCACTTATTGTTTGAAGGGGAGAAAATAAACTCATAAAACTACTGGTAATACATTTTATATATATATGTGAATATGATTGGGCAGAGATAGGGGTGAGTAACTGTGTAACTGTGGCTGGAAATTATCTGTGGGCATAGTCATTTTGAAGCTTTTTATCTGTAAAAACAAAATGTTTGTTCTTGCAGTAAAATCGAGCCGTTTGTCATTTTTGGACATGTACCTCTTCCATGCATGCATGAGTAAGTGGGTAGACAAAGGAACCTGACTGGCATCTGTTCTAAGAGGAAACAAAAGGTTAAACTCATCCTTTTCACCGTTGACAACAATTTTCAAAGTGACCATCTGTGATTCAATACCTTTCTGATTTTTGGATATGACAGCTGACCATTGTACAAAAGAGGTGGGTTTGTCTTCCTTTAGCAATTGTGTACTATGACAGCGCTATTAAAATGGAAGTATGGCTGTGTGTTATTGCAAAAGCCCTGGTTGGAATCTCCTTTCAGAAATGCGGAGCTGTCTCATTTCTCAAAAATGTAAGGTTGGAGTAGCAATGTGTGTGAGAGATTGCCACTTCCAGAAGTCCAGCCTATTAGCTCAGCATGGTGGAAACATGCCAAATAACACAATCTTCTTTTCACCCAATCTTGCCAACCCCGATGTGGGAAATCAATTAACCACTGTCTAATCACATCAAGTATGTTCTTCCTCCACAAGACAATTTCTTGTCTCCTCATTAATTCAGACTGTTCCACCTGGAAGTACAACAAGGAGATATGAAACCCTTTATTCAGTAATTTTCTTCATTTAATAGTTCTCAAGTCGTACTTTGCTCCAGGGTTGTGGAGTCAATTGTGTAGAATTGCCTTCACATTGCTGACTGCAAATAGAATGAAGTTAGAATGAAGATACAGCATCGAACATTGGCTGCCATGTTCAAAAAAATCAAAGATCTAAAATACAGATGGTCACTTGTACAATTGTCAACAATTGAAGGATGAGTTTAACCTCTTTATTTCCTCTTAGACCAGATGACAGTCAGGTTTGGAGATAATGTGAACTGCAGATGCTGGAGAATCCCAGATAGAAAAGTGTGAAGCTGGATGAACACAGCAGGCCAAGCAGCATCTCAGGAGCTCCTGAGATGCTGCTTGGCCTGCTGTGTTCATCCAGCTTCACACTTTGTTATCTGACAGGTTTCTTTGTTTTAAAAGGTGTGGAGTTTCCTGCTTCTATGACCATCGCAGGCAGTACATTACAGAAAGCCACCATGGTCTGCTGACAATTTACATGGTTAGTCTTTAGCCTGTGTCCTTTCCATAAACTTTTCATTGATCCTACCATAGGACTGAAGCATCACAAGCAAAGTATTTATTGCCCGTCAGCAAACCATGTGATGTACCTACACCCACTGTTTGTTTGGGAACAAGTTCTAAGTTCCCAGCAACATTGAAGGAACAGTGATATCGTTCGAAATCAAGATGTTGTGTGGTTGGGAGGAGATCCAGCAGGTACAGGTATTCCAATTATCTGCTGCCCTTGCTCTTATGAGTAAAGCTTTTATGGGCTTGGAAGGAGGTGTTGAAGGATTGTCCAATCTAAGTGCGTGCAAATTCCTAGAAATAATTTTAATGGGAAATGTACTCTGCGAACAAAGGCACAGTCATCGTGAGCCAACAGGTATACAAAACTGCTTGTGATTCAACAGGTAAAATGGTGGTTGTGCATGCACTGAAATGTTGGGCAACCACTGTCTTAATCCTAAAATATAAAGACCAGCATAGAGTTCATGTTTTGTAAAGGAATCTTGAAATGTTTTGTCATGCGATGGATTTAATTTGCCAAACAACTATTTCCATCATAGTGCACATTTAAATATATAATTTCAAAAGCAATTTTATCTAATGCCTGACCGGAAATGTTTAAAGGAGCTACTTCGACAGTTCACTGCTTAATAGGTCACATGACTGCTGGGTAAGCATATGATTTACCAGTCAATACCGTGATCGCCTTTTTACAAAAGAAAAATTGACTGGAAAACCTGAAACATTTAGAGTTTTAACACACTGTTGATTTAATTTGTTTGAGAAAATGCAGTGCCAAGTATCCCATGAAGGTATTTTAAGCTGAGTCATGGTATCCAGAACTGGATGTGAAGAGAAAACTGGAATGCAATTAAGCAGCAGCCTTTTATGATTGAATTCAGTTCTCATTATTGGAGACCAGTGTTCGTAGGAGAGTTTGCTGAACAATGAACGTGACAAACATGGGAAGTTAAAACCCTAAGGTCACAATCAAACGGTCTTATTGTAGGAACTGAAAGATGGCAAGTTTGTGCATTTGATTAGCTGCTTATCCATACTAAAATGAGAAGGGCCTTGCATAGATCAATCAAGAGAGCATTATAAATAGAAACTGGAATTTGTTATTGTTCGAGTCGTTTCCTTCACGGGCAAAATGGGGTCCTTTTGAGTGCCATACTGAAACTGTCAATATCATTAGCAGACACAGTTTGCTAATGTTTTAGACACCCTTCTGGGATTGGGCAGAATTCAACTGTCTGGGGCCTAACTACTCTTCATCCTGGAATCTATTGGAGATCATTTGACAACAGCCTTTTTTTTCCCAAAAGGCCAACTGATGTTGTTACTGTCCTATAATCAGTCTTCTGCATTTCTTGACACTCTTGAGAGTCTCCACTGGCATGGAGACCCCATGGATCCTCATATCTGGTTGAGACAATATGACAAGGCATGAGGACAACTTGGACATGCCTTGAGTTTCTGGCACATGCTCTGAGTATGTTAGACACGTAGGCAGGCTTGCCTTTTGTTTTAATTGTCTTTTGTTTTAATTCACAAAGATTTACCCAAATTATCTGACATTCATACATTTTTCTTCTGCTCAGAAGATGCGAGAAGGATAGATTCCAGGTAGCTCAGGGTCATAGCGTAATACAACATGGAAACAGGCCCTTTGGCACAAACTGATCTATGCTGACCATAGTGCCTACTCAGCTAGCTCCAATTTCCACATTTGGTCCATATCCCTCTAAACTCTTCACATCCATGTACCTATCCAAATGTTATTTTAAATGTTGCTATTGTACCTGCCTTAATCATTTTCTCTAGCAGCGCATTTCATATGCGCACCACTCTCTATGTGAAGAAATTGCCCCTCAGGCCCTCCTTAAATCTTGCCCCTCCCACCTTAAACCTGCGCCCCCTCTAGTTTTCAATTCTCTATCACTGGGAAAAACACTATATTTATTCATCCTATCCAGGCCCCTCATGATTTTATACTCTCCTATAAGGTCACCCCTCATTCTTCTAAGTTCCAAGGATAAAATCTTATCTTGGCAACCTCTTCCTATAACTCAGGCCTACTAGTTCTGGCAACATCGCCATAAGTCTTCTTTGTGCATTTTTCAGTTTATTTACGTCTTTCCTGTAACAGGGTGATCAAAACTGTACACAATACGCCAAATGCAGCCTCACCAACGAATTATACAACTGTAACATAAGATCCCAACTCCTATACTGAATGCCTCGATGAATGAAGGCTGGCATGCTAAATGCCTTCTTCACCACCCTGTCTACCTGTGATGTCGCTTTCATATGAACTAGATCCTAGGTCTCTAAATTCGACAACACTCCTCAGGATCTTGCGATTTACTGTATGAGTCCTACCTTGGTTTGACTTTCCAAAGTGCAACACCTCACATTTGTCTATACTGAATTGCATTTGCCAATCCTTGAGCTACATTCCCAATCTGATTCTGTAATTCTTGATAACCTTCTTTGCTATCAACAATGCCTCCTAATATTGTATCATCCGGCAAACTTATTAATCATGCCTTATGCATTGGCATCCAGATCATTTACATAAATCACAAATAACAAGGGTCCCAGCACTAACCCTCTGGCATACCACTGGTCACAGGCCTCCAGTCTGAGAAACAACCTTCAGCCATCACCCTCTGAGTGGTTGGTACTCAAAGCACCAGGGAACTCGGGTTGATTCCAGACTTGGGTGACTGTGTGGAGTTTGCTCGTTGTGTATGTCTGTTTCTGCTGGGTGTTCTGCTTTCCTCCCACAGTCCAAAGATGGGTGGGTGAGGTGGATTGGCCATGCTAAATTGCCCATAGTGTCCAATGATGTGTAGTCTTGGTGAATTAGCCGTGGGAAATTGTGGTTTAGGGGATGGCTGGGCGCCTAGGTCTTGGTGTGATG
Source organism: Stegostoma tigrinum (assembly GCF_030684315.1). NCBI lineage: Eukaryota > Metazoa > Chordata > Chondrichthyes > Orectolobiformes > Stegostomatidae > Stegostoma > Stegostoma tigrinum. The sequence continues at coordinate 92,972,949 of NC_081360.1, forward strand.
TTCTTCAGAGAGTCAGTGCAGACTGAATGGACAGAATGGCCTCATGTCACATGGTGGTGATTTTGTAAAGATGCTCCATATCAGCTGTAATAAGTTCTGGTTGACTTTTGGTTCTTAGATGTCTGAAGCCATGCTTTAAACTTAGAAAGATGAGAGCACTTAGAATTAAACAAACTTGTGCTGGGAGAATTCATAGGCTGGTGTTGTGTTACATGAAAACTGAGCCTCCAGTGCAGCTGTGAATTTGGTCTCACTGGAACACTTTACACATGCACTTTGCTCTTGGATAATTAGTTCCTCGCTCTTTCAGACAATGCAACCATATTACACCCTATCAGAATTGATTGTGTTTTATAAGGTGGGGGAGAAAAAAACGCACTTGATATGACTGGACTACACTGAATTCATTCGACACATCAGGTTTGTCCGCAATCAGTGGAGGTGCAAAAATACCTTTGGAAAGCGTTACATTTTGGAAAACGTTTTTGGATGATTGCTGAGATATTTGTGAACCTTTGCAAGTGGTTGACTTCGAAACACTCAGTACAGGGAGCTTTATATATTTGATAGAAAGCTATCTGCAGCGATAGAAGGAAATAGAATGTCTTTCTGATGTGGTTCACTGAAAAGTGGCTGGAGTGGAAGGGGTCAGATTTTAATAGAGATAGTAGGACCTGCCAATGCTGCTCCACACCAGGATTTAATAGAGTTGCTTTCTCTGGATAAGGTTGGATGTGTTCTGTGCCAACATGGCAGTTATGGGATAACACAGTGTGGAGCTGGAAGAACACAGGAGGCCAGGCAGCATCAGAGGAGCAGGAAAGCTGATGTTTTGGGCCTTTTGACCTGAAACGTCAGTTTTCCTGCTCCTCTGAGGCTTCCTGGCCTCCTGTTTTCCTCCAGCTCCACACTGCATTATCTCTGACTCCAGCATCGACAGTTCTTATCATCTCTTGGCAGTTATGGGGCCTTCCTAAGGGTCAGGGGCCCTAGGTACAGAAATCACACCCCTCAGAGGCCAACAATAATAATTTCCCTGTTAACACCACACTTAATGGTGGCAGCTGTGGATAATGCACCCATCTGGGGTCCAGGTTTGCTGAAGGAGTGTAGACAGTAATGATGACAGGAAGGTTGTGGGGAAGTAGCTTGGTAGCAGAGACAAAGTGCTGGCTCCCAATGGCACTGTTGATGCCCTGACATTGAATCTTTCAATCGGTCCCTGAGAGCCTTTAATAAGTGACGATGTCCCTCTTTCCTCAGTCCATATCACCCGGATGCCCACCAGAGACCCCGTCAAGGTGAATGATAGTAGTTGTAGGATGAGACATTGAAGAGACATGAATCGGCCACTTCAGAGCTAGCTGCAGTGGTTCAGGAAGTCCATGTGTAAATCTTTCTGGCCCAGAGTTAATTGTGGGTGAGAGAGAAGGTGATGGTGTTCCCTCCTGTTGTCTCTGTGCTTGATAAAATACCCAACACAAACCATTAAACCCTGTTTAGGAGCTGAAATTTAATTCCACCCTGTGGGTAAGGAATAGTTACCAGCACAGACTAGATGGACCAAATGGCCAATTGCAGCGATGTAGATTCTTAGTTGTTCACACAAGTAGCTGGTTTTGTATTTTGTTCTGTAATATTAGATTGTGAACACATCCAGAACTATTTCTGCCAGAGATAACATTCTGGTGATGTACTGCCAATTGTCAGTTAGGTTTTTTTGCATGCGATTTGATGTAGAATCCATAAATCCCCAACGTAGAAATTGGAGCATTGTTCATTGGGCATCTGTCGTGAGTGATAATGCCAGCAAAGTAAATAAGGTGGCACATGGAAAATAAAACATTGCCATGACTTTCAGAGAATGTGGTGGAGAAATAATGGATGCCTTGCCATAATTTGAGAGCTGTGATTCATCTTGCGGTAAAGATAATGGTTCCATCTTGCAATTCAGGCAATACTTCAACTGGAGAGACTTGTTTCCTTATATCTAAATCTGCTCTGTACTGAAATAGAAAAGATATGAAGGCATCCTTTCCTGATCTTTTGTGCAATAATTTCCATGCCAAACTCAATGTTAAAGAGCAGAATGCCTTCAATATATCAATGAGTGTCGTGATACCCAATCTGTTGTGTTTTTTCCTGGTACTGCAATCCTTGGGGCTAATGTATCACTGTCCTGTGTAAACCTTGGGCTGTCTAAGGTGAACTTCCTGGACCCTGAGGCTTGCAAAGGTCTGTGGCTCACAAGATCAAATAAGGCCATCAAATCTTTTTTTTCTCACAGTGATGGAATATATGCCAAATTAATGAGAAAACACAATTTAGCCTTCATTTGTCTACTGGCATGTTCAACTGTATGACCAAAAAGACAGTACTTTAGTCACCTACTGTTCCTCTGGATCTGGAGCTCTTGTACTACCTGTTTTGTACATAATATTCTGAGGGATGTGAAGGCTTGGTGGATTAGCCATGGGAAATGCAGGGTTACAGAGATAGGGGAAGGGGTGGGTCTGGGTGGGATGTTCTTTGAAGAAGGGTCGGTGTCGACCCGATGGGGTTAATGGCCTGCTTCCACGCTGTAAGGATTCTCTGATTCTGTAAAATGCAGCTCACTGTCTCAATAATATGTACTTACTTTAACATCACCAGAACAACTCCTGGCATCATTGCAGATCTTCCAGCTGAGGAGATTTTTGTTTGTATCATGTTTGAACCTGAAATGCCACAAGAATTTTCTTTCCCCACAATAACGGGAAGCTACTGACAGTTTAAAATGTTCCTCTACGCATCAGTTGACTTCGACACCCATGGGTGTTTTTAATAAAAATGTCAGTCATTAACAGAAAACCATCTGTTTGGTCTCGGTGCATTTCCCATATTTGGATAGCAGTCTCATAAGGGCACACTCCAGTTGCAGTAGCAGTCAGCTTAGGAAAACAGACTCGAACAATTGTCTCATAATGAATCTGGAGAAATCCCGACTGTGTTAGAACTCCTTTTTAAAAGGTCACATCAATCCATCTGTCAAAAATTTTCCAAAGGATTAGTCACAGGACTTCAAGCTGCAGATGCTCAGTTTGCATATGGGTAGCAAACCCTCCTGGACCTGGACTTGAAGGATTAGCTGACATTTTATAGTCGTGCTCAGTCCAGATGCTGTCCCCACGTTGGAAAATTGTCCCTTGCTTTCTCCGAAATAAGTGAGGATGTCATTTAATTAGGAACTAATTTGCTGTTGCGGAACAATCAATTTGGCTTGAGAAATGACATACTCATCATCTCCCACATTGGTGCCCATCCTCAGCGATCCTAGTGATGGCACAACATGCCATGCATTTGTGAAATCTAATAGTAAACATAATTGAGAAGCTGATACCTCTGTCCAACTTAGAAGATAGATGGGTCAAACTGTTGGATTAGGAAAAAAATAAACATAATTTTGAGATCAACAAACTATTAGGATAGTAGAAACAGCGCTCAGTAAGGTAGTGGCACAGAGAAATGTCAGTAAATTTCAGCCTTTATTCTGCTGCATTTTAAAGACTAATGATGAGTATTGCATTTGCAGCATTCAAAATAACGTACACCTAGTGCGTATAAATCAATTCCTTAACCAAGAGGTTTTGATTGCAATAATTTGGTTGCAGGAAGCTCTGGAAATAGATAGTTGTGGTAAAAGTTGGCTCTGATCTACCCTCTTAAAAAACATTCTGCAAGAATTTGTTCTCTGCAAGAACTTTCAGGGTTTCAAATATAAATTCTCTATTTAGAAAATCAGCTTTTCCAGCTAAATTTGGCATGCACTGAAAACATTGGTCTAATGTTCAGATCATTTGAACCTGTATGCTCTTCCAGATATCAACTTTGTTCTTCTTTACAAGAATGTTGGAGACATGTTACACAGTGTAGTCTGTACGAAGAGCACGATGGTTAAAATTGAAACTGCATGAATTGCTACAACAACTGTCAAATTTGAATTAGTATTAGCATGAGTGGTACCATTTACATGATGTGACAATCATTCTTACTGGAAAGCACTCACAGTCTAGAAACAGACAAGAGATCCAATAGATGCTGTTGTAAGATGAATCCTCACCACCATGGTGTGAGTTATTGATGAGATTTACTGCAGGGATCTACAGGGCCTGTTTGGTTTAATGTGGACAAAGATGGGTAGGGTAACCACAAGAAGTTATTGTCTTAAACCAGATTTTGCATGTTGCATGTTCCAAGGAAGAGTCACCGGACCCAAAACGTTAACTCTGATTTTTTTCTCCACCGGTGCTGCCAGATTTGTTGAGCTTTTCAAGCAGCTTCTGTTTGTGTTGCACAATCGAAGTTGTGTACACCATGGCAGATGGTGGAATTTGAATTCAACAAATATCTGGAATTAAGAGTTCAGTGATGACTGTTAATCTATTGCCAGTTGTTGGAAAAAGCCCTATCTCTTTCATGAATGTCCTTTAGGGAGGGGAAACTGCCATCCTTACCTGGCCTGGCCTTCACGTGACTCCAGACCCACAGCAATGTTAAGTCAGAACCATTCTCTGGGCAGTTATGGATGGGTAGTAAATGCTGGCCCAGTGCCTCATCCTGTAAATGAATAAAGGCAAAAAAAAACTTCTCCCGTTCATCTAGTTTCCATTTATTTCCATCAATAGTATTTGCCTCAGCTATTCTTCAGGGAAGCTGTTCCATAAGCCACTCTCTGCCTGAAAAGGGTAACTGACATTGCAAGATAAGCTCTGCCCATCAAGATATGAAAGACTATACCTGGGAAGAGGTAACTGGAGTTGTGTAGTGCATCTGAACCAGTTCTGTTTCAATTTGTTATCATTACGGTGTTAGAATATGTTAGCATACGTACAAACTTAGTTGAGCTTGGTGACTTGAGACAATCATGCAGCATAGATGTCACATAACTAGCTACTAAGCAATATGTAATAAACCCATTTACTGTTCATCAAAATTGACTGCCTTCTGCCTCAGAAGTCATGTGGCCATTCTTACCTGAAGCCAAGATGACCATAAGATAAAGGAGCAGAATTAGGCCATTTGACCCATTGGATCTGCTGTACCATTCGATTATAGTTGATATGGTTTACAACCCCATTCTCCTGCCTGGTCCCCGTAACATTGTTCCTCTTACTGATCAAGAAACTATCTATGCCTTAAAAACTCTTTATGACTTGGCCTCCACAGCCCTCTGCAGCATCGAGTTCCACAGATTAACATCCCTCTGGGTGAAAAAAATTCTTCGTGAATGCTGAATGGCAACAAGAAGGACTAAAGATGATGACCCTATCCAAGATACCTTAGCATTGTAAGATAGTGACATTTGTGAGGACTTTGCCACTATAAGATGCTCACACCATTGTAGGATGATAGTAGTAGTGTGGTTTCCAATCAGACACTGCTACCCTGGAGTGGAAAAATGAGGCAATTCTATAAAAGTTACAGCGAACTGCAGAGAAAAAAAGAGGAAAACATCTTGCCAGTAAATTATGGGGAACTTTTTAATGTTTCAACAACTTAAAAGCATTAAAAAAAAGACTGCTTTTACACAAAGAGCAGCCAGCAGTAACAATGCTAGAGGAGCCATAGCAGACGTGAAGATATCTGTAAAAGCTGAGTGAGCCTGAAACAATGAAAGATATTCAAAAAGCTGGTAAAGACCAAGCAGAATCTTACAAGAAACAAGGGGGAAAATTTGAATGGTAATCCTGGGATACAATGGTCAATATTGAACACCCAGTGTGAGTTAAGCCCCATAGTGGAAGGATGAAGAAATTTGTCATGTAAAAATAAACTTGTAGACAGAGGAACAAAAAGAAGGCTAATGAGCAAGCTGATGAAGGGTCTAGGCCCGAAACGTCAGCTTTTGTGCTCCTGAGATGCTGCTTGGCCTGCTGTGTTCATCCAGCCTCACATTTTATTATCCAAGAATTGGTAGAGCTGGTTTAAAACGGTGGACAAAGCTGCACCAAAGATCTTTATGATAACTCAGTAAGAAAAATAGGTAAAACGGCAATATAGATTGACAGCTCTGAGGAAGGGTCACCAGATCTGAAACATTAACTCATGATTTCTCTTCACAGATGCTGCCAGACCTGCTGAGCTTTTCCAGCAACTCCTATTTTTGATACAAATTGATTAATGAGCACGAGAAAATTAGAGGCAAAGAGATAAGTAAAAGGCATTTGAAAGGGGAAAAGTAACTTTTTTTTCATCTAAGTGAAATTATTGCTTTTAAACCTACCAGGTCAGCACAGCAACATTATTTTCAGAATAAAATGTTTGAAATGCTCTGTGAAATAGCCAAAAATGCACAAGTACTCTACAGTGCCTAAAAGATGTGAAAAACACAGGTCAAAAGGGAACATGGTACAAAGAAACAGTCTCTTCTCCCTTTTTAATGCAATATTAAATTACAGTATGACTTGAATTTAAGTCTTCTCAATCATTTTTAAACATTTCATTATGAAAGCAAATTTTACCACAAAAATTGGCTGCTAAGTTGGAAATGTTTAAAACTTGAAATTTCTGACAAGAAATTTTTTTTCGTCATTTATGCAAGGAATTTCTTGAGGGTACAGCTTTAATATCAATTCGTCTTCATTATACAGTAATTAAATAACTGATTACAATATTTGAAAGACCTTTTGAAGATTGTTTGACATAAAGTTTTTCAATCACTACCTTACTGTTCAGCTCTTTGAAAACAAAAACTGGTCACATGTGCAGAAATTATACAATTTTCTAAGTGGCTGAGTAGAGGGGACTAATTCCTTTCTTTTTATGCCTTAGTTTATACACATTTAACATCTCTTTTTTTTCCCACGAATAACACGTTTTTGGCTTTTGCGCTGGGCGGCTGCTATCTGCCTTCTTGCTCCTCACCTGATAAGACTGTCAAAAGTATTTTAAAAAAAGCTGTTTTCCAATGCCTCTCACTTCTGAAGTTAAATTGAAACAAACTTGAAACATTACCTACTTCCTCTCTCCACAGTTGCTGCAAGGACAGGCTGAGTTTCTCCAGCATTCTCTGTTTTTAATATGACTGGGCTAGTTTGAACGCTGAATGGGCTGATTTAAGCTCATTGGTTGATTGTCAGGCATGGTAATTGGCCGCACAACATTAACAGGGAAAGTTAGCCAGTGATAAAAACAAAGTTGTTGGAAACACTCAGCAGGTCTGTCAGCTCTGAGGAATGGTCACCGGACCTGAAACATTAACTCTGTTTCTCCTTCACAGATGCTGCCAGACCTGCTGAGCTTTTCCAGCAAATTTGTTTTTGTTCCTGATTTACAGCATCCACAGTTCTTTTGGTTTTTAGAAAGTTAGCCAGTTCTTCTACTTGTGGTGATCATCCAGCATCTTACATCTGTGGATATTGAATGATCTTCCTTGATTATGAGGTCTTCCAAAGTCAAATAGCACACTAACACTTTCTCTGCATAGCGAGGTGCTTCTTTCATACTGGAAGGTGTTCGTCCCTTACGGAACGGTAAGCCAATGAGGGAATCAGTAACATCTGGAAAAGGGACAGAATATTAAGAAAAATAGTTGGAGCTGGTGACCAGAATTGGGAGATGATAGTTGGTGAGAGCAGGGAAAGATGAAAAACTGCTGCAGTGGGATGTATTATTTAGTATTTACAGACTCGCTGTGTAGAACCTGTCATCTTTGGGCTTCACCATGAACATAAAAAGCATGTGAAACAGCCACCACATCACTGATACACTTAAAAAAAACCACTGCCAATACTCAGCAGATTCTGAAACTATCTTTGGCATGAGAAGTTAGTTTAATGCTTCAGATCTGAAACTTTATACGAACAGTCATGGATTCAGTGACAACAAGATGTAGATGAACGCAGCAGGCCAAGCGGCATCAGAGGAGCAGGAAAGCTGATGTTTTGGGTCTGGACCCTTCTTCAGAAATGGGGGAGGGGAAGGGGATTCTTAAATAAATAGGGAGGGGGGGGGAGGTAGATAGACTGTCTTGTATCCACTGTATTATATGGCTGAGGCAGTTCAATTTCTGGTCAATGGTAACTCCAGAACTGTATTCTGGGCAGTTAGGGATGTACAGTAAATGGCTACCAATACCTATGTTCTGTGAATGAATTAAAATAATCTACTTTTACTTCCTAGCTGCAGAGCTGGCTATTTTATGCTCTACTTGTGAAAGCCCACATTGATAAGACCACCTAAGGATTTGAAATAAGAGACGACAAGGTGTAGAGCTGGATGAACACAGTAGGCCAAGCAGCAGCAGAGTAGCAGGAAACCTGACATTTTCTGTCAAGACCCTTCTTCAGAAAAAAAAAATTAAAAGGTGTTTTTAGATCAGGAATACAACCTGCATTGAGCATAACACCTATGACAAAGAGTGTTTTTCTTTATTTCATTCATGGGATGTGAGTGAGGCTCACTGGCTAGGTCAGCATTTATCATTTAGTTCAGCCCATCCCTCATTGTCCAGAGGGCAGTTAAGAGTCACCACCTTTCTGTGAGTCTGGAGTCACGTACGGATAAGGATGGCAAGTATCCTTCCTTAAAGGACACTAATAAACTAGATGGGTTTCCACAATAATCCGTGGTGATTACATGGTCACGATTAGGCTCGTTTTTAAATTTTAAATTCCAGATTATTTCTTGAATTCAAATTTCTGTCATGGCAGGACTCAACCCCAAGTCTCCAAGACGTTACCCCAGGGCTCTGGATTACATTACCATTATGCCAATACTGAAGTTATACATTGCAACCTAAGAGACAAGAAATTATCAGCCCTAACCCAGAAAGAATAAGTTAATCCATTAATACTGACATGTAACTATTCCTCATTATCACCAAGTTTGAATTCTGTATTAAAATATGGAGGATCATTGGTTGTGAGGAAATTCAGGGAAGACTTTTTTTTATCTGATAATTGTGGAAGTAAAAGCTTTTTCATTGGAATAGAGTTGATTGTGGGAGTATTTAACATTGCTTTCGAAAACCTTTGAAAGATTTTGCTGCAAGGTGTCACTGATTTCGAAATTGGTAAGGAATGGAAAGGGCTTAGACTCAAGATTACTTCTAGGAGAATGAAGAGGGCAATTTACAAGATCTTTTACACCACATATAACCTCTGTTTGAAGGCAGAATGTAAACATAGAAAGCTGGCAAGAAAAAAACCCCTAGAAAAGCGAAGAGGTCAAAAACAACCATGATTAGAAGTTTCATGATGGATGGAAAGAAGGAGTTAGACTGAAAGTGCTGTGACCCTTGGCCTGATTATAAATGAGACTGCAAACACACTGTATCCATACCTTTTTTTTTAGTAGTGTTGATTTTCAAATTACTAGAGGGTTTTCTTTTATCCGTTCTTGGGATATTTCATTATTGGCACGGCTGGCCTTTATTACTTGTCCTTGGTTCCCCTTGAGAAGGTGTTCCATGTTAGTACCAAGGCTGTAATGAGTTCTGGTGCCTAAGTGGTCCTGGCAGAAAGTAGACTGAGCACGAGTGAGCAGGTTAATGGTGTATAAATGCCACTTGATAGCAGGTTGATGCTGCCTTCCATCACTTTGCTAATGATTGAGAGCAGACTGATAGGGCAGTAATAGTCTGAGTTACGTTCATCCAACCTCTTGTGGGGAGATTCTAACTGGGAATTTGCCTTGTTGTAGGCCAGGTACCTCAGTTGAAATTACATTGGAATGCTTTAGCTGGAGGCACATAGTCTGGAGCATAAGCCTTCCACAAAATACAGTCAAAGCGTTACTGAGGCCTGACATAATTTATGTCCAGCCATGCCTTGCTGTGGAGTGGATGAAGTTGGTCAAACATGATACCTCTGAGTTTGGCAAGCTCAGGATTAACAGAGAGGGAACGCACCATAACACATCATTTCCAGATGAAGGTGACTGCAAGTGTTTCACCTTATCTTTTGTTGTTTCTTTTTTGCTGAGCACTGTGCAAAGTACAAGTGAATTCTGACCAACTCTAAGCCCACTTCCTCACTGATCTGAAGAGTCATCCAGACTGGAAACATTATCTTGTTCTCTCTCCATGAATACTGCCTGACCCGTGGTGATCTCTGGCACTTATTGTTCTCAGAATCTGTAGCCAATCAAATTGTTTTTGGTATTCAGTTCACTAACCAATCCAGTTTGTTTTCATCATTGTTATCATAGAATCCCTACAGTATGGAAACAGGCCCTTCGGCCCTTCGAATTTTCTCACCATTTATTTTCTAAATGGTGAGAAAATTCGTAAAGCACAAGTACAAAGGGATCTGGGAGCGTTGGTCCAGGATTCTCCAAAAGATAACTTGCAGGTAGAGTCCGTGATTAAAAAAGCAAATGTAATGTTGTTTATCTCAAGAGGGTTGGAATATAAAAGCAACAATGTGCTTCTGAGGCTTTATAAAGCTCTAGTTAGGCCCCATTTAGAATATTGTGTCCAATTTTGGGCCCCACACCTCAGGAAGGACATACTAGCCCTGGAGCGTGTCCAGCGGAGATTCACACGGATGACCCCTGGAATGGTAGGTTTAACGTATGATGAATGGCTAAGGACCCTGGTATTGTTCTCTTTAGAGTTTAGAGGGTTGAGGGGAGATCTAATAGAAACTTACAAGATAATGTATGGTTTAGAAGGGGTGGACGATGGGAAGTTGTTTCCGTTAGGCGGGGAGACTAGGACCCGTGGACACAGCCTTAAAATTAGAGGGGGTAAATTTATAACGGAAATGAGACGACATTTTTTCAGCCAAAGAGTGGTGGGCTTGTGGAATTCATTGCTACGGAGTGCAGTGGAGGCTGGGACGTTAGATGCCTTCAAGGCAGAGATTGACAAATTCTTGATCTCACAAGGAATCAAGGGCTATGGACAGAGTGCAGGGAAGTGGAGTTGAAATGCCCATCAACCATGATTTAAAGGTGGAGTGTACTTGATGGGCTGAATGGCCTTACTTCCACTCCTATGTCTTATGGTCTTATGGCCCAACAAGTCCACACTGACCCTTGGAGCATCCCACCCAGACCTATTCCTCTATCGCCCACCTAATCCACACATCCCTGAACACTGCAGGAAATTTAACGTGATCAATCCGTCTAGCCTTGGTGAAAGGCTGTCTAACCAATTGAATTAGTTCAATGCTTTGCAGGTGAAGCAATCCTCTGGGTTTCCACATCTCTCTTCATTTGGCCCTGATGTTTGCCAATGCAGCATCCATGTGATCTGATTGGATGAAATTAGTAGTCAGTCCATTTCCATTGAGATAAATTAATTGTTTTAAAATACTGACAAACTACTGGAAGCTGACGTGTTGTCCCATTTAAATGGAGACGTGTCGCTTCGTAAGTGACAATTGAGGCAGATACCTTGACACAGGTTAAAAGGAGTTTGCAATGAATATAGAAAAGAAGGTAAAGAAGACAACTGAGATTAGAATATGCAGCTTTGAACAGCTGATTGTCAGAGGCACAGTAAGTGAAGTGAACTCTCTTTGTACTGTAATTTCTATGATCCATAATGACTTTTCAACCTTTCACATTTCGTATGTTGGTTGGCGCTGTAAAAAAAAACTCATTGTCTGTTCTCCCATCTGTGTTTTGAAGGTTCACGTTTAGACATTTCAAAAATGAGTCAATATATATAAGAATCACAATGTATTATTTGCATGACATGATCCAGTGTCAAAGTATTGAAAAGCTTTGAATTGTACAAGGGATCTCTTGGGCTATAAATATATGTTTGTGTTATGCTGAAGGTTTAGTCATTTGTAGATTGGTATATGAACCATATGCGGTTAAACACCTGTACAGTGATGTTTGCAAGACAGTAACCATACCTGATCTTTAGCATCTAATTTCTAGAGCAGCAATTGGGGATCAGTTGAATAAACACAACTTACTGACTTCACCGCATCCAAGATGGCAGTCTTGGCTCAAAAGTAGTGCTCTCGTCTTTGGTTGTGAATTCAAAACCCATCCTAGAAACTGGAACATACCATCTGTGACAGTCCAGGACAATACTGAAAGAACGTTATCGTTTGGATAAAACATTGCTTTGAAGCCCTATATGCCCTCATTTGGATGAATATAAAAGATTCCATGCAGCTACAATGTGAAACTTAGGTCAAGGAGCATCCCATTGTGAAACAAAAACACAAATTGTGTTTCTGAATTTCTAAGCAAGTGCCACCTGACCTGAAATGCTAATTCTGATTTTTCTGGCAGATCTGCTCAGCTTTTCCTGCAATTTCAGTTTTTGTTTCTGATTTACAGCATCCACAATTCTTTCAGTTTTCATTCAGTATCCCATTTAGCCATGTTCAATAAGATTATTGCTGGTTAGTGACCCAACGTCCAATAAAAGCTAGGAAGGTCTGTTTCTTAATATTTGTGAATTATCTAACATTGAAACAGATGACCTCATTGTAGTTTTTGAGACGCTGCTTTTAAACTGCCTGCAGCAATTCCCACATTACAGCTGTGACTTCACTTCAGTGTTGTTCATAAATTTATAAGCAGTTGCTGGGTAGAACAGAACTTAGTGTGTCTCGATTCAGTGTGTTTATAGAATCCCGACAGTGTGGAAGCAGGCTATCTGGACCACACTGACATTCCAAAGAGCATGCCATTCAGACCCCCTCCCCCTTTATCCTATCCCTGTGTCTCCCATGGCTAATCCAGCTAGCCTGCACATCCTTGGATGTTATGGACAACTTACTGTGGCCAAACCACCTAATCTCCACGTTTTTGGACTGTAGGAGGAAACCTACACAGTCACAGGGAGAACGTGCAAACACTTCCAGACAGCCACCCGAGGGAGGGATTGAACCTGGACCCTGAGGCAGCAGTGCTAACCACTGAGCCAACATGTTGCCGATGATGTGGGCTGGAAGTCAAGTCCCACTATTCTTGGATTTATCACAAACAGGAAAATCTGATTAAACTGCTAGATTGCCCATTTTTAAGTAAATGCCTAATTCGGATTCAGGAAATGGACACACCAAATATTTTCATTAGCCAGAAAGTAACTATTTATTGTAGTCAAACTATGTTTAACCAATGCTAAGAAAAAAAAAATGAATTGCTAACTTAAAGCTTTAAAATTGAAACTCTACACCTTTTGCACGTATTGGGTAGCTTAAACAGTCACAGGAGGAGACAACATAAAAGTGTTATGGGTGGAAAGGGGGAGAAAATGATCAGAAAAGCCTTGTTCTGGCACTAGATATGTCACAGAGGTGGTGTTGCTTCTTCTTTCAGCTTTCTTGTGACTGTCTTATCCTTTGCAAATGACATGAGGTTGTGGACAAATCAATATTCAGTCTTTCATTTACTGGTTGAGGATTTGCTCTTTCAGTGCCCCTAAAGAGTTTTTTTTTCCATTTTCTTAATTTTAACAAAGGAATTTTCAGAGGGACACAAACAGAGACTGCTGGAGATCTGGCAACATCGAAAGAAAATTTCTCATTTCAGGTCCAGTATGACACTTATTCAGAACACCATTTCTGAAGGAGTTTGAACTTTCAGTTCTGAAGGAGAATCCTGTGGGACTCAGAACATCGACAGTTTCTCTCGCTCCACAGATGCTGCCAGTGCTCCTGAGATGCTGCTTGGCCTGCTGTGTTCATCCAGCTTCACACTTTGTTATCTTGGATTCTCCAGCATCTGCAGTTCCCATTTATCGCAGCTGCCAGAACTGTTGAGTTTCTTCAACATTTTCTGTGTGGGTTTCAGATTTCCAGCATCCACAGTATTTTGGAAATTTTCAGACGGAACCATTTACAGGAAAGTAGAAGGTGAGAACAGCTGTCAGGAAATAATCTGTTTCTCAATACAAAAAATGCTGGAAATCCCAGAGGGTCAAGCAGCATCAATGGAGAGAGAGCAAGTAAAAATTTTTAATGCATATGACTCCAGGATTCTGCCAGGCCCTTTGTGATTTCCTCCATCTTTTGTTTTCAGTACAGATTTCAGCATCTACAATAATTTGCTCCTATATTCTGTTACCACTCCACATAGGAGGGGAGAGCAAGATACTGAGGTGTTTTCTATTTGCAGGTTAGAATTTCATAGAATCCCCAGTGTGGGAGCAGGCTGTATGGCCCAACAAGTCCACACTGACCCTCAGAGGGTCCCACCCAGACTCATTCCCCAAACCCACCTAATCTACACATCTGCACACCAAGGGCAATTTAGCATGTCTAATCCACCTCGCCTGCATGCCTTTGGAATGTGGGAGGAAACTGGAGCACCTGGAGGAAACCCATGCAGACACAGGGAGGATGTGCAAACTCCACACAGACAGTTGCCTGAAGGTGGAATCGAACCCAGGTCCTTGGTGGTATGAGGCAACAGTGCTAACCACTGAGCCACCTTGCCACCCCAAGAAGCTTCTCATGTACTATTCAAACACAAGGTGTTGGCCCCCCTGCCAATAATTCTGAGCATTACTGAACCCACACAACTGGTTTTGATCTGAAAAACAGCCAGAAGACTGGGCAAAATTAACCTGGATGCACACGCACACACAGAAACATGTATACATGGCACCAGTGTGTCTAGTGTTCTCCCTCATTGCATGAAAAAGTGAACATTGCAGATACACTCAAATTAATATCCCGTAATTTATTTTTAAAATGGAGAGATCATCTTCCACTGTCCTTTTGGCTTAAAGCAGAATGGTTTCACGTTTTTTTGCAAGACACAGTCCAAATGATAAAAATGGTCCTTACAAGTGTTGCAGAAAAATAAAAGCACATTTTTTTGAAGATAGTATGAACTGCAGATGCTGGAATCAAGGACAGCACAGTTTAGTGCTGGAAGAACGCAGCAGGCCAGGTGGCATCGGAGGAGCAGGACGGTAAATGTTTTGGGTCGGGACCTTTCTTCAGTTTATTGCTCGTCTTTTTTTTGTCCTGGCCTCATCAGTACAATTTGCATGAAATAATAATCTAAGGGAAAACAGTATTTATGCTGTTTGTGAGGAGAGTGCTGATTGGATGGCAAGTGGACTCGGACTGGTGGAGGTGCAGCTATAGAGAAGGCATCACTAAATTGGTGATAGTTAACTGCCAAGCTTTATTTAAATTTTAATCTAGGCAATTTGACTGATCAAAACTCTGTCCTGAGAAATAAACCACAGAATGGCTGTCACCTGTTTTGGTGACTTTTAAACTGGCGCAATGCATCCATGTTATCTTCCTGTCTAGAAAGCACAAGGCCCTTGTACATTAATGTGTGTCGCATTTGGCATTGCTATACATAGTGCACTGTGCTTGCAAGCACTGAGAGTCCGACTTACAATCCTAACTTGGTTGTCAGGGCAATTCTTCACTTATTCAGGATCATTCAGCAAATATTGTCCAATGAGTGGAGGCGATGGCTTTAGTGGTGTTATCACAGGAATGTTAACCCAGAAACCCAGATAACGTTCCGGGGACCTGGGTTCAAGTGCTGCCATGGCAGATGGTGGAATTTGAATTCAATAAATGTCTGAAGTTAAGACTCTAAAGGTGACCATGAATCTGCTGGAAAAACCCATCTGCTTCATTAATGGCCTTTAGGGAAGGGAACTGCCGTCCTTACCTGGGTCTAGCCTACATGTGACTCAAGACCCACTGCAGTTAGACACAGGCAGCAAATGCTGCCTAACCAGCAACACCCTCATCCTGTGACTAAGTAAAGAGAATAAAAAATGAATATAGTAATAGCATGATCACATCTGATGTTGGACATTTTGTTCTGATGTTTTTCAAGAGTATATACAGTCAGTACCTTGCCTGTTGTGAACAGCTGAGGGGTCATGCTGGTTGATATAATGACAGCTAGATTGCATATCCAAAATATCTAGTGGCGCACTGGCACTGAAATTAACTAAATTGCAATATTCAAGTGATGCAACCAACACGTGTGTTGATGCTATGTAGCAGAAACAATTAGTTTCACCATGTGCCTTTTTTATAGCAATACACAACTTCACAGGTTGCAACACAATTTGGGAAATCCTGAAGCTGCAACATGCTGTAAGGCATTGTGTGCAGCATATCAACAAATTAATGCAGAAATTGAAGTGCTTAACCGAAATGAAATCAATACTGAAAATATTTCTAAAAACATATTTAAGTCGGAATCTTTGCCAAAAACAAGCTTGCAAATAACTTGCAAACAGCCCAGGGAGGTGTAAATGACCTTTAAACAGTGAAACCTTGACAAAAAATGCTTACTATGCCTACCTTTGAAACAATTTTATTTTGGTCATTCAATTAATTTATTCACACATGATGAACAGAAACTCATTTTTAGTGGTGCACGACACGTTTTCAAAAAATGGTGTACAATCACTTTATCCAAAACTGTGTATAACGTGATCAAACCAGAAAACCTACCTATGCCATAAACCTTAGAGGTGAGGCCTGAACAAGAGTCTCCGAGAGGCTGAGAAAGGTCACAAAAAAAATATGAATTTGTCCTGGAATTGTAAGTATAATTTTTATAATGTATTTTGTATATCCTGATTTAATGTGGATTTCAAGATTATGTTAAAATTTGAAGTAGAAATAGTTTTACATTTCATTCTCAGAGAACAGTGTTATTGAAATGGAAAACAATTGGCAGAAAGTTGCAACACAAAGGGCTTTGAAAGGGACTTGTGCACCAAACGAAAAGCTTGCACGCAGGTGCAGCACATAATCGGGAATGCTACTGGAATATAGGCCCTTTTTCCCAAGGGCATTGGAATATAAGAGTAAAAAAGTCTGACTGCAACTGTACAAAGTGCTAGGGAGAACCACGCTTTGAGTACTGTGAACAGTTTTGGTCCCTTTTTATTACAGGAAAAAAAAATTCATTGGAAGCAATTTGGAGAATGTTTACTAGGATGATGCCCAGTGTGGAGGGATTGTTGTAGGAACAAAGGCTAAAAGTGTTGTGACAAGAACAGAAGTATCTGGAAAAACTCAGCAGGTTTGACAGCCTCTGTGAGGAGAAAGCAGAGTCAACATTTCAGTTCCAGAGATCCTTTTATTTCAGAACAGCCCCTGTATTATAGCAAGCTTCAAGTTGCCATAATCCTACCAGAGTTAAGGGCTGCTCTGTCATAAGAGAGAGAGAGAGAGAGATGACTAGTGGTGATTTAGTCTGAGAGCTTCAGGCGAGGGGAGAGCAGTTCATGGTAACCTCAACTGGAGCACGAATTGAACCCACTCATTTTGTAATACTTAACATTGCAAATCATCTACCAGCCTACTGAGCTAACTGACCACCCCAGTGCTGGCTATATTTACAAAGGTACCTCATTTATGTAAAGCACTTTGGGGTGCTGTGGAAAAGCACATATGATGCATATCTCTCTTCCTCTTCACAGGAAGCTCGGACAGTGAAAGTGAATATCAGCTAGCAGCAAAATGGCACAACGAACTTTCCTTAATATCAGTACACTTCGACAATGAAGGTTATCAGTTTATCTGGGACAGTGTAATTATAGTAGTCCAAGCCAAACATAGACACGCATGAGAATTCCTAGAGGCATGGTTCTCAACCCGTAAGGCAATCAACAAACATACAGAGTTGAACCCCAAATATACAAACCCATACAGAACAAAACTGGAAATGACACTACCCATCATAACAGACCAGATAGTGTAAACTCCAAGTGGAGTGGAACAACATTGCTTCATCGGAGACTCCACTGATGATGTCACCTAGCATGGTGATGAAATATCTGAATGAAAGCAAGCCAGTTCAGCGAACAAGCCCACAACCTCACCCACAACCCAAGCCACAGATCTTTGCTCAAGCTTTAAACAGTGGTAAGTGTGCAGACTTATGGGATTGGCGGTGTAAGGTCTGTGGTAAAAACAGGATTTTGGGAAATTCTGAGAGGGTGATGAAAAGATGCATAAATCTATGTCTTCATTAATTCCTGTGCGGATGATATTTGCCTTGAACATCAGCCAATGGAAAATATCAACTTAGGCACCAAACAGTGATAGCTAATGCATGTTTTTCAGGGTAGGGAAAGGTCTGAAATAGAAATCCTCAAGGGCCAATTGTGGGAGCCTTGCATTTCCTGATATCTATTACAGTATAATATAACTTAGATCTTGTTATAGAGGATGCAATTTGAAAAATTGCAGATAATAGAAAACTCTGACCGATTGTGAAATGAGACGATTGTTAAGACCCACTTGGGAAACACACTGATATTCAATCCTCACTACTCCCAGGGTGACCACTAAAGTTAAAGATTTAATCAAATTCCTGAAAGTTCCCAAAATGCCTTGTGTTAACAGAAAACAATCTGCAAGTCCTCGCATTTAACAAGACCCACGATTCAGAAACTGAACTGACCTCAACATGTAAATACAGTGATTACAAATCTAGATTCCTGGAGCAATTTACTCAGTTCCTGACTCTGAAAGCCTGCACACTGCCTACAAGGCAAAGCCAAGAGTGTGATGGAATACTCCCCACTTGCGTAAATGAATGAAGCTCCAACAACATTCAAGAAACTTAACAACATCCAGGACAAAGTAGCCCACTTGATTCGCACCGCACCCACAAGCATCCACTTCCTCCACTACCAGCACTCTGGAGGGGCAGTGTTTATTATTGACAGGATGCACTTCAGAAATTCATTTTGGTTTGGAATACAGCACTTCCTATCTTCACAACCACTTTTATTCTAAAGGACATTGGCAACAAAGACATGGGAACAGCGCTAGCCGCAAATTCGACTCAAAACCTCTCACCATCGTAATGTCGAAATTTGTCGTCATTCCTTCAATGTCACTGGATCAAAATCCTGGAATTCCCTCCCTAATAGCAATGTGGGTCAACCTTCAGCAGGTGGATGTCAGTGGTTTGAGGAGGCAGCTCACTGACTTCTCAAGGGCACCTCGGGATGGGCAAGAAATGTTGATCCAGCCACAGGTGTACACAGTGATGTGTAAAAAGTTACAAGTAAACACTAACAACAGTTAAAATAAAACTTTGTATTAACAATATCAAGTTATAACTCATTCCCTGGTAAAACACCTAAAGATGACAAGATGTGGAATTGGATGAACACAATAGGCCAGGCAGCATCAGAGGAGCGGGAAAGCTGATGTTTCAGGTCCAGACCCTCCTTCAGAAATCCTACTGTTTCTTCGTGACATACAAAGATATGGTGTTATGGCTGGAGGGAAAATGAGCTGGGGAACGCAGTTCAGTAGCATCAGTTCATGGGATTTGATGTTTTATTTTGCTTACCGAGATCATCTCTGATCTTCTTTCTGGATACTCTCACTTTTGCATAGGAGGCATAGAACAGCTGGCTCACTAATTATACAGTCTTTGACTTGCTGATTAAAAGCAGCAGCTTAAAGTCACTGGTGGGAGAAAATAATTAGCATTCTTCAGGCTTCCGTTACTTTCACTGCAGAGAGATAGAACCAGCTTCTTAAGTAGTTCTGAGGCTTCTTTCCCTTCATTACAAACAGCCAAGCTGCTCACCTGTCCGAGGGCCAATCAGAAAGTTGTTGCCAGGCTGATGATGTCCAAAATCTACAACTAGTCACAATTTTGCCAAACAATCATCAATCTGTTGAAGCTGAAGAGGTCTGTGTTTTGAAGAAGAATCTTAATGGACTCAAAGTTGACTCTTTTATTTCTTCGAAGGTGCTGCCAGATGTGCTGAGATTTCCCCAATATTTCCTGTTTTTATTATACAGATCTCCTACTGGCAATACTCTGCATGTACCTCCTGTTACTATAAATTCTTATCTCTCCCTCACTAGCTTCGAAGAAGCTGTTTGAACAAGACTACTTCCTGAAACCTGTTTTAAAAGTGCAGGAACTCCTTCCACAACTCTTGGTTTTAAATTGGTCCTTTTACCTTCATTCACAATTCAAAATAAAGAAAACTTAAAAGGTATGGTCTTTACATTTAAAAAGGCCATTAGCACATCAATGGAATAACAGTACTGGTGACAGATGAAATTCGATGCACAGAAACGTGGAAATGCGATGTGATTCAGTTCAGTAGGAATAGCACAGAGAGACTGTAATGATTGAAATGAGGTCAGCCAGTTGGACCTCAGAAGTATGTGTTTCCTGACTGGACCAGCTTAACAGCCCCAGTCAGGGAGCCCTGGCTGACAGATATAAACAGGGCTTTCAGAGGTTCTGTTCACTCTGAGAGCTGGCTCTGAGAGAACTGGATCAGTGCCAAAGACTCTTCACTTATAAATACAGGGTGACTTGGTGTCGGGATACCAGCCTCTGGGGAGTTATTTCAGAGACAAAATACAATAAAGGATTCAAAGCTAAAGGGAATACAGGAGTAAAGGGCCCTGTGTATAAATGTGTAGAAAATTTTACAGATTGCAGGACTGGTTGAGAGTGTGTTAAATATGTCATACAGGTAATGATAATGGCCAAGTATACAAGAGCAAGGAGTGCTGTTCTGAAATTAGTGCATTTTTGTATCCGGCCCTGAGTGCCACACTTGAGAATGGATGTGAACCTTCTTGGAGAAAGTACAAGCAGACTTTTGAGAAAGCTTCCTAGAATGAAGACATTCTCTTATGAAAATGAATTGGAGATGTTTCCTTTTTAAGAGGAGAAGGCTGGCAGAAGTTCTGCTGGAGATATTCAAAATCAGGAGGAGTCTGGACTGAGCAATTAGGGCAAGAATGTTCCCACATATGCGGGGTGAGGAAATAAAAATGGAGAACTAGGGGGTACAGAATTAATTGGCCAAAGTGGTATTGGAAGAAACTTTATCTTGGAGCGGGAGGTGAAGTTCTGGAATGAGGGTTGGGTGATGGTGATGTTTATTGTGCAGGGTGTTGACCGTTAACTGGGCTTAGCCCCGGCAGGCGAGAAGGTGGCAGCTGTGGTTAGTGTCGGTCAGCTGTGGCAATGCATTAGGCTGAGTTGAGACAGTGTCAATGAGTTAGAAAAAGATCAAGACTATAAATTTCATATTTAATTAAATATCACACCTTGCACAATCAGACAATTCAGATCTAAAGTTCAGCATTTCTACTGTGTTTCTGCCGTACTCACTTCAGATTTCATTTTAAGCAACAGCTCCTGTGCTCCTTGATCTCGTTCATGCGACAGCATATCCTCTCTCTGGTAATGTTGACTGGTCACTGCAAATTGGCATGAAAGATTCTACAGGTCTCCAATTCCACAGATAACAGGTCGGATCTAAGCCCTGCAGACCTGCCATATTCACAGTTGTGAATTATAGTGGAAAATTAAAGAGCTGGGAGGAGCTGGAGGCTCCGTAAATATCTCCATCCTCCATTACAGGGGAGCCCAGCACCTCAGTACAAAGCATGATGTTGACATATTTGTAATAATAGAGTCATAGAAGTCAACCACCCAGAAAAAGGCCCGTCAGCCCATCAAGACTGTTTCATTAAAAAACAAGCACCTAGTTATCCAGTAGTTCATCTAGAAGAGGGTGATTCATTTTGCGCTCTCCCCGAGGTGTCCACTATCACACAATCCAGTCATAAGACAATTTGATTCACTCTACGTCAGGCCCTGAATACAGTAAAGATTGTGGACCCTGACGACATTAAGGAATAACAATGAAAACTGATTTTCAAGAACTTGCCGCACCCCAAGTCAAACAGGCTCTATCTGCTACACCGTAGCATTGACTGACAATGTGATATTTCCTGTACAATAAACAGAACAAGCCTAACCTGGCCAATTACTGCCCTGTCAGTCAGCTCTCAATCCTCAGCAAATTGATGGCAATGGTCAAAGACAGGGCCATGCTGCTCCGGACGTAATTACAGTCGTGGCTCAAGCGTGGACAATAGGGTGGAATTCCAGAGCTGAAGTGACCAGTATTGACATCAGGGACTCATTTAACTGAGTGTGGCATCAAGGGGTCTTACAAAACTAGTGTTAATGTGAATTGGAGGAAACCACTTTGCTTGCTGGAAAAGTCACAAAGGGAGATGGTTGTGGTTGTTGGAGGTCAGTCATCTCAGCTCCAGGGCATTGCTGCAAGAGTTTCTCAGGGTAATATGCTTGGCCCATTCAGCTTCAGCTGCTTCATCAATGACCTTCTCGCCATCGGAAAATCAGCGTTCACTGCTTTTTGCACGGAGTTCAGTACAATTTGTGACTCCTCTGATGCAGTCATCTCCAAATACAGCCATCTCCAAATGCAGCAAAACACAGATGATGTCCAGGCTTGGGCTGACAAGGGTCAAGCAATATCTGCCTCCAACAAGAGAGAATCTAGTCATCATCTCTTGGCATTCAATTGCAATATCGTCAACAAATGCCCACTATTAATGTTCTGAACTACCATTGACCAGAAACCGAACTGGAACTGTCATATACATACTAAAAGTAAAGGGTACACAGTATGGCTACAAGAGCAGGTCAAGTGGAGAAGTGAGTTCCAGAGAACACCTACCTTGGAAGAGCTGAGAGCCGGTGCGGACTGGACTGGAGGCTTGGAGTGGAATGGGGACAGTGTTAGACTGGGGTCTGGCATGGGTGATTAGACCACATGTGGAATACCCTGTGCTGAGCTCCTGTGATGTAACATTTATTTGTTATTTGTTTATCTGAGTGTAATGTCTGTCCTTTTAACTGTTATATTTCTACTTTACAGTGATTCATGGTATAAGTTAATGCATCTACTTTTCCTTTTTATTCCTCTTATTATATCTAAGATTTGTACCAAGGTATTTTGTTTGTACCTTAGATGGTGCCATAAATGGCAACAATGTAAACTTTTCTCTGTACTCCTGTACTTGAGTACATGTGACGATATAGAATATGCTAAATGTAAGCAAGGAGTCTTGCAACCAATTCATTTCTTGATCTCCCTGACCAAACCTGTCCACCATCTACAAGCCATAATTCAGTAAGCTTTAGGATAATTATGGTTAACAAAAAATATGGACTGGAAATAATGGTTCTCAATTACTTCAATAAAGTAAGACAGGGCCTGACCACAATAGTCTGGGAGTAGCTACTCACCAGAAAATCTACATCAGCAGTGAGAGCCATTCAAAAAGGTAAGCATGAGAGTACAGGGAAAACATGTTCCCATAGAAGTGAAGGGCAGGATAAAGAAGTCTGGAGAACCCTGCGTTTCAAGGGATGTGCAGGGTTGAAGAAGGGAAAGTAAAGGAAGCTTATGGTAATTACCAAAAGCTCAAAACATTGAATGCAATAGAGAGAAGTATAGAACGTGCTGGAGGGGGCACATAAATTAGGATGACAAAGAGAGGATGGAATTTAATAAAGGGTGATGAACATTATAGAATATAGATGTTTTCTAAGTATATTAAGAGCCAGAGAATAATTAGGGATAGAACAGGGACCATAGTGGCAATCTTTGTGTGAAGGTGAAAACATAGCTGAGGTTTGAAATAAGGATTAGAGAATGACTATCAATACAGAAATCAGGTAGGGGGGCTGTGGAATGCTTGAACAAATTACTCACTGAATGGTAGGATCCAAGAGATCAGAGGGATCTGATGTGCCTGTCAACAGATAAAGTAGATGTGAAAGCCCATGGGACACTATTCTTTGTAAATCAAAGTTTTGAATGTAAGAGCAAGGAAGTCACGATAAATTGTATATAATATTATTTAGACCACAGCTGGCACCCTGTATGTGGCTCTGGTTGCCATACAATATGAAGGATGTGACTACCTTGGTGAAGGTTCAGAGGAGATCCTCCAGATTCAGCTATGAAGAGAAACTAGACATGCTGGGATTGTTGTCCTAAAAGCAGAGGAAGCTGAAGCGAGATCTGATTGTGGTGTACAAAGTTCTGACGGGCCGAGGTAATGAGAAATCCTTTTCCTCAGTAGACCAGCCAATAACTAGGGGCCCAGTTTTAAGGTAAGGAGCGTAAGGTTTAAAGTGAGTCTTTCTTTCATCCAGAGGGTTGTGGGTATCTGGAACTCACTGCTAAAATGGGAACCCTGATGACATTCAAGAGCTTTTTGGATGAACATCTGAAATGTCATTGCACACACAGTTACAGGACATGTGCCAGAAAGTAGAATTAGAATAGAGGTAGAGTGATGTACAACATGGAAACACAGCCCTCAGTCCAACAAAATCTCCCCTCCCCCCCACTGCATCCCAAAACCAGCCAGCTTATCCCTGCCTCCCTAACCTGTTCTTCCTCTCACTTATCCCTTCCTCCCACCTCAAGCCGCATCTCCATTTCCTATCTACTGACCTCATCCTGCCCCCTTGACCTGTCCATCCTTCCCAGACTGACCTATCCCCTCCCTACTTCCCTGCCCATACTCTCCTCTCCACCTATCTTCTCCTCTATCCATCTTCAGTCCGCCTCCCCTGTCTCCCTATTTATTTCAGAATCCTCTCCCCATCCCCCTTTTCTGATGAAGGGTCTAGGCCCGAAATGTCAGCTTTTGTGCTCCTAAGGCGCTGCTTGGCCTGCTGTGTTCATCCAGCCCCACACTTTGTTGCCTTTTCCATGCTGACCAGATATCTTAAATTAATCTAGTCCCATTTGCCAGCATTTGGCCCATAACCCTCTAACCCTTCCCATTCATGTACCCATCCATCTGCCTTTTAAATGTTGTATTTGTTCCAGCCTCCACCACTTCCTCTGGCAGTTCATTCCATACACACACCACCCTCTGCATGAAAAAGTTGCCCCTTTGGTCCCTTCTTTATCTCTCCCCCTCACCTGAAACCTATGTGCTTTAGTTTTGGATTCCCCTACCCTCTGAAAATGACCTTGGCTGTTTGCCCTACCCAGGCCCCTCATGGCTTTATAAATCTCTATAATGTCACTCCTCAGCCTTCAATGCTCCAGGCAAAACAGCCCCAGCCTATTCGGTTTCTCCCGATAGCTCCGACCCTGACACAATCCTTGGAAATCTTTTGTGAACCCTTTCAACAACATCTTTCCTGGAGCAGGGAGACCAGAACTGAATGCAGTATTCTAAAAGTGGTCTCACCAATGCCCTGTACAGCTGCAACATGACACCCCAACTCTTATACTCAACGCACTGACTAATAAAGGCAAGCATACCAAGTGCCTTCTTCACTGTCTTGTCAACCTGTGACTCTACCTTCAAGGAACTATTAACTTGCACCCCAAGGATTCTTTGTTTGGCAACACTCCCCAGGACCTTACTATTAACTGAATATGTCCTGCCCTGATCTGCCTTTCCAAAATGCAGCAGCTCATATTTATCTAAATTAAACTCCACCTGCCACTCCTCAGCCCATCAACCCATCGGATCAAGGTCCTGTTGAACTCTGAGATAACCTTCTTCTCTGTTCATTACACAACTAATTTTGGTGTTGTCTGCAAACTTACTAAAGATTCCTCCTGTGTTCACATCCAAATAAGTTATATAAAGGACAAAATGCAGTGGACCCAGCACCAACCCTGGAGCACACTGCTGGTTACAGACCTCCAGTCCAAAACGCAACCCCCACCACCACCCGCGTCTCCTACCTTCATGCCAATTTTGCGTCCACATGGCTAGCTCTCCCGGCATTCCGTGTGATCTAAGCCTGCTAACCAGTCCATCGTACGGAACCTTGTTGAACACCTTGCTGAAGTTCATAAAAACAATGTCCACCACTCTGCCTTCATCAATCTTTTTTGTCACTTCTTCAAAAAATTCAATCAAGTCAGTGAGACATGATTTCCAAGGCACAAACTCAGAGAGTGGTAAGGGCGTGGAACACTCTGCCTGCCAATGTAGTTAACTCAGCCACATTAGGGGCATTTAAACAGTCCTTGGACAAGCATATGGATGATGATGGGATAGTGTAGGGCGAGGGGCTTAGATTAGTTCACAGATTGGTGCAACATCGAGGACCGAAGGGCCTGTTCTGCGCTGTATTGTTCTATGTTCTATGTTAAAATCTATGTTGACTATTTCTAATCACCCCTTGCCTTTCTAAATATGTGTAAATCTTGTTCTTTTAGAATTGCCTCCAACAACTTACCCACCTCTGGCGTCAGGCTCACCAGCCTATAGTTCCATACCCTTTACCTTAAATAGAGGCACCACATGAGCCACCCTTCAGTCTTTCAGCACCCCCCACCCACAGCTATTGATGGTACAGGTACTTCAGTGAAAGGCCCAGCAATCTCTTTCCTAGCTTTCCACAAAATTCTGGGATACACCCAATCAGGTCCTGGGGATTTATTGAATTTTATATGTGTTAAGACATCCAGCACCACCTCCTCTGTGGTTTAGACACTTTTGAAGATATCACTATTTATTTCTCCATGTTTTCTACCTTCCATATTCTTCTCTACATTATATACTGACACAAAATACTCATCCAGTATCTCACCCATCTCCTGCAGTTCCACACATAGAAAGCTCTGATTTTTAAGGATTTTTAAGGAAAGATGAACGTTTGATGACTGGCACAGATACGAGGGTTTGAGGGCCTTTTTCTGTACTGTAAGAACTCTCTGACTCTGAGGATGAAGTAGTGTTGCCCAGTTGTCTGGATGGGTACAGCTCCAACAACACTCAAGTTTGACACGATCCAGGGCTTAGCTGCCCAATTGATTTTGTGCCACATTCACAAACATCCCCTCCCTCCACCACAGATGCTCAGTAGCAACAACGTTTATCTTCTGTAAGATTTCCTATAGAAATGTACCAGATGTCCTCAGACAGCATCTTCCAAACCCATGACTAGTAACATCGAGAAGGACAAGGGCAGCAGATACATGGTAACACCATAACCTGCAACTTTCTCTTCAAGCCACACACTACCCTGACTTGGAAACATATTGTATTCCTTCACTGTTGCTGGGTCAAGATTCTGGAAATTTCTGAAGAAGGGTCTAGGTCTGAAACATCAGCTTTCCTGCTCCTCTGATGCTGCTTGGCCTGCTGTGTTCATCCAGCTGTACACCTCGTGATCTCAGATTCTCCAGCTCAGGGTGACACGGTGGCTCAGTGGTTAAGCACTACAGCCTCACAGCACCTGTGACCCAGGTTCAATTCCAGCCTCGGGTGACTGTCTATGTGGAGTTCGCCCAATCTCCCTGTGTCTGTGTGGGTGTGCTCCAGTTTCCTCCCACAGTCCAAAGATGTGCACGCTAGGAAGATCAGCCATGCTTAATTGCCTGTTGTGTTCAGGGATGTGTGGCTTATAGGGGGATGGGTCTGTGTGGGATGCTTGAAGGGGCAGTGTGACTTGTTGGGCCGAAGGGTCTGTTTCCACACTGTAGGGAATCTAATCTTCTGCATTTCCTACCAACTCTGAAACTTTTTTTATCCTTTTTTGATATAATTTCTGCTTCTGCTTGATCTTTTTTGTTGTATCAGCTTCTCAGACTGACATCTTATTTGCCAGCAAGTTTTCTGTCCCCACGTCATGTTTACAACAATTGCCTGAAACTTATTTCAAAGCAAATGCACAGTAGTTTATGAAACCATCTGCTGTGAACTTGTATTATTGAAAAGTAGAAAAAAGAACAGTTTACCAACCAAGCATAGAGGTTCAATAGCAGCACAGTCATGTTGCTGGATTGCGCATTGAGAGACCTGTATTGATAATGTGGAGGGATGAATTCTAATCCCACTATGACAGCTCGAGAATTTACATTTGATTTATTGTATAAGTCTGGAATAGAAGGCCAGTTTCATTCATGGTGACTGTGAAACTGAAGGGCTGAGCAGAAAGGCAATTGAATGGGGAGACTTCAAGGTCAAATCAGGTGCAAGAAACAAGTAAAGACTGGATTGACAAAGAAAAGTCACAGAGAATGACTTGCTAAAACAGTACACAAGCTGGGGACTTCACCAGCTTCAAAATCTCCCCTTCCCCCACCGCATCCCAAAACCAGCCCAGTTCGTCCCCTCCCCCCACTGCACCACACAACCAGCCCAGCTCTTCCCCTCCACCCACTGCATCCCAAAACCAGTCCAACCTGTCTCTGCCTCCCTAACCTGTTCTTCCTCTCACCCATCCCTTCCTCCCACCCCAAGCCGCACCTCCATCTCCTACCTACTAACCTCATCCCACCTCCTTGACCTGTCCGTCTTCCCTGGATTGACCTATCCCCTCCCTACCTCCCCACCTATACTCTCTCCACCTATCTTCTTTACTCTCCATCTTCGGTCCGCCTCCCCCTCTCTCCCTATTTATTCCAGAACCCTCTCCCCATCCCCCTCTCTGCTGAAGGGTCTAGGCCCGAAACGTCAGCTTTTGTGTTCCTGAGATGCTGCTTGGCCTGCTGTGTTCATCCAGCTTCACACTTTGTTATCTTACAAGCTGGAGAGGTAATGGCCAACACATTTAAAACAGCCGATGTTTAGTGCGAGAGGTTGATTGGCAGTCATTAATATTTATCCCATCATTGCATGTAATTGCTAGAGTTAAATAACTGGAGGACGTCAGGTTTGTATCACCTATAAAAATGTGGTATGATTAAATTCTTTAATAATATCAAGAACCGAATCATGTATGCCTTACAGGTTACAGCCTGATGCACGCTCCTGCAAAGAATTCAGAAAAGCTTGTGGCATCGAGGTGCACGAAGTGGCACTACATGCTCGCTCGTGATTTACCTTCCCCTGCCCTACCACCAACACAATATTAAATAACAATCCCTTGCTGCCTTCAATATCACTTATTTCCCTCCCCAACTCATTATCCATCTGCCTTTAACAGTGTATCACATGCTGCAAGTTTAGTGGCTCCACAGAACAGAAACTACATTACACTAACACCATGCCCAGAGGGTAAACTGGGTGCTGAAGTCCAAACTGACTCCAACAAAAAATTAATAAAACATAATTCCTCAAGGACTGAGCCTTTTTTCCACACTTGCTTTATAATTTCATTGAGAGTGAGAGGAGGAACAGTTTTTGCCCTGATGTTATGGTGTCAGCATGGCCTGAACAGTCTCGATTCATTCTCTACCAATATCATTCTGGGCATACACTTTACACATTCCCACATCGCAGAGGGGGATGGGGAGAGGGTTCTGAACCCTCTCCCCATCCCCCTCTCTGATAAATGGTCTAGGCCCGAAACGTCAGCTTTTGTGCTCCTGAGATGCTGCTTGGCCTGCTGTGTTCATCCAGCTTCACAGTTTGTTGTCTTGGATTCTCCAGCATCTGCAGTTCCCATTATCTAAACCCACATCACACCTTCACAACTTGTTTTTCACTGTGCCATCACTTTTAACAAGCTTAGTGTTAATGATTTTTTTGTGGAAGTGACAAAGATAATTGAAGAGGGCAGGGCAGTAGATGTTGTCTACGTGGACTTTAGCAAGGCCTTTGACAAGGTTCCTCATGGTAGGCTGATGTAGAAGGTGAAGTAAGATGGGATCCATGGTGAGCTGGTCAGATGGATACAGAACTGGCTTGACCTTAGATCTCCAGTCAGAAAAACAACCTTCCACTACTTCTCTCTGTCTCCTATGACCTGTACTGTTCTTCAGGGAGCAGTCCTGTGTCCCCCATTATTGGTAATTGATAAATGATTGGGAAAAGGATGCAGTTTGCCTGATTAGTAAGTTTGTGGATGACACAAAGCTTGGGGGACCTGAGGATAGTGAGGAGGATTGCCTTAAGATACAGTAAGATATCAATAGTTTGGAGCTTTGGGCTGAGAAATGGCAGATGGATTTTAATCTGGACTCGTGCATTTTGGAAGGTCTCATGCAGGTGGAAAGTGTACAGTAAATGGTCTGGCGCACAGATTCACAGTTCCTTGAAAGTGGCGAAACAAGTGGATAAGGTGGTCAAGAAGGCTTTTGGCATGCTTGTGTTCATTGGTCAGAGCAATGAATCTAAAAATTGGTAAGTCATGTTGCAGCTGTCTAAAACTTTAGGCCACACTTGGAATATTGTGTACAGTTGTGATGCCACATGATCAGAAGGATGTGGAAGCTTTGGAGAGGGTACAGAAAATGTTTATCAGGATGTTGCCTGTTTTGGTGGTTATTGGCTATGCAGAGTGATTGGTTTGTTTTCACTTGACTGACAGAGGCTGAGGAGCGACCTGATGGAAGTTTACAAAATTATGAAATGCGTGGATGGAATGGATAGTTGGAGTCTTTTTCCCAGTGTAGAAATATCAGCTACTAGATGACCTATGTTTAAGGTAAAAGGGAGAATGTATAAAGGGGATGTGAGAGACAAGTTTTTATTTACACCGAGGATGGTGAGTGCCTGGATTGTGCTACCAGAGTAGGTGGGAAAAGCAGATACAATAGCAATGCTTTAGAGGCATTTTAACAGATCCATGAAAAGGCAATGAATAGATACCTAGAGGCTAAAGTTTTTTTTGGTTTAGAAAGGCATTGCCTGACATAGAGAAAGCATGATCTTGTGTAAATCTTTTGAGGTGAACAGAATGATGGTGGGAATTAATATACCAGTCTGGGGAAGCAGGGGTGGTGTGGTTGTAATGTCTCTGAACTGGTAATCCAGGCCCCAGGCAAATACTGAAGGGATATACGTTGAAATTCCACCATGACAGATGGTTAAGTTTGAGTTCAATGACATTAATAAATAAGTTGGTCTGATGTAAAAACACACGGTTCGTTAACGTTCCTTAGGGAAGCAAATCTGCTATGTTTTCCTAGTCTGGTCTACATGTGATTGTAGATGACTCTCAACTGCCCTCTGGGCAATTTGGGATGGACAATAGATACGGGTCTAACCTGTGATGCCCACACAAATGAATAATTTTAAAGAAATAACCTTAATAACTTCCCAAGAATAGCATAAGCTATTCTGAAATTGTTGGCTCAATGTTTTGAACTTGAACTGATGTTGGGAGTATTTCCTAATTCATGTTAATGAATCACATTAGAGAATGAATAGTACTCTTAATTAACAAGTCCTCATCATAAAACAGCCTGTCTTTCCAAACATGATGCTCTATGAATAAAATTAATCACATTGAGATTTAAACCCAATTATAAATTGCTCCAATCATAAGGTTAAACCTGGATTTTGGTTCTTCAATGGTGACCTGTCAGTTTTCTAACCCGTGGATTTGTAAATTAATCATAAACCTCTTCACCAAGAAGCTGAGAAATGTAAAGTCTGAAGGTTGTTATGTTCGTATCCCGGTCATTTGGTAATTTTTGTTTTCTCATCTCTTTCCCCTTGAAGGAGCGGGTGGATGGTCCCCAAGAGATTCTGACAAATACCAATGGTTACAGATAGACCTTGGTGAGAGAACAGAAATCACTGCTGTAGCAAGCCAGGGCCGGTATGGGAGCTCGGATTGGGTGACGAGTTACGTGCTAATGTTCAGTGACACTGAGAGAAATTGGAAGCAGTATCGGCAAGAAGACAACACTTGGGTAGGCAATTTACAGGCAATTATTGCAAGTCTGTGTAAATATAAGAAATGTTGTTTGGTTTGGAACAGCTCTCATGGATGTGATGTTTCAAGATTGACGACGAGGAATATCAGAAAACATTTTCTGAATTCTTATGAATTGACTGGTGCATGAAGTCGGTTGTCCTCAGTATTATGACTGATTTACATGCTCACTCTCTCACTCACTTTCTCTTGGCATACACTCTCTCTCTTGCGTGTACTTTCTGTCCCACATACTTGCTGTCACTCTTGTACACCCACACTTTTTCTCTTACATGCACAAACTCAGGCTCTCTCATGAGCACACTCCTCCACTCTCATGCAAAAGCCTGCACTGCACATAATGATGCCTGTACTTGATTCCAAGATGTTTAGAAATACATCACAGGCTCCGTGTCTGGGGTTTAACTGAGATGCTCAATCACTTTCAACTTTGGTTGTTCATGTATACTTCTCTGCTGACAGCTTGCCAAAATATTTCCTGAAGTCATTACATTATTTTGTGCTGTGACATCTAGTGTGGATGTCGAATCTTTGAGCGTGTTTTTTTTATGAGCAAGAAATTCGTGTTGGATTTTTGCTGAAGTGAAATCTTTTTACATTACGAAGGGACTCATACACATATGCTTTTACAGACAAATCCTTCAGCCAGATGCTTGAAATTTTGAAGGTGCAAATACTGAAGTGGGGGACTACTGAAGGAAATCTTTGCACAGATGATTGGCTAGGCAGTGTTCTTGCATCTGCATGTACCCCATAAGCTCTCCAGATCCAAGTCCTACACATACCCTGTTTCGTTTGGACCTCCGCATTATAACTCAGATGAAAAAGGATAACCTGAGGATACTACTAAATGGAAGTGTAGATCCGGTGCCTCCAACCTTGAACTCTTATTTTGGACCCAGTTAACTAATCTTGCCAGGTTAATTGAAGGTTTGCAACAATGTTCTTAATTCAGAAGATGTTAAATATTAACACTATATTTATACAACATTTTTAACCTCATTAAACTTCCCTCCTCACCTCCTACCCCAAGTCATTTGCTTCAAAAGGGCAAATTAAACATTATATAGGCAGAGAGATATTATGCTACCCAGAAAAAAAACTGTGGAAAAGTTAGAATTAGCATTAGCTTTATTGTCACACGTACTCGCATCAGTACAGTGAAAAGTTTACAAGTCACTACAATGGCACTATCTAGCATACAAAAGTACCCAGGTAAGTTTCTTATAGGGAAGTACGGTCCTTAGGGGAAAGAAGATTTGGAAAATAAGGGAATTAAAAAGTACAGACCCATCACCGTTGTAGGTACAAAAGTACAAAATTACAAGAATAAATTATGAAAACAAAGAAATA
Source organism: Stegostoma tigrinum (assembly GCF_030684315.1). NCBI lineage: Eukaryota > Metazoa > Chordata > Chondrichthyes > Orectolobiformes > Stegostomatidae > Stegostoma > Stegostoma tigrinum. The sequence goes on from NC_081360.1 coordinate 93,005,667, forward strand.
AAAAGTTCATAATGACAGTCCTTCCAACCCATTCTGTACTGGCAACTAGCCTCCAGATCATAGAGCTGGAATTAAAGGAATCAAACACATGAATACTGCATGAAAGGTGGACAGTTTGTTTGGTTCTAGCCTCATCATTTTGCTCTGGTACATGCCGACATTTAACAGCTACAAAGAAACGCCCATCACACTTAACCCAAATGTAACATGACATGGGAAATCTTGGAGGAAGATGTCAGTGACTTAATCAAGATGTGTCTTCACCATGCTATCAGCACCACAATAGGTGGTTGCCCCATTAATTGCAGCCTGTACCCATTCACTATTAGGAAGTTGCATGCGGGGAAGCTCAGAGTATTTGAATCAAGTTGTTTCAGAATGCATTTTCAGTTTTGCTTGTCTAAATTGTTAATAATCTGGTGAATGTTGCTCAGTCTAGGTTGCAAGTTAAGGTTATGCAGAATTTTATGTCCATGAAGGAAGACAGACTGGGTTTGCTAAAATTTATTGGAGCACAATGCCAGATGCAGTACATAGACAGTGGAACATGTGTTTTAAATATCGCTATGCACAGTATCCATGAAATATTAGATCCTGCAATTTATTAGGTTCTAACATGCAAAACCAAGAGTATGCATCAGTAAAGATGAGCTGAGAAGGATGAGGTGGATGAATGGATGCTAACTGCTTTCACCTTGGCTACTTGCTTCAATACCAGCCCTGAGTGATGTAGAACTTTCAATTCTGGGATTGCATGGAATGAAAGGAACTCCTGATTTCCTATCCGCAGCACTTTGAAAAAAAGTAGCATCAGAATTTGTCACAAACTGACAGTTTCAGTGCAGTCAAGGCTGCTTTACAAACAAATAGACACTGGTGTGATTTAAGGGCAGTTCACAAAATTGACAATTTGGGAATGAGAACCACGGCTGGTTCAGATGGTGAAGGCATTATCCTACACTGAACCCGAATGGATTATGTGCTATGAAATGCATCACCCTAACACTGGGTGCAGGAAGTATTTCATTTCCCAGAACTGACATCCTGCTTGATGAAAATAACATTTCTCTGAAGGTGATCACTACACATTACTTTCACTGTGGGTATTGAGTACACACTTCAGCAGTGAACATAATTTATAGCAAGGCTAATAAAATGTGAGGCTGGATGAACACAGCAGGCCAAGCAGCATCTCAGGAGCACAAAAGCTGACGTTTCGGGCCTAGACCCTTCATCAGAGAGGGGGATGGGGGGAGGGAACTGGAATAAATAGGGAGAGAGGGGGAGGCGGACCGAAGATGGAGAGTAAAGAAGATAGGTGGAGAGAGTGTAGGTGGGGAGGTAGGGAGGGGATAGGTCAGTCCAGGGAAGACGGACAGGCCAAGGAGGTGGGATGAGGTTAGTAGGTAGCGGGGGGTGCGGCTTGGGGTGGGAGGAAGGGATGGGTGAGAGGAAGAACCGGTTAGGGAGGCAGAGACAGGTTGGACTGGTTTTGGGATGCAGTGGGTGGGGGGGAAGAGCTGGGCTGGTTGTGTGGTGCAGTGGGGGGAGGGGACGAACTGGGCTGGTTGAGGGATGCAGTAGGGGAAGGGGAGATTTTGAAACTGGTGAAGTCCACATTGATACCATATGGCTGCAGGGTTCCCAGGCGGAATATGAGTTGCTGTTCCTGCAACCTTCGGGTGGCATCATTGTGGCAGTGCAGGAGGCCCATGATGGACATGTCATCAAGAGAATGGGAGGGGGAGTGGAAATGGTTTGCGACTGGGAGGTGCAGTTGTTTTTTGCGAACTGAGCGGAGGTGTTCTGCAAAGCGGTCCCCAAGCCTCCGCTTGGTTTCCCCAATGTAGAGGAAGCCGCACCGGGTACAGTGGATGCAGTATACCACATTGGCAGATGTGCAGGTGAACCTCTGCTTGATGTGGAATGTCATCTTGGGGCCTGGGATGGGGGTGGACCTCCCACCCACAGCCTCCAACCTCATTGTTCCCCAACCCCGCACGGCCCGTTTCTATCTCCTTCCCAAAATCCACAAACCTGCCTGCCCTGGTCGACCCATCGTCTCAGCCTGCTCTTGCCCCACCGAACTCATCTCCACCTATCTGGACTCCATTTTCTCCCCTTTGGTCCAGGAACTCCCCACCTACGTCCGTGACACCACCCACGCCCTCCACCTCCTCCAGGACTTCCAATTCCCTGGCCCCCAACACCTCATATTCACCATGGACGTCCAGTCCCTGTACACCTGCATTCCGCATGGAGATGGCCTCAAGGCCCTCCGCTTCTTCCTGTCCCGCAGGCCCGACCAGTCCCCCTCCACCGACACTCTCATCCGCCTAGCTGAACTCGTCCTCACACTCAACAACTTCTCTTTTGACTCCTCCCACTTCCTACAGACTAAGGGGGTGGCCATGGGCACCCGCATGGGCCCCAGCTATGCCTGCCTCTTTGTAGGTTACGTGGAACAGTCCCTCTTCCGCACCTACACAGGCCCCAAACCCCACCTCTTCCTCCGGTACATTGATGACTGTATCGGCGCCGCCTCTTGCTCCCCAGAGGAGCTCGAACAGTTCATCCACTTCACCAACACCTTCCACCCCAACCTTCAGTTCACCTGGGCCATCTCCAGCACATCCCTCACCTTCCTGGACCTCTCAGTCTCCATCTCAGGCAACCAGCTTGTAACTGATGTCCATTTCAAGCCCACCGACTCCCACAGCTACCTAGAATACACCTCCTCCCACCCACCCTCCTGCAAAAATTCCATCCCCTATTCCCAATTCCTCCGCCTCCGCCGCATCTGCTCCCACGACAAGACATTCCACTCCCGCACATCCCAGATGTCCAAGTTCTTTAAGGACCGCAACTTTCCCCCCACGGTGATTGAGAACGCCCTTGACCGCGTCTCCCGCATTTCCCGCGACACATCCCTCACACCCCGCCCCCGCCACAACCGCCCCAAGAGGATCCCCCTCGTTCTCACACACCACCCTACCAACCTCCGGATACAACGCATTATCCTCCGACACTTCCGCCATTTACAATCCGACCCCACCACCCAAGACATTTTTCCATCCCCTCCCCTGTCTGCTTTCCGGAGAGACCACTCTCTCCGTGACTCCCTTGTTCGCTCCACACTGCCCTCCAACCCCACCACACCCGGCACCTTCCCCTGCAACCGCAGGAAATGCTACACTTGCCCCCACACCTCCTCCCTCACCCCCATCCCAGGCCCCAAGATGACATTCCACATCAAGCAGAGGTTCACCTGCACATCTGCCAATGTGGTATACTGCATCCACTGTACCTGGTGCGGCTTCCTCTACATTGGGGAAACCAAGCGGAGGCTTGGGGACCGCTTTGCAGAACACCTCCGCTCAGTTCGCAAAAAACAACTGCACCTCCCAGTCGCAAACCATTTCCACTCCCCCTCCCATTCTCTTGATGACATGTCCATCATGGGCCTCCTGCACTGCCACAATGATGCCACCCGAAGGTTGCAGGAACAGCAACTCATATTCCGCCTGGGAACCCTGCAGCCATATGGTATCAATGTGGACTTCACCAGTTTCAAAATCTCCCCTTCCCCTACTGCATCCCTCAACCAGCCCAGTTCGTCCCCTCCCCCCACTGCACCACACAACCAGCCCAGCTCTTCCCCCCCACCCACTGCATCCCAAAACCAGTCCAACCTGTCTCTGCCTCCCTAACCGGTTCTTCCTCTCACCCATCCCTTCCTCCCACCCCAAGCCGCACCCCCCGCTACCTACTAACCTCATCCCACCTCCTTGACCTGTCCGTCTTCCCTGGACTGACCTATCCCCTCCCTACCTCCCCACCTACACTCTCTCCACCTATCTTCTTTACTCTCCATCTTCGGTCCGCCTCCCCCTCTCTCCCTATTTATTCCAGTTCCCTCACCCCATCCCCCTCTCTGATGAAGGGTCTAGGCCCGAAACGTCAGCTTTTGTGCTCCTGAGATGCTGCTTGGCCTGCTGTGTTCATCCAGCCTCACATTTTATTATCTTGGAATCTCCAGCATCTGCAGTTCCCATTATCTCTTATAGCAAGGCTACTGTTTCTGGTGTCTCGTAGAAAACAGTGTGGAATTTGGAAAACATTGAAAAATCCTGGAGTGGACCACAGTTGAAACAGAATTTAACCAATCTCAAAGCATTCAAGTCATCATCCTGATGCTATACTGGATTTGATTTCTTGAAACCAGTTTGAATTATTGTACTGGTTTCGAACTGTTCAGTTCATTCGATCTGTGAGACTCTTTTGACATGTACCATTTGTTTGAAACAATTTCACTTATTTGGAGTGTAATATTGATTGAGCTACCTTTTCACAATAGGTTGTTGCACTGGGTTGAAGATTGTTTTAGTTTGATTTGACCTATGATTTAACATGATTTCCAACCATAGTACTGGATTTGAATTGTTCAGTTGTGTTCTTCTGCATTTAAAGAAAACATGAAAAACATGAAAAATTAAATGTCATAACTGAGGCACACTTTTCCTTTTGTACTCTAAAGGAGCAGCATGACGAGACTGTGTATTTTGCAAACACTGTGTGGCCACAAAATATCTGAGTTAAATGTGATTGTGGAGAGTTAAAAGTCTAACAGGCACGCAGTTCTTTTCAAGAAAATCATCAAAATGTACGTAGTCTGAGAAAAATCTTGCGAATAAAGCAGTTTTTTCTTAAAATAAAAACTAAAAGAACTAAAAATGCTGTAATACAGGAACAAAAACAGAATTTGCTGGAAAAGTTCAGCAGGTTTGGCAACATCTGTGAAGTAAAAATCAGAGTTTTTAATGTTTGTGGTCCCAGCCCTGTGACCCTCACAACTCCTTTTTTTAAATGTCAGCATTATTTTGCACAGATGTATGTGCATATGCAGACTGTTAAAAATGAGGTGAGCATGCCAATTTATGTGTCCAATATAAAGCCAACTTTTCGACAAAAAAAGACAAAAATTTACCTTATTTTAGTTCTTGCAATGGAATAGCATTTATAGAAAGTTGGATGTGCTTATTTATTGGTTAGACATGCTGGCGTAGCTTGAAACAGTCTTGAATTAGCAAATGTTAAAGATTCTGAAGTTAACTCAGGAAGCCCCGAAACAGTTTTGATTGAAATTTCACCCTGAGGAGCACCGCAAGAAAATGCGAATCACTTGATTCCCTTGACACAGACGCTACAAGGGCAAAATAATTTCCAAGGTGAAGATGACCAGCAATGACAATGTTAATAGCCATAGAGTCATACAGCACAGAAACAGACTCTTCAATCCAACTGGTCCATGCAGAACATAATCCCAAACTTAACTAGTCCCACCTGCCTGCTCTTGGCCCAAATCAGTCCAACCCTTTCCTAGTCGTAGATCCATCCAAATGTCTCTTAAACATTGTAATTGTACGCACACCACTACTTCAGAGAGATGTTCTTTCCACGTGTGAACCACCCTCAGTGTAAAATTTTGCCTCTTATGCCCTTTTTAAATCTTTCTCCTCTCATCTTGAAAATGTGCCTTCTAGACTTGAAATTTCCCATCATAGGGAAAAGACAGCTGTCAACTCTATCAATACCTATCATTATTTTTATAAACTTCTTTCAGGTCACCTCTCAACCTTCTACGCCCCAGTGAAAGAGGTCCCAGCCTATCCAGCCTCTTCTTATAACTCAAACCTTCCATATCTAGCAACATCCTGCTAAATCTCTTGGAACCCTCTCCAAAACCAGATACAATATTCCAGAAGAGACCTCAAAAATGTCCTGTACAACCTCAGCATAATGTCCCAACTCCTATCTCAAAGGACTGAACAATGAAGGCAAGTGTGCCAAATGCCTTTTTAACCATCCTGTCTATATGTGATGGAAACCTTAAAGAATTATGTAATTGCACCTCTGGTATCTCTAGCTACAACATGACCCAAGGCCCAACCGTTAATTGTATAACCCCTACCTTTAATTGTTGTACCAAAATGCAATACCTTGCATTTATCCAGATTGAACTCCATCTGCCATTTTTCAGCCTATTGACCCATTTGATCAAGATCCCTTTGCAATCTCAGAAAACCTTCACTGTCTACAATGCCACCAATTTTGGTGTCATCTGCAGAATTACTAACCATGCCTTCTATATTCTCATCCAAACCATTTATTTTGATGAGAAGCAAAAGAGGAACCAGAACCAATCCCTGTGGAACACCGCTGGTCACAGGCCTCTAGTCCAAAAAGAAGCAGTCCACCGTTACTCTCTGTCTCCTGCCAATAAGCCAATTATGTAACCGATTGGCAGGGTCACCCAGAATCCCATGTGACCTAACTTTACTAATTAGTTTACCATGTGAAACCTGGTCAAGGGCTTGACTAAAATTCAAACAAACAACGTCTGCTGCTCTGCCATCATCAACCTTTTTGGTAATTTCCTCAAAAAACTCAATCTGGTTTGTGAGACACAATTTTCCTCTCAGAAAACCATGGTGATTATCCCTAATCAATTTTTGGATCTTTAAATATCCATTAATCCTATCTTTTATAACACCTGAAGTCAGACTCACAGGCCTATAGTTCCCTGGTTTCTCCTTACAACCTTTCTTAAACAAAGGTACAACATTAGCCACCCTCCAGTCACCAGGCACTGCGTCTGTAGTGATAGATGATGCAAATATTTCTGTGAAGAGTCTATAATTTCCTCCCTTACTTCCCACAATGTTCAGGGATACATTAGATCAGGAGCCAGAGATTTACCTACCTGTATATTCTCTTAAGACCTCCTGAACTTCCTCTTCTGTGATATGAACTGTTTTTAAAACATCAAAGTTTATTTCTTTGCTTTCTCTAGACTTGCATTTCTTTCTTCACAGTAAAAACTGACACAAAATCTTCATTTGATGTCTCTTCCATTTCCTTGATTTTTAAGAGGTCCAATCCTCTCTCTAGTTATCTTCTTGCTCTTAATGTATTTGTTGAATCTCTTTAGATTATCCATAACCTTATTTGTCAGTGGTGTCTCACATCCTCTCTTTGTCATCCTGATTTCTCTCTTAAGAATGGCCCTAACCTCTTTATAGTGATTAAGAGGTTCAATTGAAACAGATTGTCTGTATTAAAAGAAATCCTCTTTTATTCTTGACTAGAACCTCAATACCTTTATTTATCTAGTGTTCCTTAGTGTTACCAACCTTAGTTTTCATTGTAACAGGAACAAAATGCCTCTGAATGTTCGTCATCACACCCTTGAACACTTCCCACTTGTCAGACATCCTTTTACTTGCATACAGTCTACTTCAATCAACTTTTGAGAGTTCTTGTCTCATACTGTTAAAATTTGCCTTCCTCCAGTTAAAATCGTTAACTTTTATCCATAACATTTTGAAACTAATAGAATTATGATCGCTAGACTCAAGGTGGTCCCCTGCTTTTACTTCAGTCACCCGCCCTGATATTTTGCCCAAAAGAAGGTCTAATTTTTCTGTTTTCCTAGTAGAAGCGTCCACATACAGTCGGTTCTGCTACAATGCGATAGTTGCATTCCTCCACAACTTTGTGTTCTGGAAAATTGTGCTGTGGAAATAATGGGACCTATGGAAAAAATGGGGGCCGACCACCAAAAATATCACTTGAAATCACTCAAAAATCGCTCAGTTGCCTAACATAAAGGATAGCACAGTTTGAATAAATGTTTAATTCATATCTCATAATGAAATAGCTGTAAAACTGTAAAAGAAAGCTATAATAAATCTTTAACTGAAGCCGTAATCCCAGGAACAGCTGAAAGATCCATGCTGTTCCTTGTCCTTGAAATAGAGAAGGGATATATCAAGTGTCTTGTTCATTTAGTGGAGTCAGATAGAAAACAGGTGCAGGAGTAGGCCATTTGGCCCTTCGAGCCTGCACCACCACTTATTCTGATCATGGCTGATTTTGCAAGTGCAGAATCCCACTCCTACTCTCTCTCCAAACACCTTGATCACTTCAGTGGCATGGATTCAAGTGGCACTATTTGTGGAGGTTCTGCTTTCCTCTTTGGAGGAGAGTCATCCCTTTGCCAAAGTAGGTAATGAAAGGTAAAGTTGTATTTTTTTTCTATCACTGAACCAGCAAGGAATTATAGACACAGTATCGCAGCCATAGTTTACTGAAGAAATTCTGCCCTGAAAGAAGGCCAGAGCATGACAGAGTAGTAAGAAACAAATGATGTGCTGGCTCAATTGAATTGGAAATAACTGAAGCTTCAAAATGTTGCCCATCTAGCAAAATGACCAGAACTTCTGAAATGTCTCTGAAATTATGGAATTAGAAAAAGATCATCTGTCTCAGAGCACCGACATGGAGACATGAACCTTTAGGCATACTGGATGATCCCTTAACTGAATTGACAGGAGCCAACTGCTTCAATGCAACACGTCATAATTGTGCACATATAACATTATCAGCAACGTGACCTATCAGAGATAATCTTCGAACCTCAGTGACGGGGCTGCAGGCAATAATTCAACAACTAGAAATAGCTAATAAAAAGTTGTCCTAAGTTCTTAAGTTCCAGTGGGATCATGACAATTTTCACTGTTCAGAAACTGTACTTCTGTATAATTAACACCTAAATGCTGCAATGGACGTTCATCGAAAAGCCACATAAATACTCGAGGTTTGTCGGACAGCAAATACACAGCCAAACTGCAGTGCTTCTCAAAAGGCAAAAAGCCTAGGCAAAAGTTTAGAGTCTGTTGGGATACTCCAAGATTTACCCTTTTAGAATCATTGGTATCATTATGTTTAATAAGGACTGTTAACGTTCACTTTTACGGGCACAGACCTGAATTTAAGACAAATGGGTGGTCATTAAGTTTAATAGATTGATGACAAGGCAAGCATTTATTACCAATGTGAACAAATAAAGCAAAAGACATTTTCGCCCATTGACTGGGTCCTTAATTAATTCATCCTTGTGATATGGATGCCACTGGCAGAGACAGCATTTATGGGCTATCCGTAAATGCCATCTGGGCGATAGTGGTGGGCCACCTCCTGGAAACACTACTGTTCAAGCGCTGTGGGCACACCCATTGGGACTTAACTGCTCCACAGTGGTTTGATACAACCAGCTTATTTCAGAGGGCAGTTAAGGGTCAGCCACATTACTGTGGGTCCGGAATTACATGTAGGAAAGACTGGGTAGAGGTACCAGATATCTCAAATGGCTTTTCATTTGTTATAAGACTGTAATAAATAGGAATAGGAGTAAGCCATTTGTCCCCTCAAATCTGCTACACAATTCAATAGAATCATGGCTTATCTGGCATTCGTCACATCTACTTCCTTGGCCTATCCCTGTAACCATTGGTTTCCTTACTGATCAGGAAAGATTATTATTATTAATAACATGAGATAAACATTTTATTTCTGATTGATTCTGAATGCCAAGGTGGGAGTTGAACCTGTATCTCCAGGGCATTAGAACAAAGAAAATTACAACACAGGAACAGGCCCTTCGGCCCTCCAAGCCTGTACCAATCGAGATCCTCTCTCTAAACCTATCATCTATTTTCTAAGGGTCTATATCCCTTTACTCCCTGACCATCCATGTACCTGTCCAGATCCACCTTAAAAGACACTATCGTGTCTGCACCTCCCACCTCTGCTGGCAACGCGTTCCAGGCACCCACCATCCTCTGCGTAAAGAACTTTCAACGCATATCTCCCTTAAACTTTCCTCCTCTCACTTTGAACTCATGATCCAAGTAATTGAGTCCCCCACTCTGGGGAAAAAGCTTCTTGCTATCCACCCTGTCTATACCTTTCATGATTTTGTAGACCTCAATCAGGCCCCCCCACCCCCAGTCTCTGTCTTTCTAAAATAATCCTAATCTACTCAACCTTTCTTCATAGCTGGCACCCTCCATAACAGGCAACATCCTGGTGAACCTCCTCTGCACCCTGTCCAAAGCATCCACATCCTTTTGGTAATGTGGCGACCAGAACTGTACACAGTACTCTCAATGTGGTCGAACCAAAGTCTTATATAACCGTAACATGACCGGCCAACTCTTGTACTCAATACCCCGTCCAACGAAGGACAGCATGCCGTATGTCTTCTTGAACACTCTATTGACCTGCGTTGCCACCTTCAGGGAACAATGGACCTGGACACCCAGGTTACTTTGTACATCAATTTTCCCCAGGACAGTGTACACTGGACTATAAAAAACAATAATATTTTCACTGCCTTTATCGCCCCATCTCTTGATGGCGTATTGCCTTGACATGAAAGGCTTCAGTTATTTTTCACTCAGTCATGGTTGTTGGCATTGCTGCTCAGGCCAGCATTTATTTCTTAATCCAAGTTAACCTTGAGAATTTGATGGTGAACTGCCTTCTTGAAATGCTGCAGCCATTGGCTGCCAGGAAGGGAGTACCAGGATTTTGATACAGTGATAGTGAAGGAGAGATGGGGGACAGGTGTTAGAGATATGAGTTACTCACTGGACAATTCTGATCTTCTGGCCTGCACTTATGTCCACAATATTTATGTGGCTTCAACAGTTGAGTTGCAGGTTAATGGTTGCCACCAGGATGTCGATATTGTGAGATACAGCGATAGCAATGTCATTGAATGTCAAACGGTGATGGTTAGGTTCGCTTTAGTTGTAGACGGCCATTGCCTGTAATTTGTGTGGCATGGCAGAAAATACTTTGCCCTTGAAATTAATGAAACATGCAGATGAGGGCAGACTCTTGGGTTCAGTTCCTATTGCGTGCTGAATTGCGTCATGGGGTGCTTCAATCTCATTAGGTAGATAGAGAAGGAATATCAGCTCGCAGTCTTTGCTTTAGTCTGGTGACAATTGCTCAACTTGACTAAGACAATTGAGGGTCCAGCTGGAACAGCTTTTAGCATGGAGCTTGAACCTTTGGGAAAAGAGGAAAAAATTGTGAAGAGGAAATAGAATAAATGGGAAACATTGAGATACAATGTAGTCGAGCATAATACAACTTCGCATACAATAATTGTTTCACATTAATTAATGACATTTCTCCAATAAGGCCAAAACTGAATGAGACAATTTCTTATTGCTGGTCTGGTTTTCCTGCTTCTGTGTCATTGATAGTCGATCAATGAAAATGAAAATCAGACTTACGGTCTGACCACTTTTGTGTTACACTCAGAGTGTGCTCTTTTATTCTGTACTGGCGTCAGCAATGTAAGAATGAAAACAAATCAAAGAAAAAGCCACAATGACTGGATTTATTTACCATTTGCAGTGATTTGTTGCTTTACTATTCGACATGATATGCTGTGAGATTATTGAATGACAATTCACAGAAACATACATTTAACTTGAAGTAGGGCCCTTCCTAAATTAACTGAAGTATGTCCATATAAAATACTTCTGTGATTTGAGACAGTCCATTGAGAACATATGTTATGGATAAAAGAATATCTTGGTGCTCTTCCATTAATCTTTTTAAGAGCCCCAGTTTGAGACAAGATAGGTAGGTACAGAGGATGAAAGTTAATGTGAGGAGACTTTGAGCGAGAGCATTGTAAAATTTTAAGTGTGAAGTGGTGGGAAATTGGGATTAAGGTTTTGGGGGAAGAGAGAATGGAGGGAACGTAAGCATTCTTTTAAATTAGTAGGAATCTGAGGATGGCGTCTTCAACATTGTCTAGCTTTGAGCTTACAAAAAAAAGGAGAAATCTGTTCTAATGAAGGGTCACTGGACCTGAGACATTTCTTTCCACAGACGCTGCCAGACCTGTTAAGCTTCTCCAGCAATTTCTATTTTTGTCTCTGATTTACTGCATCACTGTTCTTTCAGTTTTTAAATTAAACTGTGGCTTTATCATGTGAGTGGGTCTTGTGAACTTAGGAAAAACAATTGAAACAATCTAATATTTATAGTACAGTCCTTTAATGTTAAAAGGACTAACGTTGTTAGTTGAGTTAGATAAATCATCCTAAACGGTTGCGAGTAGACCAGCGTTATTACTGTGATGGAATCATTGAACACTTTTATGTTACACAATGCTTAAGCAAGCAAATTAATGCCCATATAGAATATTTAAAAAGGTGAAAAATCTAGTACAAACAATTAACTTAGACTTAGCAATCATTTATCATACTTTGAGGATGTTCAAAGGGCAATCACTGAACTACTTTTAATGCAAACAAAACCTGCTATAAATGCTCGGCAGGTCATACAGCATCTTTGGAGGGAAGGAACAAGTTAATGGGAGAGGAATTTCAAAGCTGATTTGGAAACCTAACACCCAACTAGTTTTAAATATTGATGAGTTGTTTGGGCAGGAGGTGAGCTCAGTGTCAATTTGTGATATCTGTTGTGGGGTACCTTTAAAATGCATAGCTAATACTGCTGTACACAACTCAATGGAAAGAAACATTGATGCATGTGTAATCATTGGGGGAAACTTTTTTGCCACAATAGTAGTATTCCTACCTCTGGGTTCAAGTCCTACATTCTGAGGAAGGGTCACTGGATCCAAAACATTAACTCTGATTTCTCTGAACAGATGCTGCCAGACCTGCTGAGGTTTTCCTGCAATGTCTGTTTTTGTTCCACATCAGGGCTTGTTGGTCATGGATGATGGATTTATAACACAACAAGACAGGTTGATTAATAGTCTATAAATCCTTTGAATCTGCTTTAGTGGCAGGCGGTAAGAACAGGAGGGTCATTTGTCAGCCATCCTGTAGAAGGCAATGGCAGACCACTGCAGTACTTTGTTCATAAGAATGCACCAACCCAGTGGAAGCCCAAATCCCAACCCTCAGAAACGATGATGGGTGAAAAGAGAGACGGGCAGGCGTTACACAGGAGATCCGAGTAGACCTTCATACAGAATTAACCGGCCTCTGTCATTTCATTTCATTAAGTGAAAGAACCCAACTAACTGAGTTTCCAGATCCCAACATTGCTGTTGTGTTTAAGATAACAAAGTGTGAAGCTGGATGAACACAGCAGGCCAAACAGCACCTCAGGAGCACAAAAGCTGATGTTTTGGGCCTAGACCATTCATCAGAGAGAGGTCTAGGCCCGAATCGTCAGCTTTTGTGCTCCTGAGATGCTGCTTGGCCTGCTGTGTTCATCCAGCCTCACACTTTGTTATCTTGGATTCTCCAGCCTCTGCAGTTCTCATTATCATTGCTGTTGTGTTTGTTGCATTTTCTGCCTAATACAATGTTCACCATCGTTAGGGGCTGCCAATGGCAAAGGGAGATGGCAGCAATATTCTGGCCTAGCACTGGAACAGGCAAAATGAGAAAAGACAGATTGAGTGGGGATGAGCACATTACCTTAGCAAAATATGTTAATAATGACGGTGAAGATCTAAAGTAATTGGTAGAAGAATTATAGGCAGGCTGACCAAATGTCCCTGGTTTTACAGGATTGTCCTGCAGTTGGGGCAGCTCTACCCTGTATTGTTTGCTGCTGGAATGGCCTTTGTCTTCTTCTCTTGAAACAGTGATCACCTGTGCACGTGCTTCATACTCTCTTCATGTATCCATGGTTTTGCCACCCACCTCCTCCCTCCCTGGCTACTGCAACCCAAAGCAGCTCCCAAACCCTGACGTTTGAGAGAGTTGGTTAGAGAGCTGATTGAAAGGGGAATAGGGAGAATTTTATTTACCCAGAAAATGGTGGAGACCTGGAACCCACAACCAGAAATGGTGGAATCAAAAATCCTTATTGGATTGAGGAAATACTCAGAAGACACTAAACATGCTACAGTTTACAGACTATTGCAGAGCTGGAAAGTTGTGTTTATCTGGATGGCTCTGTTCTTTGGCCTAAAAAAGTGGCTGATGGTTTTTTTTTTGGTGAGCTGTATTTGCTACAATTCTGTAAGCTAGCAACATGAAACCAGGGAGAACACTAAAGTTGGAGGACCAAGCAAGAGATTTTCACAAGACTTCAGTGCAAGGAAGTGACAAATGCAGATATTATGGGAGTGCAGTCTGGAAAAAGAAGGGTTGATTGGCCATAGCAGGAAAAAGATACACAAATGAGGTGCTAAGGCTTAGAACAGAAACAGTGGAAACCAAGTCATTTTCCAGTGCACTAACTGATCACAGTGGTTGGACTGAAAAGTCTGTTACCTTGCTGTATGACTCTATGACTATGTCTAAAAGCCATCCATTTCATGGCAATACACCCTCCATAATTAAATTGGTTTCAATTCTTCAGAAAAATAGTTTGTTGACTTTACACTTCTTAGATAGTGTACATCCACGCTCAGTTCGCAATAAACAAATGCAACTCCCAGTCATGAACCATTTCCACTCCCCCTCCCGTTCTTTAGATGACATGTCCATCATGGGCCTCCTGCAGTGCCACAATGATGCCACCTGAAGGTTGCAGGAACAGCAACTCCTATTCCGCTTGGGAACCCTGCAGCCTAATGGTATGAATTTGGATTTCACCAGCTTCAAAATCTCCCCTCCCCCGACTGCATCAAAAACCAGCCCAGCTCACCCTCGCCTCCCTAACCTGTCCTTCCTCTCACCTATCCCCTCCTCGCACCTCAAGCCGCACCTCCATTTCCCACGCACCAACCTCGTCCCACCCCCTTGACCTGTCCATCCTCCCCGGACTGACCTAGGGACCCTCCCTACCTCCCCACCCATATTCTCCTCTCCACCTATCTTCTCCTCCATCCGTCTTCGGTCCGCCTCCCCGTCTCTCCCTATTTATTTCAGAATCCTCTCCCCATCCCCTTTTTCTGATGAAGGGCCTAGGCCCGAAACGTCAGGTTTTGTGCTCCTGAGATACTGCTTGGCCTGCTGTGTTCATCCAGCTTCACACTTTGTTATCTCGTGTACGTGCAACTGTTGGTTTGTGTTACAATGCGGCTCATTGCTTCTGGCTCTGTTCTGCATATTGGAAAGGATGATATCCTTGTCTCTGCTGGTAATTTGTGGCTTGTATTGGGGTTTTTTTTGCCTCCTTCTTCGAGCCATAAAATCCCTGCAGTGCAGAAAGGGGCCATTCGTCCCATCAAGGTTGCGCTGACTCTTTCCATCCAGACACCCCACCCTATCCTTGTAACTCTGCATTTCCTATGGCTAACCTACCTAAGCCAGCACATCACTAGACAAAATAGCATGGCTAAACCACGTAACCTGCATATCTTTCAACTGTGGGAGGAAATGAAAGCACCCAGAGGAAACCCACACAGACATGGGGAGAACTTGCAAACTCTACACAGTCATCCAAAGCTAGAATTAAACCTGGGTTGCCTGGTGCTGTGAGGCAGCAGTGCGAACCACTGAGCCACAGCTGCCCCAGTTCCCAAAACTGCCACCCCCTCCCCACTTGGCCTGCTGCTTCTTGACTCTAACAGGTTGTTGCAAACAATTTTTATTGACCCTATCCTACATAATACTGTTGTCTGAAAGTACATCACTCACTTGTACAGATTATTATTACCTTGTTTCTTCATAATCTCCCCTGAAGAGACTCATTCTGTATCTTCTAAGCGGTAACATCCCAGTGTTCCACTGTAATTGCTCCCCTCTGAGTTCAGTTGCCCTGTTTTGAGTAAGTCCTGAAGGCTTTCCAAAGGCCTCAAGTTTTCTTTCTCCCAAACTATACTTTATTCAGAAAATTTATGAACGTTACATTTCAATATAACTCCAATGTCACGGTACATAAAATGCATTGTAGATCAATTTGGTTCAGTACAGTACAGGACACTTCATGGCGCCTTCCCCGACTTACAGTGCAGATTGCACTTACACCTCAAATTAAGTTTTGAACAATTTCTCATGCTTGTGGCCAATGGATTTTCATACGTGTTTCAATACACTCTATGTATTGAGGACCCCAAACTGTGATCTTGGTCCCCGTTCAGTCTTTGAAATTGGTGGTTGCCCAGGCTTCAGTGTGTCGTTCAGCATGGAATGTGCCAGTCTATAATTATTCATCTTACATGAAGAGGCAGTCAGATTTTCAGGCAGATTAAAAAGTATCTTTCGCAGCATTCATGGTCTTCAGCAGCAATTGATCCTTTTTTCTTTGTTCATTTTTAGACCTTACAGCACAGTCTCCTGACTCGTGAGTATTCTTGGGGTACACCTTATAAAATCAGATGCTTCTCTTTTTAGACTTCCTTTCAGAGGCATATTCTGGAAGGAAATTGACAACCATCCACTACCACTAGAACTTGCCACTCCCATGGCCGAGTTATTCCAGTTTTACAACACCAGCATCTGCACAATAATGTGGGAAATGGCTCAGGTATGTCTTGTACACAAAAAGAAGGACTAATCCAATTCAACCAATTACTGCCCCATCTCGTCCACTCTCAATCATCAGTGAAGTGATGGATGGTGTCATCAACGGTGCTATCAAGCAGCATCTGCTCAGCAATAACCTGCTCAGTGACGTCCAGTTTAGGTTTCCCCAGGGCTACCCAGCTTCCGATGTCATTTCGGCTTTCTTACGAACATGGACAAAAAAGCTGAATTCCAGGGGTGAGGTGAGCGTGATCACACTTGACATCAAGGCTGCATTTGACCAAGAGTGACATCAAGGAGCCCAAGCAAAACTGGTGTCAGTGGGAACCCAGGGGAAAGAAAAACATCTCTCTAATGGCTTGAGTCATACCTGATAGGGAATTCAATAATACAGATGCATTTAAGTGAAAGGAAGACAAAACTGAGGGTGAAGAAAATAGAAGTTTGCAAAAGTATATTTAGAGAAGGAATGATGACGAATCAAAATATGCCAGGATGAACTGATTGGGCTGGGTGGCCTTTTTCAGTGCTATTTATCTAATGTAACCCCGTGTAAAAATCAGTTATGTTAAATCCATTCCTTTCAGTCATGGGGTAAAGATAACTTAATAATGTTGATCATTTTTAATGAACAATAAAAAGAAATACATACAGCTTAAATTTTTGATTCATTATTATTTAAATTTATTCATTGAAATGACCCAAGCTAAAGATTTTCTGGCTCAGAAGTGCAATAGTTTGCTCCATATATTAGCAACTCAAAAATGACCATGTCTTGATAGCAGCAGCTCATCAATTCTTATCAAGGATATAATTTTGACTCAATTGGTCTGTCTCACTTTTAGACTCTTTGTCATCCAGTGTAACCTGTAACCTGTCAAACCTCTCTGATGAAGGGTCGAGGCCCGAAATGTCAGCCTTTGTGCTCCTGAGATGCTGCTTAGCCTGCTGTGTTCATCCAGCTCCACACTTTGTTAACCTGTCAAACCACTGCTTCTTTTGAGTGAGGAAAACATTAATCCACTGTTGGGATAAGTGGGAATTTCTGGCAATTCCAGCAATATTATTCTGAAGTAATCATGGTCAACTCTAAATGTTAATGCCGTTTTTTTTGCTGCAGATCTGCCGAGTAATTCAAGCGCTTTGTGATTTTATCTTTTTCCCATCCCTAATTTCACTGCCTTCTTCATTTCTTCTCAGACTGAAATGTAACAGGCTGATTGACTATTTCATAGGGCAGTTTCTCATCAGTTATATGGGCCTATAGTCACATGTTCCAGAATGGCGTGAAAAAACAAGCTTGTGTCCCTGAAAGACAACCCGATGACAGATTTTATGACTACAAGCTTATTACTTCAACTGAATACAAATGACCAAAATGCCATTATGCCAAATGGTTTATTATTCTAGGCATTGTCCTGTGTTACAGTAACAACCACACTTGCGGCCAGGGTACAGTGTTGACATTAATCTGTCTCTCCACACTGAGTCTAAGGGCCTGTCTAATTTGAAGTGATCGTGGATAAATCATTTGGGAAACTTAATAAGAAGTCAATTGTCCTTCAACGAGCTGCAATTTATTGCATGATAGCAATAGATACAGGTTACATTGTTGAGGGGTAATTAGGAAGTAGTCAAATGTCACATCTGTCTCCAGGGGGCAATGTGCTAAACTGCTTCATCGCCACCCCCAGACCATGTGACATTATCAGACTGGGTGGAACTGAATGCAGCATCAGCATTAACTCTTTCAGAATCAGTACTGTATACAGCAGACCTTTGCGTTTACGAGTCTGTTTGTGTAATCATGGCTGGACAACGTTGTTCATGAAAGCAAGGATTGTGTCACTTTCTTGGTGTGTTTGATCTAAGTCATTGTCTGATTGACTTGATATACATTGCCAGTGGTGGTTTGGAAAGAGAAACATAATAAGCAATGACTTTTGCAGCTGCGCTTTTAGAAAAAGGTGCCGGCGGGTCAGACTTCAATGACTGAGCAAACTACGTTACTGCATCCTTTGCAATGTCAAATCATTGGGCAGGCCCCCATTGTCCTGCCACAGAGCTATTAAACACAAGACCTTGTACAGTTACATTCTGAAGCTGTTGACATTTATTGTCCTTAACTAGTTGTGTTTAGAATATGGGCTTTTGTCTTGACCCACTGTATTGGAAATGTCCACCTGCAGCATTGGGAGCCATGGAATGATGGGAATTTGAATAAACAGCAATGGAAAGGCAAATTACCGTTCTGGGTAATGTGCAAATCAGAAGTGATGCTGTAACTTGTCACTTTTGATTGTTTTGATGACAGTGGGAACAGATGTTTTTTTTGGCATCTCGTTGTCTTCTCTTTTCAAAAAGTTCTCCTCCAAATCTAGTGGCGCCATGGATTTTCAGAATGAAATGACCAAACATTTCTGGATGGAAACCAGGTGTGAAAAATGTAATGCTGAAGATTAGGTAACAAATATTATAATTGAAATGAAGGTAAAGCAATATATAATATGTGCCGACTTTCTAGCTGTGAATGAAGACCTGTCCTCACCTTGCAGGCACGTAATGTCATGTGGATGAGCTGAGCTAAAGATGAGTAGGCTTTGCAAAAACTCCAAAATCTGACGTTGGAATGGCTACACTAATGTTGACAGGTTGCTTGAAGTCTGCCCTGGTCAGGAGATCCTTGTTGTGTCAGTGCTATCATGCTAGAGTCAGGTTTGTCCATCTGGTGAGTCATCTAGACCTAGCAAGTGGCATGTAATGTCACTGGCATGAAAGAGTTCCAAGTGTAACTTTTGGGGTTTGTTCTTAAATTGCTAATAATGGTTTAAAAAATGAAGTCATAGTGACTTTAACATATCATGAGGTCTTTGAACCCTCACGTTAAGTAACTGGATTTGTTTGTGAAGATCTGAAAGTAAGCCATTTCATAGAATCCCTACAGTGTGGACACGTCAGGCCCTTCGGCCTGACAAGTCCACACTGACCCTCAGAACATCTCACCCAGACCAGTCGTCCTATATTCCATCTAATCTACACATCCATGAATACTACGGGCAATTTAACATGGCCAGCCCAGCTAACCTACACAACTTAGGACTCTGGGAGGAAACCGGAGCACCCGGAGGAAACCCACACAGACACGCGGAGAATGTACAAACTCCACACAGACAATCACTTTAGGGTGAAGGTAAACCTGGGTCCCTGGTGCTGTGAGGCAGCAGTGCTCACCACTGAGCTACCATGTTGCCCTGTTCCATTTCTATAAACTGTTCCATTTTCAAACCCATTCTTTTGCAGAGAGCTGGTGTGCTTCCAAAAAAAAGTCAGATCAATAGGAGAGAATAAAGATTCCATATCTTCTGGTGATATCAGTGCACAACTTTATTTTTACAATTTTGAGACCAACTCTTAAGTTCTGTGCGCCAGCAGAGTACTGACTTCATATATTTCTCAAACACAGGCCTTCCGGTCAAGTTAGCTTTGTTTCAAATTTCATTCTCATGGACCATTCCAAACAAACTACGGTAATTCACCTCCTCCCAGCCTAGATACCAGTGTTGAGGCCTTATCAATACAATGACAAACCATAAAATGAGGCCATTTCCATTGTCCTGAGGCATCTGATCTGATGTAAATCAATCTATATTGAAAAGAAATGACAATTGACTGACTCTGTTCTGAACCCCTTATAAATTTTATGGCAGTGTGTATTATACGTGGTTTGAGATTTGCATGCGGAAGCGTGTAAGATCTTGAAGGGTCTTGACAAGGCTATCATGGAGATGATTCCTCTGAGGGGCGTATCTGAAATCAGAGTTCACTTTTTAAACCTCAGGGTTCACCCTTTAAAACAAATTCTAGATGAAACACTTTCTTGCAGACAGTCATAACTCATAAGGCTTTGGAACTCTCTTCCTAAAAAAAAAGCAAGCTTCTTAAAATATTATTAAAGCAGAGATAGATTCTCTCTTTTAAGCAAAACATTTAAACTTTAGTTCTTTACACAGAGCGTGGTGGGTGCCTGGAACGCGTTGCCAGCGGAAGTGGTAGACGTAGACACGTTAGCATCTTTTAAGATATATTAAGATATACGTGGATGGGCAGGAAGCAAATGGACACAGACTGTTAGAAAGTAGATGACAGGTTAGACAGAGGATTTTGATCGGCACAGGCTTGGAGGGCTGAAGGGCCTGTTCCTGTGCTGTAGGTTTCTTTGTTCTTTGTTCTTTATTGGGGACCAATGGGAATGTAGATTTGAGGTTCCAACAGATCGGCCATTATCTTGATGGACTGAAAAGCTGACTCCAGGCTGTTGATTTGGATTTGGATTTTTGAATGATAGCATTCAGCTGATTGAAGAAACTGGATCTGTTTGAATGGAAAAATAGACTGGAAGACCTTGGTGCTTTTTAAGTACAGGATATCTGCAGGTACAGGATATCTGCAGGTTCGGGATGACTGGATGTTGTTATGTCAGACAGTGCAAGCTAAGGATCAAGCGAACAGTTCTGTGTCAGACGTTTTAATTCAGTGCCTGAGTCAAGCAGACTATAATATTCCGAGGTGCTACAGATGATTGTCCTGTCTGCATGGATTACTAATGGGTTGGAGCGGGAGAGATCTGTCAGTGCATATTGGCATTGTTCCAGTTCAGTTGCAGACAGGTTTACAAGTCTACCCTCCCCAGGCAGGGATTGTTACGGTTGAATGAGCGTGGAAAATGTGTGAGTGCTCAGTACTTGTGGAATTCAAGTTTTTAAACCACAAAAGGCCCTACCATACACTTAGAGAACCTTTAGGCCTCTTATCCACAAACTGAGATCTGAGGACATAGTTGTGTTTTCCTGGAGACATAGGGGTGCCACAAAGCTTGAGTATAACTGAAAAAAGTCACAATTTGACAATGTTTTTTGTCTTGTATTCCTCAGGACAATTTTCAAGAACACAAAGCCGAGGGGAAGAATAAAGGGGAATATCGTAGCATTTGTACTGCAAGAGGGGAGAGTGCTGACTGGTTGGCAGGTAGCACAACTGTGGGTCTTTTTGTGGCTTAGATAATTTAATAATTACCTTTCTAAAGAAGGCAAATTCAGCAATACATTACGTTTAATTCCAGAAACAAAGAACTGGGGTTTTGCACATTTATTCTTTCACAGAAATCATGACAGGTCAATAGAACAAAAGGTAGCATAAGCAATGAGTTTTCCTTGTCACTATCTGGTGTAAAAATGCATCAGCAATTTAGCCAAACAGCATGACAGTACGTTGACACTCTTGAAGAAATGCAGTGGAAAACTTACCTGCGGATGACACGGTGGCTCAGTGGTTAGCATTGCTACCTCAGCGCCAGGGACCCGAGTTCCATTCCACCCTTGGGTGACTGTCTGTGTGGAGTTTGTACATTGTCACTCTGTCTGTGTGGGTTTCCACCCACAGTCCAAAGATGCGCAGGCTAGGTGACGTGGCCATGGGAAATGCAGAGTTACGGAGATGGGATAAGAGGCTGGATCTGGGTGGGCAGCTGTTTAGAGGGTCAGTGTGGGCTTGATGGGACAAATGGCCTGCTTCCACACTGTAAGGACTCTATGAGCAACAGATCCAGGCAAGAGATTTTCTTGGCTTCTGTTGTTTCTTTGAGCTGTGATGTATTTTCAGAGCTATTTAATGGTACTTTATCTAGTGATCCTGTTTAGTATGATTGAATCCTCAAATTTAGCTGATCATACCATAACCTCACCCTTCATTATCCCAATGTAGTTTTTGTAGTAGGAATCTTGGCATCTGCAGATGATACAATAGATAGATCTTGGAGAAAGGAGTCTCTGTACAGTCCAGGAGGGAACCTCTGCTACTTTCAAATCCACCAAATCCTTCTTGATAAGTGGCATGATGCCTTTCCCCGCGGTCACAACTCAAGCTTGCCAGGTAGCAGGAGAGTATATAAACATTGGGTTTACACTCTTTAAGAAATTCAACAAAAAAAACTTACTTGTTCATAACATACCTGTGAAGTGAACAATGTTGTTGAAATCCCTAATTTGATCATCTTGTATCTCTGTCTCAGGTGCACAAATAGTTGTTTTATGATAAAACTTGAGTAATGTTGTAAAAAGGCACATTTATTCAAAGTCAACAAAGAGAAGGTGAGTAAAGGTGGAGTATCTAGATTATAATATGCAGAGAGTGTTCGACTCATAAGCAGGAAAATGTCCGATCAGCCCTCTAACCCATCCAGCAGCAAATGCAACTAGATCTCATGAAAAGTTGCTGAGCAAAAAAGTTTAAAAAATTGTTATGATTGTAATTTGGAAGTACAGAATTTGAGTGATAGAAGAATGCCACAATTTGACAACATTTCTCATCTTGCGTACTTCAGGATAATTTGCAAGAATGCAAATTCCAGGGGAAAAACGACATTAATCCTGCAAGGGAAAAGAGGTCTAATTGTTTGACAGGCCATACAACCTTGATTTTCATACAGTCTTCAAGAAATTGTAGTGCTTCCCTGTTCTTAACTTACAAAGTTTCAATAAAATGTGTCAGAATGTATGTAAGCAATGCTTAATTTCTGCACTGTTAATTTTTGTATTAGTGACTGGGCAAGGGGTAGTTAACAACATGCATGGGTAATTTGGTTTCAAAAGTACTATTCACAGAATGTGCAAAGAGTCCAGTTCCAGGGCATGACATATAGACTGCATTGTCATTGCAAAGTGTTTCCATTTTAAAAAGTAAAAGGGACGGTCGACATAGTTACAGAGGACCAGAGGGCTGTTGAAGTGAGATGATTAGAGATGAGTTTAACCTGATGGTCACCGTGCCTTAGGCAAGTGGTGAGCTTGAGAAGACAGGCTCTTCATGGTAAGTTGGTACAGCAAGTGTAAATGCAGAGGTCAGTCCAACCCCTACTCCATAGGGTGAAGCAACCCAGAGGGAATAGTCTTACGTGACATGTGTTTAACACTTTTTTAATCATTACGTTTTACTCAATCTTTGGAGAGTCTGGATTCTGCTGTTATCTGCCTAACATTTCAACTTCAGCCATGCTAGGACCAAAAGCCTGATTTTCACACCAGAGCCCTATAAATAAATCGCAACCTTTGAATGCAGTCATGCATCATTCAATTGCTCTGCTTTCAGTTTTTCTGTTTGCATATCTCACTCATCAATTTCTTCGCAGCTCGTCATTTGAAGAGAAACTGAGGGATGCAGTTTCAAACCTGTTGTGTGCCTTTCCATGGATAATGCTTAAATTCTGGGGGGTGCACCCTGCGCTATAGTACTCCACGTTTTCAGGATGTGGATTCAGTCAAGTCAGCAGCCATTTAAGGGTAGGTTAAGGTTTTTTTTAAATAAATAAGCGATGCTATTTTATAACAGTGTTTCCCAATCAAACCCAGCACCTGAAATCCTCTGCAAGCTGGGAGCTGACCCTCTCCCCATTCTACCCCATCATCAAGATTTGTTTTAGGGTAGCTGCCGGTGTGCCACTGGACTAAAATAGAATTCTTCAATCAGGCAACTTGCCACGGTAAAGTAAAACAGGAGCACATTAATATACTTACCTGGCAAGGGAGATTCCATGAACAACAAGGTGGTTCTCCCAGGACGAGTCTATCCCATTGCACTTCGGGTGCGCTGACACCTGCAATGTCCCCAAATGCAGGATACTCGACTGCAAAATTTGTGGTAGTGGGGCATATTAATCTTGACTCTCTCTCAGGCTTCCATCTTTAGAATCGTTCTCTTTGCCTTTGGCATGTCATAGTCAACAGTAATTTCTAGATGCAAATCTGGTCTTTATGTTCCTTCCTTGTCATTTGCTGATATGTTATTCTTATTTGTTGTTGTCCATCCATTGGTGAACGTATCTTATTTTATCATTACGCTCAAAAGTGGGAGCTAACAAGGTACATTAGAGGAATGTTTATATTTTGTTTAGAGTTCCTAGCTTCATTTGGTTGCACAAAGTGGACAGATTAATATTTCATACCTTGCCAGTCAATAAAAGTACTGAAATGCCGGTTTGATTTACACTGTCCTGCAAGGTTTTGACACTGGGTTGCAAAGAATTTAAACAAGTTTCATTTGCT
Organism: Stegostoma tigrinum; assembly: GCF_030684315.1. NCBI lineage: Eukaryota > Metazoa > Chordata > Chondrichthyes > Orectolobiformes > Stegostomatidae > Stegostoma > Stegostoma tigrinum. Next base: position 93,030,034 of record NC_081360.1, read on the forward strand.
TTGTATTCTTTCGTTGTGTCCAATTCTCTCTTTTCCTTCCTTGTTCCTGCTGGTTCATGTTAAGATGACTTTCTTTGCTGCTGCCCTGACATACCTCATTCACCTTTACTTATTCTTCACTCTGAGACTCAACAAAGTATTCCACTCTGAAGGGCACCGTCACATTTGAACCCAATCCTGCCCTAATGTGGCCTTCATAAATATTCACTCTCAAGATGTTTCACTGAATGGGTCTGATATCTACTATGACTCATTTGGAATTACTCGCATCTGAGTCAGGTTCAGATTCTACATGAGGTTGACTCCTTGACCAGCATTCATCCATTTGGTCATTATCATGTTGCTGTTTGTAGGATCTTATATGTGCTGAGTGGCTATCACATTGCATGTGATACAACATTGTTGAAGACTGCATTCTGCACTCTGTTCTGCTACCCTGATGCGCTTTCTATGGTACAATCTGCGTATACTGTACTAGCATATACTAGCACTGGAGGGGATGCCGAGGAGATTCATTCAGTTGATGCCAGAGTTGAGAGGGTTGGATTGTGAGGAGAGACTGAGTAGACTGGGATTATACTCATTGGAATTCAGAAAAATGAGGGGAGATCTTATAGAAACATATAAGGTTATGAAGGGAATAGATAAGGTGGAGGCAGAGAGGTTGTTTCCACTAGGAGGTGAAACTAGGACTGGAGGGCATCACCTCAAAATAAAGGGAAGCAGATGTAGGACTCAGGTCAGGAGGAACTTTTTCACCCAAAGGGTTGTGAATCTGTGGAATTCCCTGCCCAGTGAAGCGGTTGAAGCTATCTCGCTGAATGTTTTTAAGGCAAGGCCAGATAAATTTTTGAACGGTAAAGGAATTAAGGGGTTACGGTGAGTGGGGTGGATAAGTGGAGCTGAGTTTCAAAAAGATCAGCCAAGGTCTTATTAAATGGTAGGGCAGGCTCGAGGGGCCGGATGCCCTACTCCTGCTCCTAATTCTTATGTTCTGATATAAATCATAAATCAATCAATCAATCAATCAACATTCATCATAAGTGATGCATTGGTTTTGAATTGCTTTAGATATGAGAAGGAATTAGCGATTGAGCTGGGGTTTAGGAATTGGATACTTCAGGCGGCCTGGAGAGGGTGTGTTGTGTTAGGTGACTGATGGCAAGAGAAATGTGTCAGGCTGTTGGATGTTAGTGACTGGATGTGTTGTCAGGTGTTATGGTGGGGGGCTCACCAAGGAGGAGTGGATTGGGTTGGTTGTTTACAATGGGGTGAAATAACTCCAACGAGGCGGGTATCCCATGATCAAGTCACCTCTTAGTTACATGTGCACAGTACATGGATTCTGACTAGCTTGCTCAGAGCTAGTCCTGAGAATGAGAAAACTCCTTGAATTTCCTGTTTATACTGTCAACCAAGGCTCCCTGATTGGTCCAGGTTAACAGCCCCAATCAAAGATCTCATAGTCAATGAGATCCACCTGACCCTTGTTCCAGTCATAACAGGGGTCACTTGTGTGACCTGAGTATCAATTTTATGGTTAATCCAGAAGATTATTTAAATAAATTTTAATACCTGTAATAATTTCTGGCTAATTATAAAGTTAATTGTGTTGCTTCTGACGTGTCCAAATCTAACACAGGGTTGGAGACTTGCTCTGAGGTCAGATGTCAGATGTCAGATAATTAAGCTTGAAATTTCCCAGGCAGTTACGACATTGTGTGTCAGGATTTTCAACTGCAAAATAAATGGCAGGTCACTCCACTTTTCTCCCCCTTGAGGTGGACAGATAATCACCAAATGAATCTGGCATTTAGGATGTGAAATTTAAAACACAACCTAAGCAGTGTCAGAAATGGAAATTTTGCCACAAGTAGACTCCCAGTCAGCATTGCAGATGGAGGAAGGAGTTTAGTGACCACACTAACCTTGCGTCTCTGAGATTGTTTAGTCTGAACAAGAACCTTTGAAGGAAAGGGTTATTACGCCCCTCTAACTCTTCTTATGCTGGAAGATTTAACAATGGACTGTGACAGCCTGTTTTGATGACCCTACTGCTGACTAAGTTCCTTTAATGATCTGAAGACTTGGTTCTAGGTTGGTAATAAGTTTGACTGGGTAAGTTTACCTTGCCACAGGTGATAGAATTTTTTTTGTTGTTGATCCATGCGATGCGGGCAGCACTGACCAGGCAGCATATATTGCCCATCCGTAATTTCACAGAGGGCAGTGGAGAGTCAACCACATTGATGAGGGTCTGGAGTCACATATACGCCAGGCCAGGTAAGAAAGGCAGTTTCCTTCCCTAAAGGACATTAGCGAACCAGATTGTTTTTTTACCCCTGACAATCGACATTGGATTGATGGTCATCAAGAGAATCTTAATTCCAAATATTTTATTGAATTCAAATTCCAACATTTGCTGTGGCAGGATTCGAACCCATGTCCCAGAACATTATCTGGGCCTCTGGATTAACAGCCCAGCGATAATACCACTGGGCCATTGCCTCCCCTTTAATTGGTCCTTGATATGAGTGGCTTGCAAGGGCTGGGACTAATTAGGGAGGCACGGCAGAAATTCATCTCAATGAAGCAGAAACACAGTAAAGGGAGCAACCATAGCTGACAAGGGGAAAAGTCAGGGACAGTGTAAAAGCAAAAGAATAAGCACACAATGTGACAAAAATGAGTGGGAATGATGAGAATTGGGAAGCTTTTAAAAGCCAGCAGAGGATAACTAAACCAGCAATAAGAAGAGAGAAATGAAAAATGAGGGTAAGCTAGCAAGTAATAAAAAAATGAATTGCAAGACTTTTTTTTCGATACCTACAAGGCAAAGGTAGACATTGGACTGCTGGAAAATGGGGTTGGAGTAGCAATGGAGAAAAAAAATTGGAGGAGGAACTGAATCGGTATTTTACATTAGTTCTCATGGTGGAAGACAGCAGTAGCATATCAAAACTTGAAGCGAATTGGGGGCAGAGGAATGTGCAGTGGCCGTCACAAAGGAGCAGTTTCTGTGGAAGCTGAAAGGTCTGAAAGAAGACAAAACACCAAGACCAGATGGACTACACCCCATAGTTCTGAAGGAATTGGCTGAGGAGATTGTGAAACAATTAGTGGAGATCTTTCAGAAATTACTGTAATCATGGAGGGTCCCAGAGGACTTGTAAATGGTTAATGTAACATCCCTGTTTGGGAAGGGAGGAAGGCATGCATCATGTGATACATTTATGATCTGGGGATGAAGAAATTGAGGTTTCACTTTTATTTAATTCAAAATTCACCTTCTCTCTTGGTGTGATTTGAATATATGACACTAGAATATTAGTTTAACATTCTGGAATACTAGTCCAGGGAAATTACAACAACACTGATGCCTCCCCAAGAACCATTGCCAAGGGATCCCAGCCAATTCTCTCACACCTGAAATGCTTCAGCACAGTTGGTCTGAGAATAATTGTAGAACTCCAATTCAATCCTTAGGAAAGTAAGATGATGCTGCGCAGATTTCGAACTTGTCTCAGCATGATATATTCGGAGTCATTACTTTAAAGATCAGACCTTGATATACTCATAGTTTAGCTTCCTTTTTGAATTTTGCTTAATGCTCAAACTCAAAATCTGTGGTGGACCAAAATACTACAAATCTTGCATTGCTGTTGAGCTTATATAAATTAGCTCATAAAATCCAAGCTTCTCTAATCTCCGGTGGGAATGGATTCCCTCCTTTCTGACACTGAATTCTGGTTACATTCACATAAAAACGTTGGTAACAACAGCGTAATTACAGAGTAATGGACCCGAAGTGTCCAACCATGGTGTGAAACAACAGCATTGTGTTTACAAGTAACCATTCAGTAGCATAGAATTTGAGTGGCAAATCATATCAAACAGAATAACCTGTCTGCTGTTCTACAGCAAGCAAGGTGTATTAGATTTTACAATTGAGCAACATGTTTTTATTATTCATTCACAGTATTAGGATGTCACTGGCTAGGCCAGCATTTATTGCCCATCCCAAATTGCCCAGAGGGCAAATAAGAGTCAACCACATTGCTGTGGATCTGGAGTCACAGTACCAGACCAGGTAAGGATGGCAGTTTCCTTCCCTAAAGGGAATTAGTGCATCAGATGGGTTTTTCTGATAATCTACAAGGTTCATGATCATCATTAGAATCTTAATTCCAGATTTTTTTTATTGAATTCAAATTCCACCATCTGCCATGGTGGGATTGAACCCAGATCCCCAGAACACTAACTGGGTCTCTGAATTAACAGTCCACCATGATGTCACCCGTTTTTATTAGGCCGGAATGTGCAAAGAATTGTGCTGATAACCAATTTGTCAATAGGGCTAGCAGTGTGACACACTTTTCATACTGGAAGCTGCACATAATAATTCTGGGAGCTCTGTTCTTTTCAGACAGGAAGAACATATGCATACACTGCCTGATTGTTTCTGTTCAAAATAGTAACAGCAGTTCTCTGGTTCATTTCTCAGGTCAGTGCCTTGAGCAGTCAGAGTCAACCAGCCTGGTTTAAAATTTGAAAGTTAACTATCAATCATTATTTCACTGGTGCACTCTGCCTCAACTATTGAATCCACTTTTCAACCAATCAATACTCTCCGCTCATTTATTGAATTTTTTTCTCTCTCTCTCTTAGCTCTGGTATATCTGTGAATTGCCCTGATGAGAGCAAGTTGGAAAGTTTCGATGTGTCTCTTTTCAGCAATGCTCAAGAATTTGTTTTCATTGAAAGAAAAGGAAGTTGAAAAACCATTTAATTCATGGCTTTAAAATGTGGAAAATAATAAATTGAGCTATTCATTTTTAATTAAGACTGTAGTTTCATGACCAGAGGACTTTTGAACAAAACTGGAATAACTCAAATAAGACTAGAAAGGAGACAAAATACCATCCCTTTAGGTATACGGAACAGATTGCAATGCATGTTGAGTTTCTTTGTAAAGAGCGAGCTAATCATATGTTATGGAAAGTACAATGGTTTATATGCTGCCGAGGCAGTGAAAATAATTTGTTAAGTACATATGGATGAATTTTAAATAATATAGATTGTAAATAAAGGCGTAAAAACATACTGAAATTGATTACAGAGAATATTACAGCACAAAATAAAACCATATTGCCCACCAAGTCTGTGTGGGTGCTCAAAATTGCTTTAAAATGCTTCATTGGAAAGTGACCACTTTGAAGACTTGTGATTGCTGTTAAGTAGTCAAATACATCAAGCAATTTATGTACATTGGAGTTAATTTTAACATGGGTGACATGTATGAAATGGGCATTAGCACTTCAGGTGCATGTTCAATTTGACCTTACATTGAAGACAATGGAAATGAAAATAGGGAGAAATGAGTGATGGAGAATTGAATCAGTGTTATCCATTTAAACTACTTAGAAAGATATGTTGGCCTTGGAGTGAGGATAATATATGGACTTAGCCATGGATCAGCCATGGTCTCATTGATTGGGGGTCAGGCTTGAGCGACTGAGTGGCCAACTCCTACTCCTGTATACTTCACAGTGTCCACTGTTGAGATCTCAAACTGCAATGTGATGAATGGCCAGTTAATGTTTTCAATAAAAACTGTGATATGGTGGAAATACACAACAGGTTGTGAAGCATGTGTGGTGAGAGAAACAGTTAATATTTCAGGCTGATGACCTTTCATTGGTTAATGTGTTTAATGATTTTGATTGAAATAGGTTAATGAAAAGAATATATCCCACTTCCTTCTGAACAATTCGGCATAATCTTCTATTTGCCAAACCTGACGGGCCTTGATTTAATATCTTAACTAGTATCACCTGCCAATGTACCCTTCCTCACTATATTGGCTGTATCAACTCAAGTCATGGTTTGGGCATGAATCTACAACCTTGTGACTTGGATTGGAAGAGTGCTAACAACTTAACTTTGATTAGGAATTTTCTGGAGTGTTATGTGGGATTGGGCAAGTTAAATAAAGATTGGTGAGAGCTTCCTGTTCTTTGAAATTGTACTCGTCATTAGTCAGTCTGTAGTAGAGTCTGTGATAGACTACATTTTAGATTATTAATGCCAGGTGACTTTTTTCTCTCTTTTGTATATGTCTAAGAGTGTTAAGTCCAGAAAATTGGATTCATGTTATGAAAGAATTTCAGAAGCATACAGCCCCGAAGGAGACAGTTCCGCACTTTGTGCTTGAGTGATGTGATAAGTCACATTTATCTGCTCTCTTCCCATAGCATCACTCCAATTCCATATACATCCACTGTGCTTTTCTAAATTACTATTAGTCTGTTTTCACTCTCTCCTCAGCCTGCCCCACCCCTCCTTGAGGCTGCATATCCCAGATTATAATAACTCACTGCATAAAAATATTTCCCCATATTCACCTTTCACTCTTTTGAAATTTACCTTAATCCCAAATCCTTTGATTATCAACACTCATTTCTCCATATTTACATCAGCAACTTGCTTCAGGATTTAGAATGCCTCTGTTCAATCAGCCCTTAACCTTTCCTTTAGGAAAAGAAATGCTGGCTGCTACAGTCTTTCTATGTCAATAAGAGACTCAACCCAGTTCCATTCTAATAGATCCCCTCTGCTCAGTGTTCAGCACCTTGACGTTGTTTCTGAAAGACTGTGCCCCAGAATGAATCGTAATACTTTGGGTGAGGCATAACTAGTTATTTAATTATTAGGGGACACAGGTAGGGGGGTGGGGGGGAGATGTTTAAAAGTGAGTGAGAGGCACGTTTGTCATACTGAGCATGGTGAGTGCAAGGAACGAACTGTCAGATGATGTGGAAGCAGACACAATAACAGTGTTCGTGAATGACTGGACAAATATATGAATCGGAAGGGGATAGAGGGATGTGAATCCCAGAGTGAAGACAGTTTTAATACTGAAGGGGAAAATGTGTCAGTTCAGGCTTAGAGAGCTGAAGTGCCTGTAACTGTGCTATATTGTTCTTTGTTCTGAACCTGCATCTACTGTTTGCTCTGGCAGTTCAATCTATGTACAAATAACCGTCAGTGTGAACAATTTGCCCCTCAAGTCTCTTTTGAATTTTTCCCCTCTCACATTAAACCTCTGTCCTCTAGTTTAAATTCTCCCACCCTCACCTTTTCTATGCCTCCCATGAATTAATAAAAATCATGATGGTCACCCCTCAACTACCTCTCCTCCTGGGAAATAAGTCACACTCTGTCCAGCCTCTCATTATATCTCAAACTCTTGAGTACCAGTAACATCCTTGTAAATCTTTTTTGCACCCTCTTCTATTTAATAATATCCTTCCAATAGCAGGGTGACCAAAATTGTGCGCAGTATTCCAAAAGTGGCCTCACCAAAATCCTGAATAGCTGTGACATGAGATGCCAACCCCTTTAATCAATGGTCTAAGCAATGAAGACAAGTGTGCCAAACACCTACTTTACCACTCTGTCAACTCATGCTCATACCTTCACAGAGCTGTGTACCTGAACCCTATGTCTCTCTGTTTGACGACACTCCCCAGGGCCCCACCATTAACTCTGAACGTTCTGCCCTGGTTTGTCTTGCCAAACCTCGCATTTGTCAGAATTAAACTCCAGTTGCTACTGCCTGGCTCATTGGCCCAGGTGATCGAGATCCTGTTGCACACTTAGATAACCTTCTGCACTGTCACTTATATCACCAACTTACTAAGCACACCTCCCATACTCTCATCCAAATCTGTTTCATTTGAATCAGTGTGAGAAGCTGAAGCAGGTCGAAAAGCTCAGCATTCTGGTGCAGGTCAGATACTGCCTGTTCACCATCGACAAGACACAACTCAGGGCTGTGATGGAATACATGCCACTTGGGTAAAAAAAATCTATAACATTTGAACTCAGGTCTTCAACTTCCACACAAAAATCCAGTTGTAGAACAGAAAGAACCCAAGAAATTGGATTTTGTAGCTCCACTGATGCTGGCACTCAAGAAGCCTCAAAGGTATATTATGTGGTTTGGATGAACTTTCAGTTCTGTGTGTGGCCTGTGCAATGTCCCATCCTATTGAGAGCTCTAGCAGGTGCCCTCCTTGTAATGGTAACTTCAGGAAAAGTCTGACGGTGACGTCAACCAGGCCAAGTTGCTGCATGCCGTTCAAGCTTATTTAGGGGATGGTTTTGTTGTACTTCTGCTGTGGGGATGATCATGGAAGTTTGAGGTTTGTTTCCAGAGTTCCGTTGTGAGCTGATGCATCCATTCACACAGTACAGAGGATTCCCACCCCACGGGAACATAGCACTAAAAGCCAGCCGAAGAGCAGGAGCTATGTCATGGGTTCCTTTTCTGCCTGAGCACTCTCTATTCTCTCAATTCCAATTACAGAACACTATTCAGAAGCATCTGTCAGTGCAACCCTCTTTTAAGACAGACAGATTATCTTTAAGAGCTGAATGCTAACTGGAAAACATCGCTAACTGTTAGATCCATTCCTTGATGTAGTTGGTCAGTAGTCCAGGCTGAGCTTGGTTGCAGTCTGCAAAGGATGAGATAGCAGATAGGCTGCAATTCACCTCCTCTATGAGGACTTGTAGGACAAGTCACAACCTGCAATAAAAAAGTGCGGGCCATTTTCTTTTGTCCAGAGACTTGACTTCATGTTTCTACATTAAAAGGAAATATTAATGTGCCCTGCAATTAAACTGGTTAGAAGTGAGGCAGCTTTGAAAGTATTTACAAAGCAAAAATAACAGTTTTGTTGTTATCTCAGCTTCCTGGTAAATACCCAAGGCCAAGTTGAAAGTAACGCTTTCAATAATTCAGCTAGGATGGAACAGCCTGTTCGTACCCATAAGTAAGTACCTGCTTTTTGGAAAAGAAAGAGCCTACGTATTAATTAAATTACGAAAGACTTGCAGGATGTAGAAGTTGGGGTGTGATGCAGCCAGGGTCATTGGGAGCAAAATGGGTGCCAAGCATATTGGCACAACAGTGGGTGTGTGCCCAATCTGTGAAGCTTGATTAGATTAGATTCCCTGCAGTGTGCAAACAGGCCCTTTGGCCCAACAAGTCCACACTGCCCCTTGAAGCATCCCCCGCAACCCATTCCCCTATAATACACAGACCCCTGAACACTACGGGCAATTTAGCGTGGCTGATCCACCTAGCCTGCACATCTTTGGGCTGTGGGAGGAAATTGGAGCACCTGGAGGAAAGCCACGCAGATGTGGGGAGAATGTGCAAACTCCACACAGACAGTTGCCTGAGGTTGGATTTGAACCTGGGTCCCTGGTGCTGTGAGGCTGCAGTGCTAACCACTGAGCCACCGTGCTGCCTGTTATCATGAGATCAATTTCTCCAATGGCCCAAGCAATGACTAAAACAGATGTCAGACACTTACCTGTATCAGTAAGATGGCATAATATTCTCAATCAATGGTCATTTTGTAGAAACAATCAGCTGGGCAGATTTCAGGCCACCAACTACAGATAATATTGTTTTTTCCTAAAGAAGTTTTTTTTGTGGAGATATAAGTATATGGATTTTCACCCTCAAACTCATGTAGTTGCAATTTTTTTCTTGACTGTCACGCCCAGTAACATCTCCCCTCTTGCCCCACTGTCCAATTGTAATCCCCCACTTCACAAACTTTACCTGACACCTGAGCAAGCTATTTTCAATGACCGCAGGACCCCATCACATCAAGGCCCGAAAGTTAATTGCAGCACAGCCTACGCCTGTGCATTTGAGCTGAGAGTTAAGTAATTTATTGTAGATGGTATCAGTTTATTCGTTCAGATTGGACATCTGTCAGCATTATGTATTTTCATTAAAGAAATAATTCATGGTGTTCTGTACAGAAAAGTGATTATTAACTCAAAAAGGAGAGAGTTACACTCCATCCGCTGGCACATTTACAAACTTGGAATTGGCAGTTATATGGGCAGAATGGCAAAGAGTTGACAGTAGTTCAACATGGCTCTCAAGAACCTGGCCCATGTGTGACTTTGAACATCAGGTTAACTATTCCAAAGCTTTGCCCGAGCAAGTGAAACCCTGGGTTCTGGATAATGAGGCGGTATATTGTTAAAAGAGCAGTCCTTTCAATCTAAAAACTGAAAGAACTGTGGATACTGTAAATCAGGAACAAAAATAAAGTTGCAGGAAAAGCTCAGCAGACCTGGCAGCATCTGTGAAGAGAAAAAAAACAGAGTTAATGTTTCGGGCCCGATCACCCTTCCTCAGAACTCCTTTCAATCTGCTTGGTGTGTTATCTGTCCTGGTGCACATTTTCATTCATTTTGAGAGATTTGATTGAGGAAATTGTTAATTTGTAAATTAGAAGGAATTATCTGGGACAATTTTGAGTTTGAAAACTAGCTGACTACAGTATTATTTAGTATTGTGACATCCCTTGCAGAATTTGTGGGCTAATGAGAGCCTAGTGGTCTGATTTCTAGAATTTTAATCCAGAAACTCAGCTAATGTTCTGGGTAAGTGATAATGGGAACTGCAGATGCTGGAGGATCCAAGATAATAAAGTGTGAAGCCGGATGAACACAGCAGGCCAAGCAGCATCTCAGGAGCACAAAAGCTGACGTTTCGGGCCTAGACCCTTCATCAGAGAGGGGGATGGGGTGAGGGTTCTGGAATAAATAGGGAGAGAGGGGAAGGCGGACCAAAGATGGAGAGAAAAGAAGATAGGTGGAGAGGAGAGTATAGGTGGGGAGGTAGGGAGGGGATAGGTCAGTCCAGGGAAGATGGACAAGTCAAGGAGGTGGGATGAGGTTAGTAGGTAGGAAATGGAGGTGCGGCTTGGGGTGGGAGGAAGGGATGGGTGAGAGGAAGAACAGGTTAGGGAGGCAGAGACAGGCTGGGCTGGTTGTGTGGTGCAGTGGGGGGAGGGGACGAACTGGGCTGGTTTTGGGATGCGGTGGGGGAAGGGGAGATTTTGAAGCTGGTGAAATCCACATTGATACCATTGGGCTGCAGGGTTCGCAAGCGGAATATGAGTTGCTGTTCCTGCAAACTTCGGGTGGCATCATTGTGGCACTGTAGGAGGCCCATGATGGACATGTCATCTAAAGAATGGGAGGGGAGTTGAAATGGTTTGCGACTGGGAGGTGCAGTTGTTTATTGCGAACCGAGCGGAGGTGTTCTGCAAAGCGGTCCCCACGCCTCTGCTTGGTTTCCCCCAATGTAGAGGAAGCCACACTGGGTGCAATGGACGCAGTATACCACATTGGCAGATGCGCAGGTGAACCTGTGCTTAATATGGAAAGTCATCTCGGGGCCTGGGATGGGGGTGAGGGAGGAGGTGTGGGGGCAAGTGTAGCATTTCCTGCGGTTGCAGGGGAAGGTGCCGGGTGTGGTGGGGTTGGAGGGCAGTGTGGAGCGAACGAGGGAGTGGCATTGTGGAGCGAACAAGGGATGTTCTGGGTACCTGGGTTCAAATCCCACTGAGGCAGATGGTGGAATTTGAATTCAGTTTTAAAAAATCTGGAATTAAGAATCCACTGAGGACGACAAAACCATTGCTAATTGTCAAGAAAACCCCATCTGGCTCACTAATGTCCTTCAGGGAAGGAAATATGTCGTTGTCTTTCAATTGCATTAACTGGTTTACTGTTAATGAGGTGCTGCGAAATGTAATCAGTAATGTAATGTAAGAAATACACACAGTGCGATCCGTGAACGGCAACTTGAAAGCAACCAATTTTCATGATGCTGATTGAAGGATTATGTTGGTCCAGACAAGGCATTATGTCTCTCTTCCTCTTATTACAAGTCGTGCTATAAATCTTTTATGCATTCAAGCATAGAAACATCAGCTTTTCTGCTTGTAGGATGCTGCTTGGCCTGCTGTGTTCATCCAACTCTACACTTTGTTATCACAGCGGATGTAGGCTTGGTTCAGTGTCTGATCTGAACGAGGGCACGTGTGACTTTGCTGCACTCCCTCAGTATTGCACTAAAGTGTCAATACGTTTGTCTGAATTGGACCTGAACCAATAAGCTGCTGACTTAAAGGCAAGAATTCTACCCACTGAGCCACAAGTTACATCCTGTACACTTCTTCTTTCAAAAAAAGGAGCAAAGTCAAATTGGCCGATCATCTCATTTACTGTTTGAGGCACATTGCTTTCTGTGAATAGGCTGCTGTGTTGTTATAACTTAGCAATGGTGACCACATGCGCACTGTATATTTGTACATTTAAGGTAATACATTCTCTCTGAGGTGATGTGGGCATTTTGAGAACATGAAAAGGTACTAGATAATTGCAAATCCTTTGCTTCTTCCAGATTTCTATATCCTGGTTAGAGTTCTATAGTAATGTTTGAGGTGAATCTCAATACTAAACTTAATTCAGTGCGGATTTAATTAGTCATGTAATGGTCTAAAAATAGCAATAATCTCTCCAGTACATTCAGTTAGCAAACTGAGAGATGTTAGTTTATGAAGGATGCTTCAACTTTATAATTCCTCGTAAAACAGCAAATGAAATCAGTTTGTGGCAACTAATCAATGCAAATTATGTCTGACACCTTCAGAATTAATTCTCATCATCTGTTAGCAGTTGTAAGAAAAGAATTGCTGATGCATGTCCCCAGAGGGAAGGCCCAATAGTCATTAGCATATTCTGGTCTTTTGTAGAAGGTAGCTTGGTTGACAGATTGGCACACCTTCATCAACAGCTTTTGGGCTCAAGAACAACCGTTGGCTAGGCATTGTTACACCAGTCCTGAAGTTCAGTGCCTAATCATGAATTAATAAAATGTTCCAAAGGGCCATATTTAGTAGTTCCAGGAGTTGGTAAAGATGATAATATCTAAAAGAACAAAGAACAAGATAGCACAGGAACAGGCCTTTTGGCCCTCCAAGCCTGTGCCAACACATTTTGTCCTTCCATACTAAAACTGCCTTCATTTTACAGGATCCATACCAGTCTGTTCCCTTCCTATTCATCTATTCAACTAGCTGTTTCTTAAATGTTGCTATTGTGTCACTTCCACCACCACCTTAGGCAGCACGTTCCCAGCACTCACCACCCTTTGCGTAAAAATGTGCCTCGCACATCTCTTTTAACTTTCCTGCACCTTGTGACATTTGGATGACCAAAGACTTTTGAATGATTACAGGAATAGGAAAAGTTGGAGGAATATGAGCCAGGAGTTAGCAGATGGGACTAGTTTAATTTGGGATTATGTTCGGCATGGAGTGGTTTGATCGAAGGGTCTCCTTCTGTGCTGTATGACTCAATGAGTCTATGACTCTCTTATGTCTGAGCGAAGGGTGACTATTGGAAGAGTGCATGAACTCAGTTGTGGTTAAGCAGAAAGAAACACCCTTAGAATGGTAATGTCAGTGGCAACGTCTGCATTTATTGCTTAGATATAGGTCCCCTTGAAAAAGTACTCGCCAGCCATTTTTGACTGCAGTTCACTTCCTAAAAGTACCTCCAGAGTGCTACTTGAAGTTTACTGTTGAGATTATTTATATGAATTCACTCATTAGAGAGATGCAGATCGGCAAGGCCAACACTTTGTTGCCGTTGACCTGAATGGTTTGCTTAGCCATTTCTAAGGACAATGAAGAGCCAACCACATTGCTATGATCCATACTCACACGTAAGCTAGACCAGGTAAGGATGGCTGTTTGCCTTTCCTTAAAAAAAAGACTTCAGTGAGGGTTTGTACAACAATCAGTGATAGATTAGCTTTATATTCCAGATTTATTAATTGAATTTAAATTCCACCAGCTGCTCTGGTGGGAACTTGTGTACCCAGGCACTAGGCTTGGCCTCTCCATTACTCATCTATTGGCTAGTACCACCATATTACCTGAATTAAGTGGCAATGAAGTGTAATTTGGGATGTATAGAAGTGTGAGTTGATGAGAATTTCAAAACAATCAGTCCCTCTCGTGCCATTGTCTTTCGAGGTTGGGCAGATCGTGTATTTGGAAGATACCTGAAAGAAGCTTTAGTCTGTTGTTCCAATGCATCCTACTGGTTCTTTCCAAACAGTGTATGTTAATTCTAAATGAGATTTGCTGGGGTAACAAACTTCTGGCAATCAATGACTGCTGTAAAACTTGGACTGGTTTCAGATAGCTGTGAGGCTCCTCGAAATCTCTTTTAAAAATAAAGTCTAATGGGCATGCACCAGCATTAGGCTTTTTGAGGCCTGATTCCTGCAGGAGAATAAAGGTTCAGTAGCTCTAACCTCCACTTCACCCTTGAGCACAGATTTTCAGTATTATTACCAGAATGTTGTCAGGGACCATCTAGGCCTCCAACCAAAGAACAAAGAACAATACAGCGCAGGAGCAGGCAGTTGGCGCTCTAAGCCTGCACTGTCAAAATTTGCTCTTCCATACTAAAACTGTCTTCACTTACAGGATCTGTGTCCCTTCATTCCCTTCCTATTCATGTACTCATTGGGGTTCTTCTTAAAAGCAGCTGTTGTGTCTGCTTCCACCACCACCTCTGGCACCGCATTCCAGGAACTCACTACCTTTTGTGTGAAAAACTTGTCTCGTACATCTCTTTTAAACTTCTCCCCTGCACCTTGAACCTCTGTTCCTTAGTAATTGACCCCCCCGTCCTCTTAAAGAGCCTTACACTTTCCACCTTATCCATGCCATTCACAATCTTATTAACTTGCTTCAGGTCACCCCTCAACCTCCTACTTTCCAGAGAAAACAAACCCAGTCTATCCAACCTCTCTTCATGTCCAAAGTCCCCCATACCAGGCAACATCCTGGTGAATCTTCTGTACCCTTTCCAAAGCATCCACATCGTTCTGGTAGTGTGGTGACCAGAACCTTATGCAATATTCCATGTTTGGTCGAACTAAAGTTCTATAAAGCTTCAGCTTAACTTGCTTACCATTATACTCAGTGCTCCCTCCAATGAAGGGAAGAATGCCACAGGTCTATTTTTACAATCTTATCTACCTGCGCTGCCACCTTCAGTGATCTGTGGACCTGCACACCCAGATTCCTCTGTATACCAATACTCTGAAGGGTTCTGCTATTCACCGTGTAATTTCTGCCTGTTCATGATCTTCCAAAATGCATCACCTCACGTTCGTCTGGATTAAACTCCAACTGCCGTTTTCCTGCCCATGCCTCCAACTTGATCTATATCCTGCTGTATCCTGTGACAATCCTCCTCACTATCTGCAACTCCAACAATCATTGAATCATCTGCAAGCTTACGACTTAGATCGGCTATGTTTCCCTCCAAATCATTTGTGTAGGGCACGATCAGCGGAGGTCTCAGCACTGATCCCTGTGGAACACCACTAGATGCAGCCCTCCATTCCGAAAAGCAGCCTTCCACTGCTACCCTCTGTCTGCTATAACTAAGACATTTCTCTAGCCATCTTGCCAGCTCACTGCTAATACCATCTGGATTGTGGCCGTAGCCCAGGATTGGAGCAGAGCAAGTGCAGGCCGTGACCCTGAAGCAGACCACAGCTGGAGCAGGAGCAGAGGGAACATGGGCCATGTCTCAGAAACGAGCCGCAGTGAGAGCTCAGAGCGGGAGCAGAGTAAGTGCAATCTGAGTCCTGGAAGTGAGTCCTGGAGGCAAGTCCAGGACAGAGTCCGGTGAGTGGAGGCAGCGGGGCCTCATGTTCTTAGCCCGATGGGTACAGTCTCAGTGCAAATGGACTGTAACTTGAGTATATTAGAGATGCTTTTTATTCTTATTCTTGACTTTTCAAACACTGTATTCCCATGCTAGTCTTTTTCTTTCACCGTTTCAATTCTGTAACAATACTGTGCCTAAGTACCCTGTGCCTAAGATGGTGCTGAGAGGCAACATTATAAACTTATTTGCATGCACATAACAATAAAGGGCTATTCTGTTCACTTTTTGTCTGAATCTGCAATAAGAGACTTTGTTAGAAGGTTTAGTGAAGTCCATGTAGACAACATCAACTGCTTTTCCCTCAATCATTGTCGTCACCTCCTCAGAAATTCCGATCAAGTTAGTGAGACATGGCCTCCCCTGCATAAAACCATGCTGTCTATCACTAATAAGTCTATTTGCTTCTGAATGCATTTCGATCTTGTCCCTGGAAACCTTATGCAATAATTTCCTGACCAGTAATGGGAGGCTCACAGGCATATAATTTCCTGGATTATCCCTCCTACTGTTTTTAAATAATGGGGCAACATTAGCTATTGTCCAGTCCTCTGGGACCTCATCAGTGGCCAAAGAAGATACAGAGATGTCTGTCAATGCTCCAGCAATTTGTTCTCTTGCCTTCCTCAATATTCTGGGATAGATCTCCTGAGGCCCCAGAGACTTATCTACCTTATTTTTTAAGGTGCACAACACCTTTTCCTTTTCAATCGCAACTTGGCTTGGAAATTTGACACTCCCTTCCTTGCAGCCATCCTCCAATTCCTTCTCTTTGGTGATATTTTGAAATCACATGGAGTCAATTGAATTGGCTGAAGACTGGTATCTGTAGTACTGGGAACCAGTGGAAGAGGCCAAGTTTGTTCATCCACTCAGCATCCTAGCTCAAGATTGTTGTGAATGCTTCAGCTTTATCTTTTTCACTGATGTGCTGGCCTATTACATCATTGAGGATGGGGATCACTATCCAAAGAGGTATGGGAGACAAATTCCAGAGTCTGGTGATAAATACAGTACAGCTCATTGTGTAGAGTTGTAGCTGTTCCAGTGGTGTTAGCAATGAGAGCAGTGCTGGGGATTAAGCAGCAAGGGGAGTTGGGATGTCTTGGAGTTGTTACCGTTAACAGGGGAAATGCTGCATTGCATCAGGCTCAGCAGCATTAGAGATAATAATTTCCAGCAAACCTTCAAGCTACAGCGAGACTCTGGCATAGGAATGCACCAGTTTTGTGCCTGAAATCACTAACACCAAGCCTTGAAATTTCTTACAGCTTCCATCTCTAGCGGAGCAGCCCCACATCTGCCAGGGAACAGACATTGCAGGAATTCCATGCAATTCTGATAAAGTTACTGAGTGCAGGGTGTAATGCTGACTTTCATTCCTTATGCCACATATATTTAGGCCTGTACCAGACTTCATCTGGAGGAAAGGAGAAGTCAACGTTTCAGACGTTACCCTTCTTCAGGAGTGGATGTGAGGGGTAGGTGGCGCTGCATATAAAAGAGGGGAGGGGTGGGGTAGTGGGATGGTGGTGATAGGTGGTCACTAGTAGTAGGTACAACCTGATTGGTCAATGGGAGGATTGAATCTCGTTGGTAGCTGGTACAAAGGATCTGTAGGTGGATGGAAGAGAGAAGGTGGGGTTGGAAAGGAAGCCAGAGAAGGGGTGGGAAGGTTATTTGCAGTTAGAGAACTCAATGTTATGTCCTGCAGGCTGTCGGGTGCCCAGGCGGAAGACAAGGCATTGTTCCTCAAATTTACATTCTGAGTCAGTGCGAGAGTGGAGGTACCCAAGGATGGACATATCAGAGGGGGTGTCATGGGGAGAGTTGAAATGGACGGTGACTGGGGTGTTAGGCAGGGCATTTCGGGCCTTAGCCAAATGATCACCTAGTCTGTGTTTGGTCTCACTGATGTAGAGAAGACCACATTGGCAGCACCAGTTACAATAGACTAGGTTGGAGGAGATGCAGGTGAAGCTCTGTCTCACCTGAAAGGACTGTTCAGTGCCCTGGATGGAGCTGAGGGAGATGGCGTGTGGGCAGCTGTTGTATCTTTTATGGTTACAAGAGAAGGGACAGGAGTTGGGGGTAGGAGTGGTTGGTTGGGAGTGCGGTGTGAGCTCAGGAGTGGCAAAGGAAACGGTCCTCGGGGAAGGCAGAGAGGGGTGGGGAGTGGAAGATGTTCCGGGTGGTGGGGTCTAATTGGAGTTGGCAGAAATATTTGAGGATGATCGGTAGGATACTAGGTGGGCTGGAAATTGAGGATAAGGAGGATCCTATCTTTATTATGTTTGGGTAGGGTAGGGGTGGTTTAGAACTGTGGCGTGGAAGAAGGTGCAGTGGAAGGCTGAAGAGGGAAAAGAGTGTTGTTTGAAAAAAGCTGGAAAGCCGGGATGCTTGGGAGTGGAAGGTCTCCTCGTTACAGCAGATGCAATGAAGATGGAGGAATTGGGAAAATGAAATGAAGTTGTTGCAGGATACAGGGTGGGAGGAGGTGTAGTCCAGGTAGCTTAGAGAGTCTGTGGGTTCATAGTAAATGTGTGTATCCTGCAAAATCTCCATCTGGCTGCGCATATTTTTTCTTAAATTTGTTGTCCTTTCACCATCTCCAATGAAGGGGCAAAACTCACCTTCATATGTTGATTCAGCTTGCCACAAGCTAATAAATAAATGAAATAAATTTAAATAATGTATGAAACAAAAGAAAAATACTATGGAAGCTGGAAATTTTTAAACAATCAGAGTGTGGAGGCGAAACTCAGTAGGTTTGGAAGCATCCACGGATGGATAAGCAGAGTTTCCCAGACTCTAAATGCTAACTCTGTTTCCTTGTCCACGGATGCTGCTAGACCTTTTGAGCTTCTCCAATAAGCTCTGTGATTGTTTTAAGTAATGTATCAGTATGCCCCAAGTCTTACTGAAATTAAAATGATTTGAGGTTCTCTTTGAGAAATCACTTTGTTTGATTTTGAGGTTACACTAGTTGCAGAATGATAACAGGTTGCATTTCACTGGTAATCGGATTCCCCATTGACGCAGTGCTGAATCCCACCAGACACTGGCCTATCGGCAATGTAACTCTTGTCTAACAACTGAGCACCAAAGCTGCTACTGTTTATGTCACCGGAAGCGGCATGACGGTCATGTCAAAATAATTACAGCAAAATTAACAGAGTGAGGAAACAGAGAAACCTAGGGGAGAGTTAAGTAAGTGCTTTGTTTCTGTTGGTGGTGCATCACGTTTCAGATTTGTTTTCACTCCCATTCAGCGATCTGGCAACGTTGATGGACCAATGACATAATCCCTAATGTCTCATGTCTCGAGTGGGTGTCTTTGTAAATTTGAGCTCCTGGTAACCCCTTACAACTTGGAAGCATGCACATGTGGGAATGTGGAGAAAGATGGTGGGGTATGGCACTTTCTGTAGCTGTGTCCCATTGCCAAGTCTCATTGAGTTAATTGAGCATATTCGAGACTGCATTCGGTGGGTTTTGAGCTACAAATCAAGAGAAATGAGGATAGCATGAGATGATGCAGCCAAGGTTGAAGATCAGGTGTGATCAGGTGTGTTACCGGAAGATTGGAGGGAGGCAAATTGTGTGCCTCTTTTCAAGAAAGTTAATAGGGAAATCCCTGGAAATTACAGACCAGTCAGTCTTACGTCTGTGGTCAGCAAGGTTTTGGAAAGAATTCTGAGGGATAGTGTTTATGACTATTTGGAAAAGCATAGCGTGATTAAAGGGAGTCAGCATGGCTTTGTGAGGGGCAGGTCACGCCTTACAAATCTTATTGAGTTCTTTGGGGAGGTCACGAGACAGGTTGACGAGGGTTGAACAGTGGATGTGGTGTACGTGGACATCAGCAAAGCATTTGATAAGGTTCCCCACGGTAGGCTCATTCATAAAGTTAGGAGGTATGGGATACAGGGTGATTTGGCTGTCTGGATTGAGAATTGGTTGGCTGACAGGAGGCAGAGAGTGGTTGTAGATGGTAAGTATTCTGCCTGGAGGCCAGTGCTGAGTGGTGTCCCGCAGGGCTCTGTCCTTGGGTCTCTGCTTTTTGTAGTTTTTATAAATGACTTGGATGAGGAGGTTGAGCGGTGGGTTAGTATGTTTGCTGATGACACAAAGATTGGAGGTACCGTTGATAGTATCGAGGGCTATTGCAGGCTTCAGCGAGACATTGACAGTACGCAGAGCTGGGCTGAGAAATGGCAGATGGAGTTCAACCTGGATAAATGCAAAGTGATACATTTTGGAAGGTCGAACTTAAATGCTGAATATAGGATTAAAGGCAGGATTCTCGGCAGTGTGGAGGAACAGCGGGATCTTGATGTTCAAGTGCATAGCTCCCTCAAAGTTGCCACCCAAGCGGATAAGGTTGTTCAGAAAGCATATGGTGTTTTGGCTTCCATTAACAGGGGGATCGAGTTTAAGAGCCGTGAGGTTTTGCTGCAGCTCTACAAAACCCTGGTGAGACCACACTTGGAACATTGTGTCCACTTCTCGTTGCCCTATTATAGGAAAGATGTGGAGGCTTTGGAGGGGGTGCAAAGGAGGTTTACCAGGATGCTGCCTGGACTGGAAGGCTTGTCTTATGAGGAGAGGTTGACTGAGCTCGGACTTTTCTTTCTGGAGAGAAGGAGGAAGAGAGGTGACCTGATCGAGGTGTACAAGGTAATGAGAGGCATGGATAGAGTCGATAGCCAGAGACTTTTCCCTAGGGCAGGATTGACTGCCACGAGGGGTCATAGTTTTAAGGTGTTAGGAGGAAGGTATGGAGGAGATGTCAGAGGGAGGCTCTTCACCCAGAGAGTTGTGAGCACATGGAATACTTTGCCAGTGGTAGTCGTGGAAGTGGAGTCATTAGTGACATTTAAGCGACTGCTGGACATGCACATGGACAGCAGTGGATTGAGGGGAATGTAGGTTAGGTTATTTTATTTTTGGATTAGGATTATTCCACGGCACAACATCGTGGGCTGAAGGGCCTGTACTGTGCTGTACTTTTCTATGTCCTATGTTCTATGTTCTATCTTACTGAATTCTGGAGTAGACTGGAAGAGGCCAAATAACCAACTCCTGCTTCTATTCCTCATGTTTGCATGGTTCATGTTCCACCTGGTCCTTGCAAGAAGGATTCAACCCACCACCTAGCTTCTTTTCTGCCCTACCAAAATAGTTATACATAAGTGTGGCACTTCATCGTCACCAAAGGACTTCTATGGTTTAAAATTGGTTGTGTGTGTGTGTAATCAGTTTTGTAACAAAGCATAACATGAAGGTTTTAATTGCAGTATCAGTCTTAAACAAGGGCAATTTTAAAAATAAAGCCCAACCTGGGATATTTGGAATCCTATGAACTTGCTATGAGACCTATCATTTATGAACTTACCTTATGCTGTGATGGAAGCTCTGTGTACAGCCTGCCAAGTAAACAGCTTTAAAGTGCAGAGGTCAGCATGTTATAAGAATTTTCCCACCTGCTGGTTACAAGTCGAACGATTCAATGCAAATCTCATTTACTTCTTTGTGGGTAAATGTAATTGTGTAAATGGTTAACACATGCTGCTTCAACAGCTTAGTCTTTTCAGTTTAACATTACTATCTGTGTGCCTCTAACAGATTCTTAATTGATTGGATTATTTTAGCAGATGGCTTCCATTCACCAAATCCCTATTGTGTTCTCTTTCTAATGTTAAACTGTACACGTACTTTTCAGTTTGCCTCACATTCAGACTCGTTACTGCCTTTGCATCCAGTTCAGTGCCTTCTGCTACATTTCCATCCATTAGATTCACAGCTGATTAGTGTACAAGCCATTTGAATATTCCACAACTGCGACATGCCACTGTTAATTGGATCCTCTTGTCCAATTAATGGCCTTAATTGCCATCTTACCGATGGTGTCAAAAACCCATTGTCAGTTGTTTCAATGCTGTCAGAACCAAGAGGCCTTCAATTGCATAAGATGGCACATTTAACTGCTGCTTGTGAGGGTCATTACAATGTTGGTTAAATAACTGACAGCACAAAATTCAGATTTGCTGTTTTATTTGCACAGGTCAGCGTGAACTAGACACAAATCAGCATTTCCTCTCAATTGATGAATTCACTGTTTAAAACTTTCAAACTGGAATGGCACTTGGGCTTATACTTCAAGCTCCCTCTTGTCTCTTTCGGTTCCATTATATTCTTTTCCTATTAGGGTGAGCCACTGGGGTTTAATAACTGTTAACAGTGTGAAGGACTTTTATCCAGCTGATCCTCTTCTCTTTATATACATTCTTGTCATTGGCTCATTACTTCACTCACAGAGTAATATTTCAATAATACTGTGGTAAAACCACAACTGTTAGCTGGTTTATTGTAAGTGTGTGAAAGGAAATGAATCAAAGTGAAGTCATAGCCACAGCACCACTCAAAAAAAAATCCACTTGTCCTCCTCACCGCCTTTCTTGTCAGTGTTCAAATCGGCTAAATAAAACAACATGAAAGAGCTGCGGATTCTAGAAATCAGAAACAAAAACAGAAATTGATTAAAAATCTCGGCAGGTCTGGCAGCATCTTTGGAGACAAATCAAAATTGATGTTTTGCATTTGTTCTGAAGAGGGGTTACTGTACCCAAGAAGTTAACTCTGATTTCTGTCCATAGGTGCTGCCAGACCTGCTGTGTTTTCGCAGCAATTTCTGCTTTTGTTTCAAATTGACTGTTTACCATTGGCACATTTATTTGGCAGAATATTTTTGCAGCTACTGATTTACTCGATCATATCTGTTATACCTCCACCTTTTGATGCCCTCATTGATCATAAAATCATTACTGCCTCAATCAACCTGGCCATTCCCTGCAAAGCCTTGTCTTTCTCTATCTCCTTATGTGGCTCAGTGTCATACTTGGACATGTAATGCTCCAGTGAAGTGTCTTGGTATGTTTCATTGTGGTAAAGGCACTTTGTAAATAAAATTTCTTGTTGTTTTTGTGAACCTTTCTCTCACTTATCATTGTCCTACTGTTTATGGGCAGCACAATGGTCCAGTGGTTAGCGCTGCTGCCTTCGATTCTACCCTCAAGCAACTGTCTGTGTGGAGTTTGCATATTCTCCACGTGTCCGTGTGGGTTCCCTCCAGGTGCTCTGTTTTTCTCCCACAGTCCAAGCTTGTGCCCGTGGGTGTATTGGCCAAGCTAAATTGCCCATAGTGTCCAGGGATGTATAAGCTAGGTGGGTTAGCTATGGCAAATGCAGGGTTACAGGGATAGGGGATCTTACCTTTGTTCTCTCAGTGATTAACTGTGGCTGGGTATGAAGTTTTATGATTAGCTGAATATTTTGCCTGTCATTCCAGTGTCTGCAAACTTAAGTGATCTCTTATATGAAAAGGAAGTGTGATATTGCAGACTTCAGAAGTTTAATAATTGTTCGTGGACTGATTGTATCAATAAAAGATAAACTTTTGCACGTACAGAAACTCTATCCAGAATAAACTGTTAAGCAAAGACTGAAGTAATTAGCCATCTCTTGGCGAGATCACAAAACAAAACTGCTTTAACACAATCTTGATAAACTGGAGGCTTTACGGTCACAAAGGGCAAGGATTGCCCTGCGGAAGAATTGAAGGAGTTAACCGCAGGAAAACTGTGCCTTCAAACAGACAGCCAATGCCAAATGTAACCAGAAACAAAGAAATCACTTTTGATAAGGAAGCCAGCTGTTGCCTTTGCAATAACTTAGCTGAAAGTCTGAAGAAATCATCAGTGTATCACCTCAGAGACTGAAGGCTGAAAATCTCTGTAAGAATCGAGCACCAGAACAACTCAACAGCAGAATGTCAAAGAACAGCACTACACAAGAATCAAGCCCTGGTCACTTCCACACCCAGTGACAGAACACTGTTGGTTGAAGTCATGGCCAGATTTCACCATTAATTGGGTAATACCTAAGTTGGGTTGCAGGCTTATACTTGTAATCGCTATTTTGAAGCTTAAGAGAGATAGGTTAAGAAGGTCAATGCCTGTAGTAGCAGGTAAAAAATAGGGACAAGTGGACACAGACAACAACTGGTGAAAGACAAAAAGTCAGAGTGGAGATCAAAAGTGGTGATTGCTGGAGAATGCAGATATAATGATGTAACTTGGACATTGGTGAGAGAGAGAGAGAGAGAGAGGGAAGACATAAGGCTAGGAGAAGCATATAAGACTGGAATTCTTCTACACTATATTAAGGAGCTGTGCTCCATAATCTTTGTACAGATGTAGATTAAGTAATATTGAAGTTCGTCAGCAATGGAAGAACCTTGAGGTTAAGGAGTTATTCACTTCATTAAGTCTATGTCTAAACACCCACAGCTCAACAACACGAAAGAGAACTATCTAACTATATGGAAACAAACAAAATCAGAAAGTGCCGGGGAAACTCAGTGGGTCTGGCGGCACCTGTGGTGAGAGAAACAGAGATAATGTTTTGAGTTTGTTCGTTCTGGTGCAGTACTGCAGCTGGTTAATATCTGAAGTGTTTCCAAAGACAGGCTTAGAACCATTTGTAGCAGATATTTTCAGAATAGTACTTAAACAAATTAGCAACCCACAGGCAGGTTGTATGCAACCTTCTCATTGTATATAAATCAATCTTTTACAAATCTTGTTAGAGCAGCTTTGCTTCAGTTACAAGAGTGAAAGTCAAGCCGACAAGCAATATTTTAGTGACTACAAGTAATGTGCAGTGTGAGTTTGTCTGAAATAAGGTGTTTCGTCCTGGCATGGTCATGTTTATCAAATGTATGAAACATAAACTGTGCTCGGATGTTGTGGTATTGAAGAATCCGCGATCATTTATTACAACTAACTACTACATGCTCACTGACTCCCAGTTTGGGTCCTGCCAGGGCTGCTCAGCATGTGACCTCATTACAGCCTTGGTTCAGTCATGGACAAAAGAGCTGAATTCCAGAGGTGGGGTGAGAGTGACAGCAGTCGATATCAAGGCCGCGTTCGACCGAGTGTGGCATCAAGGTGCCGCAGGAAAATTGCAATCAGTGGGAATTGGGGCAAACTCTCCATTGGTACCGGCACATAGAAAGGTGGTTATAGTTGTTGGAAGACAGTCATCTCAGCTCCAGGACATCTCTGCAGGAATTCCTCAGCATAGTGTCCTAGGCCCAAACATCTTCAGCTGCTTAATTAATAACTTGGCTGAAAGAGTCTGAACAAGTCCTCAGTGCATTAACTCAGAGACTGAAGGGTGAAAATCTAAAATAAGAATTGAACACTAGATCAACTCAACAGCAGAATAAACTTTCCTCCATCATAAGACCATTAGAAGTGGAGATGTTCACTGATTGCACAATGTTCAGCATTATTTGCAATTCCTCAGATACTGAAGCAAGCCATGTTCAAATGCAATGAGATCTAATCTTGGCCTGAGAAATGGCAAATAATATTTGCACCACACACATGCCAGACAATGATCATCTCCTGTAAGGGACAATCAAACACCACCCCTTGACATTCAATGGCCTTACCATCATTGAATCCCCTACTGTCAACTGCTAAGGGGTTACCACTGACTGGAAACGCAACTGGACTGACCAGATTAAATAGAGATAATGGGAACTGCAGGTGCTGGAGAATCCGAGGTAACAAAGTGTGGAGCTGAGTGAACACAGCAGGCCAAACAGCATATTAGAAGCACAAAAGCTGACGTTTCAGGCCTAGACCTTTCATCAGAAAAGGGGGAGGGGGAGAGGGTTCTGAAATAAATAGGGAGAGAGGGGGAGGCGGATCGAAGATGGATAGAAGAGAAGATAGGTGGAGAAGAGACAGACAAGTTAAAGGGGCGGGGATGGAGCCTGTAGAGGTGAGTGTAGGTAGGGAGGTAGGGAGGGGATAGGTCAGCCTGGGAAGGATGGACAGGTCAAGGGGGCAGGATGAGGTTAGTAGGTGGGAAATGGAGGTGCAGCTTGAGGTGGGAAGAGGGGATAGGTGAGAGGAAGAACAGGTTAGGGAGGCGGGAATGAGCTGGGCTGGTTTTGGGACGCAGTGGGGGAAGGGGAGATTTGGAAGCTTGTGAAATCCACATTGATACTATTGGGCTGCAGGGTTCCCAAGCGGAATATGAGTTTCTGTTCCTGCAACATTTGGGTGGCATCATTATGGCACTGCAGGAGGCCCAGGATGGGCATGTCATCTAAGGAATGGGAGGGGGAGTTGAAATGGTTCTGGCTATTCAAGCAGGTCAGATGTTAGGAAATCTGCTGTGCATAACCCTTCTCCTGACTCCCCAAAGCCTGTCCACAGCCGTCTACAAGTCTGGAGCAAGATGGAATACTGCCCAATTGTCTGGATGAATGCCGCCCCAACAAAACCGAAGTAGCTTGATACCATCCAGGACCAAGCAGCCTGCTTGATTGGCACTGCATCCTGAAGCATTCACTCCTTCCACCACTGACACTCTGTCGCAGCAATGTGTGCTCTGCAGAAATTCACCAAAGATCCTCAGACAGCATCTTCCAAACCCATGACCCCTTCCTTCCAGAAGGACAAGGGTTGTGGGAACACTACTAGCGGTAAGTTCCCCTTCAAGCCATCCACCAGCCTGACTTGAAAATGTATTGTCATTCCTTCGCTTTCGCTGGGTGGAAATCCTGGAATTCCCTTCTTGATGGCATTGTGTGTCAACCTGCTGCACGAGGACTGTACTTGTTCAAGAAGGCAACTCACCGCCAGCTTCTCAAGGACAGCTAGGAACGGACAATAGCGTTCTGACCAGCCAGGGATGCCTACATCCCACGTATGAATAAAAAAAAACGATATTCCTCAAGCACTTAGGATCTGGGCTGGCATGAAGTGAGCAGTTTACAAAAGAGGAGCGTGTCTCCATTAGTATGTCATGCTTCAAGTACTCTGAGGTAAGATTGTGTCTGAGCTGTTTATAAGTTCAAATCATATGCTGTGACACAATCTATGAGCATCTCTCTCAAAGAAACACTGATATACCAATCAAAGGATGAAATACGACAACCTGTGAATGGATAGGAACTATCAGATGAAATTAAATTGTTGTTACAGCCAAGCCTTATTTGTCACATTTCTTTGCCCCACCCCTTGTCCCTGTTTCCAGAACTGTGTACCACAAATTAACAGCATTATTAAACTTTGTGCATGTCAATCTTGTGAGATAGCCTGGAACCAGAGGGCGTAATCTCAGAGTAAGGGGCCACACATTTCAGACAGAGATGGGGATGGTTGGTTTTCTCTTTGGGTTGTGAATCTGTGGAATTCGTTACCGCAGAACATTGTTAAGGCCGGGCATTAAGTATGTTCAAACTTGGGATTTTTAATCAGCCAGAGAATAGAGGGCTACAGCAAAAAGGCAGGAAAGTGCAGTTGGGGATGATCAGATCAGCCTTGATCTCTTCCAGTGGCAGAGCAGATTTGATGGGCTGAATGATGCACTTCTCCTATGTCTTTTGGTCTATAAAATGCTGTCTTCTGTCAGGTGGCTCACTGACAGACTGTGTCATAACATTCATGTTAAATACCATGAGAAATTTTACAATTTTAAAGAGACTATATCAATGCAAATTGTTGTGATAAAATATGTTGCCCTATACCCTTTCCATTTTGTTTGAATGGGGAAAACTGCTGCTCCAATCCATGACCAAATGCTGCTTTGAAAATCCCCAAAATTGGATGTCTATCCTCAGAACATTTTTTCTGGAGCCTTAAGCAGATGATCCCGCAGTAATTCCACATTTTGGGTCACCGTAACAAGACAATTGCTTTCTTCAAATTTGAAATGATTTTTTTTTAGAAAAGCAAATGGCCTTTCATTTCCATTGGCTAATTAGTTTGCGTAAAATTTTCAACCAAATTGTTAACCCAATTATTTTAAACAGGCTAATGACTAGCTTAAAATAGCTCAAAGAGATTTGGTCCAAATGTATTAACCATTGGCTGACCTGAAGAATTAAAGCATAATTTGCAACTCACATCTGAACAGGTGAAGGAGCTAAGGGTTTGGAGTGGGTGTTACAGTGAAGTACGAGAAAGTACGGGGTTGTTGGAATCCTGGAAATCTCTCTACCAGAACTTATTGCCAATTATAAAGAAAATCTCAAATAACATGACTACTCTTCATTAATTTATTTTCTATACTGAATCTCATATTTAACTAACGTTTTCATCCCCTGTTCCACCCTAGGTGATAGCTGGGCAAATCCACTTTTGTTAAAATATTCTTTTGGCTCTGGATGCCATGGTGTAATGGTGAGCATGCTGGTTTCTGAACGCTGTGATCTGAGTTTACATCTAGGTGTAGCCTTCTTCCTGGTGAAGGGAGTGACGAGCCTTGAAAAGTCTCATTTTAAAAGGGGCGACTCAGGGGCTCAGTGGTTAGCATTGCTACCTCACAGCTCCAGGGACCCAGGTTCAATTCCAACCACAGGCAACTGTCTGTGTGGAGTTTGCACATTCTTCTTGCGTCTGCGTGGGTTTACTCTAGGCATTCCGGTTTCCTCCCGCAGCCCAAAGGTTAGGTCGTTTGGCCATGCTAAATTGCCCATAGGGATGTGTAGATTAGGTGGGTTATAGGGGGGTGGGTCTGGGTGGTAGGCTCTGAGGTCCAGTATCAACTTGTTAGGCCAAAGGGAAAGCCTGTAGAGATGCTATGAAAAAAATCCCAACTTTAATAAGTTTCAGTTTAAAAGCCAATGAAAGGTGACATGATGGGAAATTAGTTTGGACCTTCTTTAACAAAATATTTTCCTGGCCAGAAATATGGAAAAGCAACCACCTCATCAAACAAGCATACTTTGTCAGAAATCGAGCAGACTCTGTAAAAAGGTTGCTCACTGTGCTGGTAGGAAAGAACAAATCATTCCCAGAGACTCAAATATACAATGCTGGGACAACCTAACTGGGTGATGTCCACAGATCTGACTAGGAACTGACATTAGAATGGCCTAGTGATATTATCGCTGGACTAGTAATCCAGAGACCTGGATAATGTTCTGGCAACCCAGGTTCAAAGCCTGCCGTGGCAGATTGTGGAGTTTGCATTCAATAAGATAACTGGAGTTAAAAATCTAATGATGACCATGAATCAATTGTCGACTGTTGGGGAGAACCCATCTGCTTCACACATGCCCTTTAGGAAAGGAAACTGCTATCCTTACCTGGTCTGGCCAACGTGTGACTCCAGACCCACAGCAATGTGGTTGACTCTGAGTTGCCCTCTGGGCAATTAGGGATGGGCAATAAATGCTTTCCAGCCAGCGATGCCCGTATACTGTTAATGAATTTTTAAAAAGTTGACAGGGTGCCAGAATCTGAAAAGCTAAAATCTGAATGTTTGACCAATTTTGCATGAGCAAAGATGGCTCACTGATTTATTTTGTTTCTAATTAAGGCATTCAAGTAACAACACGGTAATGATTGAGAGAATTTGGCAGCGAGAAATATTAGATGTGACTCCATACACAGAAAATGAGAAATATCTGTTCAGATGATGAAGTTTGGCACCATCCTCTAAACAAGCCCTGGTAAGGTTTGGCAGAGAGACCACACATGCTTCATAGAATCCCGACAGAGCGGTAAGAGTCCCCACAAGTCCACACTGCCCCTCTGAAGAGCATCCCACCCAGTCCTATTCTACTACCCTTTCCCTGTAACCCTGCATTTCCCATGTCTAATCCACCTAATGTATGCAGCCTGGACACTCCAAGCAATTTAGCAAGACCACCAAACCTGCACATCTTTGGACTGTGGAAGGAATCTGGAGCACCTAGCGGTAACCCATGCAGACATTGGCAGAATGTACAAGCTCCACCTAGACAGTCGTCCAATGGTGGAATAGAGCCTAGGTCCCTACTGCTGTGAGGCAGAAGTGCTAACCATTGAGCCACTGTGCTGCCCCACGGTGGCTCAGTGATTCCACAATAGCTGATGAGGTCAAGGGTTGAATATGTGGAGGTAATGCTTCTACTGAATGAGTAATGGTAATATTGCTGTACTTTGATATTGATATTCTGACATCAACATGTGTCAGCTCTTACTTTGCTCTACCAGGTAGGATTCTTGATTATTCCACAACTGATGCCATGATTTTTACTGCAGGTGGGATGAAAGGACAAGCCCTAGCTGATCTTCCACGCTGTGGGTATTCTAAGCCACATTGTAGCCATCTACCTAACCGAGCTAAGCACCCTCCTAAATTCTACTTATTTTGGTGGTGGTTATATTTCATTTGCAATAAAAATTGCCACTTTCACCTACTGCAGAATTTGGGAAAGAAGTTAATTGGCTATGATACATGAAATGCCAAAAGATTGCCAAAGGATGAAGAGTCTATCTCGGTGTTGACTAAAACACTAATGAATGTTACAATAAGGACTCATGATGGTTGACTAGAGGACTTGCTCATAGAACATAGAACAATACAGCGCAGAACAGGCCCTTTGGCCCTCAATGTTGCACGACCTGTGAACTAATCTAAGCTCCTCCCCCTACACTATCCCATCATGTCTAACCTTAGAAGACCATCATTTATTGCTAATCCTTAACTGCCTTTGAGAAGTCACTGTTGAACTGTTATTTACAACTGGGCCATTTCAGAGGTAGTTCAAAGTCAACCATTTTGCCGTGAAACTGAAGTCACACAAAGGTCAGACTGGACAAGGATGGCAGATTTCCTTTTCTGAGGCACAGTTTGGAGCCATGTAGATGTTTAAAACCACCAGGTATCAAATCACCTGTTAGTGACATTAACGTTCATTCTAGACCTATTTAATCAATTTAAATTAAAATTTCCAGCAGATATGCTGAGAGGAGACAATGGCCTGGTGGTATTATCGCTGGACTGTTCATCCAGAGATTCAGGTAATTATCTGGGAGCCGGGGTTTGAATCCCACCTCAGCAGATGGTGGAAGTTGAATTCAATAAATAACTGGAATTAAGAGTCTAAGGATGACCGTGAGTCCATTGTTGATTGTTGGGGGAAAGCCATCTGGTTCACTAATGTCCTTTCTGGAAGGGAACTGCCATCCTTACCCAGTCTGGCCTACATGTGACCTCCAGACTCACAACAACGTTGTTGACTCATAAGTACCCTTGCGATGGGCAATTAGGGATGGGCAATAAATGTTGGCCTACCCAATGACACCCTCATTGCCTGAATGAATAAAGTTTTAAAAAAAATTGAATTTGATTTTGGTTGAGTCAAGCTCATTGTGATGGATTTTGTATTATTATACCTGTGCTGATTTGGTGGTTGTGCAGATGACCAGTTTCTACACTGTGGGGTTTCTGTGATTCCATGATATGAAATGACGCAGTCAGTGTTGTCTGGCTGACAAATGCAGCAGTAATTGTATGAGGCATTGCCCCACAAAGTAGTAATAAGATCAATGAGCAATAAGCTGTTAGTTGAAGGAGATAGTTTGGCTAGGACAAATCTTCTAACCTTTTCTAAAATTACATTCACCCTCCATTCATTGCTTAATCTGAAAATCATCTGGAGGTCCCTAACAACCTCAATGATTGTGTGAAACTAAATCCTTAGCTGAGTCCTGGACCAAGTTGCCTAAACTCTCATCCCTACGTTGACCTCTCTTGGCTTGATAATCCTAATACGCTCCCAGTTGGCCCTCCACTGCGTTTCTTTCGTAGATTTGAAATTACTGCAAACTCTGTGATGTATATTGTTGTTTATGGATGTGAGTTTGCTCACTGAGCTGGAAGGTTAGTTTTCAGACGTTTCGTCACCATTCTAGGTAACATCATCAGTGAGCCTCCGACGAAGTGCTGGTGTTATGCCCCGCTTTCTATTTATCTGGTTAGGTTTCCTTGGGTTGGTGATGTCAATTCCTTCGTCGGAGGCTCACTGATGATGTTACCTAGAATGGTGACGAAACGTCTGAAAACTAACCTTCCAGCTCAGCGAGCAAACTCACATCCAGAACCTCAACCTGAGCTACAAATCTTCTCAAAACTCGCTTTTGTTGTTTATATCAGGTGCAGAAAAGATATACAACTATGTTACCGAGACTGGAGTGTTTGATTATAGGGAGAAGCTGGATAGGCTGGGAAGTCTTTCCTTGGAATGTAGGTGGCTGAGGGTTGACCTTTTAGAGGTTTATAAAATCACGAGTGGAATGGATATGGTGAATAGCCAAAGTCTTTTCCCCAGGGTAGGGGAGTCCAAAACTAGAGGGCATAGGTTTAAGGTGAGCGGAGAAAGATTTAAAAGAGACCTGAGGGACAGCCTTTTCACACAGTTGGTGGTGTGTATATGGAACAAGCTGGCTGAGGAAGTGGGAGAGGCAAATACAGTTGCAATGTTTAGACAGGTACATGGATAAAGAAAGGTTGGAGGGATATGGGCCAAATGCAGGCAAATGGGGCTAGGCTAGTTTAGTTTAGGAAACCTGGTCAGCATGGACGATTTGGGCCAAAGGGCCTGTTTACACACAATACTACTCTATAACTCCTGTTTGCCCAATATTCTGTCCTTGCTGCCACACATAGGCTCCTGCTTAGACAATGCCCCAATTTTTATCAGCGTTTTCAAATCCTTCCATGGTCTCACCTGACACCTGAACAAGGAGCAAGACTCTGAAATCTTGTGTCTTAAATAACCCTGTTGGACTATAACCTGGTGTCGTGTGATTTTTGACCTCGTCTATGTCAAACCGACACCTCCACATCATCTATCTGTGTTTTCTGCAATCTCCTCCACTGCTACAACCCCCTGAATCATTGGTGTTCTGCTAATTATGTTCTCTTGAACAACCCTGATATTAATTGCTTCCCTGTTGGTGCCTTGGATGTAAACTCTGAATGCTTTCCCTAGATTTGTCTGCCTCTCCATTTCCTTTAAGACTCTCATGAACACTGACCTCCTTGTTCTGTTGATTGTCAATCTGTCCTAAAATTTAATAAGATGGCTTTTTACAATAACTCTTCAATGAAGTGTCTTAATGCTTCTTTTGATTACAATAAAATAACCTAAATATGAATACTAGACTCTAAACACAAATAATGGTTGTAGTTGCTAAATTGTGGGCATTGAGATTTAGGGTTAGGCTTAGAAATATTCAGCCCTTTGAGCCCACACGTCCGTTCAATATATTCATGGTTGATCCTGCAATTTCAGTATCCCACTCCTGATTTCTTTCCATAGCTCTTGATCCCATCAGCTGCAAAGTCCATACCCAGCTCTCTCCTGAATATATCTGATGAACTGGGCCCAGTAGCTTCCTGCTTTCAAGAATTTCACAGCGTCACAGCTCTTTAAGAGAACAAATTCTTCCTCATCTCAGCCCTGAATGGCTTATACCTTATTCTTAGACCGTGACCCGTAGTTTTGGACTTCCCCAACATCGGGAACATTCTTCCCATATCCAGCCTGACCAGCCCCATCAGGATTTTATACGTTTCTATGAGATCTCCCCTCTTAATTCCAATGAGAACAAGCTGGGATTTGCTATCACAATCATCACCACCTCATAGATAACTTCTTTTCAGAAAAAGGGTGAAAGCTCTGCTATTCAAAGGCACACTGTAGAGTTATTGTAATTACAGATCTAGAGCTCTAAATTGAAGTGTGGGCACTCGTGTGTACTTCAGCAATAATCAGACTGTCTTTCCAACCCAAGCTCGACTAATTCATTTCAGAAATCCCACTCCTTTTCAATGATCTTAGACAGTGCGTCAAGTTCAATGACTTGGTGTAGACTTAGCACCACTGTGCCACCTGACTTGTAGTTACAACGTACCAGTCCTCAGTAAGAAGTAAACCTTTAACATTTCAAAAGTGATGGAATTAATAAAGCAGGAATGTTATGCAGACAGTAAAGGGTACATTGACAGGAAATGCAACTTGTATATGGAAGACTTCAGACTTTGTTTGTTAATTAGCAAAGTTAAATTTTTCGGATTTTTTTCCCCTAATTTCTTTAATGTCATAACACATAGGCATTTCCATTAGAATATCTATTTCAAGTTACAAACTGACCCAATTTAAAGATTTGTGATTTGCATAAGAAAGAGAATCTGACAGGCAGAAAGCAATATAAACAAGTCAAGTACAATCTCTGTCAAACCATAATTCCCAGATGTTTACTTGGAAGGAACAGGCAATTTTTAGAGATAATGGGAACTGCAGATGCTGGAGATTCCAAGATAATAAAATGTGAGGCTGGATGAACACAGCAGGCCAAGCAGCATCTCAGGAGCACAAAAGCTGACGTTTCGGGCCTGGACCCTTCATCAGAGAGGGGGATGGGGGGAGGGAACTGGAATAAATAGGGAGAGAGGGGGAGGCGGACCGAAGATGGAGAGTAAAGAAGATAGGTGGAGAGGGTGTAGGTGGGGAGGTAGGGAGGGGATAGGTCAGTCCAGGGAAGACGGACAGGTCAAGGAGGTGGGATGAGGTTAGTAGGTAGCTGGGGGTGCGGCTTGGGGTGGGAGGAAGGGATGGGTGAGAGGAAGAACCGGTTAGGGAGGCAGAGACAGGTTGGACTGGTTTTGGGATGCTTTGGGTGGGGGGGAAGAGCTGGGCTGGTTGTGTGGTGCAGTGGGGGGAGGGGATGAACTGGGCTGGTTTAGGGATGCAGTGGGGGAAGGGGAGATTTTGAAACTGGTGAAGTCCACATTGATACCATATGGCTGCAGGGTTCCCAGGCGGAATATGAGTTGCTGTTCCTGCAACCTTCGGGTGGCATCATTGTGGCAGTGCAGGAGGCCCATGATGGACATGTCATCAAGAGAATGGGAGGGGGAGTGGAAATGGTTTGCGACTGGGAGGTGCAGTTGTTTGTTGCGAACTGAGCGGAGGTGTTCTGCAAAGCGGTCCCCAAGCCTCCGCTTGGTTTCCCCAATGTAGAGAAAGCCGCACCGGGTACAGTGGATGCCAATGTGATATACTGCATCCACTGTACCCGGTGCGGCTTTCTCTACATTGGGGAAACCAAGCGGAGGCTTGGGGACCGCTTTGCAGAACACCTCCGCTCAGTTCGCAACAAACAACTGCACCTCCCAGTCGCAAACCATTTCCACTCCCCCTCCCATTCTCTTGATGACATGTCCATCATGGGCCTCCTGCACTGCCACAATGATGCCACCCGAAGGTTGCAGGAACAGCAACTCATATTCCGCCTGGGAACCCTGCAGCCATATGGTATCAATGTGGACTTCACCAGTTTCAAAATCTCCCCTTCCCCCACTGCATCCCTAAACCAGCCCAGTTCATCCCCTCCCCCCACTGCACCACACAACCAGCCCAGCTCTTCCCCCCCACCCACTGCATCCCAAAACCAGTCCAACCTGTCTCTGCCTCCCTAACCGGTTCTTCCTCTCACCCATCCCTTCCTCCCACCCCAAGCCGCACCCCCAGCTACCTACTAACCTCATCCCACCTCCTTGACCTGTCCGTCTTCCCTGGACTGACCTATCCCCTCCCTACCTCCCCACCTACACCCTCTCCACCTATCTTCTTTACTCTCCATCTTCGGTCCGCCTCCCCCTCTCTCCCTATTTATTCCAGTTCCCTCCCCCCATCCCCCTCTCTGATGAAGGGTCCAGGCCCGAAACGTCAGCTTTTGTGCTCCTGAGATGCTGCTTGGCCTGCTGTGTTCATCCAGCCTCACATTTTTTTATCTGGCAATTTTTAGAGGCAGTTTACAGTGGATTCCTACATCCAATTTTAACATCGTTTCAAACTGTAATTTAGCAATTGTGCCTGTGTGTAACATATACATGTACAACTTTAATTGGGATGAGTACAATCTGGTAAGCAACTTGCAAAACAGAAATTTATGATTCACAAGAAATTTGAGAGGTCAGAAATCCTCCGAAGCTAAACAATTGAAAACACAGCAACAGGAGTAGGCATTCATCAAATGAAACCTCTCAGTCTCATTCTGGCAGTGATTTAGACTGAGGCTGTTTATCTTAACTCTTGGTTCTATAAGTTCTAATACTGTTGCCCAAGAAAAAAAAATTCTGTAATAACTGTTTTGAAATTTTCTCTAAACCCCTGATAACCATGATTTTTTAGTGGGAGAGTTTAAGAACACCAGTGTCCTTTTTGCGAAGAAGTACTTCATGACAGAACCCCTTGAATGACCACAGACAAATTTCAACTTTATGGGCAGAATTTTATTGGGTCCTGAGCGACATGGGCTATGATGGGATCTGGGACCCAATCAGGCAATACGAGCGGTGAGGCCTACCTCAAAATTGGGCTTATCTCAGTCCGTCTTTAATACCTTTCACAAGTGGTGTGCTAAGATTCTTACTTTGATTTGAGTTATTACTGTCACATGTACCTAAGTATAGTGAAAAGCTTTGTTTTGTGAGCAGTACAGACAGATCATAACAAAGAAGGACATTCAGATCATAGGGTGCTTATATACAGTGAAGCATACAAGGTTACAACTGCACAGGAAGTGCATAAGAGCAAGGTCAACAATAGATTTGAAATCAGAGAGATTTGTTCAGCAGTCTAATAACAACGGGAAAGAAGCTGTTCTTGAATTTGTTGGTGCGTGTGTTCAAGATGCTGCATCTTCTGCCTGACAAAAGAGGTTAGAAGAGTGTATGACTGGGTGGGAGGGGCCTTCGATGTTCACAGCCTCTCTGTGGCAATGAGAAGTGTAGGTAGAGTCCATGAATGGGAGGATGGTGATGGTTTGGTCTGCACACACAACTCTCTATGGTTTCTTATGGTCCTGGGCAGAGCAGTTACCGTACCAAGCTGTTATGCACCCAGATAGAATGTTGGGTGTCTGTCCTTATGGACATGTCACACTTCCTAAGTCTCCTGAGGAGGAAGAGGCATTGTTGTGCCTTTTTCATGGTCAAGGACAGACGGTTGATTAACATTATTCCTAGGAACTTGATGCTTTAGACTAAGCAGTAATGAGCTGCCAATTGATGGGTATTATCGATTGTTAAATGCCTTGTTGATGACCCAACTCAAGTTATTCAAATTTAGTCTCCTATCTTGCTAAACTGCCCAGTGTCAGGAAAAATTGACAAGGAAACCAAGCTATAAATGAAATGCTGCTTCAAAGACACTGTGTGCACAGGGGCACAAACTCAGTTCACGGAGTGGACCAGGCTCTATCGCCAAGGCCTTTCTCATTGTCATTGTGCTCACTCATTCTAAGCCTACTTGGATTCTCACATCTTTGCTTTTTCATGCCTTGCCTTATTGCTGTTTGTCCCCTTAACCAGAGATACCAGGCTCATTTTACTTCTGTCATCCCTTGTCATTTCGTGCAGCCCCCAAAAAACAGGAAAATTGTCAGCAGGCCTTCGTCAAGCCCAGGGGGACAGCCTTCACTCAAGGATCCCTGATGCTGTAAATCACGGTCAACCTCGTGACAATGATCAGAGTCAGGGTCCTCTCACCGTGAGGGTCAAAGAAGGGCAACACACCACCTGTTTTATCTCCCTCTGCCCTAATGTGGGCTACCTTCCTTCTGGAATGAGGGAGAAACAGACATGAGAGGGTGAATAAGTGGGTTTCACAGCTATTACTGTTGGTATAGGTGGGGAAACATCCTGGGGAGTGAGTAGGCAGTGCAGAGGACGTGCAGGGTTTGCGGTGTTCTGGGTTGTGGGAAAGGTGTTGCAGGCAGTGACGAGGGTGGGAAAGTGTGAACCTTGGTGGGAGATTGTCTCTCTGATCCTGTACCATTGAGTATGAGGTGGAGAGAAGATGATGGAACTTACCCTGGTGGAGAGTAGAAGGGCATTATCCTTCTTCCCTGAGTGTTGAGCATTCTCCCAAATGGATGGGATTGGTTGAAACCAGCTGGTAACTTTGGTGCAGACTGGCTCTACTAGTGGCCCTGGGAAAAGAGGATGCTTTTTATAGCAGCACCACCCTGTCCATCAAGATTTTGGGTAGCTTCCCACAAAGTGGGCTGACGTTTTCTCCCCATTATCATGTCTGGGACAAATATCAGGAACCATGTATGGCGTATCAAGACTGACAGCGTTTGTCTGGGTGCACAGCAGCCTTTCAAAGATACAGTGAGTGCATGGAATGCCAGAGCCTTGACAGATATTTGCTGAGTGTCAAGTTGTTCCAAGGGTGGCTTATGGTAGGATGGGGTGGAATTAGACTTGAGAGATGCCATTATATGTGTGGTAGCTAATTAATGAATCTAGTTTGGTAAGATACAGTGAGAGAACCTGCTGAGCACTGTGGTGAAACACCTCCTTCAAACCTCGATGCAACTCAGACTTAGCCCAAAAAAACACAAGGTCCAGTCCTGGCCTTGTTTCGCTGCTTGAATCCTCAGAATTGAAGTGGACCAAGCTTCAGCTTTACTTGGCTGCAACTTCATCAGTTTGTTTATTGTGGTTACGTTTTAAGGATGGGTCTCAAAGTCATATTGATTAGTGTTACTCTGGGCTCTAGAGGGCAATTTGTGGATACAGCCTCTGGATTTCCCAATTATATGGTGGCTATCATGTTATAAATACAGGTCGTATAATTAATTGCTAGTCTAGGATTGATGAATTCCCTGGTTGAGTTTATTTAAAATAGTATAATAAAACACAAGTTAAAACAATAAGTACAGCGATTGCACTGACTTCTGTGTGTGTGGTTTGCAGATGGACACTCGGCTTACCCCCAAGCAGAATCTGTTGTATCCTCATAGCACAATGGGGGCTTTTATGGCTCAGCAGTAATCTCACAACTTCTAGGCCAGAAAGTCTGGGTTCAAGTCCTACCTACTCCAGAGGTATGTCGCAACACTTACAAACAATTTGATTAAAAATGCCTACATGGAATCCTTACAGGACTTTTAAAGGCAAAGTATACATACAACAGCATTATAGAATATATTTTGACATAAAAGAGGTAGTTTGTGGAATTAAAATGTTTTAATATAATTAATTAAGAAGAAACCATTTGACCCATATCCAGAACCCTTCAATGATTATTCTGCCAGACTTTTTCACTTGACATATGATCCTTTACATTAATGAACACTCCCTTCCTTGCCCTCTCTGAAAGAAATATCTCTTAACACCTCCCACCCCAACCTAAGGCTACTCCACTTTGATTTCACAGTAATTATTCTTTGGCATCAGTGTGAAATATTCTGTATTCTTTGAGGTCAGTGTAGAAATGAAAAAAAGGAAGGGATGCATTGAAGTTACTGTGCTATGTTAGAGTGACTATTATAGAGTCATACAGCATGGAAACAGACCCATTTGGTTCATCCAGTCCACGCCATCCATGCTCCCAAAATAAACTAGCCTCACCTACCTCCGTTTATATCCCTCCAAAAACTTTCCTTTTCAAGAACTTATCCAAATGTCTTTTAAACTTTGTAATTGTACCTGCATCGATCACTTGCTCTGGCAGTTTGTTCCACATACAAACCACTTTCTGTGCAATAAAAGAGAGCCCACTCGTCATTTTTAATTATTTTTTCCTCTCACCTTCTAAATGTTGTAACTGTACGTGCACCTGTCACTTCTTTTGGCATTTCATTCTGTATACAAACCACTCACTGTGTGAAAACGTTGCCCCTCAAGTCCATTTTAATTCCTTCACCTCTCCCCTTAAACCTATGCCTCCTTATTTTGAACTCACCCACCCTGGGGAAAAGACCCATTTCATTCACCTTATCTATGCCGCTCATGATTTTATAACCCTCTATAAGATCATCCTTCAAATTCCTACTCTCCAGTGGAAAAAAAAGTCCCAAACTTTCAAGTCTATCTTTGATATTTCAATCCCTCCAGTCCTGACAATATCCTGGTAAATCTTTTCTGAACCCTCTTCAGTTTAACAATATCCTTCCCACAACAGGGAATCAGAACTACACACAGTTACACACAGGCACAATTGCTACACACAGCCTCACAAAAATCCTGTACAACCTCAACATGACGGTCCAACTTCTATATTCAAAGGTCTCAGCAATGAAAGCAAACATGTTTAATGCCGTCTTAACTACCCTGTCTACCTGTGATGCAAATTTCAAAGAATTCTGTACCTGAACCTGTTGGTGTCTCTGTTGTGGAACATTACCCAGGGCCCTATTGTAAACATCCTGCCCTTGCTTGCTTTACCAAAATACATTACCTCGCATTTATCCAAGTAAAACTCCAATTGCCACTCCTCAGGCTATTGACCCAATTGATCAAGATTTCTTTATAATCCTAGATAACCTTCTTCACTGTCCACTGTACCACCAAAGATAATAGGAACTGCAGATGCTGGAGAATCCAAGATAATAAAATGTGAGGCTGGATGAACACAGCAGGCCAAGCAGCATCTCAGGAGCACCTGAGATGCTGCTTGGCCTGCTGTGTTCATCCAGCCTCACATTTTATTACACTTTACCACCAATTTTGGTGTAATCTGCAAATTGACTCACCATGCCTCCTATATTCTGATCTAAGTAATTTATATTAACAATAAAAAAGATGGGCCCACTCCCGATCTCTCTGGAATACCCCTGGTCATATACCTCCAGACTGAAAAACAACCTTACAACACCATCCTCTATCTCCGATCATAAATCCAATTTTGTATCCAGTTGGCGAGCTCACCCTAAATTACATGTGCTCTAACTTTACTCATTAGTCTCCCATGCGGAGCCTTGTCAAAGCCTTTAGTAAAGTGTTATAGTGTCAGGATAAATGTTCCAGTTTTTTTTGTAGTATAGGTCTTTATTTCTCTGGGAGGCCAGATGTTCTGTGGAGTTGCTGGAGAGCATCTTTTTCTTCATTTTTATCCCTCTCTCAGCTGAAAGGAAATTCCTGTTTGCCGCACAAAAGAGAATGCAAATAGTGCAACTGATCTGCTGTGAATCAATAGTGCTTTACAATGGCTGCCGTGCTGATGCTGGTTAATGTGTGAATCAGTGAGTTCATGAACACGTCTCGACTTGGTGATTTGACTATGTGAAGATAAATGGTTCATTTTCCCACTCGTTAAATCAGCAGCAGAACTGCATAATCAAAGTCTTATCCAAGAGAACCTGAGAATGCAATATCATTGTCGTAGAACTAGAAAGAGGGGAATCATTGTCAGTGAGATACATATTCACCGAGTCCAGTTGACTGGTGTTAGCCCAGTCAAAGTTACATCCTGGACTGAATTCTATACAGACCTACAAAAGGTGTTAAGAGCAACAGTCTGTGAAGTGCAGTGTCAGCAGAACATTTTTATATTTATAGAATCACAGAAACCTACAGCACAAAAAGAGGTATTTCAGCCTGGTGTCCCTGAATAGATTCATTAAGGAGTTAAATCCTACACTGTGCATTTCTGAATTAACCCTGTGAATTCTTTGTGTTCAAACACCTCATCCCTTATTTTTGAAATTATTTATGGCATCAGTTCCTGCTGCCTTCTCAGACAGAGGGTTTCAGGTTCCAATAAAAATATCTTCTCAAAATCTTTTCCAGTGAATTCAAATCTGTGACCTTTTAGTCCCTCTTTAATTAGAGGGAGTAGTTTCTCTTTGTATCTATTTTATCAAAACCCCAACTAATTAGCTTCTTACTTTTCACTGTTCTAATTAGGACTGTTCCAACATGTTCAGCTTTCCTCCACAGCCAAAGTCCTTCAATCTACTAAGCCTCCTCAGTACCATTTTTAAGGCCTCTAGATGTTTCCTCAAATGGGGTGGAGCAGAATTGTCCACCATATTGCAACTAGGGCCCAACCAGAAATGGATAAAATCCCAGTGCCTTTTTATTAAATTCTTCAGAGAAAATGGGTGTCACCAGCTCGGCCAACGTTTGTTGTCTATACCAGAAGTTAGTTAATAGTTAACCATATTGCTATGAGCCTGTAGTCTGGAGGGCAGACCAGGTAAGAAAGGCCAGGCTTCCTTCCTCAAAGAACATTCGTCAATCAGATAGGTGTATTTTTATAATAATTGACAGTGGTTACGTGATGCTAACTATTAACTCCATTTTTTTTGTTGAATTTATATCTTATTATCTGTCATGGTGAGATTTAAACTTTAACTTGGTGTTTTGGATTACTGGTCTACTGGCATTACCATAATGGTGTAACGTCTTTCAGCCTGTACCAGCTCAAAGACCTTAAAGTCTCTTTGCTTTTACGTTTT
The DNA here is from genome assembly GCF_030684315.1 of Stegostoma tigrinum. Classification (NCBI taxonomy): domain Eukaryota; kingdom Metazoa; phylum Chordata; class Chondrichthyes; order Orectolobiformes; family Stegostomatidae; genus Stegostoma; species Stegostoma tigrinum. Next base: position 93,071,796 of record NC_081360.1, read on the forward strand.
TGTGCCACTATTTACAAAGTCAAGTGACCAAACATACTTAGTGATGTGAGGAATAGGGTACAGTTCCCTTTACTCTACATAACACCCATGAAATCTGAGCAGAATGTTGTGTCGTCTTTACGGGTGTGTTCGCATGAAATGTAGCCATGGGTTTTGGAATATATTAAGTGTCATGATTGCCTTTTGAATCTTTAACAACCTAACATGTGTCTGTGACAGGAAGTGGAATGTATCAGTTCTGACATCTGCCAAACTCTTTCAGCTCAAGCGTGATTAAGCTGAAAACAGATTACACGTGGTGTCACCAGCAGACTCTGCCAGGCTATGCATGATGAGACTGGCAGTGGAGCAAAATTTCCTTCACCTGTCTCTCACTGTTTAATTGCCTTTAGTCCCCCTGTCAGCTGCTTTGATTGCTACTTGATTGATTGCAGATCTGCCAGAGCCGTTTAAGTGCACCACTGAGTCAAAATGCAATTCAGCCTGAACTTTAGAATAAAAGGGATAAAAGCTGCCAAGATCCTCCAAACAAGCATTGTTGCAACCTGAGGGAATCAGAAGGAAGTACATACATTGGGCATAATTGCCATTTACTATCTTGCATCTCTGCTTGTAGGTGGCGTTCCCATTCAAATAAATCCCACCAGTTGTGGTGTTCAATCTTTGTGGTAATGTGTTATTTTGTCACTTCGGGGCAAGGATATCTCCCGTGTTGAAGCAGCACAAAAGCACTGAAATGCCTTTGGTTACTTGCAGAGTAATTCAGTTTCCAAATGCTGATGTAATAACTGCAGGCTCTCACAAAACCAAGCAATCATTGCTGGCCTTCAGCATATGGTCTGAGCAGAATCTTTGAGGATCCATTCAATTCTTAGAGGTTTTCAAGATGGTGATAGAAACTAATGACTTTCATCAGGCAAAGTTCCCTGTGGCAATAAATTCACACAAGTTACAGATTAGGAAATTCTAACAGTACCACGGTGAGATTTGTGTCAGCTACACACTCGACTTTGTAGACAAATAATTGGTTTATTGAAAAATCGGCATGACAGCAAATGCTGAATTGTGTGACACTACTCGCAAAACAAATAATTATAATACACAACATAATATGAACAATTATTACAATATTCAAGTGAGGTACAAAGAGTAAAATTAATGTGCAATGTTCATTACCCCGGCATTCAATTAATGATAACACTTCTCAAAATACACATTGTTTTAATTTATGGAATAGGGACAAAAGCCCTACTGCATTCTGTATTTCATACTAAATTCCATAATTCCTTTGAACAATTGGATTAATTGAGTTTGAATGTTATTTGTGAGTTTCATAAAGCTGGGGACTGGACTGTCTCACAGTCTATTTGTTCTGTGGCTTTTTTTTGTGGAATGGCAGCCCAAAAGTTAAAGTAAGTGTATCTATTGATTGGTACTGATTCTGACTGATGCTAATCTTGTCTGAAAAGCTGAATGATGGCCCCATTGCTTGCCATTAAGATTCTGTTACTGAGATGAGATCTGGTTTTGATTTTGGTTTTGATTTGATTTAATCTATTATTGCCATGTATGGAGATACAACGAAAAGTACTGAAAAAAAACCCAAAAGAACTGTGGTTGCTGTAAATCAGGAACAAAAACAAAGTTGCTGGAAAATCTCAGCAGGTCTGGCAGCATCTGTGAAGGAGAAAACAGAGTTAAAGTTTTGGGTCCGGTGACCCTTCCTCAGAACTGCGTCCTAACCAGACAAATCATGCATTTACATAAGTACACCAGGGTAATAGGACAATGCAGAATGTACAGCGACAGAGAAGGTGCAGAGAAAGGTCACTGCTAATATATGGGAGATCTGATCATAAGTCTGATAACAGTGGGGAAGAAGCTGTTCTTAATCCATGGGTACATGTTCTCAAACTTTTGTGTCTTCTGCCAATGAAAATGGGTGGAAGAGAGTATAACCAGGGTGCGAGGGATCTTTGATAATGTTGGTTGCATTCCCAAGGTATCAGGAAGTATAGGCGGAGTTAATGGAAGGAAGGCTGGTTTGTGTGATGGTCTAGGCTGTGTCCATAACTCTCTGTAATTTCTTACAGCCTTGTGTAGAGCAGATGCCATATGAAACTTTTTTTGTGGAATGGTAGCCCAAAAGTTACAGTAAGTGTATCTATGGGTAAGATTTTTTTTACGGTGCGCTTATAAAAATTGGTATGAGTCATTATAGACATGCTGAATTTCCTTAGATTTATATAGAATATAGAACATTACAGCACAGTACAGGCCCTTCGGCCCTCGATGTTGTGCTGACCTGTCATACCGATCTCAAGCCCATCTAACCTACACTATTCCATGTACATCCATATCTTTATCCAATGATGACTTAAATGTACCTAAAGTTGGCAAATCTACTACCATTGCAGGCAAAGCGTTCCATTCCCTTACTACTCTCCGAGTAAAGAAACTACCTCTGACATCTGTCCTATATCTTTCACCCCACAATTTAAAGCTATGCCCCCTCGTGCTCGCCGTCACCATCCTAGGAAAAAGGCTCTCCCTATCCACCCTATCTAACCCTCTGATTATTTTATATGTTTCAATTAAGTCACCTCTCAACCTTCTTCTCTCTAATGAAAACAGCCTCAAGTCCCTCAGCCTTTCCTCGTAAGACCTTCCCTCCATACCAGGCAACATCCTAGTAAATCTCCTCTGCACCCTTTCCAAAGCTTCCACATCCTCCTTATAATGCGGTGACCAGAACTATACACAATACTCCAAGTGCGGCCGCACCAGAGTTTTCTGAGGAAGTAGAGACATTGGTGTGCTTTCTTGACTATGGTGTTAAGTTAGACAGGGCAGAGTTCTCCTAAGAACTTTACTCCTAAGAACTTGAAGCCCTCAACCACCGTCACCTCAGCACAATTGATACAGACAGCGGCGTGCCCTCGCGTATGCTTCCTGAAGTCAATGACCAGTTCCTTCATTTTGCTGACATTGAGGGAGTGAATGTTATCTTTGCAACATGTCACAAAGCTGTCTCATCCTTGTTTGAAATCTGACCCACTATGGCAGTGTTATCTGTAAATTCTCTGATATTCAGCATAGTTATGATGAAAGCACACAAAATTGCAGTAAAGGTTTTCATGCCCCTTAAAGCTAGAGACCTTGGCATTTCCCTTGGCTGTGCTTTTGCACTGCAAGCTTTCTTTTATTACACAGCAGTTTTAATTAAAAACACAGAATGTGACCCCATTAACGATGGAGAAAGGTACTTGAGCACTGAAGTGGTAGGTACAGATTTATTGGTATTGGCAGTTGAGAGATGTTGTGAAAATCTATCATTCTTAGAACTGTCAATAACAGTAAAAACACTGGGAAGTTAACTAATAATATTTGGTTACCTATTCCACACCACAGTCTATAATCTTGAGCATGAGCAATGAAACAATTACAATTTACAAGAAAATTGATGACAAATACAATGTTTTTGATCGTGGTTTGATTTCGACATTTTGTAAGTGGGAGATATTGTGCCACAGACTGGAACCTTTGTGTTGAAGTCCTGCTCCTGGTTTAAAAACAAAAAAAGCTAGAGAAACTCAGTGGGTCTGGCAGCATCTGTGGTGAGAAAGCAGTTAGTATTTTGAGTTTAGTAACCCTTCTTCAGAACTTAAAAAGTCTGTTCACAATGCAAATGGGTTGACCATCATTTTGGGAGATCCTTCTACCACATTCTCAAGGGCAACAAGGGAGTAAGAGTGGGAGGAATTCTTGGCCAGTCATTTGAGGGAAAGGAAACTCAGAGTTTCTACCATTGTATCTCATTTTTCATGACTGCAATATAGAATTCCTACAGCATAGAAACAGGCCATTCAGCCAAACCAACCCTTAGAAAAGCATCCCACCTCCCTACCCAATAAGCCAGCATTTCTCATGGTTAATTCACCCATCCTGTACATCTTTAGACTGTGGAAGGAAAGGGGAGCATCTGGAGGAAACCCACACAGACACGAGAGAAACACCACACAGACAGTCACCCTAGGGTGGAATTGAACCCAGGTTCTTGGTACTGTGAGACACTAATGCTAACCACTAAGCCACTTCACAGTTCAGTGTGATGGAAAGAAAAGTAGAGCTTCTACTATCATTGCCCAGAGCCTCAGAGTACAATGTGCACCGTGTCTCCATTTAGAACATTATAGTGACACGCTGCCATGCAAATTCCTCAGAGAGATGATTTGGCTTGGTTGTTTGGTTGGACAATGTGGATCAGATTGGTATGACGAGCACAGATTTAGAATCTCATTCTTGTTGGGCTGGATATGGAGCCTACTACATTACTTCACTGAAAAGGGTTCGAGCTGCCTTCAGGCAGAGAATCTGAAATTATTTGGTCAGCTGTGGGGAATGTGGAATTCAGAACACTAACAGATTAGCCACAGTCTTATTGAGAGGCTGAGGAGACTCCAAGGGCCAAGTAACCACCTTCTGCTCTTCTTTCATACCTTTTGCACTGAAGTTTTGGCTAATGCACTGAAGAGATTCCATACTTCATTTTTCCAATAGAACAAAATCTGAGCCAGTTAAGTTTGTCACTGGGAGAATGATGTTGGGTGCTGTGTACCATGCAGGCAATATCACAATAGTAAATGGACTTCAGGGATGCTCTTGGGAAAACCTGGGAGGATTTAAAAATAGGGAGAGGTGAGACAAAATGGATTAGATCATAAGGGCATGAGGGTTGAAGATTGTTATCAATGCTTTCAATCCTTGGAGTAGATGGAAGGAGGTCTTAGTAAATTAATGTTTTATCTTTAATTATTCATTCATTGGATTTGACTATAGTTGGCAAGATATGCATTTACTGCTCACTCCTAATTGCCCTTGAGAAGGTAGAATGCCTGAATATAACTGAATGATATGCCAGGCCATATCAAAGGACAGTTGAAAGTAAATCACATTATTGCGATTTAATACCTTAAGGAATTGGAGCAAAAGTAGGTTTTTCAGCCCATTGAGCCTGCTCCAAAATTCAATGAGACCATTGTTGATTTAATAATCCTGAACTCCACTTTTCTTCCTCCTTCCTGTGATGAATTCCACATACTTACTTGCCTCGGAGGAAGGAAAATCCTCCTTATATCTGTCCAAACTGGGCGACTCCTTGATCAAAGATTATGTCCTCTGGCCCTCTCTGCTCCCACAGTGGGGAACAGCTCTTTCACATCTTCTCAGTCAAGTCCCCTAAGAATCATCAGTATGTTTCAATAAGGTCACCTCTCATTCTCGCAAACCCTAATCAGTGCAGACCTATTGAACTTATATGCTAGCTTATTGTGATTGATGCACAAGGACTTCCAAATTCCTCTCAACTTTAACTCTCTGCATTCGTTTTCCTGTTAAACAATATTCAGATGTTCTATACTTCCCACCAAAGTTCCTATCTTCAACTTTTCCACATTGTTGGTCTTCTGCCAGGTTTTACAAGCATGTTTTTGGGGTGGCAATGGCCAAGTGGTATTATCGCTGGACTGTTAATCCAGAGACCTAGAGACTGCTCTGGGGACCCAAGTTTGAATTCTGACAGTGCAGTGGTGGAATGTGAATTCAATAAATATCTGGAACTAAGAGTCTAAGGACGACTGCAAATCCCTTGTTGATTGTTGGGAAAAACCCGCCTGGTTCACTAATGTCCTTTAGAGAAGGAAATGCCATCCTTCCTTGGTCTTGCCTACATGTGACTCCAGACCCACTGCAATGTGGTTTACTCTGAACTTCCCTCTTGGCAATTAGGGATGGGCAAAGAAGGTTGCCTGGCTAACAATACCCTCATCCTGCGAATGAATTAAAAACAAACATAAAACTCCGGCCTCCGTCACGTTAAAGAGGAAGGGCTATAAATGCATGGCAAAACCACCACCTGTAAGTTCCCTTCTTCCAAGCCACGTGGCATCCATGCAATGGGTGAAGTTTAAAAGAGGTGCGAGAGGCAAGTTTTTCCACACAAAGAGTGGCGAGTGCCTGGAACACGCTGCTAGGGGAGATGGTGCAAGTAGACATTACAGCAGCATTCAAGAAGTACGTGAAAAAGAAGGGAATAGAGGGATATGGATTCTGTAAGTGAAGACACTTTTACTGTGGAAGGGTAAAATGAGTTAGCACAGGCTTGGAAGGCTGAAGGGCCTATTACTATGCTGTATTTTTTTTTATTCTCTTCTCTAATTCCTCCAGTTCTCTGTGGCTGTGTCTTCAAATTCTTCAATCCAGTGCTCTGAAATTCCTGTCTTGCACCCTCTCTGCGTTTGAAGCCACTGCTTAATTGAAACCTACCAAATGACACACAAGTTTAGTCACTTCATTTCTGCTTATCTGGCTTGATGTGATACTTGGCCTGCCTGTACTGCATGCAAAACAGGACTTCTGTACTTAGGTACATGTGACAATAATACATCAAATCAAACATAGCTTGTTTCATGATGCTTCAGCATAGTGGTTTGGAATGTTCCACACTTTTAAGACATTTCCAAACCTTCCAAATGCATGACCACTTCCATCTAGAAGAACAAGGGCAGCAGACTTATGGGAATGTCAGCACCTTCAAGTTCCCCTCCAAGCCACTCACATCCTGACTTGCAAATATATCACCATTCCATCACTGTTGCTTGACCAAAATTCCAAAATTCCCTCCCTAAGCTGGCCAACCCACAGCAGGTGAGCTACAGTGGTTCAAGAAGGCTCTCACCATCACCTTCTCAAGGGCAACAAGGGACAGGCAATAAATGCTGGCCAGCCAGCAATGCCCACATCCCACAAAATGAATAATTTAAAAGAAAGACACCATCTGCAACAAAATGTGGAGCTGGAGGAACACAGCAGGTCAGGCGGCATCAGAGGAGCAGGAAAATTGATGTTTCAGGTCAGGACTCTTCTTCAGCTTTCCTGTTCTGTTGATGCTGCCTGCCCTGCTGTGATACTTCAGCTCCACACTTTGCCTTCTCTGACTCCAGCATCTGCAGTTCTTGCTGTCTCTATCTAAATGTAAGTTGTTTTTGTTGTATGATTCTTTATTCCACCTCCAAACAATGAAAGATTTGCCAAAGACATTTTCAAAGCACTATGATTCCTTCAAGTTCACAGAATGTCATGTTTTCCATGGTATTTGAAGTATAATTGAAATTTCTTCCAGTATATGACATATATGCATTCACTAGTGGTTTATTGCAGACTCCATCGCTTAGAGATGGTGAGAGCATTAACTTTGCAGCAGACCTGATATCTAAAGTGAATTATTTCCAATAACTTGTGCCCTAAAAAAATTGAGGTCTATGTTCCTCAAAGCTGTGACATGTCAAATCTACCAAACCGTAACATCAGTGCTTAGCTTAGGTTTTATTTTAGGCAGTACGGCTCTGAATTATATTAGCAAAGGGACAGAGCACAAATTTAAACTGGTTACTTTGTAAAATTGTAAAGTATTAATCAGTCTGCATGTTGGCAGTTCTAACCTAATCTTCAGAAACACATTACTACCCTTAAGGGGACGGAGAGAAGTAAAAAATGGTAATGACTCTAGTGTCAGAATTGGAAGATAGGTAAGGAAATTGGACTGACTTTCTCTGTAAGGAATTGGTGTCAAGGTGACCTGTTTGACATGTTGAAGATAATGCCGCAATCTAACAGGCAAATTCCTCACTATATCACAGGACACAAACACGAATGAATATGTTTCAGGCAGAGGCATGTAGCATTTTATAGACAGTAAGAATCTGGCAGAGAAAGAAGGTGGGACAGAGAGATTTGCGACACTTGGAGAAAAAAACAAGACTGAGATATGTTGAGTGGAGAGAGGTGGTTGTCCTGTAATCTCCTGAATAATTTTGGTTATATTATCACTTACATATTCCAAAATCTTTCTTGCAAAGGATAAAGACGTGTGCTATGGTTTGTTGCCACCCCAACAGCCTTCACTCAGCAAATCGGGGGAATGTATAGTTGCCAGTATTATCAAGTGGCAACTACTTGACACATAACCTGCACACTAATGCTGTGTTTATGTTCTGTCAGATCCACTTGGCTCCTGATTTTTTTATAGCCTTGATCTCAACATGGAGAAAAGAGCTCATCTTAGGTGAGGGTGATTTGCCTTGACACCATGACAATGTTTAACTAACTGTAGCGTCAAGAAGTCCAGCAAAACTGGAATTTGCCGGTGGGAATAATATATAATGAAATGTAATAATATGTAATGTATAATGGAAGATGGGTGAGGTTGTTGGAGGTCAGTCATCTAAGCCGCAGCATATCATTATGAGAGTTCCTCAGGATTCTTTCTTCTATCAACCTGTTCAGGGATATTATTACACAGCTTTGGAGCAATTGGGACTTGAACCTGGGCCTCCTGGCTCAGAGATCAGGACACTACACTGCACCAACACAGCAATTAGCTCCTCAGGCTAATGTTCAATGCCTAACTAACTTTACCTGCTTTATAATTAACCTTCCCTTCATTGTGAGGTTAGAAGAGGGGATGTTCACCCATAATGCTTTACACTGTTCATACCTCCCCACATACTAAAGTTGGCTATACCCAAATACAACAAGACCTGGACAGCATTCAAGTTTAGGCTGAGAAATGACAGGTAACAGACATGCCAGACAATTACTCCCTCCAAAGAGTGAGCATTAGACAAAGTCAGCAAGGGTTTATGAAAGGGAACTCATGTTTAATTGATCTGCTGGATTTTTTTGAGACTTCAACTTGTAAATTAGTTAAGGGAGAACACATGGATGTGGTGTATTTGGATTTCAAGATGATTTTCAAAAGGTCCTACATGAGAGACTAGTGTACAAAATTAAAGCACACGTGTTTTGGGGTAATGTACTGTTATGCTTTGAGAATTGGCTGCCAGACTGGAAACAGTGTGGAAGTAAATGAATAGTGGAAAATAGCCCTAGTTCACAATGGACCATGTGTGTTTGTAGAGCATTTGGAACATCTTGGAGTTGAATTAAAACAAAATAAGCCATTCCACATTGTTAGGGACTAGTTCCTGCATGATCTTTTTAATACAGCCCATTCAAAGCAAAAACCTTGCGTGGAGATAAAATGCAGTTCCATGCATTTTAAATATCAATTAATAAACTAAGACTGTGCATTTTTTATTGTTTGACTGTGACTGAGGTTTGGTTCCGAATCAGATATAGTTACTGTCAAAAATCAGCTAAACCAGTGAAAGTCATTATTTCACATGTCCATTCGAATATCACAGGCAAGCTCAGTTCTGATCTCGCTGATGTGTATGTGCACTTTTAGTTAGATATTATAGTGTGATCATGTCTAATTTAATCTTCTTCTGTAATTCAAAACTTCTGTTGTCAATTGTATGAAACAAGTTATTTGTCCCAATAGGGCTATGTCTCCTCCCACCATGTTTCCCCTCATCTTACTAGCAAAACCTCTTGTCTTTTCTCCGTTATGTATTTAACTCACTTCCTTGTAAATGCATATCTGCTATTTATCTCAACCTCTCATTGTGATGGCAAGTTCCTGATTCTGTGTGGTCTCTAAGTTAATGAATTTCTCTTGAATGTCTTACTAGATATCTTTGTGGTTATTTTGGATACAATCCTTTATTTTGACCACCTCTGTACATTAGCAAATTCCCTTCTTTGAAGATCATGTAGCGCAGACATTGAAAATCAAACACTGTTCTATTGGCTCCATTACAATCTGGAAAGTGAGCCATCTGTGAAACTCCAATTTATGAGCTATATTAGTCCCAATAACCTAATGAAGCACATTAACCATGCAAACTGTTATGTCGCTTTATGTTAAACAGGGTACATTTTATCTAAATTCAAGTACATCATTCTAAAAGAAGATAATTCAAAGCTGCAATTGATGTTTCCAAGCACAATGTAATTTTGACAGATATTAGTCCCATATTCTGATGAGAGTCTGTTAATCTTTACAGTGAGATGTTATTATATATAAAAAAACAAGCAATTTTTAAAAACTATTATATAAACAAATAGTCCCCGTTTGTTTCCACCTATTTCTCACAACCTATTTGGTGCATTGTACCTTCTCAATCTGTGCAGACCAACAAAACAAACATGAGAAGAATTGTTCAGGAACGAGTTGTGACATTTATGCATTTAATGATTGGAAGGAGCTGAGATTTCAATGTTTGAGAATTACAGAGCAGTGTGACCAAATTTGTCTGTTTTTGATTGATGAGGTGTCCAGTTCGTTAATCCATTGTTACACCCTGCTGCAGTTTCAATAAACACATTGATGTGAGGGCAATTTCTTACCAGATTTCCGAATTTGTCAGTTGCTATAAAGAAAATTGTTGTCACAGCATCAGCACCAAGCAAGGCCTTCTGTGCTAATACTGGTTTCGATGTCAAGGCATTGAAAAACTGTCAAGTACGCGCAAACACTACTCCAAACATTTGGGGACAATTGGCAAATATTGACCAATTCTTGCTTTTGTTGACGTGCGCAAACAGGGCAAAAAAGTTGCATAGTCCTTAAATATTGAATGTCTCAACACATCAGGATGGATATTACCATCAAGCAAGGTCAAGCGGATACTTTCTTGGATAAAGACAGAGTTTTGCTGATGCTTACTCCTTTTATACAAACTGAACTCTAATGATTGTTTGGGGCAAATATCCTATATGTCATGGAGTTAATTTTAGATGTAACCCAGAGCAGAGCGCATTTTATATCTGAAAGCACGAATTTAATAGTTAGTGTACTTCAAAGAAACAAAAAATGACATTGCTTACAAAGCATTTGGGCTATCTTGAGGATGGGACAGGTGATATGAAGCTCAACTTTTTGATTTTGTGAACTAATTCAATCAAGGATACCACCTTTGGGGAAAATAAAATATTTTAACATTAAAGTGAGCATAAAAGAGTGAAAAGTGACAAAAGCGTGGCGCTGGATGAACACACAGGCCAAGTAGCATCTTAGGAGACAACACCTGACGTTTCAGGCCTAGACCCTTCATCAGAGATGGGGAGAGAAAGAGGGTCCTGAAATAAATAGGGAGAGAGAGGGAGGCAGAGCGAAGATGGACAGAGGAGAATATAGGTGGGGAGGTAGGGAGGGGATAGGTCAGTCTGGGGAGGACGGACAAGTCAAGGGGGCAGGATGAGGTTAGTAGGTTGGAAATGGAGGTGCGGCTTGAGATGGGAGGAGGGGTTAGGTGAGAAGAAGAACAGGTTAGGGAGGTGGGGACGAGTTGGTAAAAAAATGTGAGGCTGGATGAACACAGCAGGCCAAGCAGCATCTCAGGAGCACAAAAGCTGACGTTTCGGGCCTAGACCCTTCATCAGAGAGGGGGATGGGGGGAGGGAACTGGAATAAATAGGGAGAGAGGGGGAGGCGGACCGAAGATGGAGAGTAAAGAAGATAGGTGGAGAGAGTGTAGGTGGGGAGGTAGGGAGGGGATAGGTCAGTCCAGGGAAGACGGACAGGTCAAGGAGGTGGGATGAGGTTAGTAGGTAGTGGGGGGTGCGGCTAGGGGTGGGAGGAAGGGATGGGTGAGAGGAAGAACCAGCTAGGGAGGCAGAGACAGGTTGGACTGGTTTTGGGATGCAGTGGGTGGGGGGGAAGAGCTGGGCTGGTTGTGTGGTGCAGTGGGGGGAGGGGACGAACTGGGCTGGTTGAGGGATGCAGTAGGGGAAGGGGAGATTTTGAAACTGGTGAAGTCCACATTGATACCATTAGGCTGCAGGGTTCCCAGGCGGAATATGAGTTGCTGTTCCTGCAACCTTCGGGTGGCATCATTGTGGCAGTGCAGGAGGCCCATGATGGACATGTCATCAAGAGAATGGGAGGGGGAGTGGAAATGGTTTGCGACTGGGAGGTGCAGTTGTTTTTTGCGAACTGAGCGGAGGTGTTCTGCAAAGCGGTCCCCAAGCCTCCGCTTGGTTTCCCCAATGTAGAGGAAGCCGCACCGGGTACAGTGGATGCAGTATACCACATTGGCAGATGTGCAGGTGAACCTCTGCTTGATGTGGAATGTCATCTTGGGGCCTGGGATGGGGGTGAGGGAGGAGGTGTGGGGGCAAGTGTAGCATTTCCTGCGGTTGCAGGGGAAGGTGCCGGGTGTGGTGGGGTTGGAGGGCAGTGTGGAGCGAACAAGGGAGTCACGGAGAGAGTGGTCTCTCCGGAAAGCAGACAGGGGAGGGGATGGAAAAATGTCTTGGGTGGTGGGGTCGGATTGTAAATGGCGGAAGTGTCGGAGGATAATGCGTTGTATCCGGAGGTTGGTAGGGTGGTGTGTGAGAACGAGGGGGATCCTCTTGGGGCGGTTGTGGCGGGGGCGGGGTGTGAGGGATGTGTCGCGGGAAATGCGGGAGACGCGGTCAAGGGCGTTCTCAATCACCGTGGGGGGAAAGTTGCGGTCCTTAAAGAACTTGGACATCTGGGATGTGCGGGAGTGGAATGTCTTGTCGTGGGAGCAGATGCGGCGGAGGCGGAGGAATTGGGAATAGGGGATGGAATTTTTGCAGGAGGGTGGGTGGGAGGAGGTGTATTCTAGGTAGCTGTGGGAGTCGGTGGGCTTGAAATGGACATCAGTTACAAGCTGGTTGCCTGAGATGGAGACTGAGAGGTCCAGGAAGGTGAGGGATGTGCTGGAGATGGCCCAGGTGAACTGAAGGTTGGGGTGGAAGGTGTTGGTGAAGTGGATGAACTGTTCGAGCTCCTCTGGGGAGCAAGAGGCGGCGCCGATACAGTCATCAATGTACCGGAGGAAGAGGTGGGGTTTGGGGCCTGTGTAGGTGCGGAAGAGGGACTGTTCCACGTAACCTACAAAGAGACAGGCATAGCTGGGAACAGTTCATCCACTTCACCAACACCTTCCACCCCAACCTTCAGTTCACCTGGGCCATCTCCAGCACATCCCTCACCTTCCTGGACCTCTCAGTCTCCATCTCAGGCAACCAGCTTGTAACTGATGTCCATTTCAAGCCCACCGACTCCCACAGCTACCTAGAATACACCTCCTCCCACCCACCCTCCTGCAAAAATTCCATCCCCTATTCCCAATTCCTCCGCCTCCGCCGCATCTGCTCCCACGATAAGACATTCCACTCCCGCACATCCCAGATGTCCAAGTTCTTTAAGGACCGCAACTTTCCCCCCACGGTGATCGAGAACGCCCTTGACCGCGTCTCCCGCATTTCCCGCGACACATCCCTCACACCCCGCCCCCGCCACAACCGCCCCAAGGGGATCCCCCTCGTTCTCACACACCACCCTACCAACCTCCGGATACAACGCATTATCCTCCGACACTTCCGCCATTTACAATCCGACCCCACCACCCAAGACATTTTTCCATCCCCTCCCCTGTCTGCTTTCCGGAGAGACCACTCTCTCCGTGACTCCCTTGTTCGCTCCACACTGCCCTCCAAACCCACCACACCCGGCACCTTCCCCTGCAACCGCAGGAAATGCTACACTTGTCCCCACACCTCCTCCCTCACCCCCATCCCAGGCCCCAAGATGACATTCCACATCAAGCAGAGGTTCACCTGCACATCTGCCAATGTGGTATACTGCATCCACTGTACCCGGTGCGGCTTCCTCTACATTGGGGAAACCAAGCGGAGGCTTGGGGACCGCTTTGCAGAACACCTCCGCTCAGTTCGCAAAAAACAACTGCACCTCCCAGTCGCAAACCATTTCCACTCCCCGTCCCATTCTCTTGATGACATGTCCATCATGGGCCTCCTGCACTGCCACAATGATGCCACCCGAAGGTTGCAGGAACAGCAACTCATATTCCGCCTGGGAACCCTGCAGCCATATGGTATCAATGTGGACTTCACCAGTTTCAAAATCTCCCCTTCCCCCACTGCATCCCTCAACCAGCCCAGCTCGTCCCCTCCCCCCACTGCACCACACAACCAGCCCAGCTCTTCCCCCCCACCCACTGCATCCCAAAACCAGTCCAACCTGTCTCTGCCTCCCTAACCGGTTCTTCCTCTCACCTATCCCTTCCTCCCACCCCAAGCCGCACCCCCCTCTACCTACTAACCTCATCCCACCTCCTTGACCTGTCCGTCTTCCCTGGACTGACCTATCCCCTCCCTACCTCCCCACCTACACTCTCTCCACCTATCTTCTTTACTCTCCATCTTCGGTCCGCCTCCCCCTCTCTCCCTATTTATTCCAGTTCCCTCCCCCCATCCCCCTCTCTGATGAAGGGTCTAGGCCCGAAACGTCAGCTTTTGTGCTCCTGAGATGCTGCTTGGCCTGCTGTGTTCATCCAGCCTCACATTTTATTATCTTGGAATCTCCAGCATCTGCAGTTCCCATTATCTCTGGGGACGAGTTGGGCTGGTTTTGAGATGGATAGAGAAGATAGGTGGACAGGAGACAGACAAGTTTAGGAGGCGGGGATGGAGCCAGTAGAGGTGAGTGTTGGTGGGGAGGTAGGGAGGGGATAGGTCACCTCTTTAACCCGTCTGTCTCCTCTCCACATGTCTTCTCCTCTATCCATCTTTCATCTGCCTCCCCCTCTCTCCCTATTTATTTGAGAACCCTCTCCTTCTCCCCCTTTTCTGATGAAGGGTCTACGCTTTCCTGCCCCTCTGATGCTGCTTGGCCTACTGTGTTCATCCAGCTCCACACTTTTTAATCTCGGATTCTCCAGCATCTGCAGTTCCCATTATCTCTGATATAGAAGTGATATTCCTATCAAAGGCCATTTGCCCCATTGTGTCTACACCAATCGTCTGAAGAACACCCCATTAGGATCTAAAACATGCCCCCCCCGCCCATAACCTTGCATTTCCTATGGCTATTCCACCCAGCATTGGATGTTATGGACAATTTAGCATGGCCAGTCCACCTAATCTGCATATCTCTGGATTGTAGGAGAAAACTGAAGCACCTAGGGGAAACCCACATAGACACAGGGAGAATGTGCAAACCCCACACAGACAGTTTCCTGATGGTGGAATCCAACCCGGGTTCCTGGTATTGCGAGGCAGCAGTGCTAACCGCTGAGTCACTGTGCCACCCCTAAAGCCCACCTGCAGATCAAACCAAAAAACCATTTTACATTTCACACAAATGAGGAATGCGGCAAATGCATTTCAATGTCGTTGTTTTATTTCTTTCTTTCATATGATGCGGGCATTACTGGCCAGACCAGCATTTATTATACATCTCACTGAAAGGTCGTGGTGAGCTGCATACTTGAACTGTTTGCAGTCCATTTGTTATAGATGCATGCACAATACCCTTTGGAGAGAATTTCAGGATTTTGCTCCAGCAACAGTGAAGGAATGACAATATATTTCCAAGTCGGGTTGTGAGTGGCATGGAAGGAATCTTGCACGTGGTGTTATTCCTATGTATCTGCTGCCCTTGTCTTTCTGGATGTACGTGGTTGTAGTTTGGAAGGCGCTAACTAAGGAACCTTGGTGAATTTCTGCAGGGGGTTTTGTAGATAGTACATATTGCTGCTGTTAAGTGTCACTTGTAGAGGGAGTGGATGTTTGTGGATGTAGTGCCAACCAAGCGGACTGCTTTGTCCTGAATGGTGTCGAGCTTCTTGAATGTTGCTGGCACTGTGAATACAGGGAAAGTTGCCATCGTCCTATCAGACCATCGGGCTGCTTTCTTATTAGAGGGACAACTGGAGGTGGTTTTACCTGAGTGTCACCACACCTCTGGCATCTGTAAAGCTTGAGAAGGAGAGTCCTTTATGGTAACCTCAGCCAACGTTGGGATTGGTCCCATGCTGTTGGTATTATGCTACGTTATAACCCAGCCAACTGAGCTAACTAACCTACTTTAAGACAAATATGGAATATTCCAGTGTACTCGTGACTTGTTCCTTGCAAATAGTGGAAAGGCTTCGGTGAGTCAAGTGGTGAGTTTCTTCAGGATTCCTCGTCTCTGACACAGTAATTATGTGGCCGTTTGAGACAGTTTACTGTCAGTAGTGACCCCCAAGATGTTGATAATGTGGGAGTCAGTGATGTTAATGTTAATGAATGTCAAGCAGCGATGGTTAGATTCCCTCTTGTTGAAGATGGTCATTGCCTGTTACCTGTGCAATGCTACGTATTATTGTCTTGTATGCCAATGACTGCTGGCTCATATCAAGCACCAAATTACTGTTCAGAAAAGACAAGGTAATGATAAGCAATCACCTTGTAATTGCTTAACCTAGAACTCAATATCCAATATTAGATATGATTTTACAATTGAAAAACATTTTTTAAATAATCCCGAACACATTAAGAATTATGCTGAAAACCAAATTATGCTTGTCAGTTTTGTTTGTAGTGTGGTGTATTTTCCGTACTGGAAGCTTCATACATTGATATATTTGACCCCGTTCTTGGCAGACAGAAAAAAAACATGTAGGCACATTGTGCGTGATTCACTCAACAACGTAGATGACAACTATTCACTGATTCATTCGTCAGGGCAATGTGTTGTCCAGTCAAAATGATCAAACTGTCTTAAATTATAAAAATGCTTTCTCTAGTTTATTCATTCACGGCATGTGGGAATCACTGGCAAGGCCAGCATTTGTTGGCCATCCATAATCATCATTAGCTGAGTCGCTTGTGATTCCTCATTTCATGAATAGAACTTAAATTCTACCAGCTGTTCTGGTGGGATTTCAAACCATGCCCTCAGCATTAGCCTGGATCTGCTGGATTACTTAATCTTGCAAAATTATCATTGTGCCATTATCTTCCCAAATAACCGTCAACCATCACCTAACTGGTGCATTCTCAATGACAACACATCTGTAAATAAGATTCCACTTACCACCTAACCAGCACACTCTCTCAAACAGTGCAAAATGATACTTCCCCTTAGATGAGTGTTTCTTGAGAATGTCGTGATGAATGCAAGATGAAACTTCAAAAAACTGTAAGTTTTGTTTCAGCAAATTCTGTGCTCTTAATTAATTATTTGTAGTCTAATTAAGTTCAATTCAAACCTCGGATTTATTATCAGGCTATTCAGAGCTATGTTGGCTTATTTATTGAAGATGGCCTTTATTTTACTGATTTATGAATTTCACACATTTCTTTCAGCAAAACAGCCAATTTATTGCACAAGACGACCAAGTTGAGGCCATCTTATGCTGTGGATGGCATTGTGCTTGGAGCTGACTTATGTTTGGTTTAATTGGTTTAACATAGAAACCATGCAGGAAACTGATACAGAACATCTCCTTATTAGCATCAAAGAGAATTGATCCCCAGCACTAGATGTGACTGAATATTATGCCAACTCTTGGAGCTATCCAATTCAGTATTGACTGGATTCTGTGCTTGAGTTGATCTTTGTAATATGTAGAGTTTAATTTAACATTGAACTCTGCAAATTTGTAATTTACTGTAGAAATGACTCTGAGTGATTCCTTAGCCACCAAAACTAATGCACAGACATATATATGCAGGAACATTTTTGTTTATACATTCCCAATATGCCCTCTCATATTGCCAAGGTCTGCGCATGGAGTGTTAACTCCATTCTTTGTAACGTTAAAATAGTTGTTACTTATCCCAGATCTATTTCTGTGAAATTTGTGGGCAAGCAATTCTGCAGATTTGAGTTGGTGGACATTAGACAGAAGATTGAAAACATCAAATTGCACAAAATTACATTGAATTCACGGCTTCATGTCAGTCACTCAGTGTTTCTGCTGATGCTTTATTGCCACATGAGCTTTCTGACACTTTACTCCATCTTATTTATCAACATAACCTAGAATTTTTTTTCCTCCCTCATGTTTCAATAAAATAAATTCACTAAAATAAATATTTGCTATTCACCTCAACAAATTCATGTAGCAATAAGTTCCACAATTGAATCACTTGCTGAGTGAATAATTCTCTATTGCTTGATGTTCCGGAACTTCAATGTAACAGAAAGATAACATGGAACATTACAGCGCAATACAGGCCCTTCGGCCCTCGATGTTGTGCCGACCTGTAAAACCAATCTGAAGCCCATCTAACCTACACTATTCCATTATCATCCACATGTTTATCCAATGACCACTTAAATGCCCTTAAACTTGGCGAGTCTACGACTGTTGCAGGCAGGGCATTCCAAACCCTTACTACTCTCTCAGTAAAGAATCTACCTCTGACATCTAAGATAATAAAATGTGAGGCTGGATGAACACAGCAGGCCAAGCAGCATCTCAGGAGCACAAAAGCTGACGTTTCGGGCCTAGACCCTTCATCAGAGAGGGGGATGGGGAGAGGGAACTGGAATAAATAGGGAGAGAGGGGGAGGCGGACCGAAGATGGAGAGTAAAGAAGATAGGTGGAGAGAGTGTAGGTGGGGAGGTAGGGAGGGGATAGGTCAGTCCAGGGAAGACGGACAGGTCAAGGAGGTGGGATGAGGTTAGTAGGTAGCTGGGGGTGCGGCTTGGGGTGGGAGGAGGGGATGGGTGAGAGGAAGAACCAGTTAGGGAGGCAGAGACAGGTTGGACTGGTTTTGGGATGCAGTGGGTGGGGGGGAAAAGCTGGGCTGGTTGTGTGGTGCAGTGGGGGGAGGGGACGAACTGGGCTGGTTTAGGGATGCAGTAGGGGAAGGGGAGATTTTGAAACTGGTGAAGTCCACATTGATACCATATGGCTGCAGGGTTCCCAGGCAGAATATGAGTTGCTGTTCCTGCAACCTTCGGGTGGCATCATTGTGGCACTGCAGGAGGCCCATGATGGACATGTCATCTAGAGAATGGGAGGGGGAGTGGAAATGGTTTGCGACTGGGAGGTGCAGTTGTTTGTTGCGAACTGAGCGGAGGTGTTATGCAAAGCGGTCCCCAAGCCTCCGCTTGGTTTCCCCAATGTAGAGGAAGCCGCACCGGGTACAGTGGATGCAGTATACCACATTAGAAGATGTGCAGGTGAACGTCTGCTTAATGTGGAATGTCATCTTGGGGCCTGGGATGGGGGTGAGGGAGGAGGTGTGGGGACAAGTGTAGCATTTCCTGCGGTTGCAGGGGAAGGTGCCGGGTGTGGTGGGGTTGGAGGGCAGTGTGGAGCGAACAAGGGAGTCACGGAGAGAGTGGTCTCTCCGGAAAGCAGACAGGGGAGGGGATGGAAAAATGTCTTGGGTGGTGGGGTCGGATTGTAAATGGCGGAAGTGTCGGAGGATAATGCGTTGTATCCGGAGGTTGGTAGGGTGGTGTGTGAGAACGAGGGGGATCCTCTTGGGGCGGTTGTGGCGGGGGCGGGGTGTGAGGGATGTGTTGCGGGAAATACGGGAGACGCGGTCAAGGGCGTTCTCGATCACTGTGGGGGGAAAGTTGCGGTCCTTGAAGAACTTGGACATCTGGGATGTGCCCGAGTGGCATGTCTTATCGTGGGAGCAGATGCGGCGGAGGCGGAGGAATTGGGAACAGGGGATGGAATTTTTGCTGGAGGGTCGGTGGGAGGAGGTGTATTCTAGGTAGCTGTGGGAGTCGGTGGGCTTGAAATGGACATCAGTTACAAGCTGGTTGCCTGAGATGGAGACTGAGAGGTCCAGGAAGGTGAGGGATGTGCTGGAGATGGCCCAGGTGAACTGAAGGTTGGGGTGGAAGGTGTTGGTGAGGTGGATGAACTGTTCGAGCTCCTCTGGGGAGCAAGAGGCGGCGCCGATACAGTCATCAATGTACCGGAGGAAGAGGTGGGGTTTGGGGCCTGTGTAGGTGCGGAAGAGGGACTGTTCCACGTAACCTACAAAGAGGCAGGCATAGCTGGGGCCCATGCGGGTGCCCATGGCCACCCACTTAGTCTGTAGGGTGGGAGGAGTCAAAAGAGAAGTTGTTGAGTGTGAGGACGAGTTCAGCTAGGCGGATGAGGGGGACCAGTCCCCCTCCACCGACACTCTCTGTGTTAATCCAGCCTCACATTTTATTATCTTGGAATTCTCCAGCATCTGCAGTTCCCATTATCTCTGATACCTCTGACATCTGTCCTATATCTATCAGCCCTCAATTTAAAGCTATGTCGCCTCGTGCTAGTCATCACCATCTGAGGAAAAAGACTCTCACTATTCACCCTATCTAATCCTCTGATCATCTTGTATGTCTCTATTAAGTCGCCTCTTGACCTTCTTCTCTCTAATGAAAAGAGCCTCAAGTCCCTCATAAGACCTTCCCTCCATACCAGGCAACATCCTGGTAAATCTCCTCTGCACCCTTTCCAATGCTTCCACATCCTTCCCGTAATGGGGCGACCAGAACCGTACGCAATACTCCAAGTGTGGCCGCACCAGAGTTTTGTACAACTGCAACATGATTTCATGGCTCTGAAAATCAACCCGTCTACCAATAAAACCTAACACACCGTACGTCTTCTTAACAACCCTATTAACCTGGGTGGCCACTTTCAGGGATCTATGCACATGGACACCGAGATCTCTCTGCTCATCCACACTACCAAGAATCTTACCATTAGCCCAGTACTCTGTATTCCTGTTACTCCTTTCAAAGTGAATCACCTCACGCTTTTCCGCACTAAACTCCATTTGCCACCTCTCAGCAAGCTCTGCAGCTTATCTATGTCCCTCTGTAACCTGCAACATCCTTCTGCACGATCCACAACTCCACCGACTTTAGTTTCATTTGCAAACTTACTAACCCATCCTTCCACACCTTCATCTAAGTCATTTACTAAAATGACAAATAGCAGTGGCCCCAAAACAGATCCGTGCAGTACATCACTAGTAACAGAACTCCAGGATGGACATTTTCCATTAAGCACCACCCTCTGTCTTCTTACAGCTAGTCAATTTCTGATCCAAACTGCTAAATCACCCTCACTCCCATACCTCAGTATTTTCTGCAATAGACTACCGTGGGGAACCTTATCAAACACTTTACTGAAATCCATATTCGCCACATCAACTCCTTTACCCTCATCCACCTGTTTGGTCACCTTCTCAAAGAACTCAGTAAGGTTTGTGAGGCACGACCTACCCTTCACAAAACAACGTTGACTATCCCTATTCAAATTATTCCATTCTAGATGATTATAAATCCTATCTCTTATAATCCTTTCTAACACTTCACCCACAACCCAAGTAAGGCTCACAGGTCTATAATTACCAGGGGTGTCTCTACTCCCCTTCTTGAACAAGGGAACAACATTTGCTATCCTCCAGCCTTCTGGCACTATTCCTGTAGACAATGACAACATGAAGATCCAAGCCAACGGCTCTGCAATTTCCTCCCTAGCTACCCAGAGAATCCTAGGATTAATCCCATCTGGCCCATGGCATTTACCTATTTTCACACTTTTCAGAATTGCTAATACCTCCTCCTTATGAACCTCAATCCCATCTAGTACAATAGCCGATATCTCAGTATTCTTCTCGACAACATTGTCTTTTGAGCCTTTTACTTGTGCAATTAACAGAACTGAAATGCGAGAAAGCCAATTTTAAAAAGCCAACACTAATTTTTCATCAGAAGGAAGGGATTTTTGGTTTGGCTTTGTTTGCTTTCTTTGTTAGATTTATTAATATTTGTCTCTTAGTTATGGCCCTTAGTTCTTGATATCACACAAGCGTCAGGAGTTTGGAGAAGATGGGGAGTTAGTTTCATAAAATGTGGGTCATCGGCCATACTAGATTTCTTGATTTCATGCAATCTGAAGGGTGTTTGACATGAGAAAATGAGACTTTGGCGCCATTCCTTTCTGTGATTATATCTTGATTTCAGATTGACATCAATTCTGCTGCAACACTATGTGCCATTTTTTTTTAAGGAGATTGTTTGGCACAGTGGCAGCATTCCTACCTCTGAAACAAATGGTCTCATTCAAGTCGCCCTTTGGGATTTGATGGTGTTGTGATCCTGTCTGATATCTTCACTGGTTAAGTAAAGTGGCATACTATAATCGAGAGTGGTGGAACATTTTTTGTTTTTGTTTGCTTTTTTCAAAAAGGTAGTCTGTCACTGAGACATAATGCAATTTTTGCAGATTTTCTTTTAACAATTAACTGGAGATCAATTACACAAAATAAAAAAAATCATGAAACAGATTTAAAGACTTCAAGGCACTCGATAAAGTATCGGGTTGATTTACCTTTGACTTCAATTCTCAATCATGAGAATCTGATAGACATATTTGATTCATTGTTTAACTGAGTATAAATCTTCTTAGCTTCAAATAAACCCTTCAGAATTTTAACAGAAGACTTCTCATTTGGAACGTTTATGAAGTTTCTTATAGAAACATAGTCTATTTTGAAGAAATCAATGCAATCTTCTCCATTTCGTAGGAGCAACTGCTTTACATGTCCAGTTTCAGCCACCATTCCTGCAGGGTTCTCAAAAAGAAAATAATGAAAACATTTTTTCAAACTATTTGGTATTTCCCAAGCAAACAAAAAGGCACCCCCGATCTTCCAAATTGGACCATAAAATGTAACTGGTTACTTTGTTTGCATGTAAAATTCTCTCATGTAAAGAAAACCACATTACTCTCCCTGAAATCTTTATCTCACACAATGTTTAAAAAACTACAGAAATTACCTACTAATTTATCACGAAGATCACTGCAGTCTCACCGAAACCTCACATGCCACTAATTCAAATTCAAATGCCCAAACTCAAAATTAATGCAGAAAGGTCAAAAATCATATAACTTAAATCACATTGGTTATGGAAGGTTTATCATAACACAGTCACACAAGTTGATTATCAATGTGCAATCAGCAGGAAAATTAAAACAGGAAAATTTCCTGGTGAACGAGAACTCAGTGCACTGAGTATAGGAATTGGGAGGTCAACTTACAGCTGTACAGGACATTGGTTAGACCATTCTTCAAACACTGTATTCAATTCTGGTCTCCCTGCTTGGTATTGTTAAACATGAGAGGGCTCAGAAAATATGTACAAAGATGTGGCAAGGGTTGGAGGGCTTGAACTGTAGGGAGAGGCTGAACAGAGTGGGGCTATTTTCCCTGGAGCGTGGGAGGTTGAGGGGTGACCTTATAAAAGTTTATAAAATTGTGAGGGACATGGATAGGGTGAACGTCAAGATCCTTTCTCCAGGGTAACTGAGTCCAAAACTAGACGTCACCGAATCGTAGAATCCCTACAGTGTGGCAACAGGCCATTCAGCCCAACAAGTCCGCACCAATTCCCTGAAGGGCATCCCACCCAGACTAAAGCACCCCCCCCCCCCCCCCCGCAACCTGTCCCTGTAACCCTGTATTACCCATGGTTAATCCAATTAATTTATACATGCCTTGACACTACGGGCAATTTAGCAAGACCAATCCACATAACCTGCACACCTTTGGACTGTGAGAGGAAACCGGAGCACCCGGAGGAACCCCACGCAGACAAGGAGAAGATGTGAAAACTCCACACAGACAGTAGCCCGAGGGTGGAATTGAACCCGGGTCCCTTTCACTGTGAGGCAGCAGTGAGAGGGGAAAGACATAAAAGTGATCTAAGGGACAATTTCTTTCATGCAGAGGGTGATGTGTATATGGTATAGCTGACAGAGTAATTGGTGGAGTTCGGTACAATTACAACATTTAAAAGGCATCCGGATTAGTATATGAATAGGTAGGGTTGAGAGGTGTATGGGCCAACTGCTGGCAGATGGAACCAGATTAGTTCAGGATATCTGGTTGGCATGGATGAATTGGACCGAATTGTCTGTTTCTGTGCTGTATAACTCTGACTCTATAACTGCAGAAGTAACTGTTGTGCAACAGCATTCCCACTATAAAAAGTCACCATGTGCTCATCCTAGCTATGAGCAAGTGTCATCCTCGTTCTGAGGGACTAATGTAGACACACACATTCGTTTAGCTTCACACTGTCATTCTTTCCTGAACTAGTCTCTACCCATATCTTATAAAGCAAAAGGTTACCACTCCACTCCATAAGAGTGAGCTGATTCATGCTGAGGTGTTAATGAGAGTCACAGAGGTGCTGAATATCAAATTCCTCCCCAAAGCAGTTCAACTGACATCTACTTTTCCATGTGGCGAATTGAATTTGAAAACTTTCAAAATTGGTTAGCATCAGGGAAGTGAATAATTTACCTGACCTGCCTCCATTAGACATTAATTAGTTCTCAAAGGGCACACACAAGTAGTCAAAATGTAGAAAGTGCGACCACATTGTTGCAATTTTAATGAAACTCTTTTCCAGGATGTGAGCATTGTTGGCAAGGGAAGTATTTACTGCCTATTCTCAATTATGCTTATCCCTGAATGGTTTGCAAAGCTACAGTTAGGAGCTAACTGCATTGCTATGGCTCTTGTGTCAGAAATAAATGTCTAGACTCAGTAAGGATGCCAGGTTTCCTTCCCTGAAGAACTTTAATGAACAAAAGGACAGTCTAGTAGTTAAAAGATCACCATTACTGAATGTAACTTGTTTACCATTGCAGATAAAATTGTTAACTGAGTAAGAAATGGGTCTCTAGATCAACGGTCCAGCGATAATCCCGCTGGGCCGTTGCCTTCTTATACCAACTAGTGGAACAGAATATCCTTCTTTACCCTGTCAAAATTATTCATAATTTTGGACACCGAAATAAGGTCTGCTCTGAATCTTCTCTGTTCAAAGGAGAATAAGCTTAATTCTCCTTTCTCAGTTTCTCAATCATGTTCTTGTATCTAAAATCCCTCATGGTTGACAGGGCTGTTAAGAAGGCATACAGTGTTTTAGCTTCTCTTAATAGAGGGATCGAGTTCCGGAACCATGAGGTTATGCTGCAGCTGTACAAAACTCTGGTGCGGCTGCACTTGGAGTATTGTGTACAGTTCTGGTCACCGCATTATAAGAAGGATGTGGAAGCTTTGGAAAGGGTGGAGAGGAGACTTACTAGGATGTTGCCTGGTATGGAGGGAAGGTCTTACGAGGAAAGGCTGAGGGACTTGAGGCTGTTTTCATTAGAGAGAAGAAGGTTGAGATGTGACTTAATTGAAACATATAAAAGAGGGTTAGATAGGGTGGATAGGGAGAGCCTTTTTCCTAGGATGGTGACAGTGAGCATGAGAGGGCATAGCTTTAAATTGAGGGGTGAAAGATATAGGACAGATGTCAGAGGTAGTTTCTTTACTCCGAGAGTAGTAAGGGAATGGAACGCTTTGCCTGCAATGGTAGTAGATTTGCCAAATTTAAGTACATTTAAGTTGTCATTGGACAAGCATATGGGCGCACATGGAATAGTGTAGGTTAGTTGGACTTCAGATTGGTATGACAGGTCGGCACAACATCGAGGGCTGAAGGGCCTGTACTGTGCTGTAATGTTCTATGTTCTGTGTTCATGCCTTGTAAATCTTCTTGCATTCTCTTCAGGGCTTGAACATCCTTTCTTAAATAAGATGCTTAGAACTGAACAATATTCCAAATATGGTGTGACCAATCAATAGTGGTTTCATGGTCATCATTAAACTCTTAATTCCAGATTTTTTATTTAATTCAAATTCAACCACCTGCTGTGACAGGATTCAGACCTCAGTCCTCAGAACACGCTCTGGACTGGATGAATAGCCCAGTGATAATACCACTCAGTCATCACTTCCCCCAAGCAGCACAATTGAGAGAGAATGTTGCTATCTAGCCCGCTCATAATTTTGAAAATTTGTATCAAATCTCTTCTCAGCCCTTTTCTCTCAAGGGTAAACAAACCAAGTTCTTTAATCTATTCTCATAACTGAAGTATCTTTTTCCTGGAGCCATTCTTGTAAATCGCTTCTGCATTTGTTCCCATGCGTTCATAACTTTCCTATAATCTAGAGACCCAGATAACGCTCTGGGGCCTGGGTTCGAACACTGCCATAGCAGATGGTAGAATCTGAATTCAATAAAATATGTGCAATTAAGAATCTGATGACAATCATGAATCCATTGTCAATTGTCATAAAAACCTATCTAATTCACTAATGTTCTTCCGGGAAGTAAATTACCATCCTTACCTGGTCTAACCTACATGTGACTCCAGACCCACAACAATGTGATTGACTCTGAACTGCCCCCTGGGCAATTAGGGGTGGGCAATAAATGCTGCCTAGCCAGGGACGCCCTCATCCTTTTACTGAATAATGTAACCACGGTTACAATTTCCAGACTGTCAGAGGGGAATTAGGAGTATGATGAGGAGAAACTTCTTTACTGAGAGAGTTGCTCACATTTGGAATTCACTGCATGGGAGAGTGGTGGAGAGGAATTATCCAGGGGGTTTTAGAAGAGAGCTGGATGTATATTTGAAGGTGATGAATTTAGAGGGCTAAGGAAATAGGGCTGGAGAATGCAACAATATGAGTAGCTCTTTCTGGAGCTGGTACAGACATGATGGGTTGAATGGCCTCCTTCTGTAGTGTAAAGTTCTATGATTATTGGAAAAACACATCTGGTTCACAAATGTCCTTTAGGGAAGGAGCCTGCCATCCTTACCTGGTCTGGCCTACATGTGACTGTAGACCCACAGAAATGTGTTTGACTCTTACCTGCCATTTGGACAATTAGGGATGGGCAATAAATGTCTGACCAGCAACTCCCTTATCCTGTAAATGGATAAAAACAAGCCGTGTGTCCAGGTAATTACTCTGATGTTCCACACTTCGCGATTGGTATCATCATATTAGTCATGGCATTGACTTCTGGTTCAAAAAATTGTTGTTGCACACAAATCTGCACTGCTGGTTGTAATATGAGAGGGGAACATAGCTAGACGGAGGACTTAGGGTGAAGCTGTTCCCATTTGTAAAAGCAAAAAGAACGAGAGCACGTAGATATGAACTGATACGCGAAAGAAGCAAGAGTGGTGTAGGGCAGAGTTTCCTCACAAAGCGAATAAATAGAGTATGGAATGCACTGCCTGGAAATGTTATTTTCATTCTTTCACAGGGTTAAGGCAACACTGGCTAGACAGCAATTATTGCCCATCCCCAATTGCCCAGAGGGCACTTAAGGATCATCCATATTTCCGTGGGTCTGAAGTCACATGTAGGCCAGACGAGGTAAGGGTGGCAGTTTCCTTCCTGAAAAGACATTTGTGCTGGAGACAGATTCAATTGAAACATTTGGAAGAGCATTGGATGATTGTAAGGGTAGAAATGGTGCGTTGAGATATGGGGATAGACATACACTATGTAATAAAACCAGTGCAGGTACAATGGGCTGAATGGCCTCTGTCTGTGCCCTCACAATCCTGTGAATGAAATACTGACATGGAATAGTTGTGCTGGAAAACCTGTTACTGTGCTGTAGGTAAATTGGATTTTCCAGTCAACTTGCCAGAGGAATTGGGGCTGGGGAGTAGGATGAGGTGAGTAGTTGACTGCTTGGATGCGGTCTCTAGAATGCACGCCAGGATGGGACTGCGTTGTGGGCCCTTATTGCCTACTTGACTGCAGCAGGCTATCCTGTATAGGAGCACATTCAACACTCTGCTCTCCATCACAATTTATTGACCTAAAAAAACTGCAACAGCTATTTTTCAGCTTACTTTTAGAAGATTGAGAGGGGTTTTGAAGGACGGCAGAACAAGACTGTAAGTTGAGAGATAATGGGAACTGCAGATGCTGGAGACTCCAAGATAATAAAATGTGAGGCTGGATGAACACAGCAGGCCAAGCAGCATCCCAGGAGCACAAAAGCTGACGTTTCGGGCCTAGACCCTTCATCAGAGAGGGGGATGGGGGGAGGGAACTGGAATAAATAGGGAGAGAGGGGGAGGCGGACCGAAGATGGAGAGCAAAGAAGATAGGTGGAGAGGGTGTAGGTGGGGAGGTAGGGAGGGGATAGGTCAGTCCAGGGAAGACGGACAGGTCAAGGAGGTGGGATGAGGTTAGTAGGTAGCTGGGGGTGCGGCTGGGGGTGGGAGGAAGGGATGGGTGAGAGGAAGAACAGGTTAGGGAGGCAGAGACAGGTTGGACTGGTTTTGGGATGCAGTGGGTGGGGGGGAAGAGCTGGGCTGGTTGTGTGGTGCAGTGGGGGGAGGGGATGAACTGGGCTGGTTTAGGGATGCAGTGGGGGAAGGGGAGATTTTGAAACTGGTGAAGTCCACATTGATACCATATGGCTGCAGGGTTCCCAGGCGGAATATGAGTTGCTGTTCCTGCAACCTTCGGGTGGCATCATTGTGGCAGTGCAGGAGGCCCATGATGGACATGTCATCAAGAGAATGGGAGGGGGAGTGGAAATGGTTTGTGACTGGGAGGTGCAGTTGTTTGTTGCGGACTGAGCGGAGGTGTTCTGCAAAGCGGTCCCCAAGCCTCCGCTTGGTTTCCCCAATGTAGAGAAAGCCGCACCGGGTACAGTGGATGCAGTATACCACATTGGCAGATGTGCAGGTGAACCTCTGCTTAATGTGGAATGTCATCTTGGGGCCTGGGATGGGGGTGAGGGAGGAGGTGTGGGGACAAGTGTAGCATTTCCTGCGGTTGCAGGGGAAGGTGCCGGGTGTGGTGGGGTTGGAGGGCAGTGTGGAGCGAACAAGGGAGTCACGGAGAGAGTGGTCTCTCCGGAAAGCAGACAGGGGTGGGGATGGAAAAATGACCGCTTTTGGGGACCGCTTTGCAGAACACCTCCGCTCAGTCCGCAACAAACAACTGCACCTCCCAGTCGCAAACCATTTCCACTCCCCCTCCCATTCTCTTGATGACATGTCCATCATGGGCCTCCTGCACTGCCACAATGATGCCACCCGAAGGTTGCAGGAACAGCAACTCATATTCCGCCTGGGAACCCTGCAGCCATATGGTATCAATGTGGACTTCACCAGTTTCAAAATCTCCCCTTCCCCCACTGCATCCCTAAACCAGCCCAGTTCATCCCCTCCCCCCACTGCACCACACAACCAGCCCAGCTCTTCCCCCCCACCCACTGCATCCCAAAACCAGTCCAACCTGTCTCTGCCTCCCTAACCGGTTCTTCCTCTCACCCATCCCTTCCTCCCACCCCCAGCCGCACCCCCAGCTACCTACTAACCTCATCCCACCTCCTTGACCTGTCCGTCTTCCCTGGACTGACCTATCCCCTCCCTACCTCCCCACCTACACCCTCTCCACCTATCTTCTTTGCTCTCCATCTTCGGTCCGCCTCCCCCTCTCTCCCTATTTATTCCAGTTCCCTCCCCCCATCCCCCTCTCTGATGAAGGGTCTAGGCCCGAAACGTCAGCTTTTGTGCTCCTGGGATGCTGCTTGGCCTGCTGTGTTCATCCAGCCTCACATTTTATTATCCAAGACTGTAAGTTCACTGGTTAGGGAGGCAGCTTTGAGCTCAGAGGGTCACAATTATGATGGGCTGAATGGTCCCTTTCTGCACTATAAAGGTGGTGTGATGCTGTGAACTGCCAACCTGCACGTTGAAATGTGAGAGATTTTCAAATGTAAAGGTCACAAACAAGTTGATAATTGGCACCTTTTGATATGTAAGCATGAGTTATATCAGCATTGGTTCCCAAAGAGAACAACCCAGTAATGTTATATTGTGATTCAAATGCAACAAATCAGTCATTCATTTAGAACATTTCCATCAACAAAAGTGCATAACATAATTCAATAGGAAATGTAACAAGAGGAATTCCCTATTTAGGTTGAGCTTTGTCGGTCTGCCTTTCTTGTACAATTAAATGCCAAGGGAGTCTGGTGATTGTGTTTCTCTTATATCTCACTTGCCATTGGATTCATTAACAGAGAATCACAGAATCCCCACAGAATCACACGAGCAAGTAAAACAATATTTACCAATGTTCAAACTCCCTGCAGTTTTACATTGTTCATCACTTGCATTATGATCCACTGAAAATAAAATGTAATAAAAACTGCTTCTTCATGGAGTGAATGGAGTGGAACGTTGTAATATCTCTTCTGCAATTTTGTGCCTACAGTTTGGATCAGAAAAAGATGGTTCAAAATAGCAATTCAAAGGTCACTTTATAAGTATTAGAAAATAGAACCTTGAAAGCCAATAAACTACTTGCTTGAAGTTTTTTTTGTTTGTGAGATGTGGATATTATTGGCTGGTACAACACTTATTGCCCAGAGGGCATTTAAGAGTCAACCACGTTATTGTAAATTTGGAGTCTCACAATGGGTGTTATTCAGCAGATTTCATAGCTTCAAGTACATCTGCAAACCAAACGGGATTTTGTAATAATCATGATTGAGCTAGCTTTTTAATTCCAGATTTTTTTCCAATTTGAATTCAAGTTTCTCAAGTGCCATCGCATGGGATTTAACTTACACCTCCAGGATATGAACCTGGAGTTCTGGATTACTAGCTCAGAGATGTTACTGCCTCCCCATATTTCCCCAAATTGTACTCTAGAAACATAGAACAGCTTCTTTTACACAGCAAGATGCCACACTAAATAAAGTGATGACCATATCATCTTCAGAGCAGCAGGAAGGCTGACGTTTCAGGCCGAGACCCTTCTTCAGAAACCCCAAAACGTCAGCCTTCCTGCTGCTCTGAAGATGATACGGTGATCACTTTATTTAGTGTGGCGTCTTGCTGTGTGAAAGAGGCTGTTCTATGTTTCTAGAGTACAATTTGGGGAAATATGGGGAGGCAGTAACATCTCTGAGCTAGTAATCCAGAACTCCAGGTTCATATCCTGGAGGTGTAAGTTAAATCCCATGCGACGGCACTTGAGAAACTTGAATTCAAATTGGAAAAAAATCTGGAATTAAAAAGCTAGCCCAATCATCATTGTTACAAAATCCCGTTTGGTTTGCAGATGTACTTGAAGCTATGAAATCTGCTGTCCTTACCCATTGTGAGACTCCAAATTTAGAATAATGTGGTTGACTCTTAAATGCCTTCTGGGCAATAAGTGTTGTACCAGCCAATAATATCCACATCTCACAAACAAATTTTAAAAAAAACTTCAAGCAAGTAGTTTATTGGCTTTCAAAGTTCTATTTTCTAATACTTACAAAGTGACCTTTGAATTGCTATTTTGAACCATCTTCTTCTGATCCAAACTGTAGGCACAAAATTGCAGAAGTGATATTACAACGTTCCACTCCATTCACTCCATGAAGAAGCAGTCTCTGTTACATTTTATTTTCAGTGGATCATAACGCAAGTGATGAACAATGTAAAACTGCAGGGAGTTTGAACATTGGTAAATATTGTTTTACTTGCTCGTGTGATTCTGTGGGGATTCTGTGATTCTCTGTGAATGAATCCAATGGCAAGAGAGATATAAGAGAAACATAGTCACCAGACTCCCTTGGCATTTAATTGTACAAAAAAGGCAAGTAGACAAAGCTGAATTAAGTGGGGAATTCCTCTTGTTACATTTCCCCCTATTGAATTGTGTCTAGGGCGGAAACGTCAGCTTTCCTGCTCCTCTGATGCTGCTTGCCCTGCTGTGCTCATCCAGCTCTCCGCCTTGTTATCTCAGATTCTTCAGCATCTGCAGTTCCTACTGTCCCTGATGACCAAATCACATGTTTTTGTGATCATCAGCTCAGTTGTACAGCATGAAAGCAGGTCCTTTGGCCAACCCGTCCATGTAGTCCAGGTTTCCTAACCAGAACTAATCACTGGGAAATGGGTCATGTTTGAAGGATAAGTGCTGAGTAGGACCTGGGATGGGCAGAAGGGTTGGAGGGGGTGTTGGTAGAACTTCTCAGCTCATTTTGTAATAATAATGCCGTATAATCTTTGATATCTACCTGAATGCGAAGATGGAGCCTCATTTGAACTTTTCGACCTAAAGCTGGCCCTCCAACAGTGCAGTATTCTCTTTGTACTGGAGTGAAGTCTGAATGAAATTTTGTACTTGAGAGTCTGCAGTGGGACATGAACAATTCAACTCGAGGTAAGAGTGCTCCATTTGGCAGGTTGATGCAATTTAATTACTCACTACACACATGAAGGATATTTGTGGCATCATAGCCCATTATCACTTAAGTGTTGCCGAATTCTCACTTTAGTTGTGTACAATTGAAATCCTATCCATGTGTTCGTGCTAATAAAAATGTTACCTTTTTAACAAGTAATATTGACAAGTGGAATTCTCATTTAAATAAATTATTTACTACACATCAAAATATTAATTTTACTTCTCTGCTAATTCAAGCGATGTTTACTTCACACAGTTCTATGTTCTAATTTTCTACAAATCCATCTTAGGGTGTTCCAAGGATGTATTTCCAAAGGCCCTCGCACAGCATTAGATCTCCTTTAACTAATATGCAGAGGTATGCTTCAATAATTAACATTCATTACTTGCATTACTTACCTCCGAAAACGGTTTTCTCTGCGGATCCTCAAGACCCTCCAACCTCTTCATGCCCCAACTCCTCACCGCTTGTTTCTATCTCCTTCCCTCAATCCACAAAACTGACAGCCCTGGCCGACCTATAGCCTCTACCTGCTCCTGCCCTACTGAACTCATCTCCACTTAACTTGAGATAATGGGAACTGCAGATGCTGGAGATTCCAAGATAATAAAATGTGAGGCTGGATGAACACAGCAGGCCAAGCAGCATCTCAGGAGCACAAAAGCTGACGTTTCGGGCCTAGACCCTTCATCAGAGAGGGGGATGGGGGGAGGGAACTGGAATAAATAGGGAGAGAGGGGGAGGCGGACCGAAGATGGAGAGTAAAGAAGATAGGTGGAGAGGGTGTAGGTGGGGAGGTAGGGAGGGGATAGGTCAGTCCAGGGAAGACGGACAGGTCAAGGAGGTGGGATGAGGTTAGTAGGTAGCTGGGGGTGCGGCTTGGGGTGGGAGGAAGGGATGGGTGAGAGGAAGAACCGGTTAGGGAGGCAGAGACAGGTTGGACTGGTTTTGGGATGCAGTGGGTGGGGGGGAAGAGCTGGGCTGGTTGTGTGGTGCAGTGGGGGGAGGGGATGAACTGGGCTGGTTTAGGGATGCAGTGGGGGAAGGGGAGATTTTGAAACTGGTGAAGTCCACATTGATACCATATGGCTGCAGGGTTCCCAGGCGGAATATGAGTTGCTGTTCCTGCAACCTTCGGGTGGCATCATTGTGGCAGTGCAGGAGGCCCATGATGGACATGTCATCAAGAGAATGGGAGGGGGAGTGGAAATGGTTTGCGACTGGGAGGTGCAGTTGTTTGTTGCGAACTGAGCGGAGGTGTTCTGCAAAGCGGTCCCCAAGCCTCCGCTTGGTTTCCCCAATGTAGAGGAAGCCGCACCGGGTACAGTGGATGCAGTATACCACATTGGCAGATGTGCAGGTGAACCTCTGCTTGATGTGGAATGTCATCTTGGGGCCTGGGATGGGGGTGAGGGAGGAGGTGTGGGGACAAGTGTAGCATTTCCTGCGGTTGCAGGGGAAGGTGCCGGGTGTGGTGGGGTTGGAGGGCAGTGTGGAGCGAACAAGGGAGTCACGGAGAGAGTGGTCTCTCCGGAAAGCAGACAGGGGAGGGGATGGAAAAATGTCTTGGGTGGTGGGGTCGGATTGTAAATGGCGGAAGTGTCGGAGGATAATGCGTTGTATCCGGAGGTTGGTAGGGTGGTGTGTGAGAACGAGGGGGATCCTCTTGGGGCGGTTGTGGCGGGGGCGGGGTGTGAGGGATGTGTCGCGGGAGATGCGGGAGACGCGGCCAAGGGCGTTCTCAATCACCGTGGGGGGAAAGTTGCGGTCCTTAAAGAACTTGGACATCTGGGATGTGCGGGAGTGGAATGTCTTATCGTGGGAGCAGATGCGGCGGAGGCGGAGGAATTGGGAATAGGGGATGGAATTTTTGCAGGAGGGTGGGTGGGAGGAGGTGTATTCTAGGTAGCTGTGGGAGTCGG
This sequence comes from Stegostoma tigrinum, assembly GCF_030684315.1. Taxonomy (NCBI): domain Eukaryota; kingdom Metazoa; phylum Chordata; class Chondrichthyes; order Orectolobiformes; family Stegostomatidae; genus Stegostoma; species Stegostoma tigrinum. The sequence continues at coordinate 93,105,556 of NC_081360.1, forward strand.
TGGGCTTGAAATGGACATCAGTTACAAGCTGGTTGCCTGAGATGGAGACTGAGAGGTCCAGGAAGGTGAGGGATGTGCTGGAGATGGCCCAGGTGAACTGAAGGTTGGGGTGGAAGGTGTTGGTGAAGTGGATGAACTGTTCGAGCTCCTCTGGGGAGCAAGAGGCGGCGCCGATACAGTCATCAATGTACCGGAGGAAGAGGTGGGGTTTGGGGCCTGTGTAGGTGCGGAAGATGGACTGTTCCACGTAACCTACAAAGAGGCAGGCATAGAAGTGGGAGGAGTCAAAAGAGATCTGTAGGAAGTGGGAGGAGTCCTCCCACTTCCTACAGACTAAGGGGGTGGCCATGGGCACCCGCATGGGCCCCAGCTATGCCTGCCTCTTTGTAGGTTACGTGGAACAGTCCATCTTCCGCACCTACACAGGCCCCAAACCCCACCTCTTCCTCCGGTACATTGATGACTGTATCGGCGCCGCCTCTTGCTCCCCAGAGGAGCTCGAACAGTTCATCCACTTCACCAACACCTTCCACCCCAACCTTCAGTTCACCTGGGCCATCTCCAGCACATCCCTCACCTTCCTGGACCTCTCAGTCTCCATCTCAGGCAACCAGCTTGTAACTGATGTCCATTTCAAGCCCACCGACTCCCACAGCTACCTAGAATACACCTCCTCCCACCCACCCTCCTGCAAAAATTCCATCCCCTATTCCCAATTCCTCCGCCTCCGCCGCATCTGCTCCCACGATAAGACATTCCACTCCCGTACATCCCAGATGTCCAAGTTCTTTAAGGACCGCAACTTTCCCCCCACGGTGATTGAGAACGCCCTTGACCGCGTCTCCCGCATCTCCCGCGACACATCCCTCACACCCCGCCCCCGCCACAACCGCCCCAAGAGGATCCCCCTCGTTCTCACACACCACCCTACCAACCTCCGGATACAACGCATTATCCTCCGACACTTCCGCCATTTACAATCCGACCCCACCACCCAAGACATTTTTCCATCCCCTCCCCTGTCTGCTTTCCGGAGAGACCACTCTCTCCGTGACTCCCTTGTTCGCTCCACACTGCCCTCCAACCCCACCACACCCGGCACCTTCCCCTGCAACCGCAGGAAATGCGACACTTGTCCCCACACCTCCTCCCTCACCCCCATCCCAGGCCCCAAGATGACATTCCACATTAAGCAGAGGTTCACCTGCACATCTGCCAATGTGGTATACTGCATCCACTGTACCCGGTGCGGCTTTCTCTACATTGGGGAAACCAAGCGGAGGTTTGGGGACCGCTTTGCAGAACACCTCCGCTCAGTTCGCAACAAACAACTGCACCTCCCAGTCGCAAACCATTTCCACTCCCCCTCCCATTCTCTTGATGACATGTCCATCATGGGCCTCCTGCACTGCCACAATGATGCCACCCGAAGGTTGCAGGAACAGCAACTCATATTCCGCCTGGGAACCCTGCAGCCATATGGTATCAATGTGGACTTCACCAGTTTCAAAATCTCCCCTTCCCCCACTGCATCCCTAAACCAGCCCAGTTCATCCCCTCCCCCCACTGCACCACACAACCAGCCCAGCTCTTCCCCCCCACCCACTGCATCCCAAAACCAGTCCAATCTGCCTCTGCCTCCCTAACCGGTTCTTCCTCTCACCCATCCCTTCCTCCCACCCCAAGCCGCACCCCCAGCTACCTACTAACCTCATCCCACCTCCTTGACCTGTCCGTCTTCCCTGGACTGACCTATCCCCTCCCTACCTCCCCACCTACACCCTCTCCACCTATCTTCTTTACTCTCCATCTTCGGTCCGCCTCCCCCTCTCTCCCTATTTATTCCAGTTCCCTCCCCCCATTCCCCTCTCTGATGAAGGGTCTAGGCCGGAAACGTCAGCTTTTGTGCTCCTGAGATGCTGCTTGGCCTGCTGTGTTCATCCAGCCTCACATTTTATTATCTTCCACTTAACTTGACTTTATTTTTGCCCCCGGTACAGGAATTCCCTGCATACATCTGCGGCACCACCCACGCCGTCCACCTCCTCCAAAACTTTCAGTTCTCTGGCCCCGTACACCTCATCTTCACGATGGACATCTAATCCCCGTACACTTGTATCCCCCGTGCGGATGACCTAAAAGGCCTCCGCTTCTTCCTGTCCCGCAGACCCAACCAGACCCCTCCACTAACACCCTCATCCTTGCTCTTAACAATTTCTCCTTTAACTCCTCCCAATTTCTACAGACTAAGTGGGTGCCCCTGGACACCTGTGTGGGCCCAAGCTATGCCTGCCTCTGTGTAAGTTACATGGAACAGTCCCTTTTCCGCCGTTACACAGGCCCCATTCTCCACCTCTTCCTCCACTACATTGATAATGTATTGGTGCTGCCTTGTGCTCCCATGAGGAGCTTGAATAGTTCATCAACCATGCAAACACCTTTCACCCCAACCTCAAATTCACCTGGACCATCTCTGATACCTCTCTCTCCTTACTGGGCCTTTCTGTCTCCATTTCCAGTAACTACTTCAAAACTGACATCTGCTTCAAGCCCACTGACTCCCACAGCTACCTGGGGGCTGCACCTCCTCTCACCCACAAATGTGTTTCCCTATTCCCAATTTAACCACCTCTGCCGCATCTGCTGCCAAGATGGAGCATTCCACTCCTGCTCATCCCATGTGTTCTCCTATTTTAAGGACTGTAACTAACCCCAGTGGTGATTTGAAAATGCCGTCAACCACAGGTCTTGCATTTTCCGCACTTCTGCACTCACATCCCCTCCCCGCAACAAAAATAAAGACAGAATCCTCCTTGTCCTCACATATCATCCCACCAACTTCCGCATTCAAGGTATCATTGTCTTCTGCCACCTACTATCCGACCCCATAACCAAAGAGATATTTCCCTCCCCAGCTCTATCTGCCTTTCATGGGGACTGCACTCTCCATGACTCCCTTGTCCGCTCCACACTCCCCACTACCCATGGCACCTTTCCCTTCAACCACAGGAAGTGCTGCACCTGCCCCTACACCTCCTCTCTCGCCTCCATTCAATGAACAAAACAAACCTTCCATATTAGACAGGGGTTCACCTGCACATCGTTCAACTTGGTCTACTGTATCCGCTGCTCCCGATATGGCCTCCTGTACATTGGAGGCTGTTTTGTCGAACATCTGCACTCTGTACACAACAAACAACAACACCTTCCGGTTGCCAACCAATTCAACTCCCCCTCCCACTCCTTGGGTGATATGTGCATCCTGGGCCTCCTCTAGTGTCACAATGACACCACCTGCAAACTGGAGGGGTAGCACCTCATAATCTGCCTCAGGACCCTACAGCCAGATGGCCTAAACATGGAATTCATCAGTTTTAAAATCTCCCCATTCCTGCCCTCATCCATGCCCAAGTCCTCCTCACATCCCTGCCCCCTTGACCTGACACAACCTGTCCATCTTCTCTTCCACCTGTCCGCCCCACCCATTCCACTGACCAATCCCCATCACTCCTGAACCAAACTCACCTATCACCATCCCACCTACCTTCCTCAGCCCCACCCTTCCTCTATTTATTTCTGAGCTCCCTTTCCCCTCCCCATATCTGAAAAAAAAAGGTCCTGACCTGAAATGTCAACTTTCCTGCTTCTCTGATGCTGCCTGACCTGCTCCAGCTCCACACTATTGTCTCTGACTCCAGCATTTGCAGTTCTTGCTATCTCTTACTTCAAGGTATATTGGCTTAAATAATACTATAAAACAGTAGGATTCTGCATCCAATGCAAATGCACATTTCCATAGTGCAGATTTTAATTGGTTTTCAAAATAGGCAATGGATATTATAGGACCGAACCATTCAAAGTTAGAATATGTGAGATTTAATTTATGATGTGTATTAAGTTGACAGGTCTGAGACATCTGCAGTGATGACAAGTGGCTTAAGTGTAAGAGTGATCAGCCAGGGTTTCCATTCCTGACCCTGTATTAAGTAAATCCTCCTGGTGCAAACAGGTCAAAATGTGCCCGTGGTAGAATATTCTCCAGAGGGTTCTTGTGGTGTCGCTGTTGCTGAACCAGAAGACCAGGGTTCAAATCCTAGTTGTTCCAGCGATGTGTAATACATTTCTGAACAGGCTGTTTAATAAAATATCAAGGCCAGTCTGCAGCCATTCACTAATCTCTGATATAAAGAGAAAGCACTTCTTCGACTGCAATCTGCAGCTGTTAGAGGGTATTCTGACAGAAGGCAGTTTACAATTGCCTGAATATGTGAGCAGTGGATGTACTTCTAGTCAGAGATGCCCCAGCTGTTAGCTGAGCAAGTGAGAAGAGACCATTTTTGCATTTTTCTTGTTTTCCTTGGAATGTTTGCTGCCACGTTTGTCCTGTGGTAAGAAATGGGGGATTTTAATTTTCTGTAGTTCTGTGTGGCACAACATATTAGGACCAATGTATGTGGAGCTTTTGAGTCTGAGGTTTGCTACAGTCACGCCTTTTCAACAAAGGAAGGATAAGACAGTAGCCCCGACACGGACCAGAAGGAGCACTCTCAGCACATCGGAAAGGCAAGCTCTGGAAGGACTGAGAAACGACAAGTACATCACAATACTACCAGCAGACAAAGGACGCATGACAGTAATACTAAATAAAAGGGACTACGTCTCCAAGGCACAGGCACTGCTAGGTGGCAAGAACACATACTGGCCAGTACAGACTGACCCGACACCGCAAGGAGGCAACAAAATCCTCCACACGCTAAGAAGACTCAAACAGACCCGACAGATCAACAAAACAGACTTCTCAAGAATGAAACCCAAAGGAACCAACATACCTCAATTCTACGGCGTCCTGAAAGCACACAAGCTGGAAGTACCCCTTAGACCCATAGTCTCCCTACTGGACACTCCATCACACAGATTAGCCAAGGAACTACAAAGGAGACTAAGGCATCTGGCCAACAAATCACCCAATTCAATTCACTCAGCCCAAGAATTCCTCAACTCCATCAAAGACATAAGGATAGATGATGAGAGGACCATGATATTGTTTTGACGTCACTGCCCTATTCACATCAATAGATCAGATAGGGTGGACAGTGAGAGACTTTTTCCTTAGATTGTGATGGCTAGCATGAGGGGACATAGCTTTAAATTGAGGGGGTGATAGATATAGGACGGATGTCAGAGGGAGGTTCTTTACTCAGAGAGTAGTAAGGGTGTCGAATGCCCTGGCTGCAACAGTGGTAGACTCACCAAGCTTAAGAGCATTTAAGTTGTCATTGGATAAACATGTGGATGATAATGGAGTAGTGTAGGTTACATGGGTTTCAGTTTGGTTTCACAGGTTGGCGCAACATTGAGGGCCGAAGGGCCTGTACTGCGTTATAATGTTCTGTGTTCTATGTTCTCTGTTATATGTTGTATGTTCTGTGTTCTACACCACTAACAACGGAAACAAGGACAGCACTATTAGAGCAAGAACAAGACCCCAGTGAAACCATGATAATAAAATGTGAGGCTGGATGAACACAGCAGGCCCAGCAGCATCTCAGGAGCACAAAAGCTGACGTTTCGGGCCTAGATCCTTCACACCACTTGACCTATGCCTCACCAACCATTTCACTTTCAAAGCCAAACATACAAACAGCTCATTGAGACACCCATACGATCACCTGTCTCTGGACTTATAGCCGAGGCAGTGATGCAAAAACTGGAAAGGACTGACCTTCTGCTAATCCAACCTAAACTATGGATATGCTACGTGGATGAGACCTTTGTCATCATTAAATGGTTCGAACTAGAGGAGACGCACAAACAAATAAACAACTTGCACCAGAATCAAATTCATCAGAGAGGAAGAGAAGAACAAACAGCTCCCATTCTTGTATGTAACGGTAGAGCACAAGCCACATGGGGAACTCCAAATGAAAGCACACAGGAAAGCCACACACACAGACAAGGTACTGAACTTCATTAGTTACCATCCCAACACACAGAAACGAAGCTGCGTGCGAACAGCATTTAAACGGGCAACAACATACATGAGCAGCACAGAACTACACCAAAAAGAAGACGAATACCTCTTCCAGGTTTTCAAAGATAATGGATATCCAAAAAAACTGGGCTAGAAAATGCTTAAAAGACACAAAAACACCAGGAAAATAACACACGCCCCGACACACTCATCACGCTATCTTACATCAGGAACACATCGGTACTAACCACAAGACTGCTACGACCGCTGGGCGTCAGAATGGCATACAAACCCACATCAACCCTACAACCACTGCTCACCCGAACCAAAGACCCACTTCCCACTATGGACAGGACCAGTGTTATCTTTCAGATTCCCTGCACAGACTGTAACAAACACTACATAGGACAAACAGGAAGGAAATTAACAACAAGGGTACAAACTAATAAATGTCAGCTTTTGTGCTCCTGAGATGCTGCTTGGCCTGCTGTGTTCATCCAGCTCCACACTTTGTTATCAAGGGTACACGAACATCACTTGGCCGCAAAAGGACAGAACCAATACTCACTCAACTCTCTCCACATGGATAAGGGGAACCCTCAATTCAATTGGGACAACACCAAGATCCTGGGACAAACAAAGCAGAGACAGGCACTGGAGTTCCTAGAAGCCAGGTACTCCATGGAGAAAGCCATCAACATGCACATAGAACTTGACCCCATATACGCTCCACTACGAAGGAAAATTGGAGGTGAGGTAATCAACCGACTCTAGAATTTAAAAACCAGGCCGGAAAACACAATGGTGCTTCATCGGAGGCTGCACTGATGATGTTACCCAGCAGGCTAATGAAACATCTGCAGAACAACGACGCACCAGCTCGGTGAGCCAACCATCCACAAAAGGATGGATAAACCAGTTACAATCTCATCAGTTTTATATTTGCCACTTCAACGCACCGTCTTGTTCTCTGTCTCAGGCTTGCTGCGGTGCTCCAGCAAAGCTCAGTGCAAGCTGGAAGAGCAGCACTTCATTTTCCGCCTGGGGACCCTTCAGCCGACGGGATGCAGGATTGAGTTCCACAGTTTTAGAGCTTGAGGCACCTTCTCCCAAGTTCTTTCCCCAAACCTCACATGGCAGGTCTTGTAATTACATGGTCTGCTATTACACACAGCCTATTGTTAGCCACTAACAGTTGCTATTATTAGCTTTTCATCCTCCTGGGCTGATTGTCATCCACTCCTTTGTCTGTCTAACTGCCTCTCTCTTTGGACTCTCCCTCCACATATTGGTGACTCCTCCTTATCTACTCACCCCACCCTATCTTCTCCATAAACACCAACTTGTTCCTTTCTACCATCAGTTTTGAGGAGGGGGTCACTGGAATTGCAACGTTAACTCTGATTTCTCTCCATAGATACTGCTAGACCTGAGCTTTTCCAACAAATTCTGTTTTGTTTCTGATTTCCAGCATCTGCTGTTTTTTTTCATTTTTTTTAGTTTAGCATTCATAATGGGCAAGCTTTGAGAAGGAATAGTCTGGGAGAAAATTAACGTCACTTGGACACACATGGACTAATACAGGAAAGGCAGCATGGACTTGTTAAAGTCAAATTTATATGACTGACTTAATTGACTTTTTTTGTTATAGAAAGAGTGGAGAAAGGCTACGCAAGAATGTGTGAATGCATTTTCAAAAGCCTTTTGCTAAACTCAGCCTAGAAGATGAAAGAGACATTGACAGCAAGGGTACCAAATGAGCTAGGCTTAGATCAGAGAGTTGATATGAACAAAACAGGCCAGGCAGCATCAGGGGGGCAGGAAAATTGACGTTTCGGGTCAGGAAGTTCAGAAAGTAGAGTCCTGACCAGAAATGTGAACTTTCCTGCTCCTCTGATGCTGCCTGGCCTGCTGTCTTCCTCAAGCTCCGCACTGCGTTATCTCTGACTCCAGCCTCGGCAGTTCTTACTATCTTTGAGTTACTATGAACAGCAGTCTTCTGACTGTGCAGTCAATATTCCAATCAGCACTCTTTCTGCTATACATATTTAACATATTTTATCAAGTTCAGGGCCCACATTTGACTTCTGCAGTTGACACAAAAAGTTGGAAATGCATTGAACAGTGAGGAAAGAAAAACTAATATCAGACTTCAGGAGTCTGGTGGAATGTGCAAATATATTGCAGATGAAATTCAGCATGGAGTTCACACGCAGGAGGAATGAAGAAAGACAATGCATTCGAATGAGAGCAAGTTATAAAGAAGCCACAAGAACAGAGTGACCTGGTGTGTTTGGGCAGAGGTTGGTGGGATGGTGGGGAGGAGCAGGCAGTGTTTGGCGTTTGAACACGTATGTTCGAAGGTGGGCGGAAATAGTCACGTGAAATACAAAAGTCACAAAGTCAAACTTTAGAAGGCTGTAACTGAGCCCCAGCTGGAATACTTTGTCTCCAATTCTGAGCATCGCAAGTTAGAAAATGTGAAGGATTATGACTTTGTCATTTTATGGATAGCTGGGCTTCTAATCTTTAGAGTGAATTTAATAGCGAAGTTTAAAATAATGAAGGATTGAAAGTAAATCAGTCAAAATACTTTTCATGACAGGAGGGGCCATAACCAGAGAGCACTGATTTAAGGCTAAGAGCAAAAGTATCACAGAGTGCCTCAGAAAATGCTATTCTGCTTTTCGAGTGTTTAGGATTTGGAAGGCAATGCCTGATAGGCAGACAGTTATAGATCCTGAACTCACTCTCCAACAGCTCTGCGAACATTACATGAACTGCAATGGTTCGAGAACTGTTCAAGGCTCATCAGCATTTTCTCAAGGGCAATCAAAGATGGGCAATAAAAGTCGGGCCTAGCCAGCAATGCTCATATCTCATGTATTAATCATAAGCAAAAAAAATTGTAGCTTGCAAAGGAGAATTGGGTACTTATTTGAAAGAGAAAGAATTGCAGAAATAAGGGAAAAGTGTAGGAGTGCCCACGGAACATTCTGTTACTTGACGGAAGATCTGCTATTTAGTTAGCCTTGTGAGCGACTACAGCCAGGGGCAATATTTTTACCCATTTGCAGCTTGCAGCTGAGCTGCATGGGGTCTTATCAGATGCAGAGATTTCAGCTCATTTTACTTTACTCCTTGCTAGTCCGGGGAAGGGAATATGTAGAAGCTTTTGTTGTGCTGTGGTATTGAACTTACTTAGAATTTAGACCACAGAGACCGACCAACTGATCCAAGCTGTTTCGGAAACTTTCCCTCCCTCCTCTTAAAACCCTGCCATTTCATGTAACCTTATCAGTGTATTCTGTAATTTATGTAACAGCTTGCCCTTGATGCATCAGTGGGGTGATTGAGATGAATAACAATTGGTAGTGTCCTGTTCCATATCAAACTAATAGTAATTAAATTTCTCACAGAGTCAAAGGGGTTTGCAGCACAGGAAAAGTCCCCTAAGCCCATTGAGTCTGCATCAGTCATAAACAAGCACCTGTTCTATTCTATAATTAAACTAATCCTATTTTCTAGCATTTGGCCCATGAACTTGTCTGCCTTGCCATCACAGGTGTACATTGAAATTCTTCTGAAATGTGATAAGAGTTTCTCCCTCAACTCCCCTTGCAGACAGTGAGTTCTAGATTTCCACCAACCTCTGAGTGAAAAAATCCACTCCTCATATCCCCTGTAAACCTCCTGTGCATTACCTGCCTTCTGGTCATTGATTCCTCCATTTAAGGGGCAAAGTTTCTTCCTGTCTACCATGTCTGTGTCCTTCATAATTTTCATACATGTCAATCATTCCCTTTCTCAGTCTCTTCTGTCTCTGCAGCTTATCCAATCTCTCTTCATAAACCCAGGCCAGCCAACATCTTGGTAGATCTCCTCTGCACTCACTCTAGGGCAACCACATCCCTCTTTATCATGTTGATCCAGAACTGCGCATAATACACTTGCTTTTGAATTTTCTCCTGGATTGATTAATTTTTTTAAAAAAGTTATTTGCACGAGTTGCCATTTCTTACACGATTATGTAAAATGCTATTTTTAACTTTTAAAAAAAATTTACTTTCCAACTAGTATCTTATGCATGTGAAGATGTTTCATAGTTAATTACGTCTTTTCAGAAGATGATTTCGAAACAATACGTGTCAGACTACCAATTAGGGAAGGTCCCCTGAACAGTCAGTGGAAGCTTGTTGATATTGTGGGGTTTTGCAACAGGAGGAGAAATAGAACAAGGAAGCCAGGGGTTTAGCAGGAGCTATGATGAGCAAGTTAAAAAAAAAGTTACAAGGATCTTACTTGAGTTTGAAGGAGATGTGAATGAAGTCAGATGTAAGATTAGTTTCACCTAGAAAAAGATTGTTCAAAGCAGTTGAGGGAATAAGTTATAATAGGAACTGCAGATACTGGAGAATCTGAGATAGCAAGGTGTGGAGCTGGATGAACACAGCAGGCAAAGCAGCATCATAGGAGGAGGAAAGCTGACGTTTTGGATCGAGACCATCCATTAGAAATGGCTGATGTCTCAATGGCAGTTAGAGATGAAGAGGTCAAGGGAGGGTAGGAGGTCTTGAGGTGGTATCCAGGAGGAGGGCTTATGTTGGAGGTGGGAGAAGGAGTCAGTAGTGGGAGGGTTAGGCTCATGGTTAAAGAGGTAAGTGTGGAGGCGAAGGCGGCGGAAAAACTGCTCAATGTCCAAACGTGACTGGTATTTGTTGATGTGTGGGTGGAGGTGTCAAAGGTGAGCCCCTTACTGAGGACAGTCAGGGGAGGGTCTGGGGGGATGGTGAAGACTCGGCAGGGTTCAACATTGCTGTCTCCTCTGCAGCTGCTGGCTGTGGGCGGAGTTGCGTCGGTGCCAGCGGTGGGCGGAGTTGCATTGGTGTCAGCGGTGGGCGGAGTTGCATTGGTGTCAGCGGTGGGCGAAGGTGCGTCAGTGGTGGATAGAGTTGCGACCGCGTTTGTGATGGGCGGAGCGGCATTGGCGGTGGGCGGAACGGGGTAGGTGGTGGCAGCAGCAGTGGTGACGGTAGTGTCTGTGGTGCTGTTCTCGGAAATGGAGGCGGTGGCTTCAGCAGCGATGGCGCTCGCTGTCCCGGAAGTGGTGTGCCCAGCAGTGGCGGATGTGTCGTCATCTGTGGGTTCACCGACAGTGGCCTCATGGCCACTGGCTCCGGGTACATTGTGGGGAAGATCCTGGGTACGGCTGGGGATTTGGGAGGTGGAGGAATCCCGTTTGGGTGGTGGGCACCTGTACGTTTACTGTGCTTAGGGTTTTTAGTGTCCAATAAAGCTGAGTAGAATTGTGAGTTCAGGTTGTGGATCCTACAAAGAATAAAAAACAGGAGAGGTCCTTTGTAGGTCTGGGAGAGGGAGGCTCTGAGCTGGGGCAGCCTGGATTGCAGTGCCTGGAGATGTCGGCGCCTGGCTGCGAGTGTGTGTTTCAGAAGTCGCAGGGAGAAGCGCTTCTGAAGGGTCTCAATGTTCTGGATGTTGAGGTGGTCAGGGTTGGGGCCAAATTGGGAAGGCTTGAATGTGGACTGTAGTCCATCGGGGATGATCTGGTTCCATAGGCAGGTACAAAGAAAGGTACTCCTGTTCCTGCTCCTAAGATGCTGCTTGGCCTGCTGTGTTCATCCAGCTCCACACCTAGTTATCTCGGATTCTCCAGCATCTGCATTTCCTGTTATCTCTGATACAATTTTAATGTCACTGTGAAGCCTCTTCCAGGGATGCCTGACCTGAAGAAGTTACCCTCCTCCCTCCGGACAAACCTCAGGGGATCTCTCTCCCACTGCAACTCGCTTGTAATCTCTTCAGCCTTGAAACTGCTGGACCATGTCCTGAAGCAAACCAGGTACCACAGCCACATCACCTTCCTCAGCACCTGCCTATGGAACCAGATCATCCCCAATGGACCACAGTCCACATTCAAGCCTTCCCAATTTGGCCCCAACCGTGACCACATCTCCATTCAGGACATTGAGACCCTTCAGAAGCGTTTCTCCCTGCGACTCCTGAAACACACACTCGCAGCCATGCGCCGGCATCTCCAGGCACTGCAATCCAGGCTGCTCCAGCTCAGAGCCTGCCTCTCCCAGACCTGCAAAGGACCTCTCCTGTTTTTTATTCTTTGTAGGATCCACAACCTGAACTCACAATTCTACTCAGCTTTATTGGGCACTAAAACCCCTAAGCACAGTAAACTTACTGGTGCCCAACACCCAAACGGGATTTCTCCACCTCCCAAATCCCCAGCCGTACCCAGGACCTTCCCCACAATTTACCCGGCGCCATTGGCCATGAGGCCACTGTCGGAGAACCCTCAGATGACAATACATCCGCCACTGCTGGGCACACCACTTCCGGGACAGCGAACGCCATTGCTGCTGAAACCACCGCCTCCATTTCCGAGAACAGCACCCCAGCCACAACCGTCACCGCTGTTGTCGCTGCCTACCCCGCTCCGCCTACTGCCGACTCCGCTGCACCCATCACGGACGCGGTCGCAACTCCATCCACCGCCGACGCAACTCTGCCCACAGTTGACACCGACGCAACTCTGCCCACGCCTGACGCTGGCGGAACTCCACCCACCACTGCCACGCAACCGTGCCCACCTCCGCCGACATCGCTCCACCCACAGCCTGTGCAGCCAACAGCTGCAGAGGAGACAGCAACATTGAGTCCTGCTGAGTCTTCACCATCCCCCCAGACCTCTCCCTTGCTGATGACGAATGGTCAGTCCTCAGTAAGGGTCTCACCTTTGTTCCCCTGCACCCACACATCAATGAATACCAGTCACATTTGGACATTGAGAAGTTTTTCTGCCGCTTTTGCCTCCACGCTTACTTCTCTAACTGGGAGCCCAACCCTCCCTCCACTGACTCCTTCTCCCACCTCCAACACAAGTCTTCTTCCTGGACACCGCCCCAAGGCCTCCTACCCGCCTTGATCTCTTCATCTCCAACTGTCGAGGGAATAAGTTCGTTCACTGTAGCAGTTTATTTTGTGAAATTTTCTAGACCGGGGTGTTTTGTGGGGATTTTACAGGTTATTTTCAGATTATTACTGAGCAAGTCTAAATTCTCAGTGGTGTGAGTAGTCAAGGAAAAAGTAGATGCAACTCATAGGGTCAGAATTGTTTAGAAATGGTTAAATCAATCTACAGATTTGAAAAGGAAGGAAAATGTACCTGGATTTTGATCAGCTGTAATGTGATGGTGTCAAGAAGCTGATGGAATTTTCATTTCCCACTGTTTGAAATATTTTGAACTGTGTTATATGTAGGTACATTGCTTTACTTTATATTACTTTCCTTTCTTCTGTGTTACAAATCTCTTTTATTGCTAAAATCAAATTAGCACACAGGAATGTTCATGTTTCAGTGAAAGACTGCCATGTTAATTTAATAAAAAATAAAATATGACCTATCAAACTAGGTTTTATTCTGGGATCTAACCTAATCAGCAGCTTGACTTGTAATACACAGGAGAATCCATTCTCTGCACTTAGTCTAACAAAACCCATTCATAATTATTCAATCGAAATTATGTTACTTCTGAAACTGTTCTTTTTCACTGTATAGGAATTTGTACATAGTTATAAACAAAGCTCATGGAATCACTCAGGATGGTGCACAAGGAAGCTACATAAAATATCTGGATCATTAAGTCTTGGGAATGGTAGCCTCTGAGCCTGAACTTGCGAGCAATTCATTTCACAGTAAAGTTCTGTCATTCCCATTCTCTGAATTATTCTGAAGAAGCAGTCGAGTCAGAGAATAGAACTGACTGGAGAGAAATCTTATGAAAACAGAGGGAATTACTGCGAGGAGGGTTGTTTCACTTCGAGGAGTACCAGTGCATTTTTAGAAACATTCAGCCGTGGGATGTGGACGTCCCTGGCTGAACCACAGTTTATTGTCCATCCCTTGTCGTCACTTGATCCGAGCTTGCTAGGGCCATTTCAATGAGCAGTTAATGGGCAGCCATGTTGCTGTGGGTCTAAAATCCCATGTTGGCCAGGCCTGGTAAAGATTGTTGATTTCTGTCCCTGAAGGATATTCGTGAGTCAGATAGATCTATACAAGAATCAGCAATAGTCATTTAAAAGCAAAATACTAAAACTGCTGGAAATCTAATACAAGCCCGGAGAATACTAGAGAAACTCAGCTGGTCTGGCAGCATCTGTGGCAAAAGATACAGAGTTAATGTTTTGAGTTAATTATTCCTTTTCTTCAGAACTCCTGAAGAAGAGTCATGCAAGACTCAAAGTGTTAATTCTATTTCTCTCTCCAAAGATGTTGCCAGACCAACTGACAATAGTTGCATGGCTGCCAGTAGGCTGGTTTGAACTTCCAAATTTTCATTAATTCAGTTTTAACACTCTGCCATGATGGAATTTGAACTCCTATCCCAGAGACTGCTCATCCACTGATACCCTTCCTTACCCCAAAGTATTTAAGCTGACTTTGTGCCCTTCTGCATTTAACCAAAGAAACAGGAGGAGATTATACATTCCCTTTTCTGCTATCAAATGAGATCATAACTGATCCATGAGCTCCAATGTCAGACATCCAGTTCCTCTTGTCCCTTAATGTCCGTGGTCAGCAAAAATCACCTCAGTTTTAAAGTTACAAACTGATCTTGAATAAATTGCAGAAAGAGATGTGTTTTGATGTGCTTTCTCATTTTGATCTGGAAATGCCTGACTCTTAAGTTTTTTGAAACTCCGTATAAGTTCTGGATTCTCAGTGAAAAGTGTGTTTTGTGGTTGTGTGTGTGTGTGTGTGTGTGGTTAACACGTGATATATAAAATGACATATCACCACGTTTTTACATTTATCACTGTGTTCCCAGCTGGACTCCGATTAAAGCATAATGAGAACAGTGTAAAACTGACCAAGGAAATTGATTCAATCTCATGCACTCGGTACTCACATCTGCTTTCTTACCTACAAGTGGGATTGAGTATGTTCAATCTAAGTACTTTGGAGAAATATTGTTTGGAGTTGTGTGTATTTCAGGGTCTTTTCTCTGACAGATATTTGTGACCCCTTAGGTTTATTTTGAGAAATCAACAGGTTTGTTGGTCATTTTATTTCTGGGGCTGAAAGTTATCAATTTGTTTGAAGTAAGTTTTGAATTTTCAATGTTTAGATTGTTTATCTATTACACCACCATTTTCTATCTATTTATATGTGCAATTCTGTTACTGAGGAAGTCCAGAAAATTGTGAAAAGACACAGGAAGGGTAAAGTTGGCATTGTCTTACCAGATCATAGGACTGCTCGCTCATTGGAAAGAACTAACTGGTAGAGCTTTAACCTGAGGGTCATCACGCCTGAGCTGACGGGAGAGGTTAGGAAGGACAATCCTTTGTGGTATTCTTAGCTAATGTGGGAATTGAACCCATGCTGTTAGTGTCATTCTTTGTTGGAGGAGGCGATGGCCTCGTGGTATTATCGCTGGATTCTTGACCCAGTTCATGTTCTGGGGACCTGGGTTTGAATCCTGCCACGGCAGATGGTGACATTTGAATTCAATAAATATCTGGAAGTAAGAGTTGAATGACTGTGAAACATCGGGCTCACTGATGTCTTTTAGTTAAGGAAACTGCCATCCTTACCTGGTCACAGCAATGTGGTTGATTCTGCACCGCCCTCTGGGCAATTAGGGATGGGCGATAAACACTGTCTAGCCTTTGACACACTCATCCTGTGAATGAATAAAATAAAAAGCCACCTACCCAATTGATCACTTAACAGAAGAACAGCCAATGAAATGGATACTTGAAAAATGCAAAATTTGAAGACTTCTCTATCAATTGAATTAAAGGGGAGTACCTCATATGATCATTTTTCTGTTTAACTTAAAGAATTCTGTGGAATATTTTGTTTTTTGATCAAAGTATGGCGCTGGTATAAAAATAGGTCAGTGGAACACTCTCCAACACTGCAGATGGGGTATGTCCACTGATCTTGTGACCGTCAATCAGTTACCTGTTGGGCTAAAAACTGGGGGGAATGGGAGAGAAGGGCCACCTCCCAGGATTAAGGTGCCTGTCTACCTGAAGCTGCTGCCCAATCAGAGGCTTTCTGCCAACATGATCCACAATCACACATCCGAGGCTAGGTCGGCAACACATCAATGCAAAAGGAAAAACAATCAGCCAAAGACTGACAGAAAAAGTGAGCAGACAGGGTTAGATGCAGGAATAAAGTAACAGGATCACAGGAAAAAGAAAGCATTGCTAGGGAAGAGAATTAGATTAAGGAATGTCAAATAACCCTTTGAAACATCAGGACTGAAGTGTAATTTGATGTGGACATCAGAAAGATTGATAAATCAGCTGAACAGACCTTGTTTGAATTGAAAAGTGGTAGCTTTATATTTACTGTCCTACCAGACAGGGTTCAAAGTGTAGGGAGACAGGAAACTGTCACTACCAGATTATTGATTAGTTTTAATTCATATTCTTTCGATGGACTGTGTGAGTGTAAAAGGAAGTGACAGTACATTGTGCACTTCACAAATGCGAGATGATGCATTATGGAAGATCCAATTCAAGAGCGAACTCTACGGTAAATGGAAAAGCCCTGGGGAAAATTGATACACAGTGAGATATGGCTGTTCAGGTCCATTGTACCCTGAAGTGGCAACACAGGTAGATAGAGTGGTCAAGAAGGCATATGGCATGCTTTCATTCATCGGACTGTGTATTGAGTACAAGAGTTGGCAGGTCATGTTGCAGTTGTATAGGACTTTGGTTCAGCCGCATTTGGAATACTGCGTACAGTTCTGGTCGCCACATTACCGAAAGGATGTGGATGCTTTGGAGAGGGTGCAGAGGAGGTTTACCAGGATGCTGCCTGGTATGAAGGGCGCTAGCTATGAAGAAAGGTTGAGTAGAAAAGGATTATTTATTATTAGAAAGACAGAGGTTGGGGGGGGGACATGATTGAGGTCTACAAAATCATGAGGGGTATAGTCAGGGTGGATAGCAAGAAGCTTTTTCCCAGGGTGGGGGACTCAATTACTAGCGGTCATGATTTCAAGGTGAGGGGAAAAATTTAAGAGAGGTATACATGGAAAGTTCTTTATGCAGAGAGTGGTGGGTGCCTGGAACGCGTTGCCAGCGGAGGTGGTAGAGGCGGGCACGATAGTGCCATTTAAGATGGATATAGACAGATACATGAATGCGTGGGGAGCAGAGGGATACAGATCTTTGGAAAATAGGCGACACGTTTAGATAGAGGAAATGGATCGGCGCAGGCTTGGAGGGCCGAAGGGCCTGTTCCTGTGCTGCAATTTTCTTTGTTCTTTTTACTGTTGGGCAGGTAGTGGCATCATTCAAATGACAGACCCACAACTGGCTAATCTCGGCTCTAATGGTCAGCCTTGAGACTGCCTATTGAAATCCCTGACTGTTTGACAATGTAGTTCATCAGTCTTACCCCATCCTACGTAATGATCTAATTGAGATTGAAGAATGAGATTGGTATTCATTTCACACTTTAAGTTAATTCTGCATTTTTGAAGTCAGACAATTAGTGTTGAGACAGTGAAATAGGTGGCCTGTTCTGTTTGTCAGTCAAATAACTGGTCAGCCACTGAGCACGTTTTGGAGACACCATCTTAA
This sequence comes from Stegostoma tigrinum, assembly GCF_030684315.1. NCBI lineage: Eukaryota > Metazoa > Chordata > Chondrichthyes > Orectolobiformes > Stegostomatidae > Stegostoma > Stegostoma tigrinum. The sequence goes on from NC_081360.1 coordinate 93,123,173, forward strand.
AAGGTCAAGTTGTGATAATCTAACACAAATATGGTTTATCTCATTAGGTGTAGATTATGACTAGCTGTTTTCTTTTCCGTGTAAAAGTGAAATTGCATATTATGAAATAGATCTAGTTGAATGGCCCTTATGTGCACAGCAGTGATTGCTTTAATTGTTCATTACACGACACTTCCTCAGCCCATTAAACTTGCCTAGCTTTGTGAAGAATAAATGGCCTCAAATTCTGTTAAAGAACTATTTGTCAGGCATCTGTTCAATTAAAGGTTCTAAATTATAAGCAAGGAATATAAATTCATTTAGAAGCAGCGTAAACACACATACAAATCCCAATATGGTGCACCTTAAAGCATATTGATAGGCTATTAAATTTTTAATCATGGCTTTTCCAGTAGCTAATTAAGTGGTGCTGGCTCCATTCTCAGTCCCTTTTCTACATTGAATTAACTGTTTTTAGTCTTGGTGACTTGGTAATTATATCCATTGCAAGGCACCAGGAGGCAATGTAACAGAGTTGTTGATTGCTAATGTAAGAGTGAGATTAGGATATTCATCTCAATTGTCATGCACAGGAAATTCAGCAGATCCTGACCAATGGGTGAGGCATTGAAATGCGTAATTAACCTATGTCTTTTGCTTTCAACACAGGCAAGTCACAATTTTCTTGCTTTCTCGTGAAGTGCATCGTAATTGCTGTGCAGCTGTTGCTAAACGCTACATCAGGGTGCTCGGCTTCTTTATTCCAAGGCCTCAAAACTGGATTGCACTGCTGAAAGCCTTCTTGTAGCTCAAGCTGTGGACTGGTGATGCTAAAATTGGTTACGCAGAGAGTGTGTATTTTATTCGTTGGAAGGATATGAGCATCACTGGCTAGGCCAGCATTTAGTGCACCTTCCTTAATTGACCTTGAGAAAACGCCTCCTTGATCTGCTGCCATCCAGCATGTGCATGTACATATAGTGCTGTGGGGAATTCCAGGATTTTGACCATGCTGACAGTGAAGGAGTGGTGACATGTTTCCAAGTAAGGATTGTATGTGGCCTGGAATGGAACTTACAGGACAAGGTGCTTCATAACTGGATGTGGCTGAACCAATGGATGAGCACTTGAGATGATGGTTGCCTTGTATCTAACGGTCTTTCTTGTGTTGCACTATCCAGAGTGCAGGAAGTGCTTATGTCTATGTGGGAGTGTAGTTACATGCCCAAGTGTGATGCAGCATCTGATGGTGGACATCTCAGCTTCCACTGCAACAGCCTAGTATCTGGCTGCTGTAGTGCAGCTTCAGATTTGAGTTATGTCAGCGAGGCCAAGCAAGCGTGCTTTAAAAAATATTTGACACAAGAAGCGAGAGATAATCAAAGAAGTTTGTGAAGGGGATCAACAGCTCGGGGTATATTTCTGCAACTGTGCATTCCAAAGAGAAGTGTCTTCTGTACGACATCAACATGGACAAAAAGAGCTGTTTTATATTTCCATTAAACATAGGAAACAGAGACCCAAAGAGCATTGAACAGAATACTATTAAGTTTTAAAGGAGATGGCTCCAAAGCTACACCTTATAAAAACTGGAAATGTAAAACTGTCATGATTTTGATTTCATGGGAAAGAATGAGTTACAATGTGAATGTGGTGCAGTACGTTTGTTTGATTTTATTGTCACGTGCATCAAAGTGCAGTGAAAAGCTTTGTTTACGAGCGGTACAGGCAGATCATAGTAAGCAAGGATGTACAGATCAAAAAGACTTAGACAAAGGCATACAGGTTAAGTTGCACAGGGTGTGCACTAGACAAGATTAATGTGAGCAAGATCAGCATTATTTGAGGCTAGAGAGTCCATTCATCAATCTGATAACAGCCAGGAAGAGGCTGTTCCTGAACCTGCTCGTGCAGGTGTTCGGGCGTCTGTATCTGCTGCCTGATGGATGAGGTTATAGGTCATGCCAAATTTTCTGAGCCACCCCAGTGGAAGAAAAGGTGCTGTTGTGTCTTCTTAACTGTTGCATTTACATGGGAAGCCCAGGACAGGTCATTGGTTATCGTCACTCTGATTAACTTGGTGTTCTTTACTCTCTCAACCATAGTTCTGTTGATGTAGATGGGGGCATGTACTCCTCTTTTCGTTCTAAAGTCAACGATCAGTTCTTTAGTTTTGCCGATGCTGAGAGAGAGGTTGTTCTCTACATCACCAAGCCCTCCATCTCCCTTGGAACAAAGATGAAACAGCAAAAGTTTCAGAGGAACATTGATTGCAGCTGTGTTGAAAAAAAGCATTATGATAGGGAGAGATGCCAGAGAATAGAAGTGATGAAAGGATTATTTTTCAGAATACGAACATTCTCTTACATCCATTTCTAGAATGCAGCAGATACTGGGGCAGCCTGACCAGACGTGGGATCTGTAGTAGAGTCTTTGACAGACTTGCATTTTATGGAAAAATGTTAAGATTTGTTCTGAGGGCCAGAAGTGTTAGCATGAAAGAGAAAATAGAATTGCCTGAAGGCAGCTTTAAGCAATGGAGAGAATAAGGGAATTCCATAGTGGACAGACCATTTATGAAACTCAAAAATGTCAATGGAAGAAGGGGTCACATCTAAGGTATCAAAAGTAAGGAGTCATCATCAGATTTTCTCAGAGACGTGAAGGAACTGCTGCTCTGAAGACGTGCAAGGCAATTTACAATACCCTTCAAACTCCAAAGACTGCTCTTCGTTGTGTAATCTCCGCAGCATCACTTGCATTTAAGGATGTAAAGCAAAATAGTTTGGGAGTGCATGATATCTAAAGCATCCTAATGAAGAATCTCACTGACAATGCTGTAAAATATTTGAAGTAGTGACCCCACGTTGGTTACTTTAAGAGTTCCAGCACTTTTTCTGCCTTTGTCATTCTTCCCCTTTTGGGGGCAGCATGGTGGCGCAGTGGTTAGCACTGCTGTCTCACAGTGCCAGAGACTCGGGTTCGATCCCATCCTCGGGTGACTGTCTGCGTGGAGTTTGCATATTCTCCCCATGTCTGCACCCTCTGGGTGCTCTGGTTTCCTTGCACAGTCCAAAGACATGCAAGGTAGGTGAATTGGCCATGCTAAATTGCACGTAGAACATAGAACATAGAACAGTACAGCACAGAACAGGCCCTTCAGCCCACGATATTGTGCCAACCATTGATCCTTCTGTATGCGTCCTCAAATTTCTGTGACCGTATGCATGGCCAGCAGTCTCTTAATTGTCCCCAATGACCTTGCTTCCACAACTGCTGCTGGCAACGCATTCCATGCTCTCACAACTCTCTGTGTAAAGAACCCACCTCTGACATCCCCTCTATACTTTCCTCCAACCAGCTTAAAACTATGACCCCTCGTGTTAGCCTTTTCTGCCCTGGGAAATAGTCTCTGGCTATCAACGCCTCTCATTATCTTGTATACCTCAATTAGGTCTCCTCTCCTCCTCCTTTTCTCCAATGAAAAAAGTCTGAGCTCAGTCAACCTCTCTTCATAAGATAAGCCCTCCAGTCCAGGCAGCATCCTGGTAAACCTCCTCTGAACACTCTCCAAAGCATCCACATCTTTCCTATAATAGGGCAACCAGAACTGGACGCAGTATTCCAAGTGCAAAGTTTTATAGAGCTGCAACAAGATCTCACGACTCTTAAACTCAATCCCCCTGCTAATGAAAGCCAAAACACCATATGCTTTCTTAACAACCCTGTCCACTTGGGTGGCCATTTTAAGGGATCTATGTATCTGCACCCCAAGATCCCTCTGTTCCTCCACACTGCCAAGAATCCTATCCTTAATCCTGTACTCAGCTTTCAAATTCGACCTTCCAAAATGCATCACCTCGCATTTATCCAGGTTGAACTCCATCTGCCACCTCTCAGCCCATCTCTGCATCCTGTCAATGTCCCGCTGCAGCCTACAACAGCCCTCTATACTGTCAACGACACCTCCAACCTTTGTGTCGTCTGCAAACTTGCTGACCCATCCTTCAATCCCCTCATCCAAGTCAGTAATAAAAATTACAAACAGTAGAGGCCCAAGGACAGAGCCCTGTGGAACACCACTCACCACTGACTTCCAGGCAGAATATTTTCCTTCTACTACCACTCGCTGTCTTCCGTTGGCCAGCCAGTTCTGTATCCAGACAGCTAAGTTCCCCTGTATCCCATTCCTCCTGACCTTCTGAATGAGCCTACCATGGGGAGCCTTATCAAATGCCTTGCTGAAGTCCATATACACCACATCCACAGCTCGACCCTCATCAACTTTTCTATTCACATCCTCAAAGAACTCGATAAGGTTTGTGAGGCATGACCTGCCCCTCTCAAAGCCGTGTTGACTGTATTTAATCAAGCCATGCTCTTCCAGAGGGTCATAAATCCTATCCCTCAGAATCCTTTCTAACACCTTGCAGACGACAGACGTGAGACTTACTGGTCTGTAATTGCTGGGGGTTTCCCTATTTCCTTTCTTGAAGAGAGGAATTACATTTGCCTCTCTCCAGTCCTCAGGTACGACTCCAGTGGAGAGCGAGGATGCAAAGATCTTCGCAAGTGGCGAAGCAATTGCATTTCTCGCTTCCCAAAGCAGCCGAGGACAAATCTGGTCCGGCCTGGCGACTTGTCAATCTTAATGTTTGACAAAATTTTCAGCACATCAGCTTCCTCTATCCATTCCAGCATGCACACCTGCTCTTCAAAGGTTTCATTCACTACAAAGTGTTCAGGGAAGTGTAGATTAGGCGGGTTTATAGGGGAAATGGTTGTATTCATACAGGGGATGTGGCATTGCTGGCTATTGCCCATCTTTGTCAAAGGTGGTGAGCTGCTTTCTTAAGCATTTTGGCGTAAGTGGCGTCGCAATGCCCTAATGGGGTGAAATGTAGTATGAAATGTGAAGTAGTAGAAATTGATCTTGAAATAGAATAAGGGGGATAATGCAGTCATGTAATTAGAGGGTGCAACTAGGAATGAAGTGGTTGTGTTCGTCGCGAAAAGGCAATTATTATCAGACGAAAGCAATACTTGGATATCTATTATACTTTTCCTTCTGACATTCCACATTTCTCTTAAGATTCTGCAGGCTGGTGGAATGTATTCTGCTAAAACCCCTGGCTTTGAGACCGCACTGGAGTATTGCATTCTGTTATGGTGCCCATACTTGAGGGATGTAGTTGCAGGTCAGAGGAGGTTTGCTCGAGTAATTTCAGGATTTGAAGAGTTTCCCTAATAAAGTGAGATTCAGCAGTTAGGCCTTTACTTCCTAGAGTTGCGAAGGCTGAGAAGAGATCTAATTGAGATATACAAGTTACTAAAAAGGAATGACAAAACAGACATAGATAGGATGTTAATTTTTGTTGGGTGAATTAAAATGAGAGGTCATTGTTTTAAAATAAGGGGTAACAAATTTAAAACAGGGACGAGGAGAAATCACTTCTCTGAAAGGGTCACGATTCTATGGAATTCAGTACTCCAGAGTGCGGTAGATGATGGCACATTGAGTACATTTAAGGAGGAAATCGACTGATTTTTAATTAGCAATGGCTTGAAGGGTTATGGAGAGTGAGAAGGAAAGTGGAGCTGAGGTGAGATCAGCTATGAATCTAATGAGCAGAGCAGACTCGAGGGGCTGAATGGCCTATTCCTGCTCCTAGATCTTATGTTCTTATGTTATTGATGACGGTAGAGAGGCTTTGGGGAGTTCAGAGATGAGTTCAGCCTCAAAAGCGACACTACTGATATGGTTGCATTTTTTTCACATAATACCTTTTCTAAATGTGTAATTTCCAACTGTGAGCCGCAGTCCCAGACCCTCCCTTGTGCTAATAGCAAGGATGTGACATTAAATCGAGAACATAAACTGGATAAAACGCTATTGTCCTGTCGAGCCCTAATGTGCCTGCTTTGAGTTACTGAGTTTGTAAAGGATGTATACCATTCCTTTGTTCTTGAGTAACCTTCTGAATTGATCATATCATTGTTTCAGTGTGATATATTCATATTTTATAATGATACCAGCTGCAATGAGAAAAGGAGAAAGAAAGGTGAAGAAGAGAAAAAGCCATTGCATCTGCCAAATTCCAAATACTGTTCCAAATAATGCGCTATTCCTCAACCAATTCCAACAACAACAAGCCAAAACAAGGTCCCTTTTGGTGCTTTACAACATGTCCTGCAATCAATATCTCATTGATCATCTGGAGGGCCATTCGAGGCCCCCTAGGTCATTGTATCTGCCCTGTTTCTTTGAATGACCTGTCAAACTACTTCTGCTCTTCATATAATTCCCCATATCTCCAATGTATGAATGATCAATGATTTATTTACTGTCACTTGCATTTTACAGTAAATAACACAGTAAAATACAGTCAAAAGCTTCAACAGTGACCACAATCTGGTGCCAGTTGGATAGTTTAAGAATAGTAAGGATAAGGGATACAACTGAAGCAGAATAGTTTAAGAATGCTGCCAGATCAGGCCGCTGCCGCTGTCTCACCAAAAGTCTTGCTCCGGCCCGCCCTCCTCTGAGATGTCACCATCTCTGAGCACTGAGAGAGCTTCGCTGCTGCCACCCCCGAATGTCCGTGGGGCATCCCCACTGCCACTGCCATGTATGCCTCCAGTTGCTGGGAGGGAGCTGCGTTGGCTGCTGCCCCGATCCCTGGGCTGGAGTCACCGTTCAGCACACAACCTACTCTAGCTGCCATGCAGATTTTACCAACTAACATGCTGCAAAAGGCTGTAAAGAGAAGGATTAAAATAAAACGAAGAAAAATAAGCAGAAGTAAAAAGAGAAAGAAAAGAAATAAAGCGTGGAGAATAATTAATTCAAAAAAAATTACATCAGTGCATTTATCTATCAGTGGACTAGAGTTTTACAGGTAAGGTATTTCAGGTAATTTGCTCAGTTGGGTGTTGTTTTAGAAGGTTCAAACAAGTTAAAAATAAGTGGGAAATACTTATTTTGAAATAGTGCTAATACAAATGTATAAATTCTTTGTGAAGGCTTTTGCAGCTGATTTTTATTTCCTGACATTTAAGCAGACGAGCACGCAGTCATTGTCGGAAAGCTGTAATCAAGGTAGCAAGGCAGATCTTGTCTTTGGCAATTCAGAATCTGACAGTTTGCTAAAAAAGCACTCTTCAAAATTTCACTGGCTAAGGCCATTTTGTGGCTGGACCAGAGTAAGTGCAGGTGAAGGAGGCAGCTCTGTCAATTTCAATTTATCTATTGAGGTACAAAAATTTTCCATCTGACTGTCATATCGTTTAAATGGATCTTAACACCTAAGATACAGCATTGAAAGTACAACACTGATTCAAATGCTGCTGACACTTTGAAGTTCTTTCTCACGTAAATTGAACATTAACATCAGCTCTCGGACCTATTCTTGTTACTTATGTAGAAATAATATGCAGGACAATTTTTATTTGTATCAGTAAGTTCCCACTCTGTATCACCTCCCTTACAGATAAGAACCCTCAAGTTTGGAAAAGGCCATTCAGCCAATCAAGTCCATCCTGACCCTCTGAGGACCATCCCACCCAGACCCACACCCCTATTCCTGTAACCCTTTCCATGGCTAAACCACCTCACCTGCACACTTATCATGGCTAATCTACCTAACCTGCAAATGTTTGGACTGTGGGAAGAAAGCAGAGCACCCGGAGAAAACCCACACAGACCCGGGGAGAAAGTGCAGGCTCCATACAGACAGTTACCCACAGGTTGGAGTTGAACTCAGGCCCTGTGAGGCAGCAGTGCTAACTGCTGAACCACCATGCTGCCCAAGAAGTGTTGAAGTTTCTCATCTGACCTCATCATTTAGCCCTTTTTTAATCACATGTATGTTTTCCGATCCTTCATGGCAACTTATCTCCCTATCTTGATCAGCTCCTCCACATTCACAGCTCTGAGATATCATAGCTCTTCCCATTCTGAAGCTTCACACATCCCCCATTTTAATTGTTCGTCCATTGTTAATTGAGCCTTCAACTGTGCATGCCAGAGGCTCTAGAACTATTTCCTTAAAACTCGTGACCTCTCTTTTGCCTGTTCTCAGACACTTCAAAATTCCAACTTTGATTAAGCTTTTGATCATCTGACCTCATGTGGCTTGGTGGTGTTGTTTAATGCTCCTGTGAAAAACCTTGCATTGTTCTATTTTTTTTAAAGACAGTACATGTGTCACTGGAAGGGTCGCTGGACTTGGAATGTTACTTTTGTTTGCCTCTTTTTCGTTGCTGCCAGACTTGCTGAGTTTGCATAGCAATTTCTGTTTTGTTTAGTTCTGAGGAAGGGTCACCAGAGCCGAAACGTTAACTCTTGTTTTCTCCTTCACAGATACTGCCAGACCTGCTGAGCTTTTCCATGAACTTTGAGTTTATTTATGCTTTGATTCCGATGACCAGCATCCACAGTTCTTTGTTTTATTTACGCACATAAACTGTAGTTCGGTAATCCTGAACTTGAGTATTGCCAAAAAAAAACCATTTTGTCAAAGCTTTTTTTGTCTTGCACCGATCAAGACATCATAGAATAATATCACACACATGACTAATATGACATAGGATGGCTCAGTAGTAAGCACTGCTGCCTCACAGCGCTAGGGACCTGGGTTTCATTTCACTGTGTGTGGAGTTTGCACACTCTTGTGTGGACCAATGAGCTGAATGGCCTGCTGCCACACTGTAGGGATTCAGTGCTTGTATGATCCAGTGCAATGTCAGGGATGTGGTCCATAAGTTATATAGACTGGCAGTTCATAGCAAACAGCATTAATCTTCCACAACAAACAAGGTACTGGCTGTAATCAAAGATAATAAAATGTGAGGCTGGATGAACACAGCAGGCCCAGCAGCATCTCAGGAGCACAAAAGCTGACGTTTCTGGCCCAGACCCTTCATCAGAGAGGGTGAAGGGTCTAGGCCTGAAACGTCAGCTTTTGTGCTCCTGAGATGCTGCTGGGCCTGCTGTGTTCATCCAGCCTCACATTTTATTGTCTTGGATTCTCCAGCATCTGCAGTTCCCATTATCACTGACTGTAATCAACCAGCTTGCACTTGCAAAACTCACAATATTAGGTGTGATTGTGCAATTGAGCAACATTTGCTGGATATTCCTGAATATTCAAGGAATTAAGGCAGCCAGTTAATATTTTTAAAATCACAGTGTACTATGCTTTTGTGTACTGGACCTACAACTATTAACACACGCTGCCATCTTCTTTAGATGGAAGGCACATATACATGCGTTGTGCCTGTTTCAACTCAGTAAAGTAAGTGACAGCCATTTACTGGTTCAGTACAAAACCCTAACCATTCAGCGTCATCTTGTCCAGTTTAAAACTTAAACAAAGCCTGGCTTTTAACTCTTGATCAGCATACATGTATACATTGTCCATCACAATGCCTCTCTTAATCAGAATTCAACTGCCAACCAACCAACCCTCTCCTCTCACACAGTGCAAATGTTGATTTTCTCCTTAAAATTATATACTTGTGAAAAATCCAGGTAAGTGCAAGGCTTCTAAAAAGATGTTTCTTTTCAGGAGTAGACATATAATGTGCTGGTATATTGGAGAGGCCATTTACCAACTCCTGTCAACACTTGCGAACTGAAGTTTTATTAGATTGCAAGGTCGTCTTGGATGAAATATAATAACATAAACTACGAAAAGAAAATGTGTAAGGTTACAGTAGGAATGTGTCTTTGGTTCTTGAGTCACAGAATCCCTACAATGCAGAAGCAGGCCATTCAGCCCATTGAATACACACCAACCCTCTGAAGAGCATCCCACTCAGAGTAATTCCTGTACCGTGTCCCTGTAACCCTGCATTTTCCATGGCTAACTCACATTACCTGTACACTGTGGACAATTTAGCATGGTCAGTCAACCTAACCTGCACATCTTTGGAATGTCAGAGGAAACGGGAGCACGTGGAGGAAACCCACACAGACATAGGGGGATCGTGTAAACTCCACACAGACAGTTGCCCGAGGGTAGAATCAAACTTGAGTTCCTTGCACTGTGAGGTCACAGTGCTACCACTGAACCACCATGCTGTCCAATCAATTTTAAGAAGGGAAATTGGAATGATAAATGCCAATTCATATTTTTTTTTACAAGTTCATTGGAGCTTAAAGCAAAAAAAGAGCATCAAAGTTAAGCTTTGAACCCATTGACAAATAAACAATAGGAATGAGGGCCTTGCTTAAATCATAACCTTTGGTACTGAACATAGAACATAGAAAAGTACAGCACAGTACAGGCCCTTCGGCCCACGATGTTGTGCTGTGGATTAATCCTAATCCAAAAATAAAATAACCTAACCTACATTCCCCTCAATTCACTGCCATCCATGTGCATGTCCAACAGTTGCTTAAATGTCACTAATGACTCCGCTTCCACGATTACCACTGGCAAAGTATTCCATGAGCTCACAACTCTCTGGGTGAAGGACCTCCCTCTGATGTCTCCTCTATACCTTCCTCCTAACACCTTAAAACTATGACCCCTCGTGACAGTCAATCCTGCCCTGGGGAAAAGTCTCTGGCTGTCGACTCTATCCATGCCTCTCATTACCTTGTACACCTCAATCAGGTCACCTCTCTTCCTCCTTCTCTCCAGAGAGAAAAGTCCGAGCTCAGTCAACCGCTCCTCGGAAGACAAGCCCTCCAGTCCAGGCAGCATCCTGGTAAACCTCCTTTGCACCCTCTCCAAAGCCTCCACATCTTTCCTACAATAGGGCGACCAAAACTGGATACAGTATTCCAAGTGTGGTCTCACCAGGGTTTTGTAGAGCTGCAGCAAAACCTCGCGGCTCTTAAACTCGATCCCCCTGTTAATGAAAGCCAACACTGACTAAAACTTAAGTAAGGTAAGGCCTGGACAAAACTGCCTTTGAGGATATTAGATTCTTTTTACTTACCTTGTTCTTCAATTGTGAGGGATCAGCAGATGATGAAAACTTAAAACAGTAGATAACAGTATTTGAACCAAATCTAATATATAGCAATGCAAAATGGCATAGATATTTCATAAGGAATTGTGGAAATTTTACATGTAGCGAGTAACATGTACATCCTCAAAAAAAACTTAGTACTTACAACACTCTTTTTCTCAACACTTACATTGTGAATCACCTATTTAACTGACGTTGAAATTTGAGAGGCAAACATTATTTAATTGGAAACCCTTATCTAAATGTATCATTATGCTGATTTGTTCAAGCAGACTTGGGCTTCAACTGGATATTTTCAGCTCAGATCCATTGGAGACCGTTTTCCACCACCTGTCTATGCATATCCAGAGTCCAGCATGCAATTTATGCAGTTAACAGGAACTGAAGGGTGCAAGAGTGAAATGAAAACGGAAATTGATGGAGAAACTCAGCAAGTCTGGAACCATCTGTGGAGAGATAAACAGAGTTAATGTTCTGAGCCCAATGACCCTTTTTCAGAATGGTTTCTCCAGTTTTGATGAAGGATCACGGAACTTGAAACATTAACTCTGTGTTTCTCTCCATGGACACTGCCAGATCTGCTGAGCCTCTCCAGCAATTCCTGTTTTTGTTTCAGATTTCCAGCATCTACATTTCTTTATTTTTAGGGTGCTTAATTTCATTTAAATGATGACAATTGTTAAAAAAAGTTTTGTTTTCAATTATCAGCTGTTCAGACAAAGGAAACACTGTCGTCAACAATACCTGAGGTCATGTTGTATTTCTTGCTGACTACAAAAGAACAAAACATCATCTATATTACCTAACCTGTATCAATCAGCACACACTCAAAGGAGTAAATGTGTTACGGTTTATTCTATGTCTTATGGCAATCTCCCAGACATGAATTTTCAAACTGTTAAATTAAAGAAGGGTGAGAAAACATACTGACACTTAAATGCTCAGAGGCCAGAATAGAGACAAGAGCTGATTGATGATGGGGAAGATGGTGCATTAGGACATGATGCATGCTCATGTTCTTTTTCTGTCTTATTGTAACTCTGACCACAGGAGATCAGATTCATCACATTTATTTCTCTTGACGTAGTTTAGTTATTTCTTTGTGATGAAGGAAAATGTCTAAAAATGTTGCTTAAAATGTAACAGTGGTTCCTGTAACTTTAGTCTGTAATGTGACAGTACCAGTTATTCTGACATTCTTCTTACAGAAGATCTACAGAATAGGTCATCACAGTGTATTCCTGACATATTGGCTTGTTACAATAAACAGATTCATCAAGACTAGATCAACAGCCTGCTCCCATAGAGACCCTGAGCTTACCATGTCCTTTCTTTAATTCTAACTAAGTTGTCACTTGGCCTTGCAGAACTTGAAAATTGATGAAAAGGGTGACATATTGCTTAAGCTTTTTATTTTTCACTCTTTAGGACAAATGCAAGAATGCCAAATTTTAAGCAGCCACAATAATTTACACTATCAGAAAAAAAGGTGTTGATTGTTTGGAAAACTTATTTTGGCTGATATGTCTTATGGCAATCTCCCAGACATGAATTTTCAAACTGTTAAATTAAAGAAGGGAGAGAAAAAATACTGACACTTAAATGCTCAGAGGCCAGAATAGAGACAAGAGCTGATTGATGATGGGGAAGATGGTGCATTAGGACATGATGCATGTTGCCATGCTGAAAGCAATGGGAAACTGAGACCTTCTTAAGCTCCGGGGTATTTCAAAAACAAAATGCAAGGCTTTCTGAAGATTTTCTGAAGAAGGGACCCAACCCAAAACGTCAGCTTTCCAGCTCCTCTGATGCTGCCTGACCTGCTGTGTTCCTTCAGCTCCACTCTGTGTCATCTTTGCAAGTCTTTAATACGTTCCCTTTCCAGAAAACTTGACCCTGTATATGAAATGCATGTTATTTCTAAAAACCATTAATTCTGCATTATGAGCTCGATTGATAAATACATAAAAGCATAGAAAATAGAAACTGGAATCAGATTTTTGGCTCATAATGCCCCCTCTGCTATTTGATATGGTCATGATGAACCTCTATCTGAATGCTATATTCCCACAATCTCCCAACATCATTTGACATCTTCAGCATCAAAAGATCTATTTTTTTCTTGAGTATATTCAATGACTTTTGTGATCGATGTTTGTGCTGCCCAGGTGAAGATATTTTGCTTCATTTCAGTCTGAAATGGCCTGCAAGCCTACCCTGAGACTGTGACCCTTTGTTCTAAAGACTTTCTTCTTTGTCGAAGATGAACAGGCATTGGAGAGTCAGGTGACAAGTTACACACCACAGAAATTCCTAATCCTTGACCAGATCTCATAGACACCGTTTTTATATGCTTTGTCCACTTCAGTTATTTCTGAAAACTCTGATAGCACTGTCCAAACCTGCAACCTCTTGAAGGACAGGGGCAACAGAAGCATGGAGGTGTCCATGCCTCCATGTTCCCCTTTTTAAGTCACTTGCCATCCTGATTTGAAACTATATCACCGTTTCTTCACTGGTCCTGTATCAAACTCCTGGCACTTGCTCCTTAACAGTACTGTGGGTATCTCCACATCCTACCTAGTGCAGTGCTTCAAGAAGACAGCTGACTGCATGACCTTGAGGACAGTTAGGAATATTCTGTAAATGCTGGTCTGGCCAGCCATACCCACATCACAGGAAACAATTAGAGAAGTAGGCATGCTTTGAGTAGTGTTATAAAGAAGATGAGAGGATTGAAAAGAGTGACAAAGAGGTACAGAGAGAGAGAATCCTAAAGTTCAGTTTGGGGCATTTTACTTTCAAAAATATATGTTATTCATAAAAAAATGTTATGTACATATATAGTCATGAGACCAGTTCAATTATGCAGATTCTTTGCATATTGGGAACGAAACCCTATACATTTCCTACTTATACAAGACTATGTTTGCATACATTTGAGGCAAAAGCAGGGAGGAGAGGTGATAACTGAATGGACCCGCATTTAACTTTGGCAGAAAGATCTTAAGTGGTGGTCTTTCCTCACTATGCCTTGGTGGCAGCTGCCCCAAATTTTAGTGCGTTCCTCAGCGCATAGTCCTGGACCTTGGAGCTTGCCAGTCAGCAACACCTGGTCAAGGCAATCTCCTTGACCTGGAACGCCATTAAGTTATGGAGGAATCAAACAGCATCTTTCACTGAGTTGATGGTCCCCAGCCGCAGTTGATGTTTGTCTTGGTGTGCTTCCCAGGGATCAGACCACAGAGCACATAGTCCTGCATCACAGAGCTGCTTGGGATGAACCTAGACAAGAACCACTGCATCTCTCTCCAAACCTCCTTTGCAAAGGCACATTCCAGAAGGAAAGTGTGACAGTCTCTACTGGCCCCCCGTAGCCACTTTGAAGGCAGGGTGTGGTGGCACAGAGGGTGTGGGTATATGTGAGAGATCCCCTAGGTAGAGCCCTTCTCATCACCAGCCATGTGATATTTTATTGCTTGTTAGAAAGTCCTGGTAATGAGGCATTCTGCTAAATGACTTTGACAGTCTGCTCAAGGAACAACCCGACAAGACCCACCCTCTTGTCTTCCCGCATGGTCTTGAGGATGCTCTGTGCTGAGCACTTCCTGATTGACCTGTGGTCAAAGATGTTTCTCTGTCCAAACTTCTCCATGAAGGACAGGTGATACAGAATGGTTCAACAGCTTAAGAGTGTTCCATGGCAGTAAGGCCAGGCTCATGCTGTGCAACACTTGGTGCTTACTTACCCAGGATCTGTACATAGCTTGATGCAGCTGCGCACAAAGGTGGCCCTCAGGATAAGGGTGGCGTTGGGTATGTTCTCTCCGCTCTCCCCACCCCCATCCAAAACTATGCACGTGATGTCCCTGCAGACACAGTCCATCTTAGACCTCCAGATGAAGTGAAGGATGGCTGGGGTGACTGCAATGGTTCCTATTTGGGGAATGGACCAGACCTGTACCACATAAATCAACAGAGAAAGTAGCTCACACCTGGTGACCAGGTTTTTACCCATAAGAAGGAAGGGAACAATGCTCCTAAAAGACCAGTTTCTACCTCTCAGGGCATACACAGCAGAAGGATTGGCTGCCAGAATATGTTGTGATAAACATCATGTTCAAGTTGTCAGAATTTTAGGTCTTATGGAGAAACATTTTGCTCACAGTGATTCCAGAGATTGTGAAGCATGAAACCATGATTTGAGAAGAATAAAAAGAGTTTTACAATTAATGTCTCATCAATAATGTTAGTCACTTATCACGGGGTTTTGTCGTGTGTTCCCGTATCAGTGGTAGAGCTTATAATAGTGTCAGTTTCAAGTAGATTTCAAAATAGGAGGTGAAAGAAGTGTTAGAACAGTGGTATCGGGAGATGGCAAAGACATGGATTTTTGCAAGGAAGACCTGAGAGCAGGCACAGTATTCCACAATGATAAGGAATTGAGCAAGAAATCAATAGAATGATACATCTGCCCAGAATCTCAGTTTTAACATTCAGGACAACTTGGCTGATGAGGTGGATATTGCTCAGTAAGAAATATCCTGTATACAGTGCCTTCAGTAAGGCCAAGAAGATGGAGAGAGAAAGGGTGAAGAGCATACTTTCATGTGGTTTTAGGGTCACAATTGAAAGTTTTATAGAGCGATACAGCATGGAAATAGACCCTTCGGCCCAACTGGTCCATGTCGACCTGACATCTCAATCTGACTATGGTGTTTGCCAACATTTGGACCATATCCCTCTAAACACTCCTTTCTTGCACCCATCCAGATGCCTTTTAAAAGTTGTAATTATTCCAGTCTCCACCACTTTCTCTGGCAGCTGGTTCCATATTGTTCCATACATTCACCACACTCTGCCTGAAAAAGTTCTCGCTCAGTTCCTTTGTAAATCTTTCCCCTCACACCTTAACCCAATGCCCCCTAGTTTTGGACTTCCCTAACTGGGAAAAAGACCTTGGATATTAACCCTATCCATTCCCCTCATGATTTTGTAAACCTCTGTAAGGTCCCCCCTCAGCCCCCGACACTTCAGGGTAAAAAGCCCCAGCAGATTCCAGCCTAGGCACAGGATTCAGGGAAATTTGGCTGTCTGGATACAAAACTGGCTGTTCAATAGAAGAAAGGAGGTGGTAGTAGATGGAAAGTATTCAGCCTGGAGCTCGGTGATCAGTGGTGTACCACAGGGATCTGTTCTGGGACCTCTGCTCTTTGTGATCTTTATAAATGACTTGGATGAGGAAGTGGAAGGGTGGGTTACTAAGTTTGCTGATGACACGAATGTTGGAGAAGTTGTGGACAGCGTGGAGGGCTGTTGTAGGTTGCAGTGGGACATTGGCAGGATGCAGAGTTGGGCAAAGAAGTAGCAGATGGAATTCAACCCAGAAAAGTGTGAAATAATTCATTTTGGAAGGTCGAATTTAAATGCAATGTACAGGGTTAATGGCGGAATTCTCGATAGTGTGGAAGAACAGAGGGATCTTGGGGCCCACGTCAATAGATATCTCAAAGTTGCAACTCAAGTTGATGGAGTTGAAAAGAGTGCATATGGTGTGTTGGTTTTCATTGGCAGGGTAATTGAGTTTAAGAGCCATGAGGCTATGCTGCAGCTCTATAAAACTGGTTAGACCACACTTAGAATATTGTGTTCAGTTCCGGTCACCTCAATATAGGAAAGATGTGGAAGCTTTAGAGAGAGTGCAGAGGAGATTTACTAAGATGCTGCCTGGACTGGAGGGCAGGTCTTATACGGCAAGGTCGAGGGAGTGAGGGCTTTTTTCATTGGAGCGATGAAGGATGAGAAGTGACTTGATAGTGGTGTGTAAGATGATGTGAGGTATTGATAGAGTGGATAGTCAGAGATATTTTCCCAGGGCAGAAGTGACTATTATGAGGGGACATAATTTTAAGGTGATTGGAGGAAGGTATAGGGGAGTTGTCAGAGTTAAGTTCTATACACAGTGAGTGTGTGGAATGTGCTGCTGCCAGTGGGAGTGGAGTCAGATACTTCAGAGACTTTTAAGCGACTCTTAGATAGGCACATGGAGGATCGTAAAATGTACAGTATGCAGGGTAGGTTGATCTTAGTAGGATAATAGGTCAGCACAACATCGTAGGCCAAAGGGCCTGTACTGTACTGTACTGTCCTATGTTCTATTCAACTTCTCCCTATAGGTCAAAGACTCCAGTCCTAGCAACATCCTTGTTAATCTCTTTTGCCTGTTTTCAGGCTTAACAACATGCTTCCAATCGAAGAGCAACCAGAATTTGTGGTTCAAGACTTACTGATCAAGGATGAGTCAAGGTCAAGAATGATCTTCAAACTTAGGCTTCAGTGGAACTCAGTTCATTGAATCTTAACATCATATACATGTATGTATGATATTCTGAGTAGTACTGTATCTGATCTTAGGCTGATATTGTTAGTGACTGGTATCTAGATGTGCATCTGTATTCAATTTTAGTTTAAATTTAGTTAACCCGTCTCACAGTGCACTCATAATGTGCTGTGGGAAGCAGTTCTGTGATGTCATAAAGTTGCCTCAGGGTTTTGAAGCCCTTAAAAAACAAGGAGGAACACTGAAGCAGAGAAATTTAGAAAGTCAGTTTGAATAAAGGATCAGCGCTTTTCATGTTAATAAAATGTGAGGCTGGATGAACACAGCAGGCCAAGCAGCATCTCAGGAGCCCAAAAGCTGACGTTTCGGGCCTAGACCCTTCATCAGATGAAGGGTCTAGGCCCGAAACGTCAGCTTTTGTGCTCCTGAGATGCTGCCTGGCCTGCTGTGTTCATCCAGCCTCACATTTTATTATCTTGGAATCTCCAGCATCTGCAGTTCCCATTATCTCTAGCGCTTTTCATGTTCCTCCTTATACGGCTGGTGTTATTTCTTCAGTGCCTATGAGCTCTGTGCTTCTGCAGACTGAACCTGTTAAATCCTCTGTCTTTTAGAAACAAGCAGCACCTTCATTAATGTGATGTCACCAGGCTGGTGGTTATAATTGTAGCATGTTCTTGAGGCAGATGTCCCAGCTGTTCTGATACCTAGGTAGTCGTCAGACCAGCAAGCACTGACGTTGGCACTTCAGGAAAATGCAGAATCCCAAACATGGTAGACTTCATGGGAAATCGGAGATTCCAATGGACAGGTCTGCTGTCCAAGTGTCCCAGGCCCCGAAATAATCCATTAAAGTTTGCAAATTTGCAGGGTTCCTCTTCAGTTAGGCTAATAATTATGCTGAAAATGTGAAAGCATTATAAACCGCACCTGACTCCCTAATTCATGACTCATTCCCATTCCTCCTCCAACCACAACTCCCCTGATCCTTGATCACCCTGAACTGTGGAGTAGCAGATGAAGTATAATTTGAATAAATGCGAGGTTTTGCATTACGGTAAAATGAACACGAGTAGGACTTGTACAATAAATGGTACGACCCTGGGTTGTGTTGTAGAACAGAGAGACCTAGGCGTTCATGTATATAATTCTCTGAAATTTACGTTCCAGGAGGACAGGGTGGTAAATAAGGTGTTTTTGGGATGCTTGCCTTATTTGCTCAGACCTTTGAGTAAAGGAGTTAGGACATCATGTCAACATTACACAGGACCATGGTAAGGCCGCTTCTGGAGTATTGTGTGGAGTTCTAGTTGACCTGTCATAGGAGGGACGTTGTTAAACTGGAGATGGTTCATAACAGATTTACCAGGAATGGAGGGTTTGAGGTACAGGGACAGGCTAGATAGGCTGGGACATTTTTCACCGGAGCGTCGGAGGTTGAGGGGTGACATTATTGAGGTTTATAAAATCATGAGGGGCAGAGATAAAGTGAATAGCAAGGGTCATTTCTCTATGATGTGGGAGCTCAAAACTCGGGAGCGTATTTTTAAGGTGAGAGGAGAAAGTCTTGAAAAGAACATGATGGGCGATGTTTTTACACAGAGAGTGGTTCGCTTGTAGAATGAACTGCCAAGGAAGGTGATCAATATTGGTACATTTACAGTATTTAAAATACATTGGCATACATTCTTGTTGGGAGGGACAGGATCAAAATTAGGACTGGTTTGGGCATGTCGTTGATGTGGACGAGTGGACCGAAGGTTCTGTTTCTGTGCTGTATGACACTCTGTCTTTAAACAGTGAGAACCATTCATGCCACCAGCCCATACCGAGAACCTACACCTTCCTCCATCACTCTCAGACCTGAATAATTCCCATTCATCAAAAAAAACTGAAAGAATTGTGAATCTTGCAAACTGGAGTTCTGGTCACTGGACCCAAAATGTTCAATCTGATTTCTCTGTGCAGATGCTGCAAGACTTGCTGTGTTTTCCTTAAAAAAATGCCCCCTAATTTTTAACTCCCAAACCCTAGGGAAAGGACCCTTGCTGTTCTTATTACCTACCCCTCATGATTTTATAAACCTCAATAAGGTCACCGCTCAACCTCCGACAGTCCAATGGACATAATCACAGCCTATCTAGCCACTCCTTGTAACTTAAACCCTCCATTCCTGGCAACATCCTGGTAAATATTTTCTGAACCCTCTCCAGATTAATAATATCCTTCCTATGACAGGGCGACCAGAACTGCTTATGCTTTGTGTTTCTGAGGGAACCTGGATTGGAATACCAACCAGAAGAGAGGAGCACAGTCCAAATGGGAAAAAAAAAGTGGAGGTGGAGTATCTGGGCCATTGTGGCAGAATGGTTATAATTATCCAAACAAAAAAAGTTGGATCATTGATGTAATTTTTTTTCATTTCAGGCATGTGTTTGGAGTTGAGGTTATATGGTGCCATTTAACAATTGGACTTTATGAAAATTCATTGCCTTGGATGTGTCATAAATCAGAAATTCATTCAAGGCTGGAGGAATTTTTCAAAGAGCCAGCAGTTTGAAATTCATTTCTAAAATGTTAGTTCTGAAAGGTTCTGCCATTCCCAAGTTAATTGTCTTAACTGATAATTGACTGGCTAATTACTTTACATGGGAGGCAAATGTTCGAAACTATGCCGGTTCTATTGTATTGAATTATTAAATAGGACGTTAGTCTCAGTAAATTTATGTTTTGAAGTTATTTTCTCTCTCCTTGTTGAAGTATGCTTTCTACGCAGTCATCAGTTATCCTGCATCTGGTCACTGATAAAACTCAGCGAGACAATGAATCTTCAATAGTCAGACAGACCAAACGTTGGTCCTTACTGAAATCAGAAGCATTGAGCCAGCTTTTGTTTCCAGCTGATTTGGCCCACATGCCCCACAAAGTCAAGCTGCACCCCATGATCCACTTGAATAAATCCCATCATGAACATCAATATTTCATGCCCACATTTGCTCAGTAGAGAGGAGTCAAATACAGCTGGAATATCCTGTAATTATACAGCACCTTTATGTCCCAAGGCATTTTGATGGAGCAGCATAAAACTGAGTATGGCACCAAATCAGCACAGGATGTTTTTCTTCTTAATCATTCACAGGATGTGAGCATCACTGACTGGGCCAACATTTATCATCCTTCCCTTATTGGCCCATCGTTAATTTCCTTGAAGCTGTTGTCCTGAACTACTAAAATGAATGTGGAATAGGCAGAGAATTTCAGGACTTTGAACCAGCTACAGTGAAGGAGCAACAAAATAGTTTCAAGTCAGAATGAGTTGAGTTTTGGAGGGGAACATCTTTTTTGGTGACGTTCTCCCTCTATCTACTGTCCTTGAAGTTATAAATGGTAAAGGTTGGGGATTTTGAAGATGCTGTCAAAGGAGCATTGGTGTGTTACTGCAGGACATCCTATGGATGATGCCCACTGCTTCACCATATGTTGGTGGTGGACAAAATATCACAAGAACAGAAATTTCTGGAACGGCTTAACAGATCTAGCAGCATCTTGGAGAGAAATCAGAGTTAACGTTTCAGGTTGAGTGACCTTTCCTTAGAACTGAGATCTGATTTACGGTATCCACAGTTCTTTTGGTGGATAAAACATGTTGGCGAATTGTTGAGGAACCAGTTGAGCGGCATTCTTTGTCCTGGGTGATGTTGAGCTGTTGTTGCGACTCTGCCCATTCAGGCAGGTGGAGAGCATTCCAACACATTAAGGGATGCAGCACGATGGCTCACTGGTTAGCATTGCTGCCTTATATCACCAGGAACTTGGTTTCAATTCCAGCCTTGAGCAATTGTCTGGTAGAGTTTGCACATTCTCTATGTGTGTGTGTCTGTGTGTGTGTGTGTGTGTGTGTGTGTGTGTGTGTGTGTGTTTTTTTGTCGGTACTCCAGTTTCTTCTGCCAGTCCAAAAACACACGGATCAGGTAGATTGACCATGCTAAACTGCCCTGAAGTCTCCAAGGAGATGCAGGCTAAGTGGATTAGTCATGCATAATGTGGGGTTATGGGATAAGGTGGGATGCTGTTTTGAGAACTGGTGCTGACACAATGGGCCAAATAGCCTGTTTCTGCAATGCAGTGATTCTATGATTTCTGATCTGTGCCTTGTGTATGATAGACTGGAGAGGGTCAGGAAGTGAGTTACTTGCCTCAGAATTCACAACCTCTGACCTGCTGTTAGAGGAACAATATTTACATGGCCAATCCCGTTCAGTCTCTGGTCAATGATAACTCCCAATATCCACATGATATTGATAATAGCGAGTTCAGAGATGATCGTGCCACTCCATAATTGGTCATTAGCCTGTAATCAAGTGGCAACTCATAGCTATGCCACGCATCAGCCCAAGCCTGAATGTTGCCCAGAGCTAATGGGAACTGCAGATGCTGGAGATTCCAAGATAATAAAATGTGAGGCTGGATGAACACAGCAGGCCAAGCAGCATCTCAGGAGCACAAAAGCTGACGTTTCGGGCCTAGACCCTTCATCAGAGAGCTTACTGGATACAGACTGTTAGAATCCTGAGGAGTGGAATACAGTGACTGTAATCATCGATGAAAATCCCTACTTTTGACCTTCATAATGGAGGGAAAGGCATTTTTGGTCAGATGATAAAAAGCTTGGTCAGAGAGGTAGGTATTGGGGAGTGCCTTGAGAAGAAAGCAAGATTATGATGTGGAGAAGGTATTGTGAGGAAATTCCAGAGCTTAGTGTTTCGGCCTGAAGTGAAGGATGTCAATGTTAGAATAATTATGTTTGGAAATGCACAGAAGAGACAGGAATTGAGAACTGTAATTATAGCAAGGAGTGTGGGGCTGGATGAGATCAGAGATAGACAGGGGCAAGACCACAAAGGGACTTAAAACAAAGACAAGAATCTTACCATCAAGTCATTCTTTTACTTGGAGAGAAAAATTCACTTGTTCTGAGACTTCATCATCGACTGACATCTTTTCCACAGATGCACAGAAGATATATCTCAAGAAGCTTTATGGGTGAGTTTAACTAGCTGATCACAGCATTTAGACAAAGATATGAGGAAGAAAAGAATAGCCTATGTCAAGAATTAGATGAAATAGGATGAGTAGTGCATTATAGAAAATAAATTCCAGAGTAGGCTAGTTAAGCAGACTGATTGAGAACAGAAGATTTTCTTCCCTTGAGGACATGAATGAACCAAGTGACTTTTATGGATGATCATCAGCCAGTAGCTTCAAAACCGCACTTACTGAGGCTTACTGATTGAATTTAATTTCCACCAGTTACATGATAGGATTTGGTTCTATGTTTCAGAGGTCAGTTGTCTGTTTATTTGGACTACTGAGTCCAGTAACATGACCACAATTACACTGTTTCACCTAAACCCAGTCAAAGAGCTCTGAGAATAGATTTAGAGACAAAGAAAGTAAAACAAAAAAATCCACAAAATAGCTTTGGGGGATTGATCCCAAGAAAGCTTTTATGAAAGCTCCTGTCAAATATGATCATGTTTGAGCTTGACAGCAAAGTTTTGTGATTGCTTAATTGGATAGTTGGTTATTTAATTCATTCATATTCAGGAGAAAGATTGGAAGTAAGATAGGGCAGGATACTACATCGAACATTGTAATCTTTAAGGATGAACTGTTACGTAAAATATGCTCTCCGATCATAAGGTAACTTGTTGGACCTCTTATTGTAATTCATTTGAGAAATCTGGAGACACTTAGGCCATCTGTTAAAGGTATTTTTGCCAACATGCCGCTGCATGTTTTTTTCTGATGAAGTATTTTGGAATGCCAACAACCTCATGGTAGTCAAATGCTTCAAACAGATGTAACTATATGAAGGACCACAGCTATATTTTGATTTTCTTTCATTAAAGATACAGCAGCATTGTACAATAGCCCACATAAATGTATTTTGGAATGGAGTTGCTTCTTAACTCGAAAATTGTCTGAGTGGGATCAATAATGGAAATCTAATGGTGAACATCACCAAAGTTGAAAGAATATGAGGCAGAATATGAAATTGTGATGAGGCAAAATCATGTATCGGGTTTCAAAGTCTTCATAAAAAAACTTTTGCATTCCTCCTTCTCTTTGTCCCAAACCTTTTGTGACTTTGTCACTAATTAATCTCCAGGTTTCTCTCCCCAAGGACCTCAACCTCCTTGATCTTCCCCCTCCTTATTTGAGACTCATCAGATTCCATCCCTTTGGCTGAACTTCTGAATTGAATAGAATCAGCTTTATTGTTGCATGTATTCAAATGAATGTGGTGAAAAGTTCATAAGTTGCCACTTACAGGACTGCCTTAGGTACAAAGGTACTTACATACAGCTTCAGTTACAAGCTTACTTATAGTGTAACAATGTCACCAACACATGGCTCCATCTTAGGTACAGAGTACCTAGGTACAATCCCTAATTACAGAATAGAGAAATGAAGAAAAGAAGTCACATTACAGCATAAAAATCGGTCAGAAGAACAAGAAACAAAGTTGAAGAGATAAGCGTCACAGTCTCTTTCCTGAGGGCTGTCCACAGCAGTCCGGTGCGGAAATCCTGTCCAAGCGGGCAGAGTTTGTAACAGCAATGTCGACGATCGTACAAACGCAAATGTGCATGCACACACTGCATTTAGTAAAACATCATTAGTATACTTATCAAAAGTGTTCCCAGCCATACTTTAAGGAGATATTGGAACAGGTGACCAATTGTTTGGGTGAGGACACAGGTCTTCAGGGCAGAGATCTGGAGTGTTTCGGGGTGTATTTCCCAAGCTTACTATCTCAAGAGCTGAACGCAGGGCCATTAATAGAGGAAAAGAACTGTCCAGCAATTGCTCATACTGGTAAACATGTGGCAAAAAAAGACATCTTTGAAGCAGTACACTTGTTGACTCTCCACTGTATAATAAGCCAGGAACATTAATGAAAACTTTCTCATCACTGACATTCTGCAGCTTTACAGCATCTGCTTCCAGCTTTTATAGTGCACTACAGAAAGACAATCAGACTGGGGATGTTGGCAAATGGTAGCTGTAAAATAAAACATTAGTGTGGTGTTGTAAAGCACAACTGTATGCTGAAGAAAAATAAATTTAATAAGATACTTCATAAATGTTTATAATCATGGCTTAGACTTCATTTTCTCAGTTTCACTGCTGATTTTTCCATTAGAAATAAGGAATTACAATACTAAATGTCTGGTCACGTGAAAAATGCTGTTTGGAATTTGGTTAGCTCTTAATTGAACAATTGTAGCGATAATGCAAACCTTTTTTCCTGGGTCTGATTGTAATGGGGTATGGTTATATATCTCTGTTTTTAACTATGCAGCCACTAATAGCATGAAGAAGAGAGACCTTGGGACCTCCAAACTAATGGTTCTACACAGTTACTGGAGTACAAAATAAATTATAATCCCTTTGCTCTCTTGTTCAGCAAATTATGTCAAAAATGATTAATTGTGCCAGACATCCCAAAAGCTAAGCTAATGGCATAGGCCCCGTTGCTTGAACCAAAATCCAAACCAGAAAAATGAATTTAGCTATTGTTTCCATCCTAGCTCCCTGCAAGAGCAATTTAGCTCACCTGACACTTGTTTGTTAGTCTGCAAATTATTCCCTTTCGTGTGCGTATCTAGTTGGTTGCATCTGCTTCCAGCACCCTTTCAGGTAGCGCTTTGCAGATTGTAACCAGTTGCTGTATAAAATGTTTTCACTCATAACTATGGTTCCTTTGTGAGTCACTTTGAGAAGGGGGTCCTTTCGTTCTTGATTCCTGCTACTGGAGACATTTTCTCTCTATCTGTTTGCACAAGCTTAAGCTGAGTGAGAATTCCCCCCTGACATTGATAGTATTGGCTATCCCCAGGCTCACTCACGTGATGAGAGGTGTTTAATAACCAGTGTGGTACATACAACCGTGTGTTAATTCACAGGCTAAAATCTCTCAGAGAGCTGCAGGAATCGGAGTGTCAATCTCCTCGCCACACGTCCATGCACAAATGATCAGTGCTGGTTATTGGTGCAGTTGAGAAACAAAATTCTTATTCAGAAGAATGCACAGATAGCTGAGCCTTTGCAGTAGTGGGCTGTGCATCATCTGGAAATATCAGTCTGCCAAGCAGATGGGAGCCTGAAGGAGTGAATTACATTGGCACTATCTTGACCCAGTATGATATAGATCCTATCAGATCGACAGCATAATTTTTCCACAGGAAGATGCTTTGCCCAGATTTAGTGTGGCATAATTTTGACACTTAAGTCCAATTAAGGCCGGCTGAAATGGTGAATGCACTGTTAAGAACTGAAGGTAGCTTCCTTAGAGTGAATTGGAGATCCTGTTCTCCCAGAAGGATTATAATGCCTTGCCAACCTCCCTGTGATTGTGGCTCACCTTTCCCTTCTACTGTCGTGGTCCGGGAGCTGTAGATGTGGCCACTGTTTTATTCAAAACTTTTGAAAAAAACAGTGAGTGCACTCTGTGGGATGGACACACCCTCTCTCTCTTATCGTTACCTGAAATGCACAGGCAATGGCTGCTATTGGCTCACTACCTCCAAGACACTTTCTGTCATCTTTAATTAAATGGCGAGGATGCCCTGTGGCCACAAATTGGCCAATTCAGGCAGGTCACTTTCAGGTGGTTGCACCTCACATCGTGTGGGCCCATGACCTCCATCTGACCCTAACACCAGAATCCCAATCCAAAACTCCATTTCAGTTGGTACCTGATATATTGTGGCCTCTAAGAGTTGGAGTTTAGAACACTGTCCATGTCTGGTGGTGACATACACATCCATTACAAAGCAAAGAACATCTGAAGGTTTGGATCTGCACTTGGATATCAGTCTCCTAAAGCCTGTGTAGAAATGCAAAAATTACAAATATCATCAACTCACCAAATGATGGGTCTGGTCATCTTCTAAAATCTATGTCAATCCAGCACTGACACAGTCTCAGCCTTTAGCTCAGTGCTGCTGTATCTGAGTCGGAATCTACTTGAGATCAATATCCACTCATGAGACTTGAGCACAAAATCTAGATTATTTCTTCCAAAACAATTCGTCAACAACACTGCACTTTATGCAATTTTTTAGTCAATGAAAATTAACCTATATAACTATGAGCTGGAATAATTATAGCACAGCTTCATAATTGATTCCAGATTTTAAAACCCTTTCTTTGTTTTTTTCGCAAATTAGCTTTTCCAACTTTTCCTTTCCATCACTGTATTGAGGCCCCCATTCAAGTTCCAAAGAGGGCATTATTCACATGAAATTGAAACGCTAATCCTAACTCTATAAAAGTTATATCGTGCCTTTACAATATCAGGAGTTTGCAAATGCTTTACAGTCAACCAAAAACTTTTGGAGTGCAGTCATTTTTAAACGTAAAACACAATAGCCCATTTTCATTGAGCAAGCTGTCATAATCAGTATCTGATAACGATCAGATAAACATGTTTTTATCAATTGATCAAGGAGTGAATATTGGCCTGGACACCATGAGATTAGAGAGCATCCAAACTTCTCTGATCATGCTTGTATTAATGCATTTCCTAATTCTAAGCAAGCACTTGGAAAATTGGATTAGTACTTCATCCTTTAATCTGAAGGATGGTTCTTCTGACAGTGCACCATGCCCCCACAACAGTACTAAGGACTTGACCTAGATATTGCATTCAAGATTCTGCAATGCGAATATTCGTCACAGGCAACATTTCAATTCTATCTCAAACTGGACACAAGAGGACACCCACATGAGACCACTTCTAATGGGCTTGATCCCCGAGTCTAATTTACCTTTCATTAGACACAAAAAGAACTGCAGATGCTGCAATCCAAAGTTGACAAACAAGAGACTGGAAGAAAACATCAAGCCAGGCAGCATCTGGAGGAAAGGATAAGTCAATGTTTTGGGTAGTGCATTTCTTCAGGACTTACGTAATATTGAAAACATGGACTTCTCCTTTACTCCTGATACTGCCTGGCTTGCTGTGTTCTTCCAGCCTCCTGTTTGTCTGTCTAATTTTAAGTATCTGATTGAACTATCCTGGTTGAGATTAACAAACTCAGAAGAGCTGTGAGATTGAATTCAGAGCATTCTTCACCTTCGTGTGAAGCTACTTAATTTCATGGAAAGATTTGCTTTGCACAGTAATACCAATATACTAACATTCAAATATTGTCATTTTCTTAGATTGTTACAGTATCATCCAACTTGATGACTTGATGCTGAATAAAAATGCTTCAGGGGCTTAAGATAGTCATGTTTGGATGTGCAGATTCACACACACAGAATTTCTACTTGAGTACACAAGCAATTTATTCTCCTGCAAAGGTAAATATTTAATCAGGGCAACAGTACTTTTTCTGCAGTGGAGAAACGTATGAATAATAACGTGTTAGAAATGCATTAAATTTGCTTGCGGCTTTCGGATAATTGTGTAAATAGAACATAGAACATAGAACATAGAACAGTACAGCACAGAACAGGCCCTTCAGCCCACGATGTTGTGCCGACCAGTGATCCTCAAATTTCTGTGACCATATGCATGTCCAGCAGTCTCTTAAATGACCCCAATGACCTTGCTTCCACAACTGCTGCTGGCAACGCATTCCAAGCTCTCACAACTCTGTGTAAAGAACCCGCCTCTGACATCCCCTCTATACTTTCTTCCAACCAGCTTAAAACTATGACCCCTCGTGTTAGCCTTTTCTGCCCTGGGAAATAGTCTCTGGCTATCAACTCTATCTATGCCTCTCATTATCTTGTATACCTCAATTAGGTCCCCTCTCCTCCTCCTCCTTTTCTCCAATGAAAAAAGTCCGAGCTCAGTCAACCTCTCTTCATAAGATAAGCCCTCCAGTCCAGGCAGCATCCTGGTAAACCTCCTCTGAACCCTCTCCAAAGCATCCACATCTTTCCTATAATAGGGCGACCAGAACTGGACGCAGTATTCCAAGTGCGGTCTAACCAAAGTTTTATAGAGCTGCAACAAGATTTCACGACTCAAACTCAATCCCCCTGTTAAATGAAAGCCAAAACACCATATGCTTTCTTAACAACCCTGTCCACTTGGGTGGCCATTTTAAGGGATCTATGTATCTGCACCCCAAGATCCCTCTGTTCCTCCACACTGCCAAGAATCCTATCCTTAATCCTGTACTCAGCTTTCAAATTCAACCTTCCAAAATGCATCACCTCGCATTTATCCAGGTTGAACACCATCTGCCACCTCTCAGCCCATCTCTGCATCCTGTCAATGTCCCGCTGCAGCCTACAACAGCCCTCTACACTGTCAACGACACCTCCAACCTTTGTCATCGTCTGCAAACTTGCTGACCCATCCTTCAATCCCCTCATCCAAGTCATTAATAAAAAGTACAAAACAGTAGAGGCCCAAGGACAGAGCCCTGTGGAACACCACTCACCACTGACTTCCAGGCAGAATATTTTCCTTCTACTATCACTCGCTGCCTTCTGTTGGCCAGCCAATTCTGTATCCAGACAGGTAAGTTCCCCTGTATCCCATTCCTCCTGACCTTCTGAATGAGCCTACCATGGGGAACTTTATCAAATGCCTTACTGAAGTCCATATACACCACATCCACAGCTTGACCCTCGTCAACTTTTCTAGTCACATCCTCAAAGAACTCGATAAGGTTTGTGAGGCATGACCTGCCCCTCACAAAGCCATGTTGAATGCATTTGATCAAGCCATGCTCTTCCAAATGGTCATAAATCCTATCCCTCAGAATCCTTTCTAACACCTTGCAGACGACAGACGTGAGACTTACTGGTCTGTAATTGCCGGGGATTTCCCTATTTCCTTTCTTGAAGAGAGGAGTTACATTTGCCTCTCTCCAGTCCTCAGGTATGACTCCAGTGGAGAGCGAGGATGCAAAGATCCTCGCAAGTGGCGAAGCAATTGCATTTCTCGCTTCCCAAAGCGGCCGAGGACAAATCTGGTCCGGGCCTGGCGACTTGTCGATCTTAATGTTTGACAAAATTTTCAGCACATCAGCTTCCTCTATCTCTATCCATTCCAGCATGCACACCTGCTCTTCAAAGGTTTCATTCACTACAACGTTCGTTTCTTTCGTAAAGACAGAATGAAAAATCTCATTTTAGGGCTTCCCCTACCTCCTCAGACTCCACACACAAGTTCCCTATGCTATCCCTGATCGGCCCTTCTCTTTGTTTGACCATTCTCTTATTCCTCACATAAGTGTAAAAAGCCTATGCGTTTTCCCTAATTCGTTCTGCCCAGCCTTTCTCGTGCCCCCTCCTGGCTCTCCTCAGACCATTTTTGAGCTCCTTCCTTGCCTGCGTGTAATCCTCTCTAGCTAAGCTTGACCCTAGCTTCCTCCACCTTATGTAAGCTGCCTTCTTCCTTTTCACAAGAAGCTCCACCGCTCTCGTCATCCAAGGTTCCTTTAAATACTTCCAAAACATCCCATGATGATTATGAGTCCGTCAGTTATCATAACCAGAGCATTAAAGGGGCCATCCAGATCTTAACATCATACTGCCACCATGCTATTTCTGCAATATCAGTGCATATTTGCTTTTCCATTTAGGCCTTTTGTTTGCTGTCCAATCTCACCTTTATGCAAAACAACAATGCCCAAACAGAAGTTGTTGTATCACGCAGTAATTCTGGACGACTTAATGTTGAAGTTGAATGTGATCCACCAAACGTTTTTTATATCAAACACCATTCAATTCATGATTCTGAAGAAAAATATTGCTGAAAAGGTAAATATATTGTAACGATCAGGAAAAGTGCATGCATGTCCAATTGCAAATGAATCTTGTACGTTTATTTAATTCCACTGGGTTTTTGGTCAGCCTGTTGCTTTCTGCATGGCAATGCCTTTGCCAATCGGAATCAGCTTGCCAACCAATCAGCATTGCTTTGTCTCTGCAATGCACACTGTTGTGATTGTTTAAAGTATGACATTCTTGCAATTGTGCTGAGGAGTGCAAGACAAAAATTTCAGCAACACTTCTCTTTCAGGAAACATGCAAATTTTATACTCCGAGTGGCTAATTCTGAAGTTTCTTTCCAAAACCTCATCACACAAGCATTCATTTTTCCTTTCCTAATTTTACTAATGACAAAATTAAATCCATGAAAGCTGAAAGAAAGAAACTGTATGGGCCGAACCTTGTAGGGTTCTGAGTCACGAGGGCTCCAGTGAGATTTGTGACAGAATCAAACAAGAGGTCCAATGAGTCTGATCTCAACGTTGGGAGCAATTTGCTCCCTTTTATGCTTTTGTGGAGCTACCTGGCAAGTTTCTTGTTAGGCATTTGCCAATTAAGGGGAATTATAGCATGTTAAAATCTTTATAATCTCACAATTCACCCTATTCATATTCAGCTTTCCATCTTATGAAATGCACCAGCAAAGTAGATAGAATGTAGAACATAGAGCAGTACAGCACAGTACAGGCCCTTTGGCCCACAATGTTGTGCCAAACTTTTACCCGAAACCTAAGGTCCATCTAACCTCTACCCCTACCTTATACTATCATCCATATGCCTATCTAATAGCTGCTTAAATGCCCCTAATGAGGCCAACTCCCATACCCTCTCCTACAATGCATTTCACTTCCTGACCACTCTCTGAGTAAAGAACCTACCTCTGATATGTCCCCTATATCTACCTCGACTCACTTTAAAACCCCCTCGTAATAGCTACTTCCACCCTAGATTTTGAGAGTTCTTGATGTGGAAGTTAAAGTGGATATCTGGTAACATTCGTGATAATGGGAACTGCAGATGCTGTAGAATCCAAGATAACAAAGTGTGGGACTGGATGAACACAGCAGGCCAAGCAGCACCTCAGGAGCACAAAAGCTGACGTTTCATCACATGATCTTCTAGGGCCAAAATGCCAGCTTTTGTGCTCCTGAGATACTGCTTGGCCTGCTGTGTTCATCCAGCCCCACACTTTGTTACCTGGTAACATTAGTTCACTGTTGGCTGCTGCCAGCCTGCATGTTGGTGATCGGGCACTGAAATGTTTTGGTACAGTGGTAGGATGAAGCATGAAATCATGCTAGATCGCAGGAAGCAAAACCATCCAAATATTCAATGCAAGGCCGAGTTCGTCATAACAATGTACAATTCGGTCTATTGTGCCCCCAAACTGCTCCTCTTCTCTGTCTGTATTCCGTAACTCTTTCAAAAGTCATCAGAGACATTACAAACAGAACTAATGATCTGTTTGATCATGTGCTTTTGTTTCATGCATTATCTGCAGCCTGTAGCGAATTCACCAGTGCAGTGAAAGAGGGAGAGATAAATTGTACAATGGTGTAGTCATTCATGCCTTGTTTCGTTTATTGTCAAGTTCTTGATAGAATTTTCAAAGCACACTGACAATTTCCCAGTTTCAGTACATAGCCTTTTGAGCTTTCTGAAATTTGTGGTAACCGACCGACTGAAGGAAAGATAATAAGCAGAGTTTTTGGATCTAATTGTGTGAAGTCCACAGTGTTGGACTTGTGAAGTGACAGAGTGTGAGTCTAAACCCTCAACAGCAGTTGAGAAGACTTATTGACAATTTGTTCCTTGGACAGTAATGACTACAATGATTTCATTGTTTTTCTCAAATATACGGCAGTGATAAATAGTTTCATTACACACTGCAGCTTGTGTATACGTTGTTTATGGAGTCTAGGATCTGGAGTGTTTCAAGGATTTTGGTTAGTTCAGTTGGCTATAGTGTCCTGTAGATTCTGGCAGATCATTGCTCAAAGGCTTTAGCTGCCAGACAATAGCAAAAGTGGGTTTCTGTGAAAAAGGTGAGTGAAAAGGTGACAAATGTCTATAAAGCCTTATTTGGTACATTTTCAATGATCTTTCCAAGTACCCAGTCTCCTTCAGCAGCCACAGAGAAACATCATTACCTGCAAGCTCCTGTCTGAGTCAGACACCGTCCTGACTTAATTTGAATTATCCACATTATACTACATCTGCCATGCATTTGCCCACTCATTCAACTTGTCCAAACCACACTAAATCATCATCACACTGCACGTTCCCACATAGCTCTGTGTCATCTGCAGATGTAGCAACATTACTTTTAGTTCCTCATCTGAATCACTTATTTTTACATTGTGAATAGCTGGGGTCCAAGTCCACCATTAGTCACTACCTGTCACTCAGAAAATGACTATATGTTCCTGGACTTTGTTTCCTTCCTGCTAACCAATTCTCTATCCCTGAGTGCGTTTTAATTTTGCTTGCTAATGTTTTTTGTGGGGCCTTATCGAATGCCTTCTAAAAGTCCAAGTAAACCATATCTACTGGTTCCCTTAATCAACAGTTACATCACAACTCTACTGGGATTCCCTGAGAATATATGATTTCCTTTTCATTAATCCATGCTGACTCTGTCTCATACTTCTACTGTTTTCGAAGCACTTCCCTGTTAAATCTTTTACAACTGACTATTTAGAAATGCAGTGTGCAAATTACTCCATGATCTTGCCCCTCCTTCCTTCTGTAACATCCTCCATCCCAATGTATCTTCCAAGAGTTGTGTGCTCATCCAATTCTGACATCTTGCACATTTGTGAATTCCATCATATGTTCACTGATGCTTGTGTCTTCAGTTGCCTTGGCCGTAAACTGTTGAGATTTTATTCTGTCACTCGACCTTTCTTGTAGGGATGATAGTGCCATACTGGTACAGTCACTGGACTGTTCGAAGAATGGGGAATGAAAGTTCTCAGCTTCACATCACAGAATCCATGGGTCATAAACCGTTGGGATCTCCGTTTGCGCACAGTCAGTATTGTGGCAAATACTCAAATTTAATAATCAAAATAAAAGCAAAACACTGCAGATGCTGGAAATGTGAAATCAAAACAGACAATGCTGAAGAAACTCAGCAAGTCTGGCAGCAGAGAGAAAGAGTGTTAAGTTTTGAGTCTGAACAGACTCCACTTTGTATCATATTGAGGACTGAGGAATGTTCAGTTTTGTCGACAGACGAGGAGAATCTGAAATCTTTCCTTTGAGATGGTTAAGAGGAGATTTAATGGAACAAAATTATAAAATCTTTGGGTCAGGAAAAAAGAAAGTCTGTTTTCACTGGCTTGAGAGTCAGGAAACAGTCACCATGAAAAGATATTTTGTGTTCGAATCTGGAGATGTGCTCACAAAATGTTTTCCTTCGGCAATGAGTTGTTATTACCTGGAATTCAATCTGTGAAAAGGCAGTGGAAACAAAATCAGTCATAACTTAGAGCATAGAACATAGAACATTTCAGCACAGTACAGGCCCTTCGGCCCTCGATGTTGTGCCGACCTGACATACTGATCTGAAGTCCATCTAACCTACACCATTCCATGTGCGCCCATATGCTTGTCCAATGACAACTTAAATGTACTTAAAGTTGGCGAATCTACTACCATTGCAGGCAAAGCGTTCCATTCCCTTACTACTCTCTGAGTAAAGAAACTACCTCTGACATTTTGGGTGTGGGTGGGATGCTCCAAGAGGTGGTGTGGACTTGTTGGGCTGAAGAGCCTGTCTCCACAGTGCAGGGAATCTAATCTAATCTAATCTAATCTGTCCTATATCTTTCACCCCTCTATTTAAAGCAATGCCCCCTCGTGCTCACCGTCACCATCCTAGGAAAAAGGCTCTCCCTATCCACCCTATCTAACCCTCTGATTATTTTATGTCTCAATTAAGCCACTTCTCAACCTTCTTCTCTCTAACAAAAACAGCATCAAGTCCCTCAGCTTTTCCTCGTAAGACCTTCCCTCCATACCAGGCAACATCCTCGTGAATCTCCTCTGCACCCTTTCCAAAGTTTCTACATCTTCTTGTAACGCGGTGACCAGAACTGGACACAATACTCCAAGTGCGGCCTCACCAGAGTTTTGTACAACTGCAGCATAACCTTATGGTTCCGGAACTCGATCCCTCTATTAATAAAAGCTAAAACACTGTATGCCTTCTTAACAACCCTGTCAATCTGGGTGGTAACTTTCAAGGATCTGTGTACATGAACACCGAGATCTCTCTGCTCATCTACACTACCAAGAATCATACCATTAGCCCAGTACTTTACCTTCTGGTTACTCCTACCAAAGTGCATCACCTCACACTTATCTGCATTAAACTCCAGTTGCCACCTCTCAGCCCAGCTCTGCAGCTTATCTATGTCTCCATGTAACCTACAGCATCCTTCGTCACTATCCACAACTCCACCGACCTTAGTGTCGTCTACAAATTTACTAACCCATCCTTCTACGCCCTCATCCAGGTCATTTATAAAAATGACAAACAGCACCGACCCTTGTGGTACACCAGTAGTAACTGTTCTGCAGGATGAACATTTCCCATCAACCACCACCCTCTGTCTTCTTTCAGCAAGCCAATTTCTGATCCAAACTGCTATATCTCCCACAATTCCATTTCTCCACATTTTATACAATAGCCTACTGTGGGGAACCTTATCGAACGCCTTGCTGAAATCCATATACTCCACATCAACCAGTTTACTCTCATCTACCTGTTTGGTCACCTTCTCAAAGAACAGAATAAAGTTTGTGAGGCATGACCTACCCTTCACAAAACCATGCTGACCATCCCTAATCAACTTATTCTTTTCTAGATGATTATAAATCCTATCTCTTATAACCTTTTCCAACACTTTACCAACAACTGAAGTAAGTCTCACTGGTCTGTAATTACCAGGGTTGTCTCTACTCCCCTTCTTGAACAGGGGAACCACATTTGCTATCCTCCAGTCATCTGGCACTATTCCTGTAGACAATGACGAGTTAAAGATCAATGCCAAAGGCTCGGCAGTCTCCTCCCTGGCTTCCCAGAGGATCCTAGGATAAATCCCATCCTGCCCAGGGACTTATCTATCTTCACACTCTGTAAGATTTCAAATACCTCTTCCTTGTGAACCTCAATCCCACCTAGTCTAGTAGCCTGTATCTCAGTATTCTCCTCATCAACATTGTCGTTTTCTAGAGTGAATACTGTTGAAAAATATTCATTTAGTGCTTCCTCTATCTCCTCTGACTCCACACACAACTTCCCATTACTATCCTTGACTGGCCCTAATCTTACTCTCGTCATTCTTTTATTCCTTAAATACCTATAGAAAGCCTTAGGGTTTACCCTGATCCTATCCGCCAACAACTTCTCATGTCTCCTCCTGGCTGTTCTGAGCTTTCTCTTTCGGTCTTTCCTGGCTACCTTGTAACCCTCAAGTGCCCTAACTGAGCCATCACATCTCATCCTAACATAAGCCGCCTTCTTCCACTTGACCAGAGAGTCCACTTCCTTTGTAAACCACGGCTCCCGCGCTCTACAGCTTCGTCCCTGCCTGACAGGTACATACTTATCCAGGACACACAGGAGCTTTTCCTTGAATAAGCTCCACATTTCTAATGTGCCTATCCCCTTCAGTTTCCTTCCCCATCCTATGCTCGCTAAATCTTGCCTAATCTCATCGTAATTGCCTTTCCCCCAGCTATAACTCTTGCCCAGTGGTATACACCTATCCCTTTCCATCACTAAAGTAAACATAACAGAATTGTGATCACTGTCACCAAAGTGCTCACCTACTTCCAAATCTAACACCTGGCCAGGCTCATTACCCAGTACCAAATCTAATGTGGCTTTGCCCCTTGTTGGCCTATCTACATACTGTGTCAGGAAGCCCTCCTGCACACACTGGACAAAAACTGACCCATCTTTAGTACTCGAACTATCGTGTTCCCAGTCAATATTTGGAAAGTTGAAGTCTCCCTTGACAACTACCCTGTCTCTCTCCCTCCTATCGAGAATCATCTTTGCTATCCTTTCCTCTACATCTCTGGAACTATTCGGTGGCCTATAGAAAACTCCCAACAGGGTGACCTCTCCTTTCCTGTTTCCAACCTCAGCCCCTACTACCTCAGTTAACGAGTCCCCAAACATCCTTTCTGCGACTGTAATACTGTCCTTGACCAACAATGCCACACCTCCCCCCACTGCTTTTACCATCTTCTCTGTTCTTACTGAAACATCTAAATCCCGGAACCTGCAACAACATTCCTGTCCCTGCTCTATCCATGTCTCTGAAATGGCCACAACATCGAAGTCCCAGGTACTAACCCATGCTGCAAGTTCACCCACCTTATTCCGGACGCTCCTGGCATTGAAGTAGACCCACTTCAAACCAACTTCTTGCTTGCCAGTGCCATCTTGTGTCCCTGAAACTTTATTTCGGACCACCCTACTCTCAACCTTTTCTATACTCGAACTACAATTTTGGTTCCCATCCCCCTGCTGAATTAGTTTAAACCCACCGAATAGCCTCAGTGAATTCCCCCCCCCCCCCACCCCAGGATATTGGTACCCCTCTTGGAACAAAAAATGACGGAGACTTCAAAAGATAATCTGCAGTGGTTTGGGAAAGCAAGCATGACTAATTAAGTAATTTGCTGAGCTGTGCGATGACAGAAAATTTTCCTTTACTGTGTGCTGTTAACTTTAATGAACAATAACATATTTGTACTTAGATCGCTGGAGACTGTTATGACGTGAAGATAAGTAGCCAAATCAAATCAGCTTTGCTATCCCTGTACTCACGACACAGAAAAATTAAAATACTCAATGATCCTTAAAATTGACCCCAATGATTCCGAAACAGATTTTTCAACAACCAGCACTAGGCTTTGTGAGAGACCAATACAAGACACCAGATTTAAAACATAGAACATAGAACATTACAGCACAGTACAGGCCCTTTGGCCCTCGATGTTGTGCTGACCTGTCATACTGATCTCAAGCCCATCTAACCTACACTGTTCCATGTACGTCCATATGCTTATCCAATGACGACTTAAATGTACCTAAAGTTGGCGAATCTACTACCGTTGCATTCCCTTACTACTCTCTGAGTAAAGAAACTACCTCTGACATCTGTCCTATATCTTTCACCCCTCAATTTAAAGCTATGCCCCCTCGTGCTCGCTGTCACCATCCTAGGAAAAAGGCTCTCCCTATCCACCCTATCTAACCCTCTGATTATTTTATATGTTTCAATTAAGTCACCTCTCAACCTTCTTCTCTCTAACGAAAACAGCCTCAAGTCCCTCAGCCTTTCCTCGTAAGACCTTCCCTCCATACCAGGCAACATCCTAGTAAATCTCCTCTGCACCCTTTCCAAAGCTTCCACATCCTTCTTATAATGCAGTGACCAGAACTGTACACAATACTCCAAGTGCGGCCGCACCAGAGTTTTGTACAGTTGCAGCATAACCTCTTGGTTCCGGAATTCGATCCCTCTATTAATCATAGCTAAAATACTGTATGCCTTCTTAACAGCCCTGTCAACCTGGGTGGCAACTTTCAAGGATATGTGTACATGGACACCGAAACAAAAGATACAGCTGTTTGATCACTTAAGTGAAAGATCAGACACATGTTGTTAATATAGTGGGTTTAGCCGAGTAAAGTTAAACACATGGTAATCTATTTAATGTCTATGATTTCAGCCCAACCTTCTTTGTTTCTTAACCCACACTCCCGACTTCCACAAAAACAAATTGACAAACAGACAGAAGTGAGGAATAAATCAAAAGAGATAAAAAAACACAAGGTGTGACTGACCTGTTTGCTTTAGCAATCTCCACAATCCATAATATATTAAGTACTTGAAATTGCATCTTGCTTGGCTTCTGAAGACACAGATGCATGCAGGTAGCTTCCAAAAAGCTCCGAGGATTGCTCATTTAATTCTTGTAAGTGAGATTCTCTTCCCTGACCTTTTGACCAATTGATAATAGGAGTTTAACCAGGGAGCAATCTAACCTCCATCCTGTATCTTTTGCAGGTACAATCCTTCTGACCCAATTACAGTCCAAAAACCAGTTCAAAACTTCTGTTTCTCTTCATTAGACTGGTTTTCTCCCTGAGAGACCTTTGTTACCATTTGAACAGCCACCATTTATTTGACATATTGCATCTCTGGAGCTGAAACATTTTGAATTAGAATTAGACTTTATTGTCAAGTGTCCTGAAGTATAGGAGTGAAGTAGAGTGAACATGTACAATGTTGACATTCTCTGCTGCCATCTTAGCTACAAAGCCAGAATTTTTTTTAAAAAAGCAGAAATAAAAGAAAGCTAAAAGTTAAGAAAACATTCCAGGTCTTACACTCTGAGTCTTATTTCTATAAAGGTATTTGGAGTCATCAACAGATACCGGGGCCTAGCTCTGGCCTGAAGACTTGGTCAGTCTGCGAGCCTGGCATCGATCACTGCGAGTGCCATGCTTTTGCTGCTGCTGATAATTGCTGAGAGGAGCCCTGCCTGCTGCCTCCCACCTCCAGGAGGGTGGCCTGCTTTTGCTGCTGATGCCACGCTGCCGCCGCCTCCAGTTGTAGAGAGGTGCCCAGGAAGAACCACACCCATTGCCGTCCGTTGCCACCTCAAGCCACTGGGAGGCTGCCGCCGTTCTGTGCCTAGCCCAGGTGCGCTCCCATGTCGAAGCTGCTCAGTTAACCCAGTGCAAAAAGTCTTTAAAGAAAATAAACATGGGAAAAAAAAGAAAAAAAGGGAAACAATGAAAGAAAGAAGAAGAAATGGAGCAAAACTGAAAAGAAAACAAATAAAGAAAGCAGATGTGAATGGATGGGCCCAGGGCTCAGGAGCAGAGATGCATCTCCGTTACCTTGCCGTCAACTGTCTCATCATTTATGGAGCACTTTTGACAAGGATCAATCTGTAATTAACTTTCAGAGCTGACCTCATAAATATCAGTTTATTTGTTCTCTTTTCTAAGAATAAAATCAAGAGGCTGCTCACAGTCCAAATGTCACCTTCTGGCCTCAGCTCACAGGTCACAAGATCCCAGCAACTGCGACTGAAGGTTAAACCGAAAACACTCCTGGTTCTGTGAGAGTTCGACTCCACCCATTCAGGCTACATCTATTGTTCCAGACTTTTAAAAAAAGAAATCCCAAGGCCTCACAAGCTATTTACTTCATTGATTTTGGAACAGACTGCTTGACATCTCTGCCTCAACTTTTCTTCATTAAAAAGAAACTAAAGCAAAATACACCTCATGGTATAGTCACACTATACAGAGCCTTGGTGAGACCAGACTCAAAGTATTATGTGCGATTATAGTCTCATTATCAAGGAAAATAACTCCTTGCCATCACTGGACTGCAGCAAAAATTTACCAGAATGATTTTTTGGATTACTGTTATTTTGTTTAAGGAGAAATTGGGGTGCCTAGGCCAATATCCATGAGAGTTTAGAAAATGAGAGGGCATCTCATTGTAGAGATTGGATACTGGGATAATGTCCCTCTGCTTGTGTGTGCAAAATAAGGGGTCACAATCTCAGGATACACAGTTGGCCATTTTGAATTAAGATGAGGAGAAATTCACTCAGAGGGTGGTGAGCCTGGGAATTCTCTACGGCAGGCCCACTCGACGCCCCATCACAGCATAAAATTAGGAAATAAATTGATAGAATTCAATAGGAGAAAGTTGGTTCGGTGTTTTGGAAGAGACCAACAGTATGGTGTTGAGATCATGGATCAGCCATGATTATACTGAATAGTGGAGTGGGCTCAGTGGGCTGGAGGCTACCAGCTCTTGATATCGATGTTTCTATTAAAGATAAATTTATTGAACAGCTATTGAGGGCAGGCTAATTAGTAAGAGTCATCTCCCAGTGTGTAAAGGGCTTGCCATTTTTGACAAAATTAATGAAAACATTTTCCCTAACAGGCAAAGGGAATGTAGCGAAATGCCATACGCTGTGAGTCAGAGAATCATATCATAGAAATTTTACAAGAGTAAAAAACCCTTATACCCATTATGTTTGCATTGATCCTAAGGCATTTGCCTGTTCCAATACAGTTTTCCAGCACTTGGTCCACAGCGTTGATGTTTTAAGTGCTCATTTAAATACCTCTTAAATGTTTTGAGGGTTCCTGATGTGACTTAGGCAGTGAGGCCCGTTAAAAAAAAACTGAATGGCTATCACTGAAGAACTTGCTGTGAAGAACAAGGCACATGAGTTGAGAGGGAATACACACATTCTGTTTGAAAATAACCAGACTACATTACTCATAGCATAGGATTCATAAACTTAGCATGGAAACAGGCCCTTCAGCCCAAACTGGCCCATGCTGACCATGGTGCCCACTCAGCTAGTTCCATTTGCCTGCATTTGGACAATGCCCCTCTGGGTCCTTCCATCCATGTATTGATCCAAATGTTTTTTAAATGTTGCTATTGTGCCTGCCTCAACCACTTCCTCTGACAGCCCATTCCACATTCATACCACTCTCTGCATGAAGAAGTTCCCCCTCAGGGCCTTCTTTAAATCTATCCTCTCTCACCTTAAACCTCTGCCCTCTAGTTTTCAATTCCCCATCCTTGGGAAAAGGCGATATGCATTCATCCTATCTTTGCCACACATGATTTTATACACCTCAATAAGGTCACCCCTCATTGTCCTACATTCTGAGGAATAAAGTTGTATCCTGGCCAACATCTCCCTGTAACACAGGCCTACTAGTCCTGTCAACATCCTCATAAAGCATCTTTGTACTCTTTCCAGTTTAACTATGCCTTTCCTATAACAGGGTGACCAAAACTGTACACAATATACCAAGTGCGGCCTCACCAATGATTTATACAACTGTAACATAACATCCTAACTCCTATAGTCAATGCCTCGACAGATGCTAATGTGGTATACTGCGTCCGCTGTACCTGTTGTGGCTCCCTCTACATCGGGGAAACCAAGCGGAGGCTTGGAGACCACTTTGCAGAACACCTATGCTCGGTTCTCAATAAACAACTGTACCTCCCAGTCGCGAACCATTTCAACTCCCCCTCCCATTCTTTAGATGACATGTCCATCCTGGGCCTCCTGCAGTGCCACAACGATACCACCCGAAGGTTGCAGGAACAGCAACTCATATTCCGCTTGGGAACCCTGCAGCCCAATGGTATCAATGTGGATTTCACAAGCTTCAAAATCTTCCCTCCCCCCACTGCATCCCAAAACCAGCCCAGCTCGACCCGCCTCCCTAGCCTGTTCTTCCTCTCACCTATCCTCTCCTCCCACCTCAAGCCGCACCTCCATTTCCTACCTACTAGCCTCATCCCGTCCCCTTGACCTGCCCGTCCTCCCCGGACCGACCTATCCCCTCCCTACCTCCCCACCTACATTCATGCCTACAGGCTCCATCCCCGCCTCTTTAACTTGTCTGTCTCCTCTCCACCTATCTTCTCCTCTATACATCTTCAATCCGCCTCCCCCTCTCTCCCTATTTATTTCAGAACCCACTCTCTATCCTCCTTTTCTGATGAAGGGTCTAGGCCCGAAGCGTCAGCTTTTGTGCTCCTCAGATGCTGCTTGGCCTGCTGTGTTCATCTAGCTCCACACTTTGTTATCTGGGAAATAACTTTTTTTTTACACAGAGAATGGTTTGTATGTGGAATGAATTGCCAGAGGAAGTGGTAGATGCTGACAGAGTTACAGTGTTTAGAAGGCATTTGGATAAGTCCATGAATAGGAAGGAATATGGGCCAAGCGCAGGCAGACTGGACTAGTTTAGTTCCAGAACAAGGTTGGCATGGATTGGTTGACCCAAGAGACTGTTTCAGTGCTGTATGACTGTATGACTCTAAGGGAAAAGAGGTTTGCAAAATCCTGAAAGATTGTTTCTTTGCTGGTCAATCAGTAACAAAAAATAGAGGTAGTTCATCATTACAAGAGGAATAGTGCATCTTTTTTGCACAGATTTTGTTGGAATCTCTCATCTAATGCAGAAACTATGGAGTTAACCATTCACTGAGACCTATCTTGCAGCATTTTATGTGGTTTTTCAATATTTTATGGTAGGTACTTAGGAGGAAATACCAGGATTTTGACCTACTGACATTGAAGCAAGAGGAATATATTTCCAAATGGTGATATGTGC
The DNA here is from genome assembly GCF_030684315.1 of Stegostoma tigrinum. Lineage (NCBI taxonomy): Eukaryota > Metazoa > Chordata > Chondrichthyes > Orectolobiformes > Stegostomatidae > Stegostoma > Stegostoma tigrinum. The sequence goes on from NC_081360.1 coordinate 93,165,499, forward strand.
AGCTTGGAGATGAACGTGCGAGAGGGCATTTCCTAATATCTACTGTCCATCCATTAGTTATTGGTTTGGGAAGTGCTGTCCAAGGATCCACAATAAGTTACGGAAGTATATTCTGGAAGTGGCACATACTGCTGCTATTGAACATCAGTTAGCGAGTTTTGAGAAGATTTGTAGCTCAGGTTGAGGTTCTGGATGTGAGATTGCTCGCTGAGCTGGAAGGTTAGTTTTCAGACGTTTTGTCACCATTCTAGGTAACATCATCAGTGAGCCTCCGACAAAGTGCTGGTGTTATATCCCGCTTTCTATTTATCTGGTTAGGCTTCCTTGGGTTGGTGATGTCATTTCCTGTCCTTTTTCTCAGGAGATGGTAGATTGATTTGGAGCCAATGTGTTTCTTGATGGAGTTCCGGTTGGAATGCCATACTTCTAGGAATTCTCATGCGTGTCTCCGTTTGGCTTGTCTTAGGATGGATGTGTTGTCCCAATCAAAATGGTGTCCTTCCTCATCTGTATGTAAGGATAGAACATCAGTGGTGGAGAGAGCAGAGGTTAGTGGATGTGGTGCCAATCGAGCAGCTTGCTTTTTACTGGATGGTGTAATGTTTCACACGCTTGTTAGAGCTTCACTCATCCAGGCACGTGAGGAGTATTCCATTACATTCTTAGCCTGTAGCTGGTGGATAGGCTCTGGGGAGTCAGAAGATGAGATACTGATTGCAAGTTATTTAGCCTCTGACCTTTCAGTCGCAGTATTTATCTGTCTGGTCCTGTTCCGTTTTTGGTCAATAGCAACCCTCAGGACGTTGGTAGGAGACGTTTAGGGTGGCAACACCATTGAATATTAAGATTACTCCTAGACATGTCAGATGCCAGAATGAAATCTGGCCTGATAGATTATATTTTGTTTTTATTAATTTAACATGCTTGCCTTTCACTGAAACAAAACAATTAAGGCTACAAATTTGGTTTCACCAATAAAACAGAAGTTTATTACACAGAAGAAATATGTCAAAACATCTAATCATAAGAACTATTAACATAACAAAGATTTCAAAAACAGACAAACCAGAATCTCACCTTCTCCCAACATCATCCTTTTGGGGATTATTCAAAAATCAGTGAAAGTTTATTTCCCAATGTATGTTTGCTTTAACTATTTGACTCAGTTATTGTCATCTGAGCCATGAGCCATTTCACTGGAATATTTACAGAACTGAGAGCTCGATCTTTCTCAGCACTGAACATTTTGCAGCGTTCCAACATAAACTCCAAGTTTGGAAGTTTGACAAATTAAGTACTTCCCTTGATGTAATTTATTCACCAAAAGCTCTGTGTAATCTCTTCTTTTCTTGGAAAGACTTTACTGGCATCTGATTCCAGTCAGGTCCAAGGTCCAAATTTTTGCCATCACTGTTTTTTCTTTAACTAAAATCAATCCTTGATTATTTTAAGCTCAAAATCAAGTTCATGTCTTCCAGTGTTTTCTCTTTCTTATTGTAAATTATAAACAAATTGTCATTAACACTCCAGGTGACGTTCCACTGTCTGCTCTCTGACACATGCTGATTCAAAGTCATGTTTTTGGAAAGACTGACACAACTAATTATTGAGTCCCTCCCAAAAATAGACCAACACCAAAATCCAAAAATATATATACATGATAGACATTATACTGTTTTCGTTGCACAGACTGATTAAGTACAATAGATCAGTGGGGTTTGAGAGGTGGCAGAATAGTCTGGTAATACTGCATTATGATGTGCATCCAATCGGGTAGAAAATCCTGCTGTAAAATGTGTCAATGCCAACATAGTGCAGTTGAAGAAAAAAGTTAATTAGTGATTAATTCAGATGGTTTTGAGGGAGTGCTGAGATACACCATAGAACAAACAACAATTATATAATCATCCTACAGCTCATGAGATGCCAGGATTTCATTACATCGTATAGCAGAAGTGAACACGGCTTCTGAAACACTTTGGATATGAGTATTCAAATTTAAGTGAAATTAAAATAGAAAACCAGAGAAGTGAATAATAGAGTGAAAGAAACACTGACACTTTGTATTGACAGTACATCCCAAGATAATGTTTAGATGACTCATGAATTGGAGAACATGTCCCTGGTGAGATAAGTATGATGCTATACTAGCCGTGGGGCATGCTGTGCTTGTTTTAAAAGCATATTCAATACGTCAGTCCTGATACAGAAATTAATTTTGATATAAAAAAGTACAATGGAGAGTAAATAAAATCAAATGAATCTAATCAATGAATTCTGAGACAAAATATTTTAAAGTCACACATAGCTTTGACAAAAATTAAAATAATTTAAAGTTCAAGATGTACATTAGCTACACAAAAATTAAATAATTTACAATTTTCATTTAATTACTCAAAGATTTATTGTTCTCTTCTTTTATTGACAGAATCTAAATGTGTCTCATTTCCAGTGTTCTTACTTGGAAAGGATTTCCAGAGTGGCACAAAATCAAATAACATAGTTTGAATGAGCATTAAGTGGTGCTAATGTACTTTAAGCAGGAAACCTGAAGCATTCTTGCTGTAATCTGGAATTCAATCAGAGAGTGACTTTTTATTGTTTTTGAGTAGAAGTTGGACTTTTACACTGAATAAAACTGGGAGATGGGAACTCAGATTTATCTTAGAGTGTGGAGTGAGCCCATGACTCCATGACATTAAATGGTTGTCATTCGAACACTGAGCCTCAAGGCCTGTGTCTTGACATCAAGGATTTCAGACATTACTGGTTGAGTGTATGTAGATGCAGGCCACATTCAGGTTCCTTGGTAACATGCCTCAGGAGCCAAGCACAGTGATCAAATGTCCAATTTTTCTGTGTTCAAATATGTGAGCCTGCTAAGTGAACAGTGCTCACAGTGCTTGATTGGCTAAGCCTGGGCGTTGACTTGGAGCAGAGTAAACAGGTCCCACAGAGGGACTTAGGAAAGAAGCTATTTTGTGATTTCAGAGATATAGAACATAGAACATAGAAAAGTACAGGACAGTACAGGCCCTTCGGCCCACAATATTGTGCTGTGGAATAATCCTAATCCAAAAATAAAATAACCTAACCTACATTCCCCTCAATTCACTGCTGTCCTTGTGCATGTCCAGCAGTCGCTTAAATGTCACTAATGACTCCGCTTCCACGACTACCACTGGCAAAGTATTCCATGCGCTCACAACTCTCTGGGTGAAGAACCTCCCTCTGACGTCTCCTCTATACCTTTCTCCTAACACCTTAAAACTATGACCCCTCGTGGCAGTCAATCCTGCCTTGGGGTAAAGTCTCTGGCTATTTTAAAGGACTGTAACTGAGATGTTTAGGTACTTTGAAACTAGTGTCATTTCTGCATTGTTCTGAAGGAAAATGTACAATAAACTAGTGAAACCTAACAACAATTGATTCCACAACAAGTGTAGCCTGAATGCCTCACTTTGTACAGAAGGTGCCTCACTGTCTAACCTGTATGCCTCACTCTGTTTATGATTGGTATATCCTTGTTTGCTATGATCTGCTTGTACTGTTCACAAACAAGAGTTTTCCTTGTACTAGGGTACACATGACTACAATACATCAATCCAATCATTCAAAGGGGAACGGGTTCAACTAGGAAAGTGGAGGAAGAACTCCTCTACTCATTTCCTTTGTCTTTCAGTTAGTTCCTGCATTATAACTCTTTGAAACTACTTAGCAGATTAAATGAACGTTGTTATTTTGCATGCAGGTTAGTGAGCTTAACTGGGTGGTCATTTGGCTTGTTAACTGGACACTTGGTTTGTGATGCAGAGTGTAATACTAACAGCGTGGGTATAATACCTGTACCAACTAAGGTTACCATTAATGCCTCACCTTTCACACCTTGCTCCTTTCCCAACGCTTAGTGACCCACAGGTTAAACCAGCACCAGTTATTTTTGTCTAATGAGAGAGCAGCTGAATGGTCCTTTGGGACTGTAGTAACTCTGTTTGTACATTATTTTCTGATACAATCTCAGGGGATTTAGGCACACATGAAGGATTATTTGTCTCGGCTTTGGGAGAACCTATCGCAGAAAAGATTCCAAGGTAGCACTGTAACTCAACAAGGATTCATCGGATATTTTTACTTCATAAATCACGTAGACGGCATAACACTAAAGTTCAGAAATGGTCCATTTTATAAAAACACATTGTGTTTCAAAAGTGTCAAAGCACCTGATACCCCGATCTCACCACTCCCTATCGCCCCTGGTGCCATCCTATTTCCTGTCTGAAGACTTTGCTTTGTCACTATCCTTGACTAAACCTCAGTGCTTTCTCTTTCTTGGTACAGGGTATTCCTCACATTCCATTTGCAAATAAAGCCTCAAGGTTAACGCTGGCTTGGCCAAATTTCATTTGGCAGGAACCCTCTGTCTGCTACATCAGCATCTGAATGTGTTCTTGCAGTTTAACTAGTTTTTCTTTTAACCTGACTGCCTGTTTAAATGAAAATGAACCTTAACTGATTTTAGAATTAGAAACCCTACAGTGTGGAAACAGGCCCTTCGGCCGAACAAGTCCACACCGAACCTCAGTGCATCCCACCCCAACCCATTCTCCCTATAACCCACACATCCTGAACACTACAGGTAATTTAGCATGGCTGATGTACCTAACCTGCACATCTTTAGACTGTGGGAGGAAACCAGAGTACCCAAAGGAAACCCACGCAGACACAGGGAGAATGTACAAACTCCACACAGACAGACATCCAAGGCTGGGTCCCTGGTGCTTTGAGGCAGTCGTGCTAACCACCGTGCCAAGTTAACCAGAACTCTTTACTTCATTCAAATCCCAGCTGGAAATTGATGTGGATTTACAGTTTGGGTCATGTCAGACCCATATTTGCCCCCAACAGTGACGTTACCTTATATAGCTTAAAGGGATTGAATTTTCATCTCAATTAATTCTGTGCTTTGCAGTTGCTGCAAAATTGGATTCAAAGTATACAGAATGAATATAATTGTGACTGAATACCAGTTGGTGCTAACCATGGAAAAATCCCAATTTCAGAGTTTAATATACCTGGCTGGTCAATTATTGGTTGGCTAATTAGCAATCACTGCGTCTCCACAAAACCATAAGACACAGGAGTGGAAGTAAGGCCATTCGGCCCAACAAGTCCACTACGCCATTTAAATCATGGCTGATGGGCATTTCAACACCACTTCCCTGCACTCTCCCCATAGCCCTTGATTCCTTCTGAGATCGAGAATTTGTCGATCTCTGCCTTGAAGGCATCTAACGTCCCGGCCTCCACTGCACTCCATGGCAATGAATTCCACAAGCCCACCACTCTCTGGCTGAAGAAATGTCGTCTCATTTCAGTTTTAAATTTACCCTCTGTAATTTTAAGGCTGTGCCCACGGGTCCTAGTCTCCCCGCCTAACGGAAGCTACCTCCCAGCGTCCACCCCTTCTAAGCCAGTCCCTGAACAACTGGACAAAAATTCCAAAAGACTCACATACATAGCAATGTGGCCAAACCAGACTAATACAGAAAATATGCTGCTGAAATAAATATGTTATAATAAAAAAGGTTAGTTATGCTTGCAGCAAATAGTTAATCCAAAGTAAAGTAATTAATGTTTTTACATGAATTCGATCTTGGAGGAAGCTGTCAGCTCTATCAAGTGGGCCAAGCAGCATCAGAGGAGAAAGAAGGCTGACATTTCAGGCCTGGACCCTTCTTCAGAAAAGTCAGCCTTCCTGCCCCTCTGGTGTTGCTTGGCCTGCTGTGTTCATACAGCTCTACACCTTGTTATTTCAGATTCTCCAGCATCTGCAGTTCCTACTGTCTCTCCCTCCAGCTCCATAGAGCCATTGATTGAGAAAATCGTCCCACTGCTACCTCCCATTCCTTGTAATACTCAGAGTCATTATCTTTTCTTTGCTTTCTTGCTTCTTAGGCTACTCTTGTTATGTTTTTAGTTAACTGACCTTTTTTCTAAGTAGTAAGGGATGTTGGGTTTACATTTGCTTGGAAGAGAGGTCCAAGTGCTTGAAATTCTGTTGCGCTATTTACGTGGGTCTTTTAGAATTTTTGTCCAGTTGTTCAGGGACTGAACCAATTGCAGAAAGGTTCTGCCATTAAGATTTGACCAACTGGTCAATGTCACTCTGGAGTCATTCAACAACCTCCTCACGATTCACTGTTTCCCCTTGCTTAGTGTCATCTGCAAATTTAGAGATTTTGCCCTTAACACCCATCTCCAAAAGGTTTATGTAAATTCAAGAAAGTGACGGTCCCAACACTGATCCGTGGGGAACACCATTTTCGACTGGTCTTGAGTCTGAGAAATGGACATCTCCTTCTCCTCCATTTCCTATCTGTTAGGCATTTTCTAATCTATTGCTGCCAAGGACCCATCAGTCCCAAACATTTCTAATTTGCTAACCAATTTATCATATGGCACTATATTAAAAACTTTCTGAAAGTCCAGAGAGGCAACGTTCACAGCACTACCTCATCCTCTGCCTATATCATCTTGTCAAAGAACTCAATTAAATTTGTCAGAACAACCTATCCTTTGACTAGTTCATGTTGACTGTCGAGTATTAACTAATTTTTCAGCGTATTTGTATTTTCCTGTATTGTAGCCTCCATCAGCTTTCCTCCTATTGATGTCAAGCTGACATGTAAGTAGTTTTCTGGTTTATCATTTGCTTGTTTCCTAAACAATGGTGTCACATTTGAAATTGTTCAGTTGACTGGAACCAATCCCATTTTCAGAGGGACCTGGAAAATTTCTGTCAGTGGCTCTGCAATTTTGTTCCCACACCTCTCTCAGTAATCCAGGACGCATCCCATCCGATATAATACACATGGAGCTGGGTGTGCACAGCAGACCAAGCAGCATCAGAGGAACAGGAAGGTTGATGCTTTGGGTTGGGACCCTTTTTCAGACCCGACATGTCAACTTTCCTGTTGCTAACTAGCCTGCTGTGCTCCTTCAGCTCCATGTTGTGTTATCTCTGACTCCAGCATTGGCAATTCTTACCATCTCTGCATCCCATACAAACCTGGCGACTTCTCCACCTGCAGTGTTGCTAGTCTTTAGAGCACCTCTTCTTTATCTGTCACCAATATTGCTCAGTTGCTCAACATCCGTGTTTTCAGCAGGGCCATTTCACCATCTTCTAATTTGATAAAGGCAGAAGCAAAGTATACATTTCCTACCTTTGTCATATTCTTTGCGTCAGTGAGCAGCTTACCCCAGATGTTCCTTGTGGGCCCAACTCTAATCTTCACTAATCTTTTCTTATTGTTTGAAGGGCATTTTACCATTTGTTTCAGCCTAGCATGGCAACCTTTCCTCATGCTTCCTCTTAGCCTTCATTATTCCAGCTGTAGCCTCTCTCCTGTATTTGAAGTACACTATAACAAAGTGTGGAGCTGGATGAACACAGCAGGCCAAGCAGCATCTCAGGAGCACAAAAGCAGACATTTCGGGCCTAGCCCCTTCTAGGCTCGAAACGTCAGCTTTTGTGCTCCTGAGATGCAGCTTGGCCTGCTGTGTTCATCCAGCTCCACACTTTGTTATCTCGGATTCTCCAGCATCTGCAGTTCCCATTATCATTTTGAAATACACTTCCTGATTTCTATTGCTATAATTATTCTGGCATGCACTATTTTACCTTCTTTTCCTTCTGAATTTCCTCATCAATATGCTTAGCATTCCAGGGTACTCTAACATTGGATATTCTGTACTTATTTCTTATGGTTATGCACCCAGCTTGCAACTCTAGTCATCTCTGTTATGATAGTCACCCGTTTTCTTATCCAATGTTTTATCTACTAAGATGCATTTCCAGTCAACTGGCTCCACTTCAACTTTTAGACCTCTAAAATCTTCCCTTTTCCAGACAGGCATCTTAACCCTGACTGATTTTCATCCTTTTACAATTTAAGTTCTGCACACCTCTGACTTTCGTGGGATACCCTTTACTTTACAACAGTGTCCTATAGTTCTAGCCCCTTCCAAAAGGGGTTAACCTTTAGCATCCATCCCGTCAAGTTGTCTCAGGATCCTATATCTTATATTCAACCTTCAGTTGCTTTAGCAATGTCTTCTTCTCTTTTGTAAGGCCAGAAATAGCTATGTTCACTGATGATTGCACAGATTTTGGAACTATTCATGAACCAACAGATATTGACATAGCCTGTGTCCATATGAAGGTGTGGACAGTCATCAGGCTCAGGACACGCAAGTGCCAGGCAATGATCATTTTCAACAAGAAAGAATTTAAGAAACAGAAACGGAAAGTGCTGGGGAAACACAGCAGGTCTGGCAGTATCTGTGGAGAGAAAAGTGAAATGAACCTTTCGAGCCCAATGACTCATCATCAGATGAAGGATTAGTGGACTCGAAATGTTAACTCTGTTTTTCTCACCATTGATGCTGCCAGATCTGCTGAGTTAGTCTAGTACCACCTACTGTTTTTGTTTATTTCAGATCTCCAGCATCCACAGTACATTTTTGTTTTGAGGACTTTAACTGTCAAGCCTTGATGTTCATTGCAATCCCCCAGTATCAAAATCCTGAAAGTTATTGTTGACCAGAAACTGAACAGGACCAGCAGTAGATCTACGTTGGCTATAAGACCAGGTCAGAGGTGAGGAATTGTGCAATATCTAAATCATTCCTATCTCCCCAGATCCTCGATACAAGTCCACAACATGATGGAATACTTTTAAGTTGTCTGGATAGGTGCAGCTCCAACAACATTCAAGGAGTTTGACACCATCCAGGACAAAGAAGCCTACTAGATTAACATCACACCTACCACATTCAGCATTCATTCACTTCACCAACAATGCTCAGGAACAGCAGTGTGTACTATGACATACTGCAGTAACCCACCCAAACTTCATTGATAACCCCTTCCAACTGTGTGCACACTACCACTCAGAAGGACAAGAGCAGCACATGCAGAGGAACCCTACCTGCAAGTCCCTCTCCAAGGTATCACCATCCTGACTTGGAAACATATTGTCATTCCTTTACTGTGGCTGGGTCAATAAATATCTTGGAATTCCTTCCGTTACAACACCGTAGGTGACCCTAAGGGCCATGTTGTTCAAGAGCTTTCTTCGAGGCATTTAGAGATGTACAATAAATACTGCAGTAGATGGTGACACCCACATCCCAATCAGAAAAATAAACAAGATGACCTCTCATTCTTTCCTCATAAGCTCCACTTCAGAATCCAAGATATCATATGAGTGACTCTATCCTGAACTTGTTCCAATGCATTTACATTGTTTCTTAAATAACATGAATATAAAGGGTTTTGAGGAATATGGGCCAAATGCTGAAAAATGAGTCTAGATTAATTTAGGATATCTGATTAGTGTGGATGAATGGGACTGAAGGGTTTGCTTCCTTGTGCTGTACAACTCTGTGACTCTACAAGGAGACCAAAACAGTGCATGGTACTCCAGCTATGGGCTCACCAATGCCCTGTGCAAATGTAGCAAACTATAACATATTTTTATGTTCCTTTCCTCTTGAAATTCCATTTGCCTACCTGTGTAATAACTTTACATGTTTCAAGTGCCAGAATACTCAGATCATTCTGTATCTCAGAGTTCTATGAGCTCTCTCCGTTTTAAAAGAATCTGCTGCTTTTCTATTTCTCCTGCAAGTTAATAAAAACAGATACTTGAAATTTCAAAAGACTGTCAGAAAGTGCTGGAGAAATTTGGCAGCATCCGTTGAGAGGGTGGAGTTAACATTTTGAGCCCAGAATGACTCCTCTTCAGAACTGCACAGCTCTGGGGTTGGGAAGGGGGGCGGTGTAGAAATTTGTGAAGAATAACTCACTTCTCCCCCTCCAATGCCTGTCCACCAAAAGCAGAACTTCAGTGTTCTAAAGAACAGTCCGACTGGACTTGAAATGTTAACTCTTGTTTCTCTCTCCACATATGTGGCCATACTTGGTGAGTTTCAACAGTGCTTTTTGTTTTTAGTTACGATTTTCTACATTATAATCTATGTGCTAAATTAGGCCTCAACTACTGAATCCATCAAATGTTTCTCACCTGTTTTCAAACGATCTTCACAGCCGTTATTGTCTGAAACCAAATCATAATTGTAGACATGCATTGTGCTTGGCACACTTGACAAATAGAAATTGATGAATAACGTTCAAAATTGGAAAATTTAAATTTGTATTTCTCCCTTAACTTAAGGGCCAAGAATGGAATGTACCCATATCTATCTGATTCCAGCTTAACTGACTCAACACAATGCAGAAAATTAACCTAGAATCTTCCCTGAATCCCGTCTCTGAAGGGGTAGTGGGGTTATAAGTCACTCGGCAGTAACAAGAGCTGCAGATTTTGGAGTCAGAGTCGATATAGTGTGGAGCTAGCGGAACATATCAGGCCAGGAAGCATTCGAGGAGTAGCAGGAGGAGAGTCGACATTTTGGGCCGGGACTCTTCAACAGCACTCCTGAGCCCTGATGAAGGGCCTAGGACCAAAATGTCGATTCTCCTTCTCCTCTGATGACCTGCTGTGTCCCTCCAGCTCCACACTGTGTCAACTCTGATGGGCTGGTGATGCTCATATCTCATTCTGTTTTGCATATTTGTGTGAAATCAATTTTCCTCATTGCAACACTCAGTACACTTCAGAGATTACTTTGTAGGGTACAAATGTGGTTTTGGATGTATTAAAATTTTCAAAGTTGTTGGTACATGGAAGTCTTTTTATTTTCAAATTTTAATTCTTTTCATGGACTATTTTCTTTTACCAGCGAAGCACAGCCAGTCAGGCAGCATCTGAAAAGTAGAGAAGTCAATGTTTTGGGCTGAAACCCTTTGTCAGGAATGGGGAGGGAAAGGGGAGGCCAGAAAAAAATGAAGGGAGAAGGATGGGGCTTGGGGGGATACTAAGTAGGATGGTGACAGGTGGATGCAGGTAGGGGTTATTGTCGTTGGCCAGTGTGAAGGATGGAGCAGATAGGTGAGTCAGAAGATGGACACAATGGAGGGCGGAGATATTTTGAAGCTGGTGAAGTCAATATTCAGGCCATTGGACTGTAAGCTCCCAAGGCAAAATATCAGGTGTTCCTCCAGTTTATGCTTGGCCTCACTCAGACAGTGGAGAAAGCCAAGGATGGACATGTCACCAGGGGAGCGAGAGGGAGAGTTAAAGTGGATGGCACCTGGAAGGTGGGGTTGGCTGGTGCGTGCAGAGCACACATGCTCTACAAACTGGTCCCTGAGTCTGCATTTGTCCTCTCCTATACAGAGGAGACCACATTAGGAGCAATGAATACAGTAGATGAGGTTAGATGAAGTGTGGGTGAATCTCTGCTGGATCTGGAAGGATTGTTTGGGACCTTGGATGGAGGTGAGAGGGGAAGTGTAGGGGCAGGTGAGGCACCTCCTGCAATTGCAGGGAAAGGTACCAGGTGTAGTGGAGGGGTTGTTGGGGAGTGTGGAGTTGACGGAGGATTTGCGGGGTGAACAGTTCCTGCGGAAAGCGCTCAGGGGTGGGGAAGGAAATGTCTTTCTGGTGGTGGGCCTGATTGTAAGTGGCAGAAATGTCAGAGGATGATGCATTGTATTCAGATGTTGGTGGGTTGGTATGAGAGGACTAAGGGGTCTCTATCCTTATTGTGGTTGGAGGGGGAGGGCTTGAAGGCAGAAGCATGGGAACTGGGGGAGATGCAGTTGAGGGCATCCTTAATAATGGAGGAAGGGAAACTACGATCTCTAAGTAGGAGGATATCTGGGGTGTCCTAAAGTGGGATACCTTATCCTGGGAACAGATGCAGTAGAGGCAGAGGAATTGTGAATATGGGATAGAATTTTTGCAGGAGGCTGAGTGAGAGGAGCTGTAGTTGAAGTAATTGTGGGAGTCAGTGTGTTTGAAAATGGTTTCAGTGGTTTTGGATGTCTCCTCTACTGTCAGAGTGAGGCCAGACGTAAACTGCAGGAATAACACTTGATATTTCGCCTTGGGAAATTAAGCCCAGTGGCCTGAGTATTGACTTCACCAGCTTCAAAATCTCTCCTCCCCCAATCTGTCCATCTTCGTACTCACCTATCCGCTCCACCCTTCCCACTGTCCAACCACAATAACCTCCCACCCGCCCTATCCCCAGACCCACCTCCCACCCACTGTTTATGTCTGGGTCCCCCCCCCCCCCCCCCCCCACCAGGTGCTGACAGAGTGTTTTGGAACAAAATGTTGACTTTCCTGCTCCTTGGATACTGTCTGACAGGCTGTGCTTTTCCAGCACCACATTTATTTACTTAGGCTCCCAGCAAATGCAATCCTTACTGTCTCCATTTTCTGTTACACCTTTGTTTCTGCCTTCTGCCCAGCTAATGAATAAAGTCTGATGTGAATCCTTTCCTGTCCTGTGGTACTTGTATTGATCTGGACAGTGTTGACGATTTTAAGGTGACATAACACATTCCAAAAGCATCACAGATAATGATTTTAACCGTGTCATGAATGTACTACTTGTTTCCAAGCCTTGCTTTGAACATGATACAGTTTAAACTTTTTACCACATTAGTTATGCAATATCATTGCTGCTGGTGACAGAATTTTTAAAAGTTCTTTCTGAAGCAAATGACATAACAGATAAAACAAAGCAGTAAAGCGCAGCTTGTATTGTAAAAATAGATTTTCTCTTAACTTTGATTTCTAGCTGTAATATTTTGTGAAATGATCTTCAACCAATTACTGTTATTTCTGTGTACATTCGGAAGGAGGGGCTGATTAGTCACAGACAAATAATTTGAACTGATGAATTGTTCTGAGAGTGGATGGCAGTTTATTCCACTCAGAGATATTAGCAACACAATCTGAGTCGGCTGCAAGGAAATGTGGTTTTCAAATAGTAGGTAATCTTTTCATGTCCAACCTCACTCTCTGTTATCACCTTGTCTGCTTTTTTTTTCCTGTTGTATTGATATTGTAGGCACACATTTGACCTGTTTTTTTCTGTTTTGTTTTACACTGATAATATAACAGCCTGAATACTCTTTATTTTCCGAACGTGTTTTATCTTATCGAACAGGAGGTACATCACATTCTTTGGTGCTAGTTCATTCTTTCACAAGACTTCAGATCTGTGGAAACTCTTAGATCCCTCAGCCTTGTCTGTTTTTTGAGAACGTTCAAGCTTAACAATTCATCAGTCTTATAGACATTGAGGTTTACAGCCTAGAAACAGGACCTTCAGGCTAACTTGCCGCCCAGTGTTCACTATTAATCTAGCCCCATCTGCCCACGTTTGGTCCATACCCCTCCATATCTATCCCATCCATGTATCTATCTAAATGTTTCTTAAATGACAAAATTGTACTTGCTTCCACCACTACCTCTAGCAGCCTGTTCCAGATGCTCACCACCCTCTGTGTGAAAAACTTGCCCGTCTGAGCCCTTTTGTATCTCTTCCCTCTCACCTTAAGCCTATGCCCTCTCAATATAGACTCCCCTACCATGGGAAAAATCTGTTGGCTGTGTACCTTATCTATGCCTCACATGATTTTATGGCCTCTTTGAGGTCGTCTGTCAGTCTTCTACGCTGCAAGTAAAAAGGTCCTAGCCAATCCAACCTCTCTTTATCACTCAAATCTTCCAATCCATATAGCACCCTCATAAATCTTTTCTGCAGCCTTTCTAGTTTAATAATATCCTTTCCAAAGTAGGGTTAATGGAACTGCATGGCGTGTTCCAAATGTGGCCTCATCAATGTCTTGTACAGCTGCAACAAAACATCCCAATTCCTATACTATTCCGAGACCGATGAAAGTAAGCATGCCGAAAGCCTTCTTCACTGCCTTGTCTACTGTGAGTCCACTTTCAAGGAGTTATGAATCTACACTGTGAGATGTCTTTGTTGGCAACAATCTCAGGGCCCTAACATTGACTATATAAGCCTTGCCATGTTTTGACCCAACAAAATGCAACGCCTTGCATTTATCTAAATTAAATTCCATCTGCCATTCCTCAGCCCACTGGCCCGGTTGATTAAGATCTCCCTGTATTCCCAGACAACTATTTTCACTATCCACTATACCACCAATCTTGGTGGCATCCACAAACTTACCGTGTACACTTACAGTGTAAAGCCATTCTTCCTGAATTCTCATCCAAATCATTTATACAAATGACGAATAATAGTGGACCCAGCACCGATCCCTGTGGCACACTGCTGATCCCAGGCTTCTTGTCTGAAAAGCAACCTGTACCACCACTCTCTGTCTTCTACTGCCAAGCCAATTTTGTATCCAATTACCTAGCTCTCCCTGGTTCCTGTTTGATTTTACAGTGCCCAACAAGCCACCACGCAGTACTTTGTCAAAGGCCTTGCAGACAACGTAAGTCACACTGCCCTCATCTGCTTTCTTGGCTACCCCCTTCAAAAAACTTAATCAAATTCATAAGACATGATTTTCCACCTGCAAAGCCACGCTGATTATCCTGAATGGGTCCTTGCTGTCCAAATTCCTGTAGATACTATCTCTCAGACTCCCCTCTCACAACCTACTCTCCACAGACCTTAGGTTTACTGGTATGTAGTTCCCATGCATTTCCCTTAAATAATGGCAGAACATTAGCCGCCCTCCAATCTGTACGCACTTAACCCATGGCAGTCAATGATACAATATCTATGCCAGGGACCCTGCAATTTCATACCTAGTCTCCCACAACATCCTGGGACACTTGACTTCAGGTCCTGGGAATTTATTTACCTACCTTAATGCATTTTAAGACTTCCAGCCCCTCCTCTTCTGTAATGTGGACTCTCTTCAAGACATTGCTATTTATTTCCCCAAGGTTCCTCGCATCTATGCCTTTCTCAATGGTAAATCTCAAGTGAGAAATATTTATTTTCAGATCTCACCCATTGCTTGTAGCTCCGCCCATAGACGATCTTGTTGATCTTCAATAGGCCCCATTCTCTCCCTGGTTACTCTTTTGCTGTTCATGTACTTGTAGAATCCCTTTGTGTTCTCCTTTAACTCATTTGCCTAAGCCATCTCATGTCCCCCTTTAGCCCCCCTGTTTTCTCTCTTCATGTATTCCAGTACCCTCTCTATTCCCAGCTGCCGACACATGTTATATGCCTCCCTGTTTACTTGATAAGAGCTTCAGTAACTGTAGTCAAACAGGGTTTCCTACTCCTGTCAACCCTACCCTTCAATCTAACAGGAACATACCAATCCTGAACCATCAGGTAACCCACGTTTGAAAGGCTCCCACTGGCCAGGCATCCGTTTGCCTGCAACAGCCTCCTGTAATCAACTTTTGAAAGATCTCAACCAAGACCATCAAAATTGGCCATGCTACAATTTCGAACTTGAGCTATTTTAAAATTAAAATTTTAAAAAAAAGGTCATTGGTCCCAAAGTGCTCCATTACGAGCAATTTTGTCACTTGCCCTGCCTTATTCCAAAAGAGGAGGTCAAGTCGTAGTGATGCAAATGAGGGAGGCATATGACATGTATAGACAGCTGGGATCAAGTAAGACTGTCTTTTCTTCTTTATTCATTCATGGGATGAGGGTGTCACAGGCTAGGCAGCATTTATTGGCTATCGCTAATCGCCCAGAGGGCAGTTCAAGGTCAGCTACATTGCTCTGGGTCTGGAGTCACATGTGAGTCAGACCAGGTGAGGATGGCAATTTCCTTCTCTAAAGGACATTAGTGAACCAGATGGGTTTTTCCAACATTCAGCACTGGATTCATGGTCATCATTAGACTCTTCATACATCTACATACAGCTGTAATATATCAGTCCCATGTACCCATCCACACCCTGAGTTCATTACCCTTCGCTGATCAGTCTCTGGCATGGAAATAAATACAGTTTAACCCACACTTCTGTTTCTTCCTGCTGTGCTGTTACCTGCCCCGTCCAGTACTAGGATCACCAACACTGCCTTTCCAATTTACCTTGCTGTCATTATCTTTTGTATTATCCACAAACTTCTCTTTCATCGCCCTACTGCTTTGGATCCCACCTTATGATAAAACAAGGAAAGTAAGCAAGACAAGGGAGTGTACAATGAATGATTGGACACTATAAAACAATATTGCCATGAAGAAATAATTTTGTACAACTAATGGTTACTATGTACAAGGTGTTTCATGGTAGCAGGCATGGGGGGGGAAATAGTGGTAATGCTACAGGACTAATAGTTCAGAAGGCCAGACTAATACTCACAGGATGTCATGTTAAAACCTCTGATTTTTCATTATTTATCTTTTTATTATTTTATCAATTTTGATTTGGAGTTGTGGACTGGAAATAGTTCACTGAGAATGACTTGTGGACTTTGAAACAGATTGTGGTAAAAGGAAAGCAACAGACCAAAGCTTTGTTTGTTTGTGACACCAGGCCTGGAGATGAATTCTAGGCTGAGATTTGATCAAAAGAGTTCCAACAGTCACAGGAATTGCGGGAGGAACATCGTTTGAACAGATAGCAGAAGTTAGCTATTAATGAGAACAGCACCTGGGAATTGGTTCCAGCAAGTATGGGAGAGATTCAAGCAGACGGCAATTGTCAAATGGTAATTGAGGCCTCAGGCAGACAGTCAATCTATCAGGGTGTCACCAGAATTGAAGTTATTGTTTTAAACTGTGTTTTTGAAGGAGAGTAGTTTGGCTGTTGACAAGACAATATGAAGATTTGAGTACTTACTGCCCAATCTGGCACACCACCTTTTGGAGGCCCAAAGTGCAGAAAACTGAGTTAGAAGTTTTGCTGCCTTTGCCTGGGTGAACTGAGAAAGTGGACCTGATTGGCAGTTCCAGAAAAGTAATTCAGGATTACAAATATACACTATAATACACAACAGCACAGGAACAGATCCTTCCAACCTGCACCAATTCCTAATCCTGATTTGGGCTCGCAATTTATCTATGGTATCTATTTGCATGGTATCTATCCCTTGGTTCACCTCCCACTCATGTGTCTATCAAGATATGCCTTAACTATTGCTAACATGCCTGCTTCTACCACCTCCACTGGCAGTGTGTTCCAGGCATCCACCACCCTCTGCGTGAAAAGATTTCCTTGCACTTCTCCCCTAAACTTTGCCCCTTTCACCTCGAACCTTTGCCGTCTCATAACTGACCTTTCCATTTGGGAAAAATGTCTCTGACTATCCACCTTATCTGTGTGTCTGTTAATTTTGCAGACCTCTACCAGGTTGCCCATCAGCCCCCATCTTTCCACTTAAAGCAATCCAAGTTTATCTATACTTGACCCTTCCACTGCTACTCTTTGTTTTCTATGACCAAGCTGATATTGTTTCCATGGAGCCAGCTCCACCACGATCCCATGAAACTCTACCTTCTCTATCAGCCTTCCATGTGGTATCTTGTCAAATGCCTTACTAAAGTCCATGTAGACAACATCCACTGCCCCTCTCCCATCAGTCATTCTTGTCAGCTCCTCAAAAGATACAATCAAGTTGGTGAGACATGTCCTTTCCCTCACAAACCCATGCTGTTTATGACTAACAGGTTTAATCGCTTCCAAATGTGAATAAATTCTGTCTCTCAGTACCTTCTCCAACAGCTTCCCCACCATTGACATCACCTGTGAAAGAATGCATCATGGAAGCAATTTAAATAATCTGGCCAGTTTCGTTTATCTCTAATTTATCTTTTGAACATGTTTGTTTGTCTTTAGTGTGAATGGGAACTCAAAATAAATATTTCAGGTTTAAAGCGCAACCATCAATTTAGTTACTGTGTTTAATTTTCTCTCTGCTAAAGTTATCCTGCATTTAATAAATATTTAATTTTTTGTCTGAATATTAATTATTTACAATGTCTGGGATTTGGTTATTTAAAAGCCTGGTTAGGAATCATTGGAATGACTATTGAGGATATTGTATGGCTTAATTTTACCATTTTGTGAATACAGAGACAGGTTGGTTTGACTGTCTCCATGCAGTTACATCACTTCAAATCTCCCCCACCATCTGAAGAAATTTTAATTCACTTCATACAATTTGATTATAAAGCTTATCTCAGTGATAATTGCTATCAGGATTGATGCAAAAATAATCCGTCTGTTGGCCAGTAGTTCTTTTTGCCATTCTTAATTGGCCAGGTTTATGTCTAATTTCAAGGCAGTTACTTCTGTTCACAATATATTGTAACATGAGCATAGATTTCAGACTATATCTAAGTCTCAGATGTATTGTGGAAGCAATAAACTTCAAGATGTCTGACTCAAGAAGAATTCATTCTTTGTGTCTTTTTTATTCTCCCATGGGCTGTGGGTGTCACTGGCTGGCCAACATTTCTTGCCCATCCCTATTTGCCCCTGAGAAGGTGGTGGAGAACCGCCTTCTATTACCACTGCAGTCCATGTGCTGTAGGTTTATTCACAGCGCCCTTAGTGAAGGAATTCCAGAATTTTGACCTGTGACAATGAATGAAAGGGATGTATTTCCAAATCAGCGACATGGAGGGGATCTTTCAGGTAGTGGTGTTCCCATGTGTCTGCTGCCCTTGCCTTTCTAGATGGAAGTGGTTGAGGAAGGTGTGTGTGAGGATCTTTGGTGAATTTCTGCAGTGCATCTTGTAGATAGCACACTGTCGCAACCCAACATTGGTAGTGGAGGGAGTAGATATTGTGGATATGGTGCCAAAATAATGGGCTGCTTTTCCCTGGATGGTATCACGCATTTTCAGTGTTGATAGAGCTGTACCCATCCAGCCAGGTGGGGGAGAATTTCATCATTCTCCTGACTTGTGCTTTGCAGATGGTGGACAGCTTTGGAGGCAGGTTGGGGAGGGGGTTGCGGAATGCGCAGTGTCAGGAAGTAAGTCACTCAATGCAGTATCCCAAACTTCTGAACTACTCTTGGTTTGACTGTATGTATGCAGCAAGCCCAGTTGAAATTTTTGTCAATGGCAACCATGAGATTGTTAATCTTGGTTGATTCAACAATCGTAGCACTATTGAATGTCAAAGCTTCGTGATTAGATTGTCTCTTATTGCAGATAGTCATTGCCTGGCATTTGTGTGGCACAAATGTGACTGACCGTCCATCAAGGCAGCCTGGATATTGTCCAGATCTTGTTGCTTTTGAACACAAACTGCTTTGGTATCATTGGCAAACATCCCCACTTCTGATCTTATAGAACATAGAACATTACAGCACAGTACAAGCCCTTTGGCTCTCGATGTTGCGCCGACCTGTGAAACCAAACTGAAGCCCATCAAGCCTACACTATTCCATTATCATCCACATGTTTATCCAATGACCATTTAAATGCCCCTAAAGTTGGTGAGTCTACTACGGTTGCAGGCAGGGCATTCCATGCCCTGACTACTTTGTGAGTAAAGAATCTACCTCTGACATCTGTCCTATATCTATTACACCTCAGTTTAAAGCTATGTCTCCTCATGCTAGCCATCACCATCTGAGGAAAAAGGCTCTCACTATCCACCCCATCTAATCCTCTGATCATCTTGTATGTCTCTATTAAGTTGCCTCTTAACCTTCTGCCCTCTAACGAAAAGAGCCTCAAGTCCCTCAGTCTTTCCTCACAAGACCTTCCCTCCATACCAGGCAACATCCTGGTAAATCTCCTCTGCACCCTTTCCAATGCTTCCACATCCTTCCGAGAGTGCGGCAACTAGAACTGTACACATTACTCCAAGTGCGGCTGCACCAGAGTTTTGTACAGCTGCAACATGCCCTCATGGCTCGAAACTCCATCCCTCTATCAATAAAACCTAACACACTGTACACCTTCTTAACAACCCATCAACTTGGGTGGCAACTTTCGGGGATCTATGCTCATGGACACTGAGATCTCGCTGCTCATCCACACTACCAAGAATCTTGCCATTAGCCCAGTAGTCTCTATTCCTGTTGCTCCTTCCAAAGTGAATCACCTCACACTTTTCCGCATTAAACTCTATTTGCCACCTTTCAGCCCAGTTCTGCAGCTTATCTATGTCCCTCTGTAACTTGCAACATCCTTCCGCATTATCCACAACTCCACCGACTTTAGTGTCATCCGCAAATTTACGAGACCTAACCCTAACCCTAACCCTTGTACGCCCTCATCCAGGACATTTATAAAAATGACAACAGCAGTGGCCAGATCATTGTGGTGCACCAGTAGTAACTGAACTCTAGGATAAACATTTCTCATCAACTTCTGTCTTCTTCCAACTAGCCAATTTCTGACCAAGCCGCTAAATCACCCTCAATCCCATGCCTCCATATTTTCTGCAATAGCCTACTGTGGGCAACCTTATCAAATGCTTTACTTAAGTCCATATTCACCACATCAACCACTTTACCCTCATCCACCTGTTTAGTCACCTTCTCAAATAACTCAGTAAGGATTGTGAGGCATGACCTACCCTTCACAAAGCTGTGTTGACTATCCCTAACCAAATTATTCCTTTCTAAATGATTATAAATCCTATCTCTTATAATCCTCTCCAACACTTTACCCACAACCGAAGTGACACTGCCCTGAGGATCTTCTTCAGAGGTAGCTTGGGGCTGAGATGATTGATGTCCAACAGTCATAGCAGCCTTCCTTTGTGCCAAGTATGACTCCAACCACTGGAGAGTTTGCACCATGATACCCATTTAGTCCAGTTTTCCTAGGGCTGCTGGATGCCACTTTTGGTCAAATGCAGCCTTGAGTCAAGTGCTGTCACTCTCACCTCACCTCTGGAATTCAGCTCTTTTGTCCATGTTTGAACCAAGGCTGTAATGAGGTCAGGAGCTGAGTGGCCCCGGCAGAACCCAAACTGAGTGTAACTGAGCAGGTTATTGCTGAGCAGGTGCTGCTTGATAGCACAGTTGATGACTCCTTCCATCATTTTACTGATGATCGAGAGTAAACTGATTGGCGGTAATTGGCCGGGGTGGATTTGTCCTTTATTCTTTTGTACAGGACATATTTGGGCAATTTTCCATCTTGTTGGGTAGATGCCAAAGTTGTAAGTTGTCTACAAGTGCTGGCCAGGGAAGCAGCAAGTTCTGGAGCACAAGCTATCAGTACTATTGCCAGAATGTTGTAAGAGTCCGTAGCCTTTGCAGTATCCAGTGTCTCCAGTTGTTTTGTAATATCGCTTGGAGTGAATCGAATTGGCTGAAGACTGGTATCTGTGATGATGTGGACCACTAGAGGGCTTGCATGGATTACAGACCTTATAGTACTGGCATTGGTGCTTTATTCGAAGGAAACTCCATGCCATACCTGCCAAACTTGATCCAACGCATTGCCTCCCTCAGCTGGTCTGCTGTTGAAGCCCTCATCTGTGCCTTTTGTTACACCAAGACTTGACAATTCTAATCAGCAGGTCTGGTGGCATCTGTAGAGAGAAAATAAAGTTAACTTTTCTGGTCCAGTGACTTGACCAGACCCAAAACGTTAGCCCTGATTTCTCCCGACAGGTGGTGCCAGACCTACTGAGTTTTTCCAGCACTTTATGATTTTGCTTCTGATTTCCAACATCTGCAGCTCTTTGGCTTTTTGACAATTCTCCTGATTGGCTTGTGCATAATCACAGAAGTGTTTTCGTGCACAAGGAAGCCATTTGACTAATTGTGTCTGCACCAGCTCATTAAATGAGAACTATGACCTTGTGATAATTGCCTTCTTTTACCCCATGCCCTCGTATATTTTTATTCAAATAATTATCCAATGCTATCTTGAATGTTTCAGTTGAACCTGCTTCCACCACATTTCCAGGCAGTGCATTCCACAGCCTGCGTGTACAGTGAAAGCTCTGCTGCCTGTCACAGATCTTGTACCAAACCCTTGAAACCCACAATTGAGCGCTTTTAGATCCACACCAGCTTCAGGTTAAACAAGTTTTAAAATGTTCATCTTTACTTCCAGATCTATTCATAACACTGACTCCTCCTGACCTCTGTAAGCTCCTATAGCCTTACAACCCTTCATTGTATCTGCAAGGTTCCAGTTCTGACCTCTTGCACATTCACAGTTTCAATTGCTCAGTAGTGTTCAAAATCTTTCCCTCAAATTTTTTGGTAAGATATAGTCAGTGAGTGATAAGCTGCTGTAAAATTTGTTTTTATCGGCATAAGCAATATAAAGTTTGGCTGTTGTGAAGTGAAAGGAGGAGGCAAACAGCAGGAGGCCTCGAAGGACAACCCAAAGAACACGAATGAAGATACCAACAAAAAGTGTAACAAATCTAGGTGGCAGAGTGGCTCAGTAGTTAGCACTGTTGCCTTACAGAGCCAGGAACCTGGGTTTGATTCCAACTTTGTGTATCTGCCCGTGTGGAGTTTGCACGTTCTCCCATGTCTGCGTGGTTCCCTCTGGGTGCTCCAGTTTCCTCCCACAGTCCAAAGATGTGCAGGTTAGGGGAATTGACTGTGGGGAATGCAAGGTTAAGGGGATCGAGTCGGCCTGGTTGGGATGCTCATTGGAGTGTTGGTATGGAGCTAATGACCCAAGTGGCTTGCTTCCACACTGTTATGATTCCATGACATTAAATCTCGTCAATTATTATCTCATCATTCTACTCCCAATCATCAACAGTTCAATTGCAGCTGTGCACGGTAATAATTTGCTCAGGAATGGTCATTTATGGTTCTCTCATGTGACTTGGCTCAAGACCTTACCATAATCTTGGTCTCAAATGTGAGTTGAGACTGACTGCCATGGAAGGCAAGGCAGCATTTAATTAATAGCCCTCGCCAAAAATTGAAGTCAAAGGATTCAGATTAAAATTTCTCTATTACACTGAGCTGTAGGAAAAAGATAGTTGTGGTTATTAGAGGTCAATTGTGTCAGCTCGAGGACATCTCTGTGGGAGTCCTTCAGGGTAGTGTCCTAAGCCCAACTATCTTCAAATGCCTCATCAATGACCTTCCCTCCATCATGAGGTCAGAAGTGGGGATGTTCGCCGATGAATGCTCAGTACTGTTTGTGAGTCCTCACTTGATGAAGCCACCCACGCCCATTTGCAGCAAGTTAAGTTTGGGCTGATAATTGGCAAGTAACATCTGTAAGTGCCAGGAAATGGACATCTCCAATGAAAATCTACCATGCTCCCTTCAGCAGCATTACCATTGGTGAAACCCCCTCCATTGAGGTCCTGGGAGGTTACCATTGACCAGAAACTAGACCAACCTTCAAGTGTTGTGATTACAAGAGCAAGTCATAGAACATAGAACATAGAAAAGTACAGCACAGTACAGGCCCTTTGGCCCACGATGTTGTGCCGTGGAATAATCCTAATCCAAAAATAAACCTAACCTACATTCCCCTCAATTCACTGCTGTCCTTGTGCATGTCCAACAGTCGCTTAAATGTCACGAATGACTCTGCTTCCACGACTACCACTGGTAAACAATTCCATGCGCTCACAACTCTCTGGGTGAAGAACCTTCCTCAGATGTCTCCTCTATACCTTCCTCCTAACACCTTGGTTGGGAATTTGTGGCAAATAGCTCAAATCTCCATAGCCTTCCCCCCATTGTAAGATATGAATGAGGTTCTTGATGGAAGATTCTCCATTTCAACTGGATCAGTGCAAGAAACTCTAAACTATCAAGGATAAGACCATAAGACCATAAGACATAGGAGTGGAAGTAAGGCCATTCGGCCCATCAAGTCCACTCCGCCATTTAAATCATGGCTGATGGGCATTTCAACACCATTTCCCTGCACTCTCCCCGTAGCCCTTGATTCCTTTTGAGATCAAGAATTTGTCAATCTCTGCCTTGAAGGCATCCAACATCCCGGCCTCCACTGCACTCTGCGGCAATGAAGTCCACAAGCCCACCACTCTCTGGCTGAAGAAATGTCATCTCATTTCAGTTTTAAATTTGCCCCCTCTAATTTTAAGGCTGTGTCCATGGGTCCTAGTCTCCCCGCCTAACGGAAACAACTTCTAGCGTCCACCCCTACTAAACCATACATTATCTTGTAAGTTTCTATTAGATCTCCCCTCAACCTTCTAAACTCTAATGAGTACAATCCCAGGATCCTTAGCCGTTCATCATACGCTAAACCTACCATTCCAGGGATCATCTGTGTGAATCTCCGCTGGACACACTCCAGGGCTAGTATGTCCTTCCTGAGGTGTGGGACCCAAAATTGGACACAGTATTCTAAATGGGGCCTAACTAGAGCCTTATAAAGCCTCAGAAGCACATGGCTGCTTTTATATTCCAATCCTCTTGAGATAAACGACAACATTACATTCGCTTTCTTAATTACGGACTCTACCTGCAAGTTAACCTTTAGAGAATCCTGAACCAACACTCCCAGATCCCTTTGCACTTCTGATTTGCGAATTTTCTCACCGTTTAGAAAATAGTTCATGCCTGTATTCTTTTTTCCAAAGTGCAAAACCTCACATTTACTCACATTGAATTTCATCAGCCATTTCCTGGACCACTCTCCTAAACTGTCTAAATCTTTCTGCAGCTTCCCCACCTCCTCAATACTACCTGCCTCAAGGATAAAGTGATCCACTTGACCACCTTCCTCCACCTGAGATATTCACTTCCTCCACTTGTGGATCACGACAGCATCTGTGAGCACCATGTAGAAGAAGTACTGAAAACTCCCCGAGAGTCTTACACCTTTCAAATGTGGGACCTCAGCTACTAGAAGGACAGCAGATGCACAGGTTCTTCTCCACCAGCAAGTTTTCATCCAAGCCAGACACTATTCTGACTTGGAACTTGATACTGTATCGGCATTCTTCAATGTTGCTGGGTCAAAATCCTGCAATTCCCTATATGTCACTGCACCCCAATGACTGCAAAAGTTCATGACCACCATTCTTTGCAGGGCAGTCTGGATGTGCACCATATGCTGATCTTGCCAACAGTGTTCAAATCCCACGAAAGAATAATAAGACATAACCTCTCAGTATCCTGAAGCAATAGAACTCAGCATTCTTACTTATCCACACAAATTTCAATGTCATTAATACCTTGACTGATTTTATCTCTGAATTCCCCCTAGAATAGAAGATTTCACAAAAGGAACTGAAGACTTTTGTGGCACAAACTACTGGGATTGACCAGCTGAGCCTGACTAAAACAAAGTTACGTTGTTGCTAGTCAGTGATGCAAAACCCAATCTTTAAAGATGTTAAGAAAACCCATTATTGTATTTGAAATCCTTTACAGTTGAGATTTGTTGTACTGTGCTCATAACTCCTTAACCCACTCATCAGAATTCAGTTGTTTCTTGGTGTTTGCTGTTATAATGCATGCTAAGTATTGATTAAAATCTCTGTGTACTCAAAGAGTCATATTTGTAGAGTCATACAGCATAGAAACAAACGCTTTTGTCCAACCAGTCCGTGCTGACCATGTTTCCAAAGTAAATGAGTCCCATCTGTCTGTGCTTAGCCCCTATCCCTCCATGCCTTTTTTATTCATAAACTTGCCCAAATGCCTTTTAAATGTTGTAATTGTACTTACATCCATCTTTACTCTGGCGTTTCATTCCCCATACAAATCACAGTCTGCATAAAAAAAATTACCCCTCATGTCCTTTTAAATCTTTGTTCTCTCACCCTAAAAATATGCCCCTGGTTTTGACCTCCCCCACCCTATGGAAAAGACCATTTTGCCATTCACCTTATCTCTGCCCCTCATAATTTTATAATCCTCAATAAGGTCACCCCTCAACCTCCTATGCTCCAGTGAAAAAAAGTCCTGGTCTTTCCAGTCTACTTTTATATCTCAAGCCCTCCATTCCCGGCAACATCCTGGTAAGTCTCTTCTGAATCAGACTTCCAACAGAATTTCCACACTGTCTGTGTGGAGTTTGCACATTCTCCCCGTGTCTGCGTGGGTTTCCTCCGGGTGCTCCAGTTTCCTCCCATAGTCCAAAGATGTGCAGGCTAGGTGGATCAGCCATGCTAAATTGCCTGTGATGTTCAGGGGTATGTGGGTTATAGAGGGATGGGTCTGGGTGGGACGCTGCATGGCTAGGTGTGGACTTGCTGGGCCGAAGGACCTGTTTCGACACTGTAGGGAATCTAATCTAAAAAAAACTAAGGAAGGGAAATAGTGTTGGAACTGCACAAAATGCAGATCTGACTGTAGCTGGAGGTTTATGTACAGATCTGCTCACTTCATTAGAAGAATTACATAATTATTCTGGAGAGGGAACAGATGAGACCGACAAGCATACTGCTGAGGGCTAGAACAGATTGGATCGGCTACAGTTGCTTCCCTTCAAACAGAGGAGGCTGCTGGGTGAACTTAATTGAGGTATACAAAATTATGAAGGGCTTAGTTACAGTAGATAGCAATGACCCGTTTCCCTTGTGGAGAGGTCAGTTAGGTGCTGGAAAGTGGGATTAGAGTAGTTAGGTTGTTTTTGACAGGCATGAGCACAATGGGTCGAAGGACCTTTTTCTGTATGGGAAGCCTCTAGGACTCTAATTATAAGCAAAGACAGACTTGAAGTGACTGGTGAAAGGATGAGAAAAGACATTGTGTAAATCTTTTTTACCCGGTGGATGGTCTGTGTCTGAAATGCTTTGCCTGGTTCGATGCTGGAGGTAGAAACTCTCAAATTATTTAAAAGACACTTGGATCTGCACCTAAAATGCTGCAGCCTGCAAGACATTGGACCATTCATTTTGGCTGGCACAGACACAGTGGACTGAATGGGCTCGTTCCACACTGTAATGTTTCTCTCGTTTTTCAGATGTGCACTGAGCACTTTGATTTTCAGGACAAGTTTTGTCATGCGCAAGTTCAGTTTCATGGTGTACAGCTCGCAATTTGTTGTCACTAAATTGCTTCGGCCCTCAGATTCTGTAATGCAGAGTTATACCTGGTGCTTTTCATCCTTAAATGCTGTAGCCAATTTGCTCGAATGCAGTCCTATTGAAAGTCAAAGTCAAATGTTAAGATGCTGGTTTAAGGCTTTGCAGTTTAGCCAATGTGGTTCTGGCAGGTGAGGGACAAGGAGATCAGAAATAGATTGCAAGCTACAAATGCAAGCAGACAAATGAGGGAATGCAAAGTGATGTGGCATGATCAGGCTGTCAGAATGATGGATACGTAAATCCTAAACAAGCAGTCAACTGACAAGCCGAAGCAAGATGTCTCAAGAACACTGATCAGTGAATGGGACAGGGGTACATGCATTGATGTGATACCAAAAGACAGCAGGAAATGTTTCCACCTGTCAATGCTGGATGTCCTATTTTGCTTCACTTGTTTCTTATCCTGAATAGGTGGTTTACATAGCAGTGTGACTATTTTAACACCGGCATACTCATTTTAGAATTTCAGATTAACGGATAAAAAATATCTTGTAAAGGAAGACCTGCAATTTTGTTAACTTTGTATCATTGCCTGACTTTACCTCATCTTAACTCATTTGATTTGATTGGATTTATTGTTTTGATTTGATTTATTTGTAGTCACATGTCACTAATTACAGTGAAAAGCTTTGTTTTGTGAGCAGTACAGGCAGATCATAGCAAACAAGGGCATACAGATCATAGGGTGCTCAGACAGAACGAGACATACAAGGTTGTGGGCGCATAGGAGATGCGTAAAACAAGTTCAACATGAGCAAGATCAACATTATTTGAAGTTAGAGAGATCCATTCAGCAGACAATAACAGCCGGAAAGAAGTATTCGTAGACCTGTTGGTTCATGTTCAAGCTTCAATATCTTCTGCCTGATGGAAGAGGTTGGAAGAGAGCATTAGCAGGGTGGGAGGGGACTTTGATGATGTTGGCAGGCTTTCCGTGGCAATGAGAGGTGTAAGCAGAGTCCATGGATGGAAGGTGATTTGTATGATGGTCGGAGCTGTACACACAACTTTCTGTAGTTTCTCATGGTCCTGGGCTCTGCTGCTGAAACCCACATCTATGCTTCTGTTACCTAGATTCGATAAATTTAATGCTTTGTTGGGTGATCCTCCACATTGCACCCTTCAATAAACTTGAAAAATCATGCAAATCTCTGCTGCCTCTTTCTTAATGCGCAGCATGTCTGCTGGCGTATTTTCTGACTGTCTTTGACTCTGTCTAGCAAGGGCTGATTTTAAAATTTTTAGGCTCATTTTCAAATCCCTTCATGGCCTTACCCTCCCTTATCTCTGTAATCTCCCCAAATCCCACAAACCATCTTCAATATCAGTGTTCCTCCAATTCTGTGCACTCCAATCACAATTGCACCCCCTTTGGTGGCTAGGCCGTCGGTTGCCTTGTCTGCATTTTCTGGAACACCTTCCTTACAGCTATCTACCTCACTTCCTTTCTTGCTTCCTTTAAGACTCTTCTTAAAAACTATCAGAAATTGCAACAGGAGTAGGCCATTCAGCCCATTGAGCCTGCTTTCCATTGAGTAGGATCAAAGCCTATCTAACATTCCTCCTGTGCACTTTCTTGCATTTTTCCCATGACTCTTGATTCCCAAACTGATCAAGAATTGACCTTTCTTATCCTGAAATATACACAAGGACTCTGGCCCCTACAGCTCTCTGAGGCAAGGAGTTCATCTGAAACCACCCTCTTACCCGCTCTTTTGGTAAATTTGACTCTCCTTAATTCGTAGTTTCATACTTTGTCTTATAATGTTCCAGTGAAGCAAGCAGTGACTTCCCATTACATTAAAAGCCCCTGAGCAATAAAAGGTTGTTGCTGTATATTGCTTTTCAGGGCTTCCCAGGATTGAAGAATTTTTTTTTGAGTCTGTAGTTACTGATGAATTAACAGAAATGTAGCTATTAAATCAAGTAGCACAGTTTGAGTAATGCCGGGGCACAGACGTACTGGAACACAGAAAGTGCTGGAGAAACTCAGCAGGTCTGGCAGCATGTGTGGAGGGAAAAGCAGAGTTCATGTTTCAAGCCCAGTGACCCTTTTACTTCCCTGTTCTTCATTGAATACTACTATGGAACGTTATCTTTATTTCAAATTGAGTGAGTAAATGGATCACATCAATGACATGTGACAGTATCATGTGTTGATAGGGCTGAAGTGTCAACTGTGATTTTGTAAATGTCTAGAGTGGGACCTGAACATACTACCTTCTGACTCAGAATCATGACAGCATCGGACTGACTCAGTGCTGTTTAATATTCTAATTTTGCTATTTTATATTCTTCTGAAGAAGGATTACTGGGTTTGAAATATTAATTCTACGTTCTATCCACTGATGCTACCAGACTTGCTGAGTTTCTCCAGTTATTTCTACATTGGTTTCAGATTTGCAGTCGCTGCAGTTCTTTACTTTTAGTACCTGGAGTCATATGGAGAGGTAGAGTTGTCCAGCATGGAAATGGACCCTTTGATTCACTCGTCCATGCCGACCAGATATCCCAGATAAATCTGGTCCCATTTACCAGCGTTTAGCCCATATTGCTGTAGACCCTTCCTATTGTTATACTTGTCCAGATGCCTTTTAAATATTGTAATTGTACCAGTTTTCAATACTTCCTCTGGCAGCTCATACCGTACACACGCCACTCTCTGCATGAAAAAGTTGTTCCTCTATTTTGTTTTAATTATATTCAATTTAAACAGCAGTGTTACCAGAAAAGATAGCTAATAAACTGGAGAAAATTTGTGAAGATAGTGCTTGCAATCGAAAGAAAAACTGCAAGCTGTACTTAAGAAGTAAAGTTTGAAAATAAGGTCTATTTATTAGCATTTGTGACGCTATGTATAAATTATTTTTTCCCATAAGGTATGTTCAGACGATAAAGGCCCTTCAGATATTTGATCTCACTCTTTCAGAATCCCAACCCACCTGTCTTCTCATTACAGAATCAAGCTGTTATTTTTTTTTAAATGAGCTTAATGTCATCCATCCTTCTTAGCAACCCTAGAGCTATTAATCACCCTAGACTTCTTGAGTATATGTCCTCTTGCATTTAAACCTTGAACACTGGGGAGAATATGACCTTCAATGTTATTACAGGAACCAAATCCTGCTGGTTTATTCAGGACTTTTGTTGTTTTCTGGCTGTCTGATAAAATATTGGCGATTTCTCTGGTGCAGTAAACCAGTCAGTCAAAAGGGAGTAATATTTAAGTGCATGATGATTGCGGTTCATTGCTGATCAAGAGAAGTAAACAGCATGATTAGCTATGTGAGGGTGAGCACAGGTCTTGACTGAGCATAGCTGTGGACC
Source organism: Stegostoma tigrinum (assembly GCF_030684315.1). Taxonomy (NCBI): domain Eukaryota; kingdom Metazoa; phylum Chordata; class Chondrichthyes; order Orectolobiformes; family Stegostomatidae; genus Stegostoma; species Stegostoma tigrinum. Next base: position 93,195,687 of record NC_081360.1, read on the forward strand.
TGGGTACTGAATAGCCGGAGGATGTATGATTTTGGGCCAGTTCCTACGAGGAAGCAGCTAGAGAGGTATACCGGACTCTTAATTAACCTGAACATCAAACCTCCCCACATTCCTTTCTCACCTCCCTGTAATTGTAAAGCGGAAGGGAAGTAACTTGGCTGCTTTCTATTAAGGATCAGTGGAGAAGCAGTGATCAGTGGAGGAGGACAAAGCTGAAGTTATATCAGGTGTCAAGTGAAAAGACTAGGTAGTGGGAGGCTTGCCTGTGTTGGATGATTATTAGGTCCTGCATTTTATTATTAACTGTGAGCCTACCAGTATATTGTAGGTTTTGAAACTGAGTCTAAGCATTTTCTTATTTGAGTTAACTAGCGATACATTACCACTACATATTACACCAAAGGCCCTACCTAAATGTAAGTACATTGTCTTTAATAAGCTCAGCCCCTCCTGACTGCTAAATAAGTATTTTATGCAGTAATTGATGAAATAACGTAGAATTCCTGCAGTGTGGAAGCAGGCTATTTGCCCCATCAGGTTCACACCAATTCTCCAAAGAGCATCCCACCTAGACCCATGCCCCTATCTGATCCCTGTAATCCTGCATTCCCTACGGCCAATCCACCTGATCTGCACATCTTTGGACTGCGGGAGGAAACAGAGCATTTGGAGGAAACCCACACAAATGCAGGGAGAACCTACAAATGCCACACAGACTGTTGCCCAAAGCTGGAATCAAACACAGGTCTCTGGTGCTGTGAGGCAGCACTGCTAACCACTGAGCCACCATGCCACCTGAAATATAGCAGCTAATGGAAGAACCATAGATTGAGTGATGCTGGCTGGTTGGCCAGTGATGTCCAGAGACACAAGGGTCCATATTCCCTGCCGTTCATTAAACACTGCCATCGAATTGTTTACGTCCAATTGAATGGCCAGGCGGGACCTAAGTTTAAACTGGCATTAAAAAGTTAGCACCTCTGACTGAGCAGCGGGTTAAAATAGAACTGGAGGTGTTAGCTGAGGCAATGCTGTTTTATATTATAGCCGCATCAAACACCAATATTACCAGAAAATAGAGCTGATACCCCTGAAAGAAGCAATGTGCTGAAAACGACGGCACAGATTTATCTTAAGAAAATTAAGACATTTCACACAACTAATTTTGACATTCAATTGATCAGTACAAATGATCTGTGACTATTGATGCCTGATTTAATTGGTCTGATAATGTAAATCCTAATGCCAAATTTAACTATCAATTAGCATTTTGTCATGCTGCTCAGTTTAATTAAATTATCACACAGACTTCAATAGCCACCGGCAGTCCAAGTGCGTGCCATTTCATAGATTGAGAATTGTCTGATGGAGATGGAATTTCTATCAATGGCTATCAATCTCCCAGTGTTGTCCTGGAACCCACATGTAATCTCCAAGCTGTGAACAAGTTTCATAAGTAAAATTAAAGGTGTAATGATTTTCTTTGAATACTTTATGCTGATTTTTAAAAAAATGGCAGTTGGGAAAAAGCGATTGAGTGACAGCACAGGATCATCCAGTTGGATGATAAAGACTGTCCAATGTTCAAATAATGTGGGAAGGTGATGCTACATGTCATCCAACCAGTGATGGGAATGTGAAACATTGAGTCAGACTCCCTCCCTCATGATGAAACCTTCAGGAAAGTTCCCATGTTATCCTCTTTTGATATGTTAAATATTATGTACATTTGTTATGTGCAACAAGTTGTGTATACCAGTTTTCACATTGTGTCTACGGATTTGTACATTGATGGATAGAATCCAGCACAATTGTCATGTGATTCAAAGTGAGATCTTGCAAAACATGTTGTAGATAGACAGTGAAGAAGGCATTTGGACAGCTTACCTTTGCTGCTCAGTGCATTGAGTATAAGAGTTCGGAGGTCATGTTGCGACTGTATGGGACATTGCTTGGGCCACTTTTGGAATCCTGCATGCAATTCTGGTCTCCCTGTGTTAGGAAGAATGCTGTGTAACTTGAAAGGGTTTAGAAAAGATTTACAAGGCTGTTGTTAGGGTTCGAGGGTTTGAGCTGTATGGAGAGGCTGAATAGTCTGGGTCTATTTTCCTGGAGCGTCGGAGGCTGAGACGTGACCTAATTGAGGGTCTTAAAATTAAGAGGACTATGAATAGGGTGATTAGTCAAGGGTAGGGAAGTCGAAAACTAGGGGGAATAGGTTTAATTAAAGTGAGAGGGAAAATATTTCAAAGGGACCTAAGTGGCAACATTTTCACATAAAGGGTGGTGTGTGTATGGAATAAGCTGCCAGAGGAAGTGGTGGAGGCTGGTAAAATTCCAACATTTAAAAGACATCTGGATCCGTATATGAATAGGAAGGTTGAGAGGGAAATGGGCCAAATTCTGGAAAATAGGACTGCATTCATGTCAGGTATCTGGTTGACATGGATGAGTTGAACCTAAGGGTCTGTTTCTGTGCTGTACAAGTCCATGATTTTATGTAAAGCTGAAATCATGAAAAAAATAACTCTCTTTCTCTCCACAAAGGTGATATACTTCTTCAACAATAGTCTCTGACATTCTGGGCTTGTCTTGCACATGATGATGTTACTGCTTGAGTGAATAAACGAAGGGATAACATTGCTTGTGTAGCTGTTCCAAAACCCAGCAGGAGATGAGAAAAATATATTTAGGGCGTCCAACATATTTTGATTTGCATGGTTATTTTCATCAACATGTTTAGCCTTTACTGTGCAGAGAATGTTGTCGCCAATGTCACAGATTGTTGACATGGCTACTTACAAAGAGCAAGAATGTCAGTCTAAAAATTGAGATAAATATCGAAGGAGCATTGTTGAAATGAATGGGCTTTTGAATATGTTCTCACCTCTGCTTTGATAATTGTGTTGCTGAGGGAAACCAACTCACAAAGGCAGATGGATGTTATCTGTTTGAATTAAACTTCAGTCAAATGTTGAGTGTCTACAATCGAGATATATGCATATTTTGAATTGTGAACGTTGACACGTTGAATAGCTCAAACATTGAGGAAGACATGTATGGACAACAAAGAACGTAAATTATAATTATACACCCTGATTAGCAACCCAAATATGGTTTCTTTTGGAAATATAATTTGTTTGAAAATATAATTAAAAAGACAGTCAGGGTTCCTAATTTTGCTTTTGAAAAATTTGTTTAGTTAGTGACTAAGTCAGGCAGACCAGGACATACAGTTGAACTGTGATCAGTCTTGGTCTTGTGTCTGCAATGAGATTTGTTATACCACAGGCAAGAAAGCTATTGTGGGTGAACTCGAGGACCAAGAATTGTAAAGTAGACCAGGATTTTCTATTCTCAATTTTTATCTTGAGCTTGCTGCAGAAACTGTGCGTTTATGGGTATTGAGCAAGGATGTGGGTTAGGTTAGCTACAGGATTATCACTGTTTGGCTTAACACAAGCATAATGTACCCTTTACAAACCACTTAGAAGTTGATTCGTCTCAGAGGTACAACACAAAAAACAATCAGTATTACCTTGCAGGATTGAGCAGTGAATACTAAATTTGTGGGGTTATGGTAATTGGTTGCATATTTTAAAACGTGGAATTGTTGGCAGCATATTCTTTGCTCGCTGAGTATCTGTTGTCCCTTCAGTAACATCCTAGCCTTAGAAGGTTGTGTCTTCAAGTCCCACTTTGGGACATGGAAATAAAAACAGGAGCACAATTTTATCCTAGCTCACGTACTTTCACGCTGTTGCCTTTGTAACAAGCGGCAACACAGTGAGCATCATTTTGAAGTTAGAAACGTAGAAAGAAGGAACAGGTGACTGTTCGATATTCACCTTGTTGATACTATCAAAATATACATGGGGCCATTTATACACTTCCACATTATACAGAGGGCACCAAATATGTTTAGAAATTCTCATTTTTGAATTGTATTTCTCCATAGACTGCTTCTCCCCATATGTCACCTGCTCCAGCTCTCAAATTACACTCCAACAGCCCTGTTACAGTTGCAGCCCTCCAACATAGGTCGCTGTAGCTTCGGCTCCTTATATTCTGGCCTTCCCGTCCTCTTTTGAACTGACTATATCCAAAGTGGCGTCTCTTGTAATACATTCTTTTGTGGCTTGGTGCCACATTTTCTGTGATAAGGCTTTTGCGAAGTTTTGCAATGTTCAAGATGCCATATAGATTCAAATTGTTCTTGTTGAAAGGCAAAATGGGTAGCGCATGAATAAAAATGCCAGCCAAGGTACTTGTCCATTTAATAGAAGCTCTGACCTCAGGCTTGCATTGTTGCTGTCAAGCTTATTGTACGTCAAAGTGAAATGAATGTGGGGATTTGAAGGGTTAAAACGTCTTGTTATGATATTTCATTTTAACACGCCAAATATAAGAAATGCACAGGTACCAGCAATATCCATGGCAGCAGCAGGCAAGATGCTGTTGAGCAGCTCTGGGTCATAACGTAGGATGTAAATCTTTAAATTGTAAAACTAATTGCAGCAGTCACGGTCTCTGCACAATCCCTATTTATTGAAATTTAATTATTGAAATTCAATGAGGAGGGTGGTGGCTGCAAGAAATATGGAGGAAGCCTACAGTGGGTAAAATAATTGCAATAAATATTAGCAACAAGTTAGGTCAATCCTATTTGATCTTGTTAAAACAAACATCCTTAATAACACATTTTAGTGGTTCTCAACTCAGATAATGCTAACTCCCCTTTGAACCTGGCATCATCGTCTCACTCCTGGGCAAACAAATGATGACCCATTTCCCTGATACCCCACTATACTTGTTAACTGTCGCTTCACCTTGAACTTTCCTTTTCTTTCTAACATTGTTCGAGGTGTTGCCACATCCCAACCTGTGTGGAACTTATATCAAGCCCATATTTTTGGATTCCTGGAAACAGGCTTCTGTCTTTGACAGAATGCTGAGGTGACTGTTATCAAAGTCCTGACTGGCATCCTAGTTAACTATTGCATGTAACTGTGTAAAAAAAAAAAGAGTTTTTAAGACCAGGCAAAACAAGTATGCAATTGACACTTACTGGACTTTATGTTTTCAATTGGTCATTGTAAGGTGGTGGAAGCAGGTTCAGTTGAGGCATTCCAGAAAACATTGGATAATTATTTGTGTGGAAATAATGTGGGCAAGTAACAGGAAAATATAGGAGACTGGCAAGTCATCTGATGAAGGGTCTAGGCCCGAAACGTCAGCTTTTTTGCTCCTGAGATGCTGATTGGCCTGCTGTGTTCATCCAGTTCCACACTTTGTTATCTTGGCACTAGGTAATGATGTTCTTTTGAAGAATTGGTACAGATATGATGGACCACATGGCTTCTTTCTGTTCAGTAACATCTCATTGATTCTAGAATTCTCCAAAATGAGACTGATGTTGGTTGTTGGCCGTGGTCCTGAATGCAGCAGGCGCCACCCTCCAAGGCTACCAACCAGTATTTATGATGTTTAAATGGCAATAAAAAGAGCAACAAAGTGAAAAGCATCCACTGGCCTGTTCACAACAATCCCACATTGAAGGTAGTGCAAGATATAGAAAAAAGGAGAGTTTAGGATCCAAAGGTTGTTATTGACTGTTACACAAGAATCTATCACTTGAGTAGGTAACACAGTGTGGAGCTGGACAAACATAGCAGGCCAGGCAGCATCAGAGGAACAGAAAAGCTTTCCAGCTCCTCTGATGTTGCCGAGTCTGTTGTGTTCCTCCAGCTCCACACTGTGTTACCTCAGGCTCCAGCATTGGCAGTTCTTACTGTCTATCACTTGAGAAGTGTGCTTTCTCCGTTTGACTTGTCTACAGATATAACATGATTTTTGCACAAAATGCAACTCCTCCATTGTCTGGCTGAGTAAAACTACACTTGCCTGCTTTCTTTGTATCTATCCTGTTGTAGTCAGAGAGCCACCTGGACTCGATTCTGTTCTCAGTGCTATGCCATTATCTCTGGTCATGGAGATATACAGCATAGGATCAGACCATTTGTTCCATGCCGACCATGTTCCCAAACTAAAGTAGTTCCACTTGACTGCATTTGGCCCATATCCTTCCAACCATTTCCAACACATTTATTTATCCAACTGTTGTAACTATATCTGGATCGACTACTTCCTCTGCCAATTCATTCCACACACAAACCACTTTCTGTGTAGAAAAAAAGTTGCCCCTCAGGACCTTTTTAAAACATTCTTTTCTCACTATAAAAATATGTCTCCAGTTTTGAACTCCCCCACTCTATGGAAAAGACCCTTGCTATTCACCTTATCTATGCTCTGCATGTTTTAAAAATCTCTAAAAGGTCACCCTTCAATCTCCTATACTCTAATGAAAAAAAAATCCCAGCCAATCCAGCCAATTTTTATCTCTCAAACTCTCCATTCCTGGAAACATCCCAATAAATCTTTTCTGAACCCTCTCCAATTTAATAATATCCTTCCTACAGCAGGGCAACCAGAACTGCATACAGCCCTGCAGAGGAGGCCTCACCAAAGTCCTATATAACCTCAACATGATGTCTCAATTTCTAAACTCAAAGGTCTGAGCAATGAAGGCAAGCTTAGTCCATGCCTTCTTAACCACCCTTTCTATCTGTGATGCAAATTTAGGAGAATTATACATATGACCCCCTAGGTCTTGCTGTTTTATAATGTTACCCTTGGTGCAAGGGACAAGGATTCAGATGCTTGGATCATTGGGATCTTTTCTGGGGCGAAGGTGATCTATTCAAGTGGGACAGGTTGCACCTGAACTGGAGGGGTCCAATATCCTGGTGGGGAGATTTGCTAGTGTTGCTAGGGAGGGTTTAAACTAGATAGGCACGGGAGGGAGATCCTCAACAGCAGGGAGGCAAGAATGAGGTTGGAAGGAGATACAGTCACCAGAAATAGCAAGTTGAAGAGACAGGTCAGGCTGGAATAGGATAGGGAGCGAGGAATGCCTGTTGGATTAAACTGTGTCTATTTCAAAGCAAGCCTGCTGGTAAGAATGGCCGATGAACTCAGGGCATGGATAGGTATTTGGGATATTATTGCCATTACGGAAACATGGCCAAGGGAGGGACAGGACTGGCAGCTTAATGGGCCGGGGCACAGGTACGTTAGGCAGGGCAGAGGTGGAGGGTAGAGGAGAGGGAGAAATGCATTTTTGATTAAGAAAAGTATCACAGCAAAGTTGAAGTAACTGAGGGATCATCCAGTGAGGTTTTATGAGTGGGGCAAAGAAATAAGGAGGGAATGGTGACGTTATTGGGGTTTTACTACAGGTCCCCAAATAGTCAACGGGAATTAGAGAAACAAATATGCAAGGAGATTGCAGAAACTTGCAGGAGAGATAGGGTTGTCATAGTGGGGGATTTTAATTTTCCCAACCTAGACTGGGACTGCTATGGTGCTCAGGGCTTACAAGGATAGAATTTATTAAGGGTGTTCAGGAAAGTTTCGTCAAGCAGTATATATAGAGTCCTACTCAAGAAGGGGCAAAACTCAACCTACTTTTGGGAAATAAGGCAGGACAGGTGACTGAGGTGATGGTGGGGGAGCACTTTGGGACCAGTGACTGTAGTTCTATTAATTTTAAAACAGTTATGGAGAGAGACAAAACTGGTCACAGGTTCAAATTCTAAACTGAGGCAAGGAAATTTTGACGGAATTAGACAGGAGCTTGCAGGGGTTGATTGGAATAGTTTGTTTGCAGGCAAAGGGACCTCTGGCAAGTGGGAGGCCTTTAAAAGTTTGATAGCTAGTGTTCAAGGTCTGTATGTTCCTGTGAGGCTGAAGGGCAAGGTTTGTAGGAGTAGGAAACCTTGGATGGCAAGAAATATGGAGCTTCGTCCTGAAAAAAAGAAGCAAGTATGGCTCGGATAGAGGCAGCTGGGATCAAGAGATTCTCTGAGGTATATAAGGGATACAGGAGATGACTGAAGAAGGAAATCAGAAGGGCCAAAAGGGGGCACCAGGTAGCTTTGGCTGAGAAGATTAGGGTGAATCCAGAGAGATTATTTATGTATATTATAGGAAAAAAGAATAACTAGAGAGAGAATAAGACACCTCAATGACCAAAGTGGACATGTACACATGGAATAGCAGGAGATGGGCGAGGCCCTCAATGAATATTTCTCCTCTGTGTCTACCTTGGAAAAAGAAATGAAGACTGAGGAACTTGAAGACGTTAGTGGTGATATCTTGGGGTCAGTCCATTATCACAATAGAGGAGGTGTTGAATGTATCACAATGTATGAAGTTTGATAAATCTCCTGGGCATGAACAGATAAATCCAAGAAACATGCAAGAGACTAGAGAAGAAATTGTGGGGGTCCTGGCTGAAATATTTACATTATCATTAGCCACAGGTGAGGTCCCGAAAATCTCGGGCGTAGCGAATTTTGTGCCTTTATTCAAGAAGGGCTACAAAGAAAACCTGGGAATTATAGACCAATAAGCTTAACATCTGTTTCAGAGATAGTGGGAACTGCCAATGCTGGAGAATCTGAGATAACAAGGTGTAGAGCTGGATGAACACAGCACGCCAAGCAGCATCAGAGGAGCAGGAAGGCTGACTTTTCAGGCCTTGACCCTTCTTCAGACCCTTCTGAAGAAGGGCCTCGGCCCAAAACTTCAGCCTTCCTGCTCCTCTGATGCTGCTTGGCCTGCTGTGTTCATCCAGCTCTGCACCTTTTTATCTCAGTTTAACATCTGTGATAGGTAAGTTACTTGAGAAGATTCTGAGGGATAAGATGTCCATGCATTTGGAAAGACAGGGTTTGATTAGGAGTGGTCAGCATGGCTTCATGCATGGGAGATCATATCTCACAAATTTGTTGGAGTTCTTTGACGAAGTGAGCAGGAAAGTTGTTGAGGGAAGGACGGTAGACGTAATCCATATGGATTTCACTGAGGCCTTTGACAAGGTTCCACGTGATACGTTGCTCTGGGAGGTAAGATCGTGTGGAATCCAGGGAAAGCTGGCAAATTGAGTACACAATTGGCTTGATGAGAGGAAGCAGAGGGTAATAATGGAAGGATGCTTTTCAGACTGGAGGCTTGTGTCTAGTGGTGTGCCTCAGGAGTTGGCGCTGGGCCCGTTGCTTTTTGTTATTTATATCAGTGGTTTGGATGAGAATGTACAAGGCATGATTAGTAAGTTTTCAGATGACAGTAAAATAGGTGGTAACATGGACAATGAGGAAGGTTATCAGAAATTGCAGCAGGATCTTGTTCAGTTGGCGAAATGGACTGAGAAATGGGAAATGGAGTTTAATATAGATAAGTGTGAGGTATTGCTTTTTGGAAAGTCAAATCAAGGTTGGAGTTTAATGGTGAAAATGGTAGGTCCTTAAGGAGTGTAGTGGAACAGAGGGACCTTGACAGTCAAGTGCACGGTTCTGTGAAAGTGGACTCACAGGTAGGCAGGGCAGTGAAGAAGGTTTTGGCACACTGGCCTTCATCAGTTCAGTCCGGGTATTGAACACAGAGGTTGGGAAGTTATGTTGCAGTTGTACAGGACATTGGTGAGGCCACACTTGGAGTGTTGCACTTGGTCACCTTGCTACAAAAAGGATGTTATTGAACCCAAAAGAGTGCAAAAGAAAATTACAAGGATGTTACCAGGACTCAAGGGACTGAGTTACAGGGAGAGATTGGACAAGCTAAGACTTTTTTTCTTTGGAGCATAGGAGACTGACAGGGGTTCTTATTAAAGTGTATAAAATCATGAGAGGCATGGATAGAGTGAATGCACTCAGTCTTTTTCCCAGGGTTGGGGAATCAAGGACTAGAGGGCATCAGTTTAAGGTAGGAGGGGGAAGAATAGGGTATTTCGCGACTGGGATGAGCTTCCAGTGGAGGTGGCAAAAGGCATTTGCATGAATACACGGATAGGAAAGGTTGATAGGAATGGATAGAAGGACATGGGCCAAGCAAGGGAAATGGGTTTGCGGTGGATGGACATTTTGATAGGTATGGACCAGTCTGGGCTGAAGGGCCTGTCTCTGTGCTGTAAGACTATCACTCTACCTACGGCCTTACTATTAACTGTATCTGACATACCCTTGTTTGCTTTACCAAAATGCAATATCTCACATTTTATCCAAATTAAATTCGATCTGCCCGTTGATCCAACTGACCAAGATCTCTTTGTAATCTTGGATAACTTCCTTCGCTCTCCACTTTTCCACCAATTTTGGTATCATCCACAAACTTACCAACCATGCCTCCTATATTGTCATCTAAATCATTTGTAGAAATGACAAGCAAAAGTGGGCCCAGTACTGATCCCTACAGAACACTACAGGTCACAGACTTCCAGGATGAAAAGCAACCCTCCACCACCCTCTGTCTCCTGCCTTTAAGCCAATTTTATATACAGTTGGCAAGCTCACCCTGAATCTCATGTGACCTGACTTTATTAATTAATCTACCATGTGGAACCTTGTCAGGGGCTTTACTGAAGTCCACGTAAAGAACCACTCTGCCCTCAACAATTTTTCCATCCCCACCCCTGTCTGCTTTCCGGAGAGACCACTCTCTCCATGACTCCCTTGTTCGCTCCACACTGCCCTCCAACCCCACCACACCCGGCAACTTCCCCTGCAACCGCAGGAAATGCTACACTTGCCCCCACACCTCCTCCCTCACCCCTATCCCAGGCCCCAAGATGACATTCCACATTAAGCAGATGTTCACCTGCACATCTGCCAATGTGGTATACTGCATCCACTGTACCCGGTGTGGCTTCCTCTACATTGGAGAAACCAAGCGGAGGCTTGGGGACCGCTTTGCAGAACACCTCCACTCGGTTCACAATAAACAACTACACCTCCCAGTCGCAAACCATTTCCACTCCCCCTCCCATTCTTTAGATGACATGTCCATCATGGGCCTCCTGCACTGCCACAATGATGCCACCCGAAGGTTGCAGGAACAGCAACTCATATTCCGCCTGGGAACCCTGCAGCCATATGGTATCAATGTGGACTTCACCAGTTTCAAAATCTCCCCTTCCCCCACCGCATCCCTAAACCAGCCCAGTTCGTCCCCTCCCCCCACTGCACCACACAACCAGCCCAGCTCTTCCCCTCCCCCCACTGCATCCCAAAACCAGCCCAGCCTGTCTCTGCCTCCCTAACCTGTTCTTCCTCTCACCCATCCCTTCCTCCCACCCCAAGCCGCACCTCCATTTCCTACCTACTAACCTCATCCCACCTCCTTGACCTGTCCGTCTTCCCTGGACTGACCTATCCCCTCCCTACCTCCCCACCTATACTCTCCTCTTCACCTATCTTCTTTTCTCTCCATCTTTGGTCCGCATCCCCCTCTCTCCCTATTTATTCCAGAACCCTCACCCCATCCCCATCTCTGATGAAGGGTCTAGGCCCGAAACGTCAGCTTTTGTGCTCCTGAGATGCTGCTTGGCCTGCTGTGTTCATCCAGCCTCACATTTTATTATCTTGGATTCTCCAGCATCTGCAGTTCCCATTATCACTCACCCATTCAAAATCATGATGTTTGTTTCCTTTACACTGATAATCGCCAGTCCTGTGCCTTTACTAACTTATATGAATTGACTGCTGACCTGTCCCACAGTGTAGGATTAGCATGCATTTCCTCCAGTTAAATGCTGAGAAGACAGAAGCTGCTCTTATTAGGCTTTGTCAGAAACCTTATTCCTTTGCAAGTGACTACATCCCTCTCCCTGCAGTTGTCTGAGACTGAGCCAGACTGTTCATGGCCTTGCATTTAAATTCGTCACAAATGTCAGCCTTCTACACAATATCCATGCCATCATTAAGATTGCCTATTCCTACATCTATGACATTCAGTCCCTTCCATCAGCTGCATATACCTTGTGTGCCAGGTCTCCACGGGCTCTGGCTTATTGACTAACCTTGATTTTCAATGCTCCTCCACTTGTCCCATCTTTAGGCCATAAGCTCTGGAAATCCTCCCTCCCTCTGTCAAACTGCTTCTCAATGCTTTTTCTTTCCCTAAGGTAAATCATTAATTGCATCTTTGACCAAGATATTTTGATGATTTAGCTAGTAATTCCCTCGGTGACTTGTTGTCTAATTTTTTTCCAGAATACTCCAGTAAAGTGTTTTGTGACTATTCATTAATTTAAATGCATTGTATAAATGAAAGCTGTTTTTTTACGCTTCTTTCTGAGTAATTTCTTTGTTAGACCACTGTCAGCTAGACTTTGATAGTGAAGGACATTCAATTCATTCATGCTATTAAGTGTTTTGTTGCATAGGGTCTTGATCATTTACCCAGCCATTATGCCAGGACCCATCAGACCTCCTTATTATTGAAGACAGAGGTCTGCTTGAAAAAAGATTGTAATAAGATCCTGTCAAGCCTGAAATTCTGGAACCACCAAGCATACATTGTTGATTTCACTTTTCTCCGGTGGCATCACTTCAAAGGCTAGATGTTTTGTTGAGCTATATAACTTTGGAGATCATCGAAAGCCATCTGAACATCTTGCTAACATTTTCTCAATCATTTATAAAATTGGGAAGAGATCATATATTCCAGGTATCAATAATTTTCAGCTAGGCAAAGAAATTTAGGATTTAGAATCAATGTGAATTAAGGTACAGACTAACTCTGACCTAATTGAATGGGAGAATAAACTTTAGGGGCTGAATGACCTGCCTCTGTTCTTTTGATGAAAATGTATTGTATTTGGAGGGTGTATTGATTGATTGATTTATTTCTTGTCACATGTACTGAAATCCAGTGAAAAGCTTTGCTTACAAGCAGTACAGGTAGATGACAACAAGCAAAGGATGTGCAGATTAAAAAGACTCGGAGACATACAGGTTACGGTGAAGTTTACATTATTTGAGTCTAGAGTCCATTCAACAGTCTGATAACAGCTAGAAAGAAGCTTTGCCTGAACCTGCTTGTGTGTCTTTTCAGGCACCTGTATCTTCTGCCTGATGGAACAGGCTGTAGGAGGTCATTGCCAGGGTGCGATGGGTCTTTGGTGATGGCCTTTCCACAGCAGCGAGCCATGAAAATCGAGTCCATGGGTGGAAGGTTGGCTTCTGTGATGGTCTGGGCTGTTCACACCACCTTCTGTAGTTTCTTACAGTCCTGGGCAGAGCAGTTGCCATACCAGGCTGTTATGCACCCGGACAGTATGCTTTCAATGGGGCATCTGTATAAATTGTTAGAGCCCTTATGGCCATGCCAAATTTCCTCAGCCGCCTGAGGAAGAAGAGGCGTTGTTGTGCCTTCTTGACTGTCGTAATTACGTGCGGATTCCAGGACAGGTCATCGATTATCATCACTTGCTACAGGTGTGTGTGTGCATGTTATGTATGTGCAAGCATTACTGTATAGAACTCTATAGTTTTTGAGCTCAGTTTGTGTAACTGTTAACATTTGGCTCCAATTTACCAGCTGTAAATTGCAGTTGATAAATGCCTGTCTGAGACCCACAATTGCTGTTTCATGTACACCTAAGGCCATCTTGATGGACTGTAAATTGAGACTGAAACTATTGGGATTCGCAGTCAACAGAATGAAATGCGGATTCTCACTTTCCCCTGTATTGACCATAAAACCAAGGCAGACTTATTGCTGTTGGTCACAAGCCATTGAACAAATTGCTGAAAAGTGCTTCTATCTAGCCTGGAGAGAACCTTGTAAGAAAACAGGATATTTAAGGAAAGGTTTGAAGCAAATTTTATTTGTACAAATTTTATTCAGGAGCATGAAGAACAAAAGAATTGACATGTGATATATATGTGTCTTTCATGACTACTGGACATTTCAAAAGAGTTTGACCATCAATGGGTTTTGGAGTGTCGTCAGTGTTGTAATATATGAGGCTTGACACCCATTTGCACACAGCCAGCACCCTCCAAGTAGCAATGTGATGATGAAATAACATCTATTTATCAGATCTGAAGAGGGCCACTGGACTCAAAATGTTAGCTTTGATTTTCTCTTTATAGATGCCGTGAGACCTGCTGAGTTTCTCCATCAACAAAAACTCAAGTTTCTGGGAAAGCTCAGCCGGCCTGGCAACATGTATGAAGAGAAAATCAGAGTTAATGTTTTGGGTCTGGTGACCCTTCCTCAAAACATGGAATGTTCACTCTGATTTTCTCTTCATGGATGCTGTCAGACTTGCTGTGTTTTTCCAGCAACTTCTATTTTTGTTTCTGATTTGCGGCATCCACAGTTGTTTTAGTTTTTTATCACGTTTTGCTTTCACTTTGTATGGTTTCAGATCTCCAGTTCTTTGTTTAACAATCTATTTCTTAGATATTTGGTTCCATGATAAACATTGGCCAGGGCACAAGTGTTGTTGGTTGTTTTCTATTTGCTGACAGGGCAAACTGCGCTTTAGCCTCATCTGAAAGATAGCAGAACGAACAATGTTGTAATCTGTTGATACAATTCTTTCACATTATATCGTGAGTTGAGAGGAAATTCCCCAAAACAATTTTTCATGATTAGGTGCATCCTTTTAAATATCAGTTCTCCCATGATAGCAAACAGAACTATTGATATGATTATCACTGACATTTTCCAGGAGATTGAGTAAATTAAGATCACGATTTAAACAAAGCAGAGATATTAATGTAACAATAAATGCCATGGTTTTAATTAAAGATTCATACCTGTCATATTTCTGTTTTTTATTTTCCTTTGTATTACACCAGCCCCATTATCTTCCCTCCATCACTGTTGCCAATTTCAGCAGTGGGAAAAACGCCCTTCAGCCATTGAATTTGGTAAGTGATGGTACGAAGAGCAGTCCTACAGGCAGACCAGTGGTGAACAATTAGAACAGTATTTCTCAAAGTTTATCCCACCCAGACCTAAATTGAGGATTGACAATCGTGATGATCCCCTGGTGAGAGTGTGGTGGTAGTGATGGGGGTGGGGTTGCTGTCTGTTAAAACAGAAGTGCACTGTTATATGACTGTCAGAGGCCCATGGCAGCCATTCCTGCCTCAATGTTCAAAACCCTAAAGTTTCAGCTCACAGAATCACTTTGGAAATCCTTGAAGTGGAAGGTCAAAACTATGACCCTTTCCCTGATCCCAGTATGTACTGTACTACATATTGCACTGTATAGTCTCTAAGTTTGTGAATTTTTACTGAAACCTTCTCACCTCTCTCCATCCTTAAGATGTTCCTTAAAAAAAAAATTCAAACCCTCAACTCTTTGTCAACTTAATACCTCCCCAGGAGGCTTAATGTTAAATTGTGTCATTTATTCCTGCGAGGTGTTTTTGCAATGCTGTACTGAACCTACATTATTAATGCTGGCGTCTGCTGTTGTACCGGACAGAGTATGGTCAATAGAAGAAAGGAGTCTCTCTGCAAGACAAAGGACAGCAGTCTGAAATAATGTCGCCAGGGTACTGCAGTATATCAGCTGGAAAAGAGTCATTGGCAGCAATCACTTGGCTTAACAAGAGCAGAAAGCTCTACACAGAACATACTTTTAGTTTAAGGATAAGTACCAGACTGAACTTCCATCTACCATGTCTTATATCTATGGGATAGCTTGTTACTTAAATTTCAAGCAAGCATCTCTGCCCACTATTCCAGTGCGACTCCTTGGGATGATTAATTTTTTTTAATGGAATCACCATAAACTCTATACATTATTTAATAGGAACACATCCTTTTTGCAGTTAGATGAACCCTGGGATTTAAGCAGAACTCTGAACATGTTTCCCAGATGAACTGTTCTGGTATTCCCACACCTGCCATATATTTTTTGGGAAAGCAAGCTGGGAGACGGATTCCCCCAAAAATGTGACATTTTTACAATGAAACTGTGTGTTGCATTCTAATATTTTATACTTTTATACTTTATACGTTGCTGAAAGTAATCTTGCAGTGCAGCAGGCGATGAAGAAGCGAAACGGCATTTGGAGTCATCGAGTCACACAGCTTCTTCAGTCCAACCAGTCTATGCTGACCATAATCCAAAACTAAACTAATCCTGCCTGCCTGCGCTTGGCCCATATCCCCCCAAAACATTTCTTATTCTTGTACTTACCTAAATGTCTTTTAAATGTAACTGCACCCACATCCACCACTTCCTTTCGAAGTGCATTCCACACACAAATGTATCTCTGTGGTAAAAAAGAATGCTCTTCTTGTTTTTTTTAAATCTGGACCCTCTCACCTCAAAAATATGGCACCCAGTCTTGAACTCTCCCTGAAAAGACACCCGCCATTCACCTTCTCTGTATCTCTTATGGTTTTATAAACCCATATAAGGTTACCGCTCAGCCTCCTATGCTCAGTGAAAATAATAAGGAGGCCTTCCTTGTGTGAGGATTCAAGTGCAGAAGCAGGGATAACAAGATGTAGAGCTGGATGAACAGAACAGGCCAAGCAGCATCAGATGCTGCTTGGCCTGCTATGTTCATCCAGCTCTACACCTTGTTATCACAGATTCTTCACCATCTGCAGTTCCTACTATCACAGAAGCAGGGATGTCTTGCTCGGGACTTGGTGAGACCACACCCAGAGTATTGCTTGCAGTTTGGGTCTCCTTTTCTGAGGAAAGCTGTTCCGGCTATGGAGAGGGTGCAACAAATATTTAACAGAATGAGCCCAGGGATGGCAGAGCAAATGTGTGAACCAAAAAATTGGATTGATTAAGGATATGTTCACTGGAGTTTAGAAGTATGAAGGCGAGTATGAGGCAAATCATTTAGGATTGAAATGAGGGAATATTTCTTCACCCAGGAAGTGGCGAGCCTGTGGAATTTTCTGCCTTAGAAAGCAGTTGGGACCAAAATATTGAATGTTTAAGGAGTTAGATACAGTTTATGGATAAAAAGATCAAAGGGCATGGGGAGAAAGTAGGAACAGGAGAGTGAGTGAGATGATCAGCCATGATCATGTTGATTGTGATGGACGTTCAAAGGGCCAAGTGACATACTTCCGCTCCTATTTTTCAGTGTTTCCAGCATTGCTAACTCTTTCTCCATTCCTTGAATATTGCATTTTTGGTTTGAGAAAAATTAACCTACATAAGAAATTTACACGTGAACTTATCAATTCTGAGTAAACTGCTTTTGATTCTGGATTTTCTGAAGGGTACCTTAATTGGCATTCTTCCCAAATCCCAAACTTCTCCCATTTCCACCTAGAGACGGTTTACAGACCCAGAATTTGTAATGTAGACACTTAAAGATACTTTGATCGAAAAGGAAACTATCTAATCTTAGAAATTTGTATCAAAACCCTCCACAAATAAATCAAAGCATAAATGATGTCACTTGGAATGGAAGGTTTGAGCTAGAAGGAGAGGCTGGTTAGGCTGCAACCTTTTTCCCTGGAGGGTAGGCAGATAGGTGTTTGGCATGGTGAACTTTAGCTTATTCCTAAAGCCAAAACTCGTAAGGTTACATCAGGGAGGTATTCTCAGTTGTGTCATCAGTGACACACATTTGGCAGCTCTCTGTTGTACATTTGCTAATGAGATTCAAATTGAGCTTCATGACACCAATATTTACATGAAAAAAATATCTTCGAAGCTCAGACTTGATCTGTAGCCAAGACATGCTGGGCTTGTTGGTGCCCATGCTGCTGGGCATTTTTGAAGGGTCACAGGACCCAAAGCGTTAACTCTGATTTTTCTTCATAGATGCTGCCAGACCTGCTGAGTTTTTGCGGGAACCTCTGTCTTTGTTCCTGATTTACAGCATCCACATTTCTTGCTGTTTCTCTTGTGCCTTTTTGCATGTTTGGCATCAATGTCATATCATTTTCTCACTTTGCTCAGTGCTTATATCTAGCTCCTAACATAAGATGAAAGAAAGAAAAAATCTAATTAGATCACACTTGGAATGTTACATTCCCTTCTGTTCTGCATGGTAGAGCAGCATTGGAGGAGTTGCAAAAAGAAAAGATTACTGACAATTGATACTAAAGCTGGCTAATTGTAGCAACCGGATAGGATAGAAGAGCTAGGGCTCTTTCCTGTAGCATAGCAAAGGATGAAAATTCTTGTAATGGAGCTCACTAAATTTAATAAACATTTCGATAGCATTGATATTGCTGCAAAGCATGGACAAGATCCAATTTGGGGTTGATTTATGGCAGGTGAAATTTGAGATCCACAAATAGTAAGCAATGAACATTTCCAACAAGAGTTCTACTCCCCACCCCTTGATGTTCATTGGCAAAAGCATCGTTGAATCCAGAGCTATCAGCATAATTCTAAAATTTAAGGCTTGGCTATTATTCGTTGTCATCAAGACCCATCTAGTTCAACAATTATCTTTAGGAAAGGAGATCTACCACCCTTGCCTGATCTGACTTATGCATGACTCCAGGCCTGTAAGAATGTGATTGACTCCTAACTACCATCTGAAATAGTCTAGCAAACCAATTCAGTTCAAGGGCAATTAGGGATGGGTAACAGATGCTGGCCTTTGCAGTAAAGCCCACAAGAACAATGACAAAAACAATAATGTAGACACATTTGAAGGGAAGATTATAGGGAAGGGAACAGAAAGATGGACAGATGGGATTAGATGAAGTACGTGGGAGGAGGATTATATGGAGTGTAAAAAATTAAAAATTAAATGTTGGACAAAATGACTGATTTCTGTACTTTCTTTGTAAAGGATTGCCACTTTTTGGGCTTAACTGGTGACAGTGACATTTGTTTGTTTCTATGTCTGTGTTAGAAATACACCTATTATGAGGCACAGTGTCAATTTCCTTGAACACTTCCCTTTCTTTTAGAGTCATTGTCAGAGAGGCGTAAAGCAGAGAAGCAGACTTTTGGTTCCAACTCATCTATACTGACCAGATATCTTAAACTAATCTAGTACTATTTGCCAGCATTTGGCCCATATCCTTTTAAACCCTTCCTATTCATGTACCCATCCAGATGCCTTTTAAATGTTGCAATTGTATCTGTCTCTGCCACTTCCATTGGTACCACATTCCATATGCGCAACACTGTCTGTGTGATGGAAGTTACCCCTCATGTCCTGTATAAATCTTTTCCCCTCAACTAAACTCATGTCCTCTGGTTTTGGACTCTTCTAGCCTAGGATTCATGGGACATATGTGTCACTGACTCTGCCAGTGTTTAGTGCCAGTCTGTAGTTGCCCTTACGAAGGTGGTGATGAGCTGCATTCTTGAGCGACTGCAGACCTGCACTGCTATTAGGGAAGAAATTTCAGGATTTTGACCCCGTAACAGTGAAGGAAAAGTGGTATTTTCCTGAGTGAGGAAGGTGAGTGACTTGGAAGGGAACTTGCAGGTGGTGATGTCCCATATATCTGCTGGCCATTGCCTTCTAGACAGATGTAACCATGGGCTTGGAAAATGCTGTTTATGGACTAAATTTCTGCACTGCATCTTGTAGGTTGCAACACTGCTGCTGTAGAATCAAATACATATTTGTGGAAGGTAAACTTTCCATGGTGCCAGAGGACCGTAGGGCTACTCTGTCAATAGAGACAGGTGACTGTTGGTCAGTTTAGAATCATAGAATCCCTGCGGTGTGGAAACAGGCCCTTCGGCCCAACAAGCCCACACTGACCTTCAGAGCGTCCCACCCAGACCCATCCCCTTATAATCCACCCAACCTACACATCCCTGAACACTGTGAGCAATTTAACATGGCCAATCCACCTAACCTGTGAACTGGACATCTGGACTGTGGGAGGAAACCAGAGCACCTGGAGAAAGCCCACACAGACATGGGGAGAATGTGCAAACTCCACACAGATAGTTATCTAGAGGGTGGAATTGAACCTGGGTTCCTGGTGCTGTGAGGCTGCAGTGCTAACCACTGAGCCACCGTGTCGCCCCTTAACCTGAGGGTCACCACACCTCAGGTGAGAGTAAGAATGCAGGACCTTCATGATAACCTGAGCCATTTTGAGACATGAACCAGCCCTGTTTGTGTAACGCTGCACTGCAAACAGGCCGTCCAACCACCTGAGCTAATAGAACAAGAAAGTAATTGAGCAGTATAGCAATAGATGAAGAAGAGGTACTGAAAGGGCTGGTAGAACTCCAGGCAGAGAAGCCACTAAGGACTGGGTTGAGATGCGTCCTCGATTGCTGAGAGAGGTAAAGGACCAAAATGCAGGGCCATTGACAGAAATTTCCTAGGCCGTTCTGAACACACGATTAGTGCTGGGAGACTGGAGAATTGGAAATGTGACGCTGTAGATTAAGAAAGGGGACAAAGGATAACTTAGGAAACAACGGACCTAGCTGCTTAAAATCAAGAGTGAGAAGCCTCTTGGAGGCCATAATACAGGGAAAGGTGAATTGACCATTCCAGAAAAATAAGTTAATACTAGACAGTCAACTTGGCTTTTTTCAAGGGCAGGTCACATATGACAAATTTAATTGAATTCTTTGACAGGGTGACACAGGCAGTGGATGAGGGCAGTGCTCTGGATGTTGTGTATTTGGACTTTCAGAAAGCATTTGACATGCTGCATTTGGTACTGTCCACTGCCCATGGGAGTGGCACTTACGTCAGTCTCCCAGGAGACCTCCTCATGTACCTCACTGATTAAGTGGGAGGGTGGAAGGGGCTAATGTGTGATTCACAGGCAGTTTGATTAGCAAATAGCTGATGTTTTGTACTGATGGATCCTTGGCAGTATAGATTTGAAATTGGCTCAAAGATCGGAAGCCGAGAGTAGATATAGATGGATGTAGATGTCGAAATGGACAGACACCTGGCAAATGAACTTCAGTGCAGAGAAATGTGAAGTAATGCATTTTGGTTTAGACTTTACTGACTCACTGTAGGGAGTACAGAGGCAGAGGGGTCTTGGGGTTCAAGTGCATAATTCTCTGAAGGTGAGCTGGCAAATTGATACAATGATTAACAAGGCTTGGGTTTATAAATAGAAGCAAAACGTAACGGCGAGGGAGTAATGCTATACCTGCACAAACCATTGGTCACACCGCATCTGGAGTATTGTGTTAAATTCTGAGCACTTTATTGAAGGAAGTGAAGGATGTTAAAGTCTGAGATGGAGTGCAAAGGAGATTTACTAGAATGATACCAGGAATGAGAGATTTTAGGTACACAGAAAGATCAGAGAAACTGGACTTACTCCCCCGGAGCAGAGAAGTTTAAGAGATGACAAAGTGTGGAGCTGGATGAACACAGCAGCATCTTAGGACCACAAAAGCTGACGTTTCGGGCCTAGACCCTTCATCAGAAAAGGGGGATGGGGAGAGAGTTCTGAAATAAATAGGGAAAGAGGGGGAGGCGGACCGAAGATGGATAGAGGAGAAGATAGGTGGAGAGGTGAGTATAGGTGGGGAGGTAGGGAGGGAATAGGTCAGTCTGGGGAGGATGGACAGGTCAAGGGGGCAGGATGAGGTTAGTAGGTAGGAAATGGAGGTGCAGCTTGAGGTGGGAGGAGAGGATAGGTGAGAGGAAGAACAGGTTAGGGAGGCGGGGACGAGCTGGGCTGGTTTTGGGACGCAGTAGGGGGAGGAGAGATTTTGAAGCTGGTGAAATCCACATTGATAACATTGGGCTGCAGGGTTCCCAAGCGGAATATGAATTGCTGTTCCTGCAACCTACGGGTGGCATCATTATGGCACTGTAGGAGGCCCAGGCTGGACATGTCGTCTAAGGAATGGGAGGGGGAGTTGGAATGGTTCGCGACTGGGAGGTGCAGTTGTTTATTGCGAACCAGGCGGAGGTGTTTTGCAAAGCGGTCCCCAAGCCTCCGCTTGGTTTCCCCAATGTAGAGGAAGCCACAACGGGTACAGCGGATGCAATATACCACATTGGCGGATGTGCAAGTGAACATCTGCTTGATGTGGAAAGTCATTAAGGTCTTCAAAATTATGATCCATTTTTACAGGATAAAGAGGATGTTCTGTTTCCACGAAATGGTTTGCTAGTAACCAGGGGTCGACATTTCATGATCATCGAAGGAGACCTCAGAGTGAGATGAGGAGAAAGCTCTTTACTCAGAGAGTTGTTCGCATTTGGAATGTGTTGCCTGTGAGAGTGGTGGAAGCAGATTCCTTGGGAGGTTTGAAAAGACAGCTGGATATACTTTTGAACGTGCTGAAATGAGAGGGTTACTGAAATAGGGCTGAACAGTAGGACGAGTTGGATAGCTCTTTTGGGACCCATTTTCGACAGTAGCACAGGACAGCCAGCTGAATGGCCTCATTCTGTACCATAAAATTCTGTGATCCTCCGATGAGGCAAATCTCGTCTGCATTTTGCACAAACTTTTTCTCAAAATGTTACTGAATCCTTTATTTTTAACCTAACTGCATAGATATTGACTGGTGAAATAATTCTAACAAATCTCTGCACTTAGAACTCAAAGTGAAAATGCCGTTGTCTGAGTAATTTGACACACAAATCATTTGCCTCAATAATTGACCTTCGAACAGGTACAAAGAATAGGAAATAAAATAAATACATATGAATCTTGAACAATCCACAGCTATTCTTCAATGTCAGAACAATTTAGAAGTGAGATTATGTGATGGGTAGAAAGATTAAAATCTCATTCAACACACTTTGAGGTGCTTTAGAATTCATTGTTATTCTTAAGTGGAGAAAAATGATCAGATAAATGTTGCATCATGTCAGTAATGTATCTTGAGAGTCAGAGGACTGCATATTGAATTTAAAATTACAGTTTCCCTAAGAGTTTTGAATAAAATGAATTTTGTGCTATTGCTTCACCGCGGATCATTAGCGAACAATATATTGGTGATTATTGACTTATTCACTTATTCGTCGCTTATCATACAAACAGAAATTGAAAACGCTTCAAGTGTGTTCTGACTTTTTAGTGTAAATTAGAAGCATTTCTTTGCACAGTAAACTGTGTCAATTTTTAGCAATGCTCAATCTATGAGTGAGGGCTTAATCAATACATTTGCAAAACATAATTATGAGTTTAACTTTCTGTCTTACAGATCGTTGCAGTAATAAGGCTGCTTTGCCATTAATGGTTTGCATAATTGTGGAAATCCTTGTTATTTTTTTATTTCTGACAAGCTCACAAGCACTTCATTAATGAAGAGGACAGTATGGAGCCATTTAGTAATTACTTTAGTGTATTCTGCCATGATATGCACAAATGTCATTGCTAACTGCTGTTGTGGTTACATGTGAATGAATTCAGATTCACATTCATTAGTTAATTATTAACTGTTCAGAACCTGGTGGAGTAGCAGGCACTCTGCCCAACCAATCATGAGCAAGACATAAATTTAATTAGATTTCGCATCAGATTCTTTTCTCATAAGTAGGTCTTTCAAATGAAGTACTCTTAAGCCACACATAGCCACTAAGCAGAATAGCATTTGCTGAAATACCATCTAATGAGAAAGAAGATCTTCTGGGGCCTGTGCAGTACACATTCAAATCCTACTTGATAGCTACAGAACATGCACTCATAATGTAGCCAAACAGGTTCACTATCAGCAAAATCCTTCTGACTTGCTGATTGCAGGAGGTAAAAGCAGAAGAGACTCCTGGCCTCCATGATGTGGAGGGGCACCGCTCAAGCTAAAGCTCCAGTTCCAGACTGATGACCCATTGCAAATAAAGAAGCACAAATGAAAATAATCTTCAGCACGTTTGGTTGACCATGTGCAGTTCAGGTACGAGAAGCCCTGTAAGTATGGGTTTATGGAGAGTTGCAGTGAGGAGTGCATGACGTATCACAATGATGCTTAGATCATGCTGTTCTGAAGCTGACATGAGTCCTGTTGCTAGGGGCAGAGCAGAGGAAATTTAACCCTGCATGTGGAAATGATTGGAGATTAATTAGCTTTATTGTCCATATATTCAATCAGCACAATGAAGCGTTTATACATTGCCACTTAAAATGCCAATGTAGGTACAAAGGTGCAGCTTGCTTAGTTGCAAGATCTTAGAAAATGGAGAAATAAAATGTCCAGCATTACCAAAATAAAATGTGCTTATGCCTTAGTGATAATGGGAACTGCAGATGCTGGAGAATCCAAGATAACGAAATGTGAGGCTGGATGAACACAACAGGCCCAGCAGCATCTCAGGAGCACAAAAGCTGATGTTTCGGGCCTAGACCCTTCATCAGGAGGGTCTAGGCCCGAAACGTCAGCTTTTGTGCTCCTGAGATGCTGCTGGGCCTGCTGTGTTCATCCAGCCTCACATTTCGTTATCTGTGCTTATGCCTTGCCTGATTGGAAAGTCCTTGGCTTTATAAAATGGGAGCAAACCAATGTCACTAACTCTCAATGTTAGAAATAAGTTAACAAAAGAAAACTTGATGATGATCTCAAGGTGCGACTTTGCCTTTCACTTCCTGTTTGAAGTGGAGTTTGGTGGAGGAGGATGATGAGATAAGATTTCATACTCGTGCTTGCTCCTGATCACCTGGCATCATTTTGTGCCATCTTGGAATGGAGTAGGAAACAGTAAGGACTGCAGATGCTGAAAGCTAGAGTCAAGAAATGTGGAGCTGGAAAAGCACAGCAGGTCAGACAGAATCTGAGGACTTAGAATGGAGAAAGATTGTTTCACGGAATTAATAACACCAAGACAGAAGTGATGCTGCTGAACTTACATTAGTGTCTGTGAGTGAAGCAACTTTCACACTGACTCAAACAAAAGCAAAATCTGGGAACCTGAAGTAATACAGAAACTGCTGGAGACAGCTCAGTGGGCCAGGTATTCTCTGTGGAGGTGGAAACTGAGCTGATGAGCTGAACTTTCTTTGGAGGTGGACAAGACACACAGACAAGGCTGAAAATGGGAAGTGAGATAATGAGAACTGCAGATGCTGGAGAATCCGAGATAACAAAGTGTGGAGCTGGATGAACACAGCAGGCCAAGCAGCATCTCAGGAGCACAAAAGCTGACGTTTCAGGCTTAGACCAAAACGTCAGCGTTTGTGCTCCTAAGATGCTGCTTCGCCTGCAGTGTTCATCCAGCTCTCTACTTTTTTTATCTTGAAAATGGGAAGTGACCTTATTTCACCACATGGTGGCACCCCAGCGTGGCGTTTTGCTTGTGGCAGTCAATAAACAGATAAGTGGTGGATCAGTGGTTAGCCCTGCTGCGTCACAGTGCCAGGAACTGGGTTTGATTCCTCTTTTAGGCAAGCGGCCGTATGATGTTTGCACAATCACCCCATCTCTAAGGGGGTGTGCTCCAGTTTTCCCCCACGGTCCAAAGATGTGCAGGATAGGTGGATTGGCTGTGCTAAATTGCCCATAGCGTCCAGGGATGTGCAGGCTGGGGGGATTAGCCGCGGGAAATGCAGGGTTACAGGGATACGGTAGGCGGGCGCATCTGGGTGGGATGCTTTTTGTAAGGTTGGTGTGAACTCACTGGGCCAAATGGCCTGCTTCCACCCCATTGAGATTCTGAGATTCACTGCTGAAGCTGGTGGTCACTGGTGCATCCCTGTGCCAAAGTGCCAATTCAGGCATATAAGTTATTTTGGGGAAGCTGAGGACAAGAGGACAGACTTAAGCATGAAGTGATGATGGAGGTAATGGCAGTGGTGCCTTCAGCATGTGGCATCCATTTCTGCCCAGTTTGAGACAAATGGCTCCCCTTTGGGCTTCAGAGCACTTATCAAAGAATGCCTCACCCCCAACCCCCCGGGTCAGCCACTAGGAGACCAGTAAGGCTTATCTATGTGTTACCAGGTCCTTCCAGTGTTGGGAAAGTGGCCATAGAGATGACAAGTGTCCATAATTGCAGTCAGCCACTGCACTGTTAAGAGTGCCATGACTGTATCAATATGCCATGGGGGAGAGAAAACGGCGAGTCCATATAACTCCTGCTGCATTATTGCCAGCCCTACTACTTAGCAAGCCATCTCTTACTGGTCAGACGAAATTCCGACCAACATTCCAGGCCTGCATTCTGCTGTCAGAACCAAATTCCTGCCTCCTCCCCTGTGCCAGTTTCTGGTACTCTACTCGCCTACTTGCTGTCAGTCCTCACTGCATCTTTGCTTTTCTTGAGGATGGTGCACAGTTAAGGAAGCGTACTTTCATGATTTGTAGAACTCTCCTTGCTGACCCACTACCCCCACAGCCATCATGTTCATCCAAAACCTTTCCACAATATCCTCCCCTCTCAGTCATTGCCTTCCCCCATTTTGCTGATCTTCTCTTTCTTTTCCTGATAATGTTCTATGGTCCTTTCTGTATCCCATCCTAGGCATCCTGCCACTTGCATCCTCAAATAAAAAAAGAGCTGTTATTCAGAATGCCATGTTATTAGACAGTTATCAGCTCCAGAAGTATCTGGCAAGGAAGGCCCTGCTAATGGACAAATTTAACCTAAAATTCAGTACAACTGAAAGAATCGTAATTTTTAAAACAACATATAAATATACAATGAATAGTCTGTAGTACTAACAGTAGCAGAGGACCCAAAGACACATGTAGAGAACAGTAGACTGTGTCTGGACTTCCAAATGGCACATGATAAATGCTACCCCACAAAAGGTTGGTCAGCAAGGTGAGGACCATGGAGTTGGAGGCAACTGTTACAACGGAGAATTGCGGAATCCCTCTGATAATTAAATGAAAACATAACCCCCAATCTGCTATGACAGGAGTAGGGGTTCCCCTCTAATGATTACCCCTGAAAACACCCAGAGAAGGTGGCCTCTCCCCTCGTAATCTGTAAAAAGAGTGGTTAAAATAAAGAAAATCTCTGATCTCCAGTTTATAAGTGACAAGAAACATTTTATTTATTTATCCCAGCAATGGAGAAATTAACAAAATTACTAACAGATTGACAATTTCCCCCTTAGACTACTAACTGCTCCTTATCTGGTCAAAGTTCTACTGGAATGCTTTTGAAAGTCACACTAATATTAACACAATTAATAAGAAGCAATAAATTATCACTTAATCTTTTCAGGTTCGCTCCAAGTCTGATTTCTGGAATCTTCCGTTGGCTCCGCTGTCTTCACAAGCACAGTTCTTCCATTAGTTCTGCTGCCAGGAATGTTTTATCTCTATAATTTCTTCAATGAGCACTTTGAGCTGAAAGACCTTAGTTCCTGTGATTAATTAGATATGCTTTCTCTTAGGGCTGAATGGTGCTAACTCTGGCAGTTGGCAGTTGGCTTTCACCGATTTTCCGAATACTGTCATCTTACATACCTGTAATGACATAATCAGATTCTTATGGTATGAATGGTTTCAGATTGTCAACACCATCAGATTTAAATTTAATTGGCTTTTTATTTCTAGGTGCTACGTTTAAATTAATTGGCCAAATCCAAACTTGTTGTCAGAATATCAAAACAAGATTGTTATTTTTCCTGCAACCTGTAAGGATTTTTTTGATACACTAGTTTCACTTTTTGAAGCTCTCTGTACTGGCAAATTCAGCTGCTGCTCACGGATTCACATTTTTAAAAAAATTTCTAAGTACAGACAAAGGACAAATCTCTTAAAAGATCCACACATTTTAGCTCAGCGCTGAGGAAAGTTCACCAGGCCCGAAACATTAAATCTGATTTTTTCTTCACAGACACTGCCAGACCTGCTGAGCATTTCCAGCAATTTCTGTTTTTTCTTTGTTCCTGATTTACAGCATCTGCAGTTCTTTTGGTTTTTATCACACATTTTAGCTTCCTGCCTTCCAGCTCACAATCATTCTACCTGACTTCGTAACACAGCTTGCAGCTTCATAAGATTTTGGTTGCACCAAACTTAAGAGTATTACTTTCAGCTCTGGTCGCCACAATACAGGAAGGATGTGGAGGCTTTGGAGAGGGTGCAGAAGAGCTTTACCAGGATGCAGCCTGGATTAGAGGGTATGAGCTAAAAGGAGAGGCTAGAAGACTCTGGTTGTTTTCTCCAAATGGTGGAGGTTGGGGGGAGACTTGATAAAAGTTGATAAAGTGTAGATAGGCTTGATGGTCAGCATTTTTTTCCACAGAGTAGAAATGTCGAATAAGTTCCAAGGGGATGTGAGGGGCAAGTTATTTTACACAGAGAATGGCTGGAGTTTGGAGTGTGCTGCAGGGGGTGATGGTGGAGGCAGATACAATAAGGGCATTTAAGGGACTTCCACATAAGCATGAATATTCAAGAAATGGAGGGATACAGAGCAAGGGCAGGCAGAACGGATTAGTTTAATTTGGCAAAGTGTGGAGCTGGATGAACTCAGCGGGCCAAGCAGCATCTTAGGAGCACAAAAGCTGACATTTTGGGCCTAGACCCTTCATCAGAAAAGGGTCAAGGGCCCACTTTCACTCGCCTTTACTGGCTCCATCCCCACCTCTTTTAACTTGTCTGCATCATCTCCACCTATCTTCTCCTCTATCCATCTTCGATCCGCCTCCCACTCTCTCTCTATTTATTTCAGAACCGTCTCCCACTCCCCTTTTCTGATGAAGGGTCTAGGCCTGAAACATCAGCTTTTGTGCTCCTAAGATGCTGCTTGGCCTGCTGCCTTCATCCAGCTCCACACTTTGTTATCTCGCATTCTCCAGCATCTGCAGTTCCCATTAGCTCTGGTTTAATTTAGCATTGTGTTTGGCATAACATCATGGGCCAAATGGCCTGTTTCTGTGCTTTACTGTTCTATGTTCTGTGTACATATGGGTAGAGGGTTTGTTGAAGGACTGGTTTAGCCATTATTGGATTACACATACTAAATATTGTCACACACTCATTGTTCAAAAGCATGAGTGTAGAGTCACAAGATGATTGCTAATGCCTTGAGGGAGAGTATTGAAACTTTCTTTGATGGTAGACATTGATGGAATTATTGAGACTTGACTCTCAGTTTCTTACTTTTTGTCTATCCAGAAGAATGTGTCCTGGGGTGAAAGCCCTCCTCTTCTCATTGGGTTTGTTTAAAGTAACCATGTCAATATTATTTCCCTGCCAACCAGAACAATTATGAGCTGAAGTCTTGGATAATAAAGTGTAGAGCAGGATTCTCCAGCATCTGCAATTCCTATTATCTATGAGCTGAAGCCTTTGTTAGTTAAAGTCTGCATTCTTCAAGTAGAGTTCCTGTATTTTATTCATTATTTTCTAACCCACAATATGCTTTGGTGCACAGGTGGAAAGTGAAGAATTCATTTTCGGATCAAATGGGATGTATGAAAAGGAGTTGGTAAGCTGTGCACACCAGAAACTTTGCAGGAGTTCATTACCATGGAAAATGATTTCTTTTAGTCTCTGTCAATGGTTTCCAGTGGCTCGATATGTCAGGGTGACCGGAGCTGCAGTTGTCTGCAGTAGATAATCTGCAGCACCTTCTGAGTCTGTTCCAATGAACTTTACAGCTGTCCACACAGCTGCTTTGGGAGACTTTCTGTGCCAATGGGGAGTATCATTTCCTCTCCTGTGCCCATCAAGCCATCCTTTTTGTGCACTCATGACAGCATGCTGCTTGAATGCTGCTATTCCCCCTCATGTGTGGAAATACCACTGCCCTCAGATTATTGGATTAACCGCCAGCCACTGCCAGGTAAAACTGACTACGGAGAGCTGGGGTTGACAAGTAGTGAATGGTAAGGGCCTATGTGTGGTTATGCATCCCACAATGAAGCAGGAACAAAAGCAAAATTGCTGGAGAGGCTCATCAGGTCTGGCAGCATCTGTGAAGGATAAAACAGATTTAACGTTTCCGGTCCGGTGACCCTTCCTCAGAACACAATGAAGCAGAACGTGGCTGGTTGCTGCAGAAGGCTCTACCTTTGACTCACTCTCCCAAGCAAACACATAAACACACAAATACCATCTCCCGAATGTGTCAATGGCAAAAGCCTCTCTCTCACAAGCCTGTTTCAGAGATGGTAGGAACTGCCGATGCTGGCGAATCTGAGATAACAAGGTGGAGAGCTGGATGAACACAGCAGGCCAAACAGCATCAGGGAGCAGGAAGACTGATGTTTCAGGCCGAGACCTTTCTGAAGAAGGGCCCAGGCCCAAAACGTCAGCCTCCCTGCTCCTCTGATACTGCTTGGCCTGCTGTGCTCATCCAGCTCTACACTTTGTTATCTCTCATGAGCCTCTTCTCATTAGACATCTGTGTGTCCCATTAAGACTAACTCACTGACCCTCAGTAGATGATTACATCAAATAGACTTTTACCAATTATCTGCTCATTAAATTTGACTAGGTGCATTCAAATTTGGAAAGCTTTTTGTTAAAATGTTACTGGAAGATTAAAATAGATTTCCAGTCATAAGTGGTAAATATATCTGCAATTCAGGTGATATGAAGCCATAGAAAACATGTTCAATCTGTAAGGGGCTCACAATGCTCAGGCAACAGCTCCTGAGAGTATTCAACCTTCTGTTCCACCGCATAACATTTCTTTCCCTATTCTCATTCTCCTGATGAGTGGCCAATGTTTCTTTATGCAGCCCCGAACAGCTGCTCACAAACTTAAGTCTGTTTTATACCTAATCATCACTTGAGGAGGATGTGAGAGTGATTAGCAATGCAACCAAGATTGTAAATCTACCTCCTAAATTTTACGTAGGATGCACACCCCTTTGACTTGTAAAGTGAAATTTGCCCTCGGGCTGTTTTCATAAATATCACTGAATCAAAAATGTTAATTTCAAAGGCAGAAATGTGAAAAGAACATTTCTAAAACAGGAACTGCTGCAACTGTGGGCATGAGACAAAATCTAGCCTGGACTACCCAGACAAAATTCGATCAGTGTTTAAGTGAGATGTTGGTAAATGTAATTTTCCTGTTTCACATTACTTGGTGTTTCTTTATTGAGCTTAATGCACTTTGTACACTTGCTTTTCCTTCCCACGATAAATTTCAAATGCAAATATCATTGAACAACTGCAGCTTTGATCTCTCCATGGGGATTTATGTGTTGGCTCCATATGCATTCTTAATTGGCAAGCAGCACCTGCATTGTAGCAAATCAACATATTAAATCCCTGCTTCATCTTACATTTTAAACTCCACTGTTCCCTTCAGCAAGTTATTGGAGCTAAATATTGACCCACGTTGCCAGGCATTGTCCACGCGATAGAGACAGCAGGAAATCTGGTGACAGGATCGAAAGTAGGAGTCGACACCAGAGTCCATACAATGTGGAGCTGGAAGAGCACAGCAGGTCAGCCAGCATCAGAGGACCAGGAGAGTCGACTTTTCTATCCTGGACCCTTCATCAGCACTAAGAGAGGGGAGGGAGCTCAGAAATAAAGAGAGGGAGGGGAAGTTGGAGGAAGGTAGATGGGATGGTGATAGGTGGATGCACATAGGTGGTTGCAGAGATTGGTCCGTGGGAAGGGAGGAGCAGACAGGTGGGGAGGAAAATGAACAGGTTTTGTCAGATCAAGGGGGCGGGGATGAGAGGGAGGGTTAGGCATGGGATGAGGCATTGGGGAGATTTTGAAATTGGTGAACTCTACGTTGAGGCCATAGGGCTGTAAACTTCCGAAGCAAAATATAAGATGTTGTTCCTCCAGTTTTCACGTGGCCTCATTTTGACAGTGCACGAGATCCAGGATGGATATATTGCTAAGAGAGTGGGAGGAGGAGTTGAAAATGGCTGGCAGTTGGAAGGTGGTGTTGATTGGAGTGTCTTGAGCGCAGATGCTCAATGAATTGGTCCCCGAGTCTGCACTTTGTCTCCTTGGTATAGAGGAGACCACATTGGGAGCAACATATGCAGTAGACCAGGTTAGAAGACATACAAATGAATCTCTACCAGATTTGGTAAGATTGTTTGGGACCTTGGATGGAGATGAGAAGGGAGGTCTCGGGGTAGGTGTGGCACTTCCTGTGGTTGGAGGGAAAGGTGTTATGTGTGGTGAAAGGGATAATTGGGAGTGTGGAGCAAATGAGGGGGTCATGGAGTGAGCGGTCCCTACAGAAAGCAAATATGGCTGGGGAAGGAAATATATTTTTGTGATGGGGTCAGATTGCAGGTGGCAAAAATGGTGGAGGATGATGAATAGGATTTGGAGTTTGTTTGGGATGGTATGTGAGGGTGAGGGGTACTCACTCCTTGTTGTTGGAAAGGGGTTGTGTTTGAGGGCAGGAGTGCAGGAAATGCAGGAGATGCAGTTGAGGGCATTCTGAATCACGGGAGAGGGGAAATTACAGTCCTTGAAGTGGAATGACATTTGCGCTATCCGGGAGTAGAATGCTTCATCCCAGGAACAGATGTGGCAGAGGTGGAGGAATTGGGAATATGGGATCACATTTTCGTTGACATCAGTTCAGTTGGCAGGGTAACATGAAGAGACATATCGGCCAGTGGCCATTTAAGCTCACCTCAATCGCCCTCGTTTCCTTCGAGCACCCAGATCCTTTCCTGTGCCAAGTTCCGTGCCCATCAACAAAAGGACTGATAATGTTCCCACTGTTATCTTGGATGAGACTGTATTTGATTTTTTTCATACCTTTGGATTAAGTTACTGTCTTTTCCAAATGGGATTGAGTTAGAACAGTATAAAGGAAGCGTGAAACTGACTGCAGAAGTTAATGGCAACCAAAAAAAATGACAGAGATAGAAGAAAAATACAGAAGTTATTGGAAAGGACAGGAGAACAGCAAATATAGGACCAACTTATAAAAAGGAACACTGTCAGGAATCAAAGAAAACATAGATCTGTGATCTTATCAGTGTTTGGAAGATCATAAAAAAGCCTGAAAGGTAGACGCAAAAAAAGTGAAAGGTTGAGCTCTTTGAAGAGATCCTGAAAGAGTTATGTCAATTTAATACACCTCACAACATCTTTGATAAAGTACCTTTGAGGGAATTACTATTTAAGAAGCAGAATGGCACCAAATAAGTGGGAAGCTATTAACTTTGATGACTGGTTGAGTTAGAGGTTGTACAGTTATGAGATCAGCTCCTAACAAAACGTTTACCATAGAAATTGGTCCTTTCAAGTCGAAATTGGTGTTTTCAAGTTGAGGACATGGCTTTCCATTCTGAAATATTCTGATGCTGTAAATCAGGAACGAAAGCAAGTTGCTGGAAAAGCTCAGCAGGTCTGGCAGCATCTGTGGAGGAGAAAACAGAGTTAACGTTTCGGATCTGGTGACCCTTCTTCAGACCTGAGGAAGGGCCAAGAACAAAGAACAGAAGAAAATTACAGCACGGGAACAGGCCCTTCAGCCCTCTTAGCCTGCGCCAATTGCGATCCTCTGTCTAAACCTGTCATCTATTTTCTAAGTGTCTGTATCCCTTTGCTCCCAGCCCATCCATGTACCTGTCCAGATACATCTTAAAAGACACTATCGTGTCTGTGTCTACCACCTCCGCTGGCAACGCGTTCCAGGCACCCACCACCCTCTGCGTAAAGAACTTTCCACACATATCTCCCTTAAACTTCCCTCCTCTCACTTTGAACTCATGACCCTCAGTAGTTGAGTCATCGGACCTGAAACATTAATAGCTATTCTTAGAGATTTGTTTGTGAGCTTCAAGTCTTGGTACCAAGCAATCTGGAAGCGTGTTATGTTTAAGTGCATTTTATTAAGATTTTACAATCTTGAAGTAGAAATGGAGGTTAATAGTTCAGTGCAATTAAAAAAAAAGTGGAAAAAGAAAGAAATTGAATTATTGTCCAGTGGCAGAGATCCATTGACAAAGAAACAGAACAAACCAGTCAATCAGTCTCTAAGTGAGTCTGTTGGCTAGAGTGGAGGCTGAAACATTAAACTCTGCAAAACAAAAGGCAAGAAAACTTCTGTAAACTGAATTTGGAAACTTGTTTTGCTCTGAATTTACAACCAGAAGTTACATGACAGGTGTAGTCCAGCAGGTTTACTTACAATCACAAATTTTCAGAGTGCTGCACTTAGTCAGGACGAAGGACCAGCGCTACGGAAGTTCATGATTTCAGATAAACCTGTTGGACTATAACCTTGATGTCATGTGACATCTGACTTTGTCTACCCCAGTCCAACACCAGCATCTCCACATTATGAATTCAAAAAAAGAAGTGAGTTTCATGTATTATTTGACTCCCATGTTGGGTAGGTATGGCAGTTAAAAAATGTTGGATCAAGTGAATGTGAAGGAACTTGACAATGGAAACTGTTAACAGCCATGCTATCTGATCAAGAAGCCTTCATGTGGAGAAATTAGACAAAGTTGTAACTCTTAGCTGAGGTTCGGTTGTTTGTAAAGATATTGTTGGGATATTACTGACAGTGTGAATTTGAGGCCCTTTATGATTCTATAATGAAATCATTCCAACTTTTGTCTGTTGCAGTATAGGCCTTGTATTTCTTGTTTGATACATTTTTTATTCTTCCTATTATTCTTCCTATTTGTGACTGTGTTCAGTAACTGAACTCAACGGCTTTATAAAAAAAGGTGAGGATCTAACAAATAGGTTCCACTCTAGGATCTGGCTGACCTTAAATTGAATTGAATAATTTATAGTTGTTTGTATTTAATGTGACGTACAGTGAAAAGCTTCAACTGTTGCCACACTCTGGTTCCATTTTGAATAACTTTAAAAAATATATAATTGAAAGAGAGCCAATCTTCATTCTTTGTCCACTACTCCAGCTCAAGACTTCAGCCCACTGCAAGTGCTATGAGTCCTGAGCCGGCTTATCAACAATGTCCTGCATTAACATCAAATGGAACTGGCATCATAACATTACAGTCCCTAAGAACGAAAAGCACGTGTGTGTTTATTATGGTCATCAGACACAGTTCATTTTGTGGTCAGATGGAAGCTTATCTCCCAATTAAGTTGGAAAAATACGTAGAGTCACATGTTTAATTTGCTCTCCTAAGACTGTGACTTAAAAGCAACTTGGGCCAAGCACCAAATATGCCAAAGAATGGTACTGTGAATAAAAAAAACAGAATATGCTGGAACTGCTTCACCTGTCAGACAGAATCTATTGAGAAATACAGTTAAAGATTTAGGTTAGTACACTTGCATCATATTGTACGATGTACTGTGCCTATAATAACTTTTACTTAGTGATGTGGATGTTTATTTCATTGTGTGGAGGGATTGAATGAAGCAAAAAAAAACAGCTAAACCACATGCTCTGATAATTATCTGAACCATAATTCTAGCAGTCAGTACATTGAAACAAATCTACTTTGTACTTTAGCTTATGATTATCATTGATATTAGATGACACTTTAGCAAAGAGCATGATGCTAATTAGAGTCTGCCTAATTGGCCGTTATTAACGAACATTGTACTTCAGTTTCAGGAAATCAATTTTCATTGTTGTTTGCACTGGATATAAAGGGTGATTCAAAGACGTCTCAACCAAAAGAAGATGCACCATTCTTCATGTTTTGAGTTTTGCCACAAGGATTTAAATTTGACTACAACACGAAAGCCTGTTAGGTCAAATAATGCATAAGGCAGAGGTTAGCTTCTCTGTGCTCGGGCTGCTGTCTCCCATTGATCTTCAGGATGAATTAGAACATAGAACAACATGGCACAGGAACAGGCTGTTCGGCCCACCCTGTCAGTGCTGACCATGATGCGTTTTGCCTACACGTGGTCCATATCCCTCTGTTCTCTGCCTATTCATGTGCCTGTCTAAATGGCCCTTAAATGTTGCTGTCATATTTGCTCCTTACTCCCTCCTGGAAACAGGTTACAGGTACCAACCATGCTTCGTGTGAAGAAACCTGCCTTGCGTTATCACCCTTAATCTTTACCCCTCACATCATGCACCCTCGTATTTCTGCCCTTGGCAAAAAAACTCCAACCAAAACTCCATCAACAAACTTGTTGAATATGACCCAATATACGAACTACTAAAAAACAGAACCAGAAGTATTGTCCAACACACCGGCAAACAGAGGCATATGAATAACAAATGGGACAGAACATCAACGCTTCACCAGCGGCACACAGACAATGTTACCTAGCAGGGTGACAAAATGTCTGCAACTAAATATCCCAGTTTGGTGAGCAAATCTACAACCTCATCCGCAACTCGAGCTACAAATCTTCTCAAAAACTTCAAAAAGACTCCATTAATGCACCCTATCCATGCCTCTCATAATTTCATATACTTCTATAAGCTCACCCCTCAGCCATTGATGCTCCAGTAAAAACAATCCAATTCTGTTGATATGTGTGAGTTAAGCTTGTAGAGTGATGCTTATGACAGTAGCAATGGGTAAGTGGTCTGTTCAAAGTGACATTTTATTTTTATTTCATTCACTTGAGCATTGAGCGATATGAGACTTTGACGTTGTCTTTAATCACAGTG
Source organism: Stegostoma tigrinum (assembly GCF_030684315.1). Classification (NCBI taxonomy): domain Eukaryota; kingdom Metazoa; phylum Chordata; class Chondrichthyes; order Orectolobiformes; family Stegostomatidae; genus Stegostoma; species Stegostoma tigrinum. The sequence goes on from NC_081360.1 coordinate 93,231,917, forward strand.
AAGCCTGGTGTCTTATCATTTTGATTCATTTCCAGAGAGTCTGTAGTGAGTCGGTTAATCTCAGGTGGAAGTGCAGAAGGAATTTTCCAACTTCTGTGGTAAACCTGATTTGGTGGGTAGAGCTTATTTATTGGTTAATAACTGCACTCCTCAGAGCTGTCCAGCTGGTTATTGACTGCATGTGAAGGGCATTGGGTGAGGGCAGTGTTGGCTTTACTCTGGAGGGGTAAAATAAGGGACAGTTGGACTGGGTAGTGACTATGAGACTGTGATGGCAGAGGATGTTGGGGGTGATGGTGCTGGCACATGAGGGTTTTCCCTTGAGTTTCTTTAACCGTAAGAAATAGGAACACCAGTAGGCCATTCAGCCCTTTGAACCTGCTCCAGCATTCCTCACTCAGAGATAGTCAGAACTGCCGATGCTGGAGTCTGACATAACAAGGTGTCGAGCTGGATGAACGCAGCGGGCCAGGCAGCATCAGAGGAGCAGGAAAGCTGATGTTTCGGGTTTGTGAGCCAAATTTCAGACCCAAAATGTCAGCTTTCCTGTGTTCTGATGCTGCCTGGCCTGCTGTGTTCATCCAGCTCGACACCTTGTTACCCCAACATTCCTCACATTCACTTTTATGCATTGTTACTGTGACCCTTGATTCCTGTACTGATTAAAAATTGATCTAACTTAGCCTTACATACACACAAGGAGTCTGCCCTTACAACTTGCTGTGACAAGAAGGTCCAAAGCTGTCAACCCTCAGAGAAGAAATCCCTGCTCATCTTAGTCTTAAATCGGCACCCTCTTTTCTAAGACTGTGCCGTCTAGCTCTAGACTCTCCCATGAGAGGAAACATCCTCTCAGCACTTACCCTGTCAAACCTCTTAAGAATCCTGTATGTTCCAAAGAAGAGTTTGTCTGGCTGTGGTAGAATGGTTCACATAATGAGAACATTTTTGTTTTAAAGTAGATTGTAAAGTTGTTATTATTTCATACACAGTCAAGCTTTCACAGACATTCAGGACAGTGAAACCTCTCCTGTCTGGTTTCCTGACCCAGAAAAACCAAGCATGCTGTTGCTGCATACTGCCCCTTGTGCAGAGGATGGCCATGCGTGCTCCCTGCCTCAAATTGCTGCTCATGAAGAGAAGCCCCACATAGTCTTTGCCTCATACTGTTCCCCTTGAAGAGAGTGGTGGCGCACACTTTCTGTCTGGTGTTGCGGCCTCTGGAGAGAGTTGTCCGACACGTTCTCAGAATCTCAGAATTGTTACAGAGTATTGTGCCTGTACTAATGTAACCCAGCACCAATCTCTAGCTTTTTCACCATATCCCTGCCCACCATTTTTGCCCAAATAATGATCTGATGCCCTCTTGAAGGCCCCAATTGACTCGGCATTCACCACATTTCCAGGCAGTTCGTTTTATTCCTGAATGACTTGATGTGTGAAGAAGTTTTATTCTCACATCAACCTTGCTTCTTTTGCACATCACTTTGAACACATTGCGCTATCTGAAGAAAGTGGTTATTCATGTGTGGATTTCAAGTCAGTACCACCTGACATGCACAATTCCAAGAAGGATCACTTGGAGACAAAGAACCAAATTAAGGGTTGATCTTTTGAAAAGGAAGGGACAGTTGGTCATTCTGTATTCTTGTGAGTAACTCAAAGGTGCTCACAACCCATAGGAATTTATTTAAAGAAGTGAATACCCTTTCAGAGGTGGTGAGCTCTGGCATAGTTGACTGTAGTCACCTAGTAGCTATGACTAGCTATCAAGCAAATGGTACTGTGAGCAACATTGATACTGCTGGTCATTGGGTTTTAGTGAATGAAGGGTGCAACATTTCAGAACTTTGAGTCCTTCTGATGTCCTCACTGTGTGGCTGGAGGCTACAACCAAGTTTTATTTTATGATTGTCTGTATAAAATTATCAAGTGTGAGCAATGTTGGTTTGCTGTAGGAACAACTTGGTGTCGATGCAGTTGGACTGAATTGTTCCTTGTAGTAAACGTCTGTGAAACGAAGCAAAGTAATTTAGGTATGAGATTGTGGTCCTTCATGTGGAATTGTCAGAGAATGCAAGCACCTGTAAAACTAAGATAACAAAGTGTGGGGCTGGATGACAACAGCAGGCCAAGCAGCATCTCAGGAGCACAAAAGGTGATGTTTCAAGCCTAGACCTTTCCGATGAAGGATCTAGGCCCAAAACGTCAGCTTTTGTGCTCCTGAGATGCTGCTTGGCCTGCTGTGTTCATCCAGCCCCACAATTTGTTATCTTGGATTCTCCAACATCTGCAGTTCCCATTATCTCTGATCACAATTTTAACCTATAAAACTGAATTCAGTTTAGGAGGAAATTATCAGAGAAAGAAAAGACTTAAAATTGAATAGATATAAAGTTGCCTTTTCAATACATTTGTGCCTTTGGAATCTGATGTTTTAGTGTTGCACAGCCAACATCAGTGTAAAAGGAAGTCTTTGAGTTTATGAGACTCCGCTGTTCTCAGAATCATCGGCAAAAATGTGAGCCCATGTGTCAGATGGCAAATAAAAACTGAAAGAACTGCAGATGCTGTAAATCAGGAACAAAAACAGAAGCGTTGGTGGAAAAGCTCAGCAGGTCTGGCAGCATCTGTGAAGAAAAATATCAGAGTTAACGTTCTGAGTCCGGTGATCCTTCCTCAGAACAGCCAACATGGCGAAAAGGTCTCCAGTGGGTATCATTATTTTAAGCATTTAATTGTACAGGTAAACATGCTTGCAGTTAACTTTGAAATGCATTGAGAAAATGACATGATTTGCCATGAGTAGATACTTGCCCATTACACTGGTAACATGAGCTGTACCAGTGGTACTCAGCAGTAGGCCTAGTTGCCGATAAAACATTGTGCCTTGGAATCTAGTAATGAAGATATTGTGCTGAATTTTTGTTTTGTCCTGAGAGAATGATGTAAAGTATGGTGTGATATAGCTGCATCAAATATTGATTAGAGTGACCTTGTCTTTATTGGGTCTTCCTCTGACTGACTCTAGTTACATCAATAAGACATCAGGATATCATCCATCAACTTAACAGACCTCATAAATGCCTGCAACTGATGTATTGGTAGAATGATGATGCCAGCTTTCATTGTCCATCACTCCTTGTATGCATGACAGTGACTGAACAAATTTTGATGGAAACAATTAGATTTAATTTTGTCCTTACATGATTGGATGTAGGAAGATAATTTGCATCATACATTTCTGAATATATGTGAAACCTGTGGAATGTTGAATGACTGGCAAAATTCTGCCGATGGCAAGAATTGAATTTTTTTTTGCATATGCAAGGGAATTTTAATATGCAACACACACACACGCACACTGACACACACATAGAAACCGACACACGTGCACACACACACACACACACACACACGTTTGTGCAGCATTCCCATATGTTTAGAGAATTACAAGTTTAATTTGTGGCAACCATAACATGCATTACTTGAAGCATAAGGTCAGAAGTTTCCAGGTGAAAATCTCTGGACTGTCAGAGCTGTAGCAGAGCCTGCCACTGTAAAGAAAAAAAAAGTTAGAAAGAATCTGCAATTCTGAAGTATTAGAATTGAATTTTCAATTTCCGAAGCTGTGAAAATGAATCAAACTATAAGATAGATTTATATTTTTTTTCCAGTCTCAACTGTAAACTATGAAACAACTGCGGAATTAAATAAAAGGACAAAACAAAAATAAGTGGCAATCCTATTTTCAGTGCTGGGAGAGAGTTCTATGAGTGGTTTTGCATGCTAGACCTGAGCAACAGAGAATGGGATTTCAAAGCATACTTTGAATACCATATCCCATATCAATGTTACTTCTGAATGGTATGTATTTGGCATCAGATAGTAGGGGAAGAGAGATACTGTTGATCAATGGCACTGACACATCTAGATGAATCTAATGTGTTTGGACAACTGGAAGTTAGTTTCATTAAAATTAGTATTATTTTTAGCATAAGGGGTCCTGCAGGAAGGGCACATCTGCTAAGTGAAGAGAACATTATGCTCAAAAAAGTTATCGACATGCAGAAGGTCTGACAATGTTAATCATCAGCCAGATCTTAATAAAATAGACAAGGCTTAACATTATGCTGAGAGACAGTCCAGTCTGAATGAGAACAAATACTGGAAAAAAAGAACAGCTGTTTAGAGAAGAGTTAGCAGGAAAATCAAGGGTGCAAAGAACATCACACAAAAAATTTTTTAAAAGTTCACTGTGGGGAAAGAAATGCTGTATCTTTGAGAAGCTGAATCATTAGGTGCACTGTGTTTGGGTAGAAAGAAGCAAAGTAATTTAGAAAAATGATTTGGATTAGCATATAGGAGATGACACTAAAATTGTAGTCCAGTGGCCAATGAAGAAGATTATCTAGGATTACAATTGGATCTTGGTCAGATGGGCCAATGGACCAAGGAGTGGCAGATGGAGTTTAATTTGGATACATACGAGGTGTTGCATTTTGGTAAGACAAACCAGAGCAGGGACTTGTACTCTTAACGGTATGGAACTAGGCAGTGTGGCCAGACAAAGGGACCTGGGGTGCAGATGCATTGGCCCTTGAAAGCAGAGTCACAGACATACAGGGTGTTGAAGAAGGCATTTAGCACACTTGCCATCATTGGTCAGACCGTTCAGTACAGGAGTTGAGATGTCATTTTGTGGCTGTACAAGACATTGGCAAGGCCGCGTTTATAAATATTGCATACAATTCTGGTTGTTGTGCTAGAGGGAAAAATATTTTTAAACTGGAAATGGTGCAGGAAAATGGTTTCCAGGATGTTGCTGGGACTGAAGGGTTTGAGTTATGAGAAGCTGGATAGGTTTGGATTTTTTATGCCTGGACCGTCAGACTCTGAAAGATGACTGCATAAAATAAAATCATGAGGGGCATAGATGAGCTGAATAGACAAGGTCTCTTTCCTGGGATAGGGGAGTCCAAAACTAGAGGCCATGGATTTATGGTGAGAGGGGAAAAATTTAAAGGGACCTGAGGGGAAACTTCTTCATATATAGATGAAGTTATAAAGGTGGTAGAATTACAACATTTAAAAGATATTTGAATAGGAAAATAAGTAGAAGGTTTTAGAGGGATGTGGGCCACATGCAGGCAAATGCATTCAGTTTAGGATACCTGGGCGGCACGTATGGATTGGACCGAAGGGTCGGTTTCATGCTGTACAGCTCTATGACATGGTTGCAGGGGACATGTCAGCCAACGATTCTGACAAATCACTGAATCATATCACAGTTTAGCATTATCAGGCGTAAGGGTGGACAATTGTTTGATGACTGTTAGAATGATCACTGCAGAAGGAAACCATCAAATGGATATGAATTGTCAGATGGGCCATCAATCCTATGTGGGCTTTGAAGATCTGTGAAAATTTGACAAGGATACTGACCCAAAAGTAAAGCCATTGAAGGTAAGATTCTGGCATAGTGGTGGATCTCCATTCATCTCAAGATAATAAGTGAAGCGAGAGCTCATTGCAGTGGGAAGCATGAAAATCTGAACTTCCAGGTGCTGGATATTGAGAAAAATCCACTGATCTCAGCTGGTCCCTCTCTAAAGGAGAGAGAAGAGATTTGCAATATCGCAAATGTCACTTACCCATTGACTGTGAACAGATCCTAAAAGATGCCAAAGTTGTGTTTGCAGGTCTGGGCTGTCTTCCTGGTGAATATCAGTCTCGAAATACTTAGTGAATGTGAAGTTACCCCTGCATCTGCTGAGGAAACCTTATGCTGCCCTTAGTACAGAGGAGTTAGAAAAGACGGGTGTAATCAAGAAGTGATGACCCCTACAAATTGGATTGTCAGCATTACAGCTATCAAAAAACCTGCAAACCCGAGGGTGTGCATTGAACTAAACAATCTCGCTAAAGCTTTAAATAGATTTAACTTAACCATGCCAACTATTGAAGAAATTTAGCTACAATTTACCAAGACAAAGGTCCTACTACACTTGAAGTGAAGGACAGATAATGGCAAGTGAAGCTGAATGAAAGCAATGGTTTTCTAACTATTTTCTGGGTCCTAATTTAGGTGTACAGATGATTGTGCGTGTTGTCTTGCATTTCCACTGCTGCCGAAGGAAAGAAAGGTAAAATTCCCACTGTCCTACTAGACTGTCAAGCTATTCTCTCATTCGAGAAAGACAGCTCATGGTAGTTTAAACAGAGGGTCACCAGGCCTCAAGCGATGGGGGAGGTAGAGAAAGAGAGTCCTTCATTGTCAACGCAGAGAATGTGAGTTAATCGGGAATTTGACTGCAGTGGATCTCATTATGGCTGCTCTGCTGGTCCAGTGACATGATAGAAGAAACCACCTCAGACCCCAAACAGAAGCTCATGTGGCTATCACAGATCATAATAAAAATTTAGTGCATATGCTGGAAGGAGCTTACCAGGTGAACCTTCAGCTAAATAACAGAGCAATGCAATTGAAGATGCCTGACATCAAGTACATAGGTCATGTAGTGACAGCGAAATAAGCTTCACCCAGATTCAGACTTGTTGATAGCAGCAGCAGAGATACAATAACCAGCAGATGCAAAGTCAATGCCATGATTTACGAATTAGTTAATTTCTTGCCTAATTTCTCCATTAGAGTGTGAACCACTATGCAATTTTAGTGCCAAAGGTTTGCAGATACTGGGGAACTGGATGAGGAGAGTGTTCAATTGAATCAAAAAACAGTGATGACAATACAAGTGCTGAGGTGCTATTACACCACTGATGACCGCATCTTGTGTAATGTCAGTGAAATGGGTCTTGAAGCAACTTTTTATGTCAGGAGGACATTCAGTTGTGTTTGCTTCCGGGATGGGAATGCATGCTGAATCATCCTGTACTCAGTCTGAGAAAGAGTCTTAACTCGTGAACATTTTAATCAAACAAGCTAGAGTGTGAGTGTGAGAGTGTGAGTATGTGTGAGTGTGTCTGTGTGAGAGTGTATGAGACAGAGAGAGATAAAGAGACTGTGTGTGTTGTGTGTGGGAGGGAGAGAGAGAAAATGTGCTTTTGTGTGTGTGTGTGTGTGTGTGTGTGTGTGTTGGCACATGGAACCCCCAGATATAGTATGGGACATTTTGAAGTAGATGTCTTCGCTTGTGCATGAACTGATTATCCTGAGAATGTCAACGACTATTCTGACCCCTGAGAGATAGACAAGCTGACATCAACAGAAAAACCGCAAGATTATACAATACCTGGAAGAATGCTCTGGTTGGTACAGCATTTCAGGCTTTGTGAATGAATGACAATGGTTCTCAATTCATGAACAGGGAATTTAGGCACTTCATCGATGAATGGGAAATTCATAATCATATCTCACCTGCACGCTATCCCAATCAAATATAAAGGCAGATACAGAAAGGGCCACAATGACATTAAGAAAATCCAGCACAGACTAGTACTAGCCAACGTTTGACTGGCAAAATATATCTATTTCTGAAAATAGAAAGTAGACAAGTGCAAAAATAATGTCTTGTCTCACCTAAACTATTTTGGCCAATTGGGAAAAAAAACTGTTTTAGCATAAAGTAGTAACAGATAAAATTAAGGCACAACGGGGTCATAGTCATAGAGGATTACAGCATGAACACAGGCCATTCAGCCCAACTTAAGACCATAAGACATAAGGCACAGGAGTGGAAGTAAGGCCATTCGGCCCATCAAGTCCACTCCGCCATTTAAATCATGGCTGATGGGCATTTCAACACCACTTCCCTGCATTCTCCCTGTAGCCCTTGATTCCTTCTGAGATCAAGAATTTGTCGATCTCTGTCTCGAAGGCATCCAATGTCCCGGCCTCCACTGCACTCTGCGGCAATAAATTCCACAAGCCCACCACTCTCTGGCTGAAGAAATGTTGTCTCATTTCAGTTTTAAATTTACCCCCTCTAATTTTAAGGCTGTGTCCACGGGTCCTAGTCTCCCCGCCTAACGGAAACAACTTCCCAGCGTCCACCCCTTCTAAACCATACACGATCTTGTAAGTTTCTATTAGATCTCCCCTCAACCTTCTAAACTCTAATGAATACAATCCCAGGATCCTTAGCCGTTCATCATACGTTAAACCTACCATTCCAGGGATCATCCATGTGAATCTCTGCTGGACACGCTCCAGGGCTAGTATGTCCTTCCTGAGGTGTGGGACCCAAAATTGGACACAGTATTTTAAATGGGGCCTAGCTAGAGCTTTATAAAGCCTCAGAAGCACATGGCTGCTTTTATATTCCAACCCTCTTCAGATAAACGACAACATTACATTCGCTTTCTTAATTACAGACTCTACCTGCAGTTTAACCTTCAGAGAATCCTGGACTAACACTTCCAGATCCCTTTGCACTTCTGATTTGTGAATTTTCTCACCGTTTAGAAAATAGTCCATGCCTGTATTCTTCTTGACAAAGTACAAAACCTCACATTTACTCACATTGAATTTCATCAGCCATTTCCTGGACCACTCTCCTAAACTGTCTAAATCTTTCTGCAGCTTTCCCACCTCCTCAGTACTACCTGCCTGTCCACCTATCTTCATATAATCAGCAAACTTTGCCAGAATGCCCCCAGTCCCTTCATCCAGATCATTAATGTATAAGGTAAACAGCTGTGGCCCCAGCACTGAACCCTGCAGGACACCGCTCGTCACCGGTTTTTGTCACTCGTTGTCATCCCAACTCTCTGCCTTCAGTCAGAGAGCCAATCCTCAACCCAAGCCAGTAGCTCACCTTGAACACCATGGGCCCTCACCTTGCTCAGCAGCCTCCCGTGAGGCACTGTATCAAAGACCTTTTGGAAGTCTAGACAGATAACATGGAAGTCTAGATAGATAACATAACTTGCCTATGCTGCCTAGTTTTCACAATTTAAAGTAGTCCTATTTACCTGCATTTGGTGCACATCCCTTCATGTCGATCTCATCCATGTTTCTTAAATGAGGAAATTGTACTCGCTTCCACCAGTACCTCTGGCAGCCTGTTCCAGACACTTGCCACCGTCTGTGTAAAAAACTTGCCCATCTGGCCCTTTTGTATGCCCTTTCACCTTAAACCTTAAGTTTTAGACACCCCTATGATGGAGAAAAGCCATTGACTATCTACTTAATCTGTGCCTGGATGTGAGTTTGCTCGCTGAGCTGGAAGGTTAGTTTTCAGACGTTTCGTCACCATTCTAGGTAACATCATTAGTGAGCCTCCGGTGAAGCGCTGGTGTTATGTCCCGCTTTCCATTTATCTGTTTAGGTTTCCTTGGGTTGGTGATGTCATTTCCTGCATTTGGTGATGTCATTTCCTGTTCTTTTTCTCAGAGGATGGTAGATTGGTTCCAAATCAATGTGTTTGTTGATGGCGTTCCGGTTGGAATGCCATGCTTCCAGGAAGTCTCGTGCATGTCTCTGTTTGGCTTGTCCTAGGATGGATGTGTTGTCCCAATCAAAGTGGTGTCCTTCCTCATCTGTATGTAAGGATACGAGTGATAGTGGGTCATGTCGTTTTGTGGCTAGTTGATGTTCATGTGTCCTGGTGGCTAGCTTTCTGCCAGTTTGTCCAATGTAGTGTTTGTCACAGTTCTTGCAAGGTATTTTGTAGATGACGTTCAGTTTGTTTGTTGTCTGTATAGGGTCTTTTAAGTTCATTAGCTGCTGTTTTAGTGTGTTGGTGGGTTTGTGGGCTACCCTAATGCCATCTACAAAATACTTTGCAGGAACTGTGACAAACACTACATTGGGCAAACAGGCAGAAAGCTAGCCACCAGGATACATGAACATCAACTAGCCGCAAAACAACATGACCCACTATCACTAGTATCCTTACATACAGATGAGGAAGGACACCACTTTGATTGGGACAACACATCCATCCTAGAACAAGCCAAACAGAGACATGCACGAGAATTCCTGGAAGCATGGCATTCCAACCGGAACTCCATCAACAAACACATTGATTTGGAGCCAATCTACCATCCTCTGAGAAAAAGAACAGGAAATGACATCACCAATGCAGGAAATGACATCAGCAACCCAAGGAAACCTAAAAAGATAAATAGAAAGTGGGACATAACACCAGTGCTTCATCGGAGGGTCACTGATGATGTTACCGAGAATGGTGACGAAACGTATGAAAACTAACCTTCCAGCTCAGCGAGCAAACTCACACCCAGAAACTCAACCTAAGCTACAAATCTTCTCAAAACTCGCTTATCTATGCCTCTCATGATTTTATTTCCCTCTGAAAGGTCACCTATCAGTTTCCTTTGCCTCAGGGGAAAACAGTCCCACCTATCCAACTTATTATAACGCACACGTTCTAGTCCAGGTAGCATCCTAGTAAATCTTTTCGACACTCTTTCTAGTTTAATCATGTCCTTTCTATAACAGTGTACCTGGAACTGAGTGCAGTGCTCCAAATGTGGCCTCATCAATGTCTTGTACAGCTGCGACAAAACATCCCAATTCCCATTTTCAACATTCCGACTGATGAAAATAAGCATGCTGAAAGCTTTCTTCACTGCCCTGTCTGCCTGTGACTCCACTTTCAAGGAGCTATGAACTTGAACCCCTAGATCTCTTTGCTTTATAATAGATCCCAAGCCATTATCATTGACAGTACATGTTTTGCCCTGGTTTGACTCATTAAAATGCAACACCTTGCATTTATCTAAATTAAACTCCATCTACCATTCCTCAGGCCACTGGCCCATTCGATCAAGGTCTCGCTGTATCCCCAAATGACCTTCTTCACCAATCTTCGTGAAATTGCAAGCTTACTAACTGTACCTCCCAAATTCTCATCCAAATCATTAAGATACATGACAAATAACAGTGGACCCAGCACCGATCCCTGCGGCACACTGCTGGTCACAGGCCTCCAGTTTGAAAAACAACCCTGTACCACCACCCTCTGTGTTCTACTGCCAAGCCAATTTTGTATCCAAATGGCTAGCTCTCCCCAAATTCCATGAGATTTAACTTTACTCAACAAACAACCATGCAGTACCCTGTCGAAGGCCTTGCTAAGTTCCATGCAGACAATGTTTACCACACTCTCTCATCCATTTTCTGGGTCACCCCATCAAAAATGTCAAACAAATTCATAAGACATGACTTCCCAAACAGAAAGCTATGCCGAGAATCCCAAATCAGTCCTTGCATCTCCAAACGCCTGTAGATCCTACCTGTCAGAATCCCCTCCAACAATATTCCCACCATGGACGTGAGGCACTCTGATCTGTATTTCCCAGGTGTTCCACTGCACCTTTTCTTAAATAAAGGCATTATATTAGCCACCCTCTAGCCTTCAGGCACTTGACCCAATTGTGTCAGTAATACAAATAGCTCCACTAGGTGTGCCATAATTTCCTCCATAGCTTTCCATAAAGTCCTGGGATACACTTCATTGTTTCCCAGGATTTATCTACTTTATTGCATTTTAAAACTTCCAGCACCTCCTCTTCTGTAATGTAGACACTGTTTTAAGACATCAATATTTTTTCCCCTAAAGTCCCTACCATCTAAATCTTCTAATTGTATGACAACTAGAACTGCACGTAACACTCCAAATGTGGCCGAACCAAAGTTTTACACAGATGCAATATTTCTTGCCAACTGTTATACTCAATGCCCTGACCAATAAAGGCAAGCATGCCTTATACCTTCTTTAACACCGTATCCACTTGTGTTAACACCTTAAGGGCGCTACGAACTTGCTCCCCAACATCTCACTATATATCAATACTCTGAAGGATCCTACCATTTACTGTATACTTTTCTCTTGTATTTGACCTCCAAGAATGCATTAAGTCATACTTGCCCAAAATAAATTCCATCTGCCATGTCTCCACCCAACTTTCCAACTGATCTATAACCTCTTGTATTCTTTGACAATGTTCCTCAGTATGTACACCTCCATCAATTTTCATGTTGCCTACTTATTATTTAGATCATAAGCAGTACACAAATGGTTGACAGGTACATGCTTACTATTAGTAAAAGCAGTATCCATTCACTCTACCAGAACCATCCATTCTTGCTGTTTTCTACATGATGTATGTTTTTCAGTAATTGTTTCAAAAACTTGAGAATTACTCTCACCAAAAAAAATCACAAGATTGATAATTTAAAGAGGAACATCTTTTAAAGATGAGTGTGCTGTTTACTTGGCACTGGACTCTCTCTTTGGTAGAAGTGCTGCTGTGAAGAATGCACTCATTAGATGATGATTGACAATTAACTGACAAGCCAAACTTAAACAAACACATTGCATTTGTTTCAACTTAACAGAATATGTAACAACCATTCTTTGTTCATTTCTGTTTGCAATGGCTAACAAATCAGGGTCAACCTGCCAGCTTTAAATAAAAAAAAACTTGGCAGTTAACTGACAGTCATCAGCTAACTGGTCCATTTTCCACAGCAACACCAAAACCATTCAGATCCTATTTTACCAAGCAATCTTCCCCTACCATTTAAAAGTTGTTCACCTTTAAATTGATCTTCTCATACAGCAAAAAACAAAATTAATTCCCCATTACAGTGGATTCTTATAAATGTTCTTATGAGTATAAAATGGAAAACTTCAACAAAATGTGTATTTTAATGTAATTGGCAGACTGTTCTTATTGTTTTAATGCAATGTACTTAATTCAGTGGCTGTAGTTACTTTTCAGACAATGTCTCCCATTTGTGAATGGTGTAAAATTAAACAGAGACTTAAATTGTGTTTTGTCAATTGTTACTTGCTTGCTCAGTAGATTTATTCACTGTTTAGTTCCTGTACTGTTTTAGTTCACTCTATCACATATCCACTGTTGAGCAACAATATATTATTGGATCTTAATTTTGATTGTGATTTGAAAGTGCTAAATATTTTGTCACTTTGTCTTGAACCACGACCAATTTCTCTGATGGGATTATTCAATCTAACTACTTGTGGCACTAGCCTGGCATACCTGGCTTTGGAAGAGCTGAAAACATGTGTTGCTACACAGATAGCACCAGCTTCCATGGCATTTTATCTCCTGGCATCTGGTACCTACATGTTTTAATTTGCATTGAATTACCTTCCATTAGGATGTCGTGCACAATTAGTTATTCTTATTGAAGGGAAGCTGGCATCCCCTTTGCCCCAAATAAATCTTAAATTATTAGCATCTGTCAGTGCATTTCATTGGCAGGCTCTGCATTTTTCAGGGGATTCAAAGTGCCCTTCTAATGCAGTCTTAACCCTACATGAGTTTGACTTTTTTCAAAAAAAATTAAGAAATGCACATTGAAAATTGAAGTCAGTCAATCAGTTGCATGAACAGAAGTCTGCCTTTGCTGTCTCAGGTTTCCCATCAGAGCTTGATCTAAGAGCAGGATTCCAATGAAAACTACTTTTTATAAATGACCTGGATGAGGGTGTAGAAGGATGGGTCAGTAAATTTGCAGGCGACACTAAGGTTGGTGGAATTGTGGATAGTGATGAAGGATGCTGTAGGTTTCAGAGAAACATAGATAAGCTGCAGAGCTGGGCTGAGAGGTGGCAAATGGAGTTTAATGCAGACAAGTGTGAGGTGATGCACTTTGGTAGGAGTAACCGGAAGGCAAAGTACAGGGCTAATGGTAAGATTCTTAGTAGTGTAGATGAGCAGAGAGATCTCGGTGTCCATGTACACAGATCCTTGAAAGTTGCCACCCAAGTTGACAGGGCTGTTAAGAAGGCATACAGTGTTTTAGCTTTTTTATCAGAGGGATCGAGTTCCGGAAACAAGAGGTTATGGTGAAGCTGTACAAAACTCTGGTGTGGCCGCACTTGGAGTATTGCGTACAGTTCTGGTCACCACATTATAAGAAGGATGTGGAAGCTTTGGAAAGGGTGCAGAGGAGATTTACTAGGATATTGCCTGGTATGGATGGAAGGTCTTACGAGGAAAGGCTGAGGGACTTGAGGCTGTTTTCATTTGAGAGAAGAAGGTTGAGAGGTGACTTAATTGAAACATATAAAATAATGAGAGGGTTAGATAGGGTGGATAGGGAGAGCCTTTTTCCTAGGATGGTGACAGCGAGCACGAGGGGGCATAGCTTTAAATTGAGGGGTGAAAGATATAGGGCAGATGTCAGAGGTAGTCTCTTTACTCAGAGAGTAGTAAGGCAATGGAACGCTTTGCCTGCAACGGTAGTAGATTCACCAACTTTAGGTACATTTAAGTCGTCATTGGATAAGCATATGGACGTACATGGAATAGTGTAGGTTAGATGGGCTTGAGATCGGTATGACAGGTCGGCACAACATCGAGGACCGAAGGGCCTGTACTGTGCTGTTATGTTCTATGTATTCAGCCATGAGTTAATTGCTCCTATGAGCAAAGGAGAGGAGATCAATTGTAAATATCAGTCATGTCCAACTGAATAAGTTGCAAAATGTTTTCTGTGGCATGACATTTTGCAGCTCATGTCTTTGATTGGATAAAAACTAATACACAAAAATTTCTACAGTAAAGGGGCAATGTTTTACAAATAAAAACTAAAAGAACTGCGGATGCTGTAAATCAGGAACAAAAACAAAGTTGCAGGAAAAGCTCAGCAGGTCTGGCAGCATCCGTGAAAGAGAAAACAGAGTTAACGTTTTGGGTCTGGTGACCCTTTGTGTTCCAATATTTTACAAATGTTTGCTGGCGGCCTTTTCCTCCTTCAGGTGATGCAAAAAGCATGAACATTTTTGATGTGATTTGACTCATACTTTTTTTTCTGGTCTATTATCTTCCAGAGTACATGAGGCTACTCTTGCCTAAACAAAGGATTTATGTTTTCACAAAACCACGAAACACTCCACTAATAACTGTTGAGTTGCATAGACACAGCAGTCCAACTGGGCTCTTTCTGTCCTCTATGATTGAATTCTGTTACGATTAATGAAACGGAAACAGGAACGTATTACTGAGAGCATTGTCTAGAAAGAAGAACCCTAATGTTTCCACAAATGCTGTCTGACATTGCCTTTCATTGTCCCTAGCATTTTTGATCTGTTTTCCACAGATCTTTTGTACCTTTAACTGAAGTTTGGAAGTATAGAATCTCTACAGGGTGGAAGCAGGCCATTTGGCTCATTGAGTCCACACCAACACTTTGAAGAGCATCCTCCCTAGACCCAGCCCCTTACCTTAACCCTGTATTTCCCGTGGCTAATCCACCTGGACATTGCAGGGCAATTTAGCATGGCCAATCCACTCGATTTGCACATCTTTGGACTGTGGGAGGAAACTGGATCACCGGTAGGAAACCCACACAGACACGGGGAGAATGTGCAAATTGCGCGCGGGCTTCATTCACGGCTGGAATCGAACCTGTGTTCCTGGCACTGTGAGGCAGCAGTGCCAACCACTGGGCCAATGTGGCGCCCTTACTGAAGGAAAGCTGGGAAATAAAAAGCATGATGGAAGAGACCAGATTCTCAGAAACCTGCCATCATTCCTGTTGCCAGAGGCAGCCAGCCAAATAAAAGATGACAAGCCTGCAAATGGCAGGCTTTTTGGCTTTATTGTGGGAGCTCACATTTTTTATAACTCCACCCCTGATATCTGATAGGACTTTGCTACTAAAAGATACATTTGAGTAGACGGACCATTCTTTCAATGACTTTAAACATTTTAAAGTATTTAGCTCTGATCCTTTTTATACAGTTGTACCATAGAATTTCATTATAAACACATTACTGATTTCCAAATATTGGAATATTGATACAGTGTTGTCAACAATTTGTTTACCTTGAGAGTTTTATGACCACCTTATAGGATTGTAACATTTCGGGAGGACTTCTGACTCTCTGATTTGACAATTTTACGAAATAGTCCAAATTGCAATTTCCACTTTCAAGATTGTTATAATCCTCATGAAAGCTTAAAAAACATTGAACTGTCAGTGACCATCATAAAACAAACACATGATCAGATTTCAAGTTTTAAAACTTCATTTCAATGACTAACAAAATGAAAATCAACACACTCGAAACATTCCCGATTATTAAGGTCGATAGGTCCCCAGGTTTTGTTGGGATCCATCCTAGAATACTGAGGGAGACAAGAGAACAAATTGCTGGAGCATTGCAGACGTCTTTGTATCCTGTTTGGCCACAGGAAAAGTCCCAGAGGACAAGAGAATAGCTAATCTTGTCCCATTGTTTATGAAAGGTAAAAATGGACAATCCAGGCAATTATGCACCTGTGACCCTCACATTGGTGGTAAGGAAATTATTGAAAAAGACTTTCAGGGACAAGATCTATATGCATTTAGAAGAAAATGGACTTATTAGTGATAGACAGCTTAGTTTTGTGCAGGGGTGGTCATGTCTTATTAACTTGGTTGGGATTTCTGAGAAGCTGATGAAGATGTTTGAGGGAGAAGCAGTCAATGTTGTCTCCATGGACTTCAGTGAAGTTTTTGACAAGGTCCTTCATTGCAGATCTGTACAAAAGTTGAAGTTGCATGGCATCAAGAGTGAGCTGGGCAAGATGGGTACAGAACTGGTTTAGTTATAGGAGACAGAGGGTGGTGGTGAAAGGATGTTTTATGGAATGGAGGAGTGTGACTGGTGGAGTTCCACAGATATCAGGGCTGGGACCTCTGCTTTCGTGGTTTACATAAATGATTTGAAGGAAAATGTAGCTGGTCTGAATAGTAAGTTGCAGATGATACAATGATTGGTGGGTTACGGATAGTGAGGGGTTTTGTCAGAGGATGCAGCACGACATCAATCATTTGGAGGCATGTGCAAAATATGGCAGATGGAGTTTAATCCAAACATATGTGAGGTGATGCATTTTGGAAGGTCAAGTACAGGTGAAAGTTACTCAGTAAATGGCAGAAACATTAGGAGTATTGATATACAGAGGGATCTGTGTGTGCAGGTCCATAGGCCGCTGAAGGTGGCAGAGCAGGTAGATACGGTAGTGAAAAAGGCCTTTGGCATGCTCACCTTCATTGGAAGAGGCATTGAGTATAGGGATAGACAAGTTGTGCTGCAGTTTTATTGAACTACAGTCAGGATAAACTTGGACTATTGCATACAGTTGTGGTCACCACAGTACCAGCAGGATGTGGGTGCTTTGGAGAAGCTCTAGAAAAGGTTTACCAGGTATTGCCTGCTATGAGGCATTTTGGCTGTGAAGAAAGGCTGGATAGACTATGTTGGTTTTTGCTGGAAAGCAGGAGTTTGGGTGGGAGGGGTGACCTGATAGATGTTTATAATACTGTGCATGGCATTTACGAGTTTGCTGATGATTCCACTGTTGTTGGTCGGATCTCAAACAAAGACGGGCAGAATACAGTAAAGAGATTGCGTGTTCAGTGGCATGATGTAAAGACAATGATCTCTCTGTTAATGTCAGCCAAATGAAGGAGCTGGTCTTTGACTTCAGGAAGCAGAGTGGGGGGCATGCCACCTGTCTACGTCAATGGTGCTACGGAGAAGATGGTCGAGAGCGTCACGTTCCTGTGAGTAATACAGAACATAGAACATTACAGTGCAGTACAGACCCTTCGGCCCTCGCTATTGTGCCGACCTGTGAAATCAATCTGAAGCCCATCTAATCTAACTATTCCATTGTCATCCATATGTTTATCCAATGACCACAATCTGTCCTGATCTACCCACATCAGCATGATGATCATGAAAGCACAGGAGCTTTCTTGAAAGGCCGAGGAAATTTGGCATGTCCATAAGTACTTTTACTAATTATGAAAGACGCACGATAGAAAGCATCCTATCTGGATGCATCACAGTGTGGTTTGGCAACTGCTCTTCCCAAAAGAAACTACACAGAGCTGTGAACACAGCCCAGTCCAGCACAAAAACCAGCTTTCTATCCACTCACTTCATCTATACTTCCTGCTGCCTCATAACCAATATAATCAAGGACCTCTCCCACCCTGGTTATGTTCTCTTCCACCTTCTTCCATCGGGCTGAAGATATAAAGATTTGAATACATGTACGAACTGATTCATGAACCACTTCTTGCCTGCTGTTATCAGACTTTTAAGCGGACCTCTCAAATGTTAACGTTTATCTGTCAGCACCTTTTCTGTGGCATTCTGCACTCTGTTCTGCTACCCTGATGCACTTTGTGTGGTGCGATCTGCCGATATAACACACAGTGCAACACTTTTCTCTCTGTTTGATTTGATTTGATTTATTGTTGTCACATGTACTTAAGTGCGGTGAAATGTTTGGTTTTGTGAGCAGTACAGGCAGATCATAGCAAACAAGGACATACGAATCATCGGGTGCTTAGACAAAGTCAGGCATTTAAGGTTACTGTTGCACAGGAAGTATGCAAGGCAAAATCAACATTATGTTTATAATTAGAAAGGTCGATTCAACAGTCTGATAAACAACAGGGAAAAAGCTGTTCTTGAATCTGTTGGTGCATGTGTTCAAGCTTCTGCACCTTCTGCCTGATGGAAGAGGTTGGAGAAGAGCCTGATGGGGATGGGAGGGGTCTTTGATGATATTGGCGGCCTTGCCATGGCAACAAGCTGTGTAAATGCAATACATGGATGGGAGGTTGGCTTCCGGGATGGTCTGAGCTTAGCATATCACCTTCTGTAGTTTCTTACATTCCTGGTCAGAACAGTTGCTGTACCAACCTGTGATGCACTTGCTAGAATGTTTTCAATGTTGCGTCAGGAAAGGTTGGTGAGGGACCTTATGGACATGCCGAATTTCCACCTGAGGAAGAAGAGGCATTGTTGTGCCTTCTTGACCTTCCACATCTACCTGAGAGGTCCAGCACAAGACGTTGGTTATTGTCACTCCTAGGAACTAGATGCTTTCCAACTTCTCAACCTCAGCTCCATTGATGTAGCTGGGGGTGTGCTCTCCTCCTTTCTTCCTGCAGCCAATGACCAGTTCTTTTGTCTTGCTGACATCAAGAGAGAGATTGTTATCATAGCTCCTCGACATCAAGCTCTCTCTCTTCTTTCTGTGTTGTGACTTATCATTGTTTGATATCTGGCCGAAACAATGGTGTCGTCAGCAAATTTATAGATGACACTCATATGGAATTTGGCCTCACAAGTGGAAGTGTACAGGAAGTACTGTCGGGGGCTGAGTACGCACCCTTGTGGGGCTCCAGTGTTGAAGATTAATGTGGAGGAGGTGCTGTTGTCTATCTTCACTGATTGCAGTTTGTGGGTCAGGAAGTTGAGGATCCAGTTGCAGAGGGTGGTGGAGAGACTTCGGTCTCAGAATTTGGAGACAAGTATGGTAGGGATTATGATGTTGAAGGTGGAGCTGTTGTCAGTGAATGTCCTTGGTATTCGGATGTTCCAAATGAGTACAGGACTGGGGAAAAAGCAACCGCTATAGACCTGTTTCATTGCAGGGGATCAAGGCAGGCTGCAAGGCTCTAGTTGATGTAGGCCATAACTAATCTTTCGAAGCACTTCATGATTACAGAGGTCGGAGCTAATGGCAACTGCCATTGAGGCATGCTGCATGTGTTTTCTTTGGTACTGGGATGATGGTGGCATTCTTCAAACAGGTGGGGACTTCACATTGCAGCAAGGAAAGGTTTCAGATATCAGCAAGCACTTCATCCAGCTGGCCTGCATAGGGTCTGAATGCATGGCTGGGGACTTCATTTGGGCCTGTCACTTTCCTTGGGTTGACTTTCAGGAAGACCGATCTGACGGAGAAGGATATACTAGCCGTGGAGCGTGTCCAGCGGAGATTCACACGGATGATCCCTGGAATGGTAGATTTAACGTATGATGAACGGCTAAGGATCCTGGGATTGTACTCATTAGAGTTTAGAAGGTTGAGGGGAGGTCTAATAGAAACTTACAAGATAATGTATGGTTTAGAAGGGGTGGACGCGAGGAAATTGTTTCCATTAGGCGGGGAGACTAGGACCCGTGGGCACAGCCTTAAAATTAGAGGGGGTAAATTTAAAACGGAAATGAATTGACATTTCTGCAGCCAGAGAGTGGTGGGCTTGTGGAATTCATTGCCACGGAGTGCAGTGGAGGCTGGGACGTTAGATGCCTTCAAGGCAGAGATCGACAAATTCTTGATCTCACAAGGAATCAAGGGCTACGGGGAGAGTGCAGGGAAGTGGTGTTGAAATGCCCATCAGCCTTGATTTAAATGGCGGAGTGGACTTGATGGGCCGAATGGCCTTACTTCCACTCCTATGTCTTATGGTCTTATGGTCTGATGGACGTCTGCAGAGGTGACGGACGGAGCAGGTGTGTCTGGGGCTGCTGGGGGCAGGTGACACTGTGCTACTGATGTTCTGCTTGAACTGAGCCTGGAAAGCATTGATTGCATCAGGGAGAGGTGTGTTTTTATTCACTATCTTGCTCTGCTTCATTTTGTATCCTGTTATGTTGTTTAAGCCTCGCCACAAGCGGAGGGAGTTCGTATTTTCGGTTTGTGCCTCTAACTTGGTCACGTATTGCCTCTAACTATCGGTAGTGGCTTTGTAGTGGTTGTATCTGGATTTCCTGCATAGGTCTGGGTCTTTAGACCTGAATGCTGCACGCCCAGCCTTCAGTAGGCAGTAGATTTCCCAGTCCATCCAGGGTTTCTGGTTGGGGAGCACAGGGATTGTCATCTTTGGCACACAGGCCTCTGTGCACTTGCTAATGCAGCCTGTGACGATGGTGACATACTCATCTAGGTTGTCTGTTGAATTGTTAAATATGGTCCAGTCCACTGATTCCAAACATTCCCGGACGTGCTCTTCCACTGCCTCAGACCAGCATTGTATTTTTTTCTGAGAACGATCCTCCCGTTTCAGCTTCTGCTTGTAAGCTGGAAGGAGGAACACAGAGTTTTCATCGATTTTCAAAAGTGCACGTGGGGTATTGTATGGTAGGTGTCTTTGATCGGTACATCTTGATACATGTGACAACAAAAATCGATCAATCAGTGTACTGTCCTCACAACTGCAGTCTTTGCAGCAGCCAGTCCCCATTTATCCTCAGCTTATAATGGGCTCATTACTTCTGGATCATTGCTGTGGCCTGAGAATCTCACAATCAACTTCCAGCAGCAAGGTCCTCTTCCTAGTCTCTCGGTGTAAATCTTCTGCAGTGCTTAAACCGGAGACACAGAGCTTATACAAATATCCTGCCTGGTGGTCAGCAGAGAGCCATGTTTTCTCTGCTGCTTTTAGAAGCTGCTGCTTTCCTGCTCCTATTCTTTGTTTCCAGGTGTTCAATTTGTCACGTGCGCTGCAATAGGACTTGACCTGTACTTTATGTAGTGGCCAAGCAAAACTGTATTACCATAAATTACAATAAGCTATTTTAAAGCATAACCATCTGGCAAAATCTCAAGTTCTTAAGAAGATTAGAATCCAGGCCATTGAATCAAATTCAACATAGAAGAAGGCCATCTGGCCAATTTAGCCCATGCCAATTCTCCGTGAAGTGATCCAGTCAATCCCATTCTTCTGCTCTTTCCCATAGTCTGCTAGTTTAGTTTTTCCAGTGTCAATCTAATTTCCTTTTGAAATTATTGTTTATCTCCATGTTGATCAATATTATGGGTTCCAGCACTTTGCCCAAAATTGATTAAATCAATGCAAAGAATGGAGGGATTTGAAATGCAAATTGCATCATGCAGAGTGGTTTCTGGGATCTTTTGTGCTGATTTGAAAGAAGAGCATTGTGCTGACAGTCAACACTTTCCACATAAGTACTCATGGCCCCAGTTTTGAATTAATTGTCATGGAGAAGATTCACTATTTGCCCCATTTCTGGGTATTTAAGGAGGCACTTTAAGGTGTGAATGATTGCAGCTTTATAAAAGCTTTCACACAACAGAAAATATTTCTTAGAAATTTAAACCAACTGCAGTGAACTAATAAAACTGGTGAACTCCTCTGTAAAATATTTAAAGTTGTTTTCAGTTTTGGGTTATTCACAGCAAACGGAAACACTTATTTAAAGTGCTTTTGTATTGGAGCAAGATAATTCTCAATTATGTTAGTGAAACTGCAGTAAACTCTCACTCCTAAATGTACCAGGAAATATTTTCAATGCAGGAGAAAAGCAATTACCTTCTGGTGTTCTGTCTGAGCACTCTGATTTGTGGAAAAGTTACGCCTTGAAATTTAATGCAAATCTGAACCGAAAATTATATCAAAATCCAAGTATAATTTTCACTTGGACTGTCAATCATACCCAAAGAAGTAGTTCTCCCACTCAGGTTTTAGATCAGATTGTCAGCATCTCCTGTAATTTGCTTTTTGTCTTCCTGGATTTTTTCACATCTGTGTAACTCCAGAAAGGGAAAAAGAAACATACTGGACAGTGTGAGTGATGATGCATTTTCAAGCAAGTTACACCACAAGTTGAATCCATTTGTTTGTTCACATTTCTTTGTCGGTATCCTGTCCCTTAAAATTATCCTGATTCCCTGAAGTAGAGCTGTACAGAGAAGCCTAGAGTCTTTGTAATCAATGTGGTAAAAAAGATTCTGGTTTGACTCATCAGTCTTTTTTGGAATTTCGAGAATTAGTTATGTCTTGGCAAATGCTATAAATGCACTGGCTTGACAATGCCTTGGGGCCATTTGATCCCATTCCATATTTGGCATGACTCATGCTGGCTTTAGTACACATTGGAAGTGAAAAGTGTTGAAAATAATGTCACTGAACTTGTACATTAAATACTTTTCTTTTTCTTTAGATAACTTGCTCTGTGAAATGATAGTTCATTGGAAATTTAAACCTGAAAGCTATTTTGGAAAGGGAAGAAAAAATCTGCTGGAAAAATCGGATATGGGTTTTTTCCGCATCAAAGTATCTTTCCCTGATGAGGCAATGCCTATGTTACCCCTCATTATATAAAAAAAGGTCATAGATAACATGGCACTGAAAAGTCCAACAGGCATTTATTACAGCTCCTTAATAAATACAGATGCTACATTCTCAGGCACCTCCATATCTTGGCTAACAGGCAGTTATTCTGTTATAAGGAGTAGTATCTCTTCTTCAGTGTGTCATGCTTCAAATGGTCCGAGGTAAGATGGAGCCTGTGACCTGTCTGCCTCACATGCTATGACTCAGTGGTGATATAATGAATATGTTTCATATGTTCAGAGATATTGGGGATCTCATTTAAAAATGAGATGAACAAACACATTTTCTCTCAGAGGATTCTGTGTCTTTGTAATTTTCTTCCTTAAATAGCAGCGAATAGTGAATTCTTAAGTATGTGGATGCCTCAATATTTTTACTATGAAATTATATTTGTAGGAGAGAGTTTTTAACATTGCAACAGCGATTTTGTTTTTAAATTGTGAAGGACAGTATTTTTTTTAAATGCAGTTATGTTTATGGAGATTTGGGAGAAGTCTACAAATGGATGTCTGCAGAGTAAGTGTTTATTTATCAGATTCAAAGCAAGCGGTTGAAAGGTTCTTGGGGATAGATAAGAATGTTGTGGCTCATACCAGATCAGCCGTGATCTCAGCGAATGCCAGAGTAGGCTGAAACAGCCGAATGGTTTCTATGTTTATACATATATACTAACATTTTTACCATGAGACATAACCCAATATCCCTCTTCTTCTAAGGATAATAAATATTATCACATATAGAGGTACATGGCTGGACACAGCCACATTACATAAATTAACCATTCAAACTTCATTGTAATAGCTTGTGGTCAGTTTTGTTAGTTTTCTTCTGGCTTACATGTCAAGTGTCTCTTTCATTCATCTCTCTCTATGTCTCAGCGAGCTTGATCATTGATAACTGAGCAAGGTCCTTTGCAGTCGCCCTGCAAGGATGAGCTGTGTTAGGAATGGTAGTCCCTTCTCCATTGGTATTGCATGAAAATGTAACAACTCTGGATCGCATGATGAACACACAAGTGACCAGTGTAACAGGAACCTCAAGAGGTGTAGATCCGAACCGTGACATTTCTTCTAACTTGAAGGAATTTCAAATTTAATCAGAAACCCCACTAAGACATATTGTTTCAGCTGGATGGAATGCACCATTTATAAGCAACTTCAAACTCTTTATTTTGTTTATTATTGTTGCCCATGGAGGGTGTCATTGTGGTCACTGTTTTTTCACATAACTGCAAAGTTAGAAAGCTGCTCTATAGACTTTGCTGCATGATCTAGGCTGAGACTTTAGTTCTGTCTAACAAAGACTACGTTTCAGAAGTGACTCACTGGTTGTCAAGTTGTGATACTGTGAACAAGGGAGAAGAAACTTACGAATTAATGATATTTAATGCATTCAACCTAGGCTCCCATGTGGAACAAATGTGCAATTTGAAAATTCTTACCAACGCTGCTCCTTCTGGTCTCTGCTTGAATAACTCAGTTGTGATTATTTTTCTTTTTTCCTTTTTGTTAGAGAATGGTATGTTTTTATTCATTCTTTCATGGGATGTGAGCATCATTGCCAAGGTGAGCATTTTTTGCTCATTCTCAATTGCCCTTGTTAAGCCATTTCAGAGGACAGTTAAGAGCAACCATGTTCCCACGAGTCTGGAGTCACATACAGACAAGACCTGGCAAGAACAGTAGATTCCCTTCCTGGAAGATATGAGTGAAACAAATGGGTTTTTACAGCAACAAAAGCAGTACTTGCTGGAGGCAATGTCTGGCAGCATCAATGAAGAAAAGATCAGAGTTAATGTTTTGGGTCCACTGATCCTTCCTCAGAACACAACATCCACAGGTCTTGCAGGTTTTTTCAGAAATTGGGGATACTTTCTTGGTGAACATTGCTGAGACTAGTCTTCAATCCCATACTTATTAATTGAAATTAAATTCTGCCAGCTGTCTTGATGGGATTTGAACCCATGTCTGGGTGACATGGAGAAGGGCTGTGAACACATTGGAGAGAGTTCAGAAGCGGTTTACGAGAAAGTTCGAGGGCTGAGTGAGTCCAGTTAAAAAGAAGTTGGGACTGTTCTGTTTGGAGAGAAAATGGCGAAGTGGAGATTTGATAGAGATGTTCAAAATTGTGTGCAGGCTGGATCGAATAGATGGAGAGAAGCCATTGCCTCTTGTAAAGGGAACAATAATTAGAGGACATAGGTTTAAAGTGATCTGCAAAGGAAGCAAGGGTGAAGTGAGTTAAAATGTTTCCGCACAGTGAGTCGCTAGGGTACGGAAGACACCGCCTTTAAGTTTGGTGAAGGCAGGTTCTAGTGAGTCATCCAAGAGAGCATTGGATGATATTTAGATAGAAATAATGTGCAAAAATGTGGTAAAAAAAGCAGGAAATTGGCACAAAGTGATGGTGCTGTTTTAATTAACTGGTACAGGCATGATGGGCTGAATGGCCTTCTTTTGCATGATGGCACTTCTCGTATTCTGTCATTTCCTCAGAGAATCATACTGGACTTCTAAGTTCCAATCCAATTCTACCATCCATAGAAATGATACCACACAGAAAATGGCAATTCAGACCATCATTGAAGTAACTCCACAGTGGCTGATATCCTGTTACTAAGTCACCATTTATTTACATGTGCCTTGTATTTGACACTGGCCTGGCTTCCTCAAAGCCAGCTCTTGAGCGAACAGGACCTCTGACACCCCTGTTTGCATCTGTCAACCAGGGCTTGCTGACTGGGGCTGTTAATCTGGTCCAAATAGGGAATTTATGTTCTATGACTCCACCTGGCTGACCTCATTACAATCGCTTTAATAATATCTGCACTAGCGCAATTTATTAACCACTTAGCCCCAAGCTACTTTCCAGCACCTGGTCTGTAGGTTGCAGCAACAAAACCAGAAGTTGCTGGAAAAGCTCAGCAGGCCTGGCAGCATCTGTGAAAAAAAATTCAGAGTTAATGTTTCGGGTCCGTTGACCCTTCCTCAGACCCATTACAGCAATTAATGTTCAGCTCGAGCTTCGCTTTAAGTATGCTGAGGCTTTCCATCTCAACTGTCACACCCTCTGTATGAAAAGGTTTTTCATTTTGTCCTTCCTAATCTTTCTACAAACCACATGAAATCATCACTGCTTTACCACAGTCTTAAAGCAATGGTGACTTAGCAGTATGAGCATCCACATCAGAGTGGATATGCCTAAATGCTGGATACAACTGAGGGCCTGAGCAATGTACTCCCATTCCAATGATAATGGGAGCTGCAGATGCTGGAGAATCCAAGATAACAAAAGTGAGGAGCTGGATGAACACAGCAGGCCAAGCAGCATCTCAGGAGCACAAAAGCCGACGTTTCGGGCCTAGACCTTTCATCAGAGAGCGGGATGGGGAGAGGGAACTGGAATAAATAGGGAGAGAGGGGGAGGTGGACCGAAGATGGAGAGAAAAGAAGATCGGTGGAGAGGAGAGTATAGGTGAGGTGGTAGGGAGGGGATAGGTCAGTCCAGGGAAGACGGACAGGTCAAGGAGGTGGGATGAGGTAGTAGGTAGGAAATGGAAGTGCGGCTTGTGGTGGGACGAAGGGATGGGTGAGAGGAAGAACAGGTTAGGGAAGCGGAGACAGGCTGGGCTGGTTTTGGGATGCAGTGGGGGGAGGGGACGAGCTGGGCTGGTTTTGTGATGCAGTGGTGGAAGGGGAGATTTTGAAGCTTGTGAAGTCCATATTGATACCATTGGGCTGCAGGGTTCCCAAGCGGAATATGAGTTGCTGTTCTTGCAACCTTCGGGTGGTATCATTGTGGCACTGCAGGAGGCCCATGATGGACATGTCGTCTGAGGAATGGGAGGGGGAGTTAAAATGGTTCGCGACTGGGGGGTGCAGTTGTTTGTTGCGAACGGAGCGAAGGTGTTCTGCAAATCGGTCCCCAAGCCTCCGCTTGGTTTCCCCAATGTAGAGGAAGCCACACCGGGTGCAATGGATACAATATACCACATTGGCAGATGTGCAGGTGAACATCTGCTTGACATGGAAGGTCATCTTGGGGCCTGGGATGGGGGTGAGGGAGGAGATGTTAGGGCAAGTGTAGCACTTCCTGTGGTTGCAGGGGAAGGTGCCGGGTGTGATGGGGTTGGAGGGCAGTGTGGAGCGGACAAGGGAGTCACGGAGAGAGTGGTGTCTCCGGAAGGCAGACAAGGATGGGGATGGAAAAAGTAGCTTGGGTGGTGGGGTCGGATTGTAGATGGCGGAAGTGTCAGAGGATGATGTGTTGTATCC
This sequence comes from Stegostoma tigrinum, assembly GCF_030684315.1. Taxonomy (NCBI): domain Eukaryota; kingdom Metazoa; phylum Chordata; class Chondrichthyes; order Orectolobiformes; family Stegostomatidae; genus Stegostoma; species Stegostoma tigrinum. The sequence continues at coordinate 93,259,085 of NC_081360.1, forward strand.
GGAGGTTGGTGGGGTAGTATGTGAGAACGAGGAGGATCCACTGGGGGTGGTTTCGGTGGGGACGGGGTGTGAGGGATGTGTTGCGGGAAATGTGGGAGACGCGGTCAAGGGCGTTCTCGACCACTGCGGGGGGAAAGTTGCGGTCCTTGAAGAACGTGGACATCTGGGATGTGCGAGAGTGGAATGCCTCATCCTGGGAGCAGATGCGGCGGAGGCGGAGGAATTGGGAATGGGGATGGAATTTTTGCAGGAGGGTGGGTGGGAGGAGGTGTATTCTAGGTAGCTGTGGGAGTCAGTGGGCTTTGAATGGACATCAGTTTCTAGCTGGTTACCTGAGATGGAGACTGAGAGGTCCAGGAAGGTGAGGGATGTGTTGGAGATGGCCCTGGTGAACTGGTTGCAAGAACAGCAACTCATATTCTGCTTGGGAACCCTGCAGCCCAATGGTATCAATGTGGACTTCACAAGCTTCAAAATCCCCCCTTCCACCACTGCATCCCAAAACCAGCCCAGTTCATCCCCTCCCTCCACTGCATCCCAAAACCAGCCCAGCCTGATTCTGCTTCCCTAACCTGTTCTTCTTCTCACCTATCCAATCCTCCCACCTCAAGCCATACTTCCATTTCCTACCGACCACCTCATCCCGCCTCCTTGACCTGTCCATCTTCCCTGGACTGACCTATCCCCTCCCTACCTCCTCACCTATACTCTCCTGTCCACCTATCTTCTTTTCTCTCCATCTTCGGTCCACCTCCCCCTCTCTCCCTATTTATTCCAGTTCCCTCTCCCCATCCCCCTCTCTGATGAAGGGTCTAGGGTCGAATCATCAGCTTTTGTGCTCCTGAGATGCTGCTTGGCCTGCTGTGTTCATCCAGCCTCACACTTTGTTATCTTGGATACTCCCATTCCAATGTGTTTTTCTCTGCCACCAACCTTTCCAAATGAGCCAGACCAGCTGTTAAAATCTCCACAACTTCTGATTATGTTCTTCAGTGGGTATTTATCCAGCTTCACTATAAACGTATCAGTTGACTAAGAATTAATTACTTTTTGTGCTTGGCCTGAGATTTCTATTCCAAAAGCCTCCTTTCACAAGAGATACCTTCATTCAATTATGCAGAAATCCCCAGACATTGTAGTCTGAAATATTTACTTAAATCACCAATTATCTGTTTGCTTTCTTAGCACCATTCTAACCCATATCATTAAGGGAAAGCACATTTGATGTGATCTCGTTTGGCCTTTCTCATTTACTTTGTGTGCTTGCTTTTTGCCCTGTTGGATTACATTTCTATAAATTGCAATCTCCTTCAGCAGGATGACAGTAAACATTTCTCAAACTGAGACGTTGATCTATTTCCTTTCAGTTACGCCCCAAGCCAGAAATCAGTTTTGGTTGCTCTGGATCTCCAACGCTGTGAAATATTTAACTTATCCATAAAGTACATCTGTAATAAAAAAGCATTGCTTGGTTATATCTGCCCTTCAGGCCAGTGTTTAGACACTGCGCAAGTATGAGGCTGAAATGACTCCACAGAGGCTGGTAACCCATCAGCAACTCAGCCTTTATTTACACATGGAGAGTGCTTGACACTGATCCAGCTCTCAGAGTGAAAGGAACCTCTGACGCTCCTGTTTATATGGTCTAGTGGTATTATTGCTGGACTGTTAATCCGGAGACTTGGATAACATTCTGGGGACTTGGGTTTGAATCCTGCCACGGCAGATGGTGGAATTTGAATTCGATAAATATCTGAAATTAAGAATCTAATGATGACTGTGAATCCACTGTCAATTGTCTGGGGGAGAAAAAAACCATCTGGTTCACTAATGTCCTTTAGGAAACGAAATTTCTTTCTTTACCTGGTCTGGCCCAAATGTGACTCCAGGCCCACAGCAATGTGGTTGACTCTTAACTGACCTCTGGGCAATCAGGATGGACATTAAATGCCGACCTAGCCAGCGATGCCCTCGTCCAGCAAATGAATTAAGAAAAGAAAAATGTCAGCCAGGTCTCCCTGCTTGGACCAGGTTAACAGCCCCAATCGGAGCTCATTCTCTGATCCATCTGGCTGACGTTGTTACAGCCACTTCAGACTGTTCTAAAACGCGACCATGCTTCCATTTGAACTGAAACACTTCTGTATTTGTATCCAGTTGAATTAGCAATTCATGCAACAGATTAGTTGAAACCTCACACTGGATGGATTAAATTTGAAATCTAGTTCAGTATCCTATTGAGCATTTATTTTGAATTGTTAGCAGATCAACAATAGTTTGCACTTATGTTGCTTTTTTAATGTAATTCGAAAGGTCTCCAGGTGCTTCATAGTTGCGCTAATATTTGACATCAAATTTACGAGGATGTTGCCAGGGTTGACGGGCTTGAACTATAGGGAGAGCCTGAATAGGCTGGTGCTGTTTTCCCAGGGATGTTGGAGGCTGAGGGGTGACCTTAAAGGTGTTTATAAAATCATGAGGGGCATGGCTAGGGTGAATAGCCATGGTCTTTCTGCCAGGATAGAGGAGTCCAAAATGAGAGAAGTGGCTTAAGGTGAAGCGGGAAAAGATTAAAAGGGATTTAAGAGGCAACATTTTTGCACAGAATGTGTTGCGTGTAGGGAATGAGCTGCCAGGGGAAGTGGCATCTGAATTGGAAGGGTTGAGTCAGATATGGGGCAAATGAAGGCATATGGGACTTGACTAGTTCAGGACATTTGGTCAGCATGGAGGGGTTGGACCGAAGGGATTGTTTCTGTGCTGTACATCTCCATAACTCTGAGCACGTCATGCAGATGGTGGAAAGGGTGGGCGTTAAGGAATGACTGCATGGAGGAGAGAATGGTTTCAGAAGGGGATGTGTAATATATTGAGCACTGAGGCAGAGAGGTCATGGCCAGCATGGTGGAGCAATGAGAATCGTGCAGAACCAGAGCTACGAAGAGGCTTTGGACATTTGTGAAAGTGGGTGTCAGAGATAGAGAAGGATGAGGCCAGGGAGAGATCTGTCCGCAAGACCATAACTTTAAGATTGTAGAGTTAAGTTCCAGAAACTGAAGTGAGTCATTGAGCCCTGACCACGGAGTGACGTGCAGCAAGATGGCGGCAAGGTAGTGTCTCCATTCAGAGTTCCATTCTGTTTGGCAGTTCCCTTTCTTTCTTTGTCCTTTTTTTTACCTGCTTCTCATTCCCTCTGTAGTAATTCTATCCCCGCCCTACCCCTTTTAACTACCTACCTGAGGAGTCGGGAAAGAGCCAGGTCGAGACTGGGAACCACGTGGTGGGAGCTGAACGCGCTGATTGTGCTCTGCAGTGACGGCGAATCAAAGAACAAAGAAGAAACCTACAGCACAGGAACAGGTCCTTCGGCCCTCCAAGCCTGCGCCGATCAAGATCCTCTGTCTAACCTGAATCAAGGGTGGGCCAGCGACAGCAGGCCAGTGAGGCAGCCGTGGCAAGAGTGGGCCGGTGAGGCAGCTGAGAGCGGGCCAGCGAGGCAACCCAGAGTGAGATGGTGAAGCAGCCCAAAGTAGGCCGGTGAGGCAGCCAAGAGTGGGCCGGTGAGGCAACTGGGAGCGGGCCAGCGAGGCAGCCCAGAGTGGGCCGGTGAGGCAACTGGGAGCGGGCCAGCGAGGCAGTCCAGAGTGGGACGGTGAGGCAGCCCAGAGCAGGCCGGTGAGGCAGCTGAGAGTAGGCGGTGAGGCAGCCCATAATTGGCTGGTGAGTCACCTGAAAGTGGGCTGGTGAGGCACCGGAGACTCGGCCGGTGAGGCAGCCCAGAGCGGGCCAGTGAGGCAGCCCAGAGCGGATTGGTGAGGAAGCCCAGAGCGAGGTGAGGCACCTGACAGCAGGACAGTGAGGCAGCTGAGAGTGGGCTGGTTTGGCAGCCCAGAGCGGGCCAGTGAGGCAGCCCAGAGCGGATTGGTGAGGAAGCCCAGAGCGAGGTGAGGCACCTGAGAGCGGGACAGTGAGGCAGCTGAGAGTAGGAAGCTGGAAGCAACATGGCAATGGCTGGAAAGCTCAGGGTGGGACTGCAGCAGAGCAAAGGAAAGTTTTTTTTTCTTCTTACCTTATTCTAAGTGAATGTGAAAGGTGCCATCTATGTGTGGTGAAGTATGCTATTTGTGGTATTTTTATGTTGAATATACATGACAATAAATAAATGATTCAATACATAAATGAGTCAGTGATTCAGATGAACAACGGTTTGATTTGATTTGATTTTGATTTTATTGTCACGTGTACCAAAATACAGTGAAAAGCTTTGTTTATGAGTGGTACAGGCAGTTCACAGCAAGCGAAGGATGTACAGATCAAAAAGACTTAGAGGCATACAGGTCACATTGCAGGTTACATTATTCTCGCCTAGATTCTATTCAACAGTCTGATAACGGCTGGAAAGGAGCTGTTCCAGAACCTGCTTGCGCATCTATCGAGACTTTTGTATCTTCTGCCTGACGGAAGAAGTTGCAGGAGATCATGACCAGGCTGCGAAGGGTCTTTGATGATGTTGGCCACGGCAGCAAGCTGTGTAAATAGAGCCCATGGGTGGGAGGTTGGCTTCTATGATGGTCTGGGCTGTTCACACCACCTTCTGTAGTTTCTTACAGTCCTGGGCAGAGCAGTTGCCACACCAGGCTGTTATGCACCCGGACAGTATGCTTTCAATGATGTCAAAAAGAAACTTGCTGCTAACTTAAAAATCGGCACAACATATTTCACAATCAGGGTGCAAACCCACTGCCCGAGATTGTGAAATTTTGGGCATGAAGTGATCTGAATGCATAACTACGCCACACACTGCCGTCAAAAGTTATATCCATTAAATATTCTGTTCATACAAATTTCTGCCCACATACTTAACCACACATCTAACTCTGAAGCATAAGTAATTTCTGAATCACGTCTGTGCAACAAGAGATGGTGGTTTCTAGATGTTGACCAATTATTCAGGTGCAGTTGAAAACAGTCATTTTCCTTTAATTACTGTTTTTTTTTCCAGCTTGCCGTAAATTGGTTCGTTCAATGCAGTTTTTTTTTCTGGGCATTCATGTATGTCATATTAAATCTGTAAAACCTTCCCCACTCTTGGGGTTCTGCAACATGAGCCTGATGTGTGATAATGATAATCAAGCGTACCAAAGCTTCAATTTTACAGCTTAAAGGAAAAAAACACAAAAGCTAAATCATGCAGGCAATGAAAAAAATGTATAAAATCCGGAATTGCAGGAATCACTCTGCATTTCAGGCAGTTTGTGTGAAGAAAGAAACAGAGTCAAGATTTCAAGACATTTCCTCAGACTAGCAAGAAGATAAGACGTTTAACAGTTGATATGCGCAGATAAATTGGACAAGATAATTCACCTAATTGAGGTATACAAGATAATGAGAGGCATAGATAGAGTTGATAGTCAGAGACTATTTCCCAGGGCAGAAATGGCTAGCACGAGGGGTCATAGTTTTAAGCTGGTTGGTGGAAAGTATAGAGGGGATGTCAGAGGCAGGTTCTTTACGCAGAGAGTTGTGAGAGCATGGAATGCGTTGCCAGCAGCAGTTGTGGAAGCAAGGTCATTGGGGTCATTTAAGAGACTGCTGGACATGTATATGGTCACAGAAATTTGAGGGTGCATACATGAGGATCAATGGTCGGCACAACATTGTGGGCTGAAGGGCCTGTTCTGTGCTGTACTGTTCTATGTTCTATGTTCTAAGATAGGAGCAGGAAGAAAGAAGAAATATTAAATGGTGGAGCATGTTGAAGAGTCTGAACCACCTCTTCCAGCCCCCAGTTCTTATGTGCTCACGGAAAGGTCATTATTGAGCCAGAGATTACATAGTGAGGAGCTGGAAGAACACAGCAGGTCAGCCAGCATCAGAGGAGCAGGAAAGTTGACGTTTTGGGTCGGGATCCTTCAAAAAATACTGTCTTATTATTCAACCAGATAGGTTTGTAATACATTCAACCACAGATACATTGATATCAATTGACAAGGTTTTTCTTCATTCCACATTTTTTTCTTCAATTCAAATTACACCATCTGCCATGGTGGGATTTGAATCCAGGTCCCATGAACATTGCCATGAGGGTCTGCATTATTGGTTTAGTAACATGCCAGCGTTCACTGCCTTCGCTGAATAGAGTATGTCAAAATTATACGCACTCCTGGTCTCCCTTGGGACCTAGATATTATGCTGATTTGGAGATGTTGTGTTCCAATGACTTGGGTATAGCCTGATATCAGTGTTATTCCAGAGGAACGAAACAATGGAGGAAAACAGGTTTGTTTTCCTCATCTCCACAAAGTGTGGGGCTGGATGAACACAGCAGACCAAGCAGCATCTTAGGAGCACAAAAGCTGACGTTTCGGGCCTAGACCTTTTCTGATGAAGGGCCTAGGCCCGAAATGTTAGCTTTTGTGCTCCTAAGATGCTGCTTGGCCTGCTGTGTTCATCCAGCTTCACACTTTGTTATCTTGGATTCTCCAGCATCTGCAATTCCCATTATCTCTGCAGAGATGAGGATGTTGAGTTGGGCCTGACGTATCTCGGGAAGAGACCTGCGCTGAAATGACAGCATATGGGAGAAATTTGGGCAGCACAGTGGCTCAGTGGTTAGCACTGTTGCCTCTCTAGTGCCAGGGACCCAAGTTCAATTCCACCCTCAGGTCACTGTCTGTGTGGAGTTTGCATATTTTCCCTGTGTCTGTGTGGGTTTCCTCCAGGTGCTCTGGTTTCCTCCCATATTTGAAAGATGTGCAGGTTAGATGGATTGACAATGCTAAATTGCCTGTAGTGCTCAGGGATGTGTAGATTAGGTGGGTTATGGTGGGATGCGTCTAGGTGGGATGCTCTGAGGGCCAGCATGGACTTGTTGGGCCGAAGACCCTGTTTCCACACTGTAGGGATTCTATGTTTAAATGTCTGGGTGACTAAAGCATCCGAGTTGATTCAGTAGAAGAAGCTGGCATGGTACAAGCATGGCCCATGAGGGCTTGCAAATGACATTCGAATAAGGATGTTGGAGTGAGCCATACCATGAAGAGAGGAAGACCATGAAGAAGATAGAGGGACAAAATCCGGGAGGATCCGGATTAAAAGGACACCCAGTGAGGGGGGGTCGGGTGTGGTGGGAGGGGGCTGTGCTTACCCCACTTGGTGGGAAAGGTGAAACCAAAATAAGAGGATGAAGAAAAGGAATACAAAAAAAAGCACAAAAAACACATTTAATATGCCAGCATTTGTATAGAAAATAAAAGGCTGCGTGAAGCGATTTAGTTCCATGGTGCGAATCTTTATTGGACTGTTCAGGTATTGCATCAAAAGCAGCAGAGAATCTATGGCCTATTGTACAGGGAATAGTATACTCAAATGCAGGTCCTGCTTTTTATTTTGAATCTCAGAGCTGAAGATGTTTCTTGGCCTTGTGAAATGAGAACTATTTAGTTAAGGTGACCCGATGAATTTAGTGCTATATATCCCATGAGTCAATTTAAGAAATGAAAACTTATCAACTCGACGGACAGCTTGATAGATGTGTGATCGAACCTCAGGCACAGGTTAAAAAGGCTCCACTAACATAGTATTAAATGTAAAAAGGCAATTGAAAGTTGAATAATTAAGTTAGGGAGAATTAGCATCAGTGGAGTACAAAAGGATCTAACTGAGATAATTTAGAATCAGCATTTGGGATAGAGGAGCAGGAATAGACCTTTCATGATGGAAGGCACAAGGTCATCTAGCTTTGAGAGCCCACTTAGTGTTCTTGTTTGAATGGTGAGTCTGCCTTTGGCCGTTAATTATCCCTTTTCCCTCCTTCTGCCTGATAGTGAGAATCGAACCACTGGAGGAAGACTCCTGGCCTTGAGATTTATGCAAGAAATTTTGTTTAGGGAAGGAAATCTGCTGTCTTTACCAGTTCTGGCCTGCATTTGACTCCAGATACAGCAATGTAGGTTGCATCTGAAGTATGATTGTTAGTAATGTTCCCATGATCGTGAACAAATTTAAGAGAGAGAGAGAGATAGAGAAGCAAAGCACTTAGCGAGGAGATTCCAGAACAACAGCTGAAGACATGAACATCAATGAGTGTCTGGTCAGGGAATGGAAAGGGCCCAGGAGGAGGGAATGTTGTGTGAAGTTCCTTGCACGACAGCAGGTTACAGAAATAGAGAGAGGGTGAAGTTGTGGTAAAATTTCAAGGCCAGTGTAAAAATTGTAAACTTGAGGAACTGATGGACTGGGAGACAGTAATTTGGTCATGATGGGTTGATAAGTCAATGTGACTGAATGTAACTAGGATATAATTAACAGATGTTGTGGTTGAGCTGTGGACAATGATGAGCGAAGGATGAGAAGCCAACAAAGAATTTGAGATGAAAACTGAGAAAGGCAGCATTTTGCGTGATGGAGGAAGAACCTGCCATAAATTCTGACAAACTTTGGAGTAAACAGAAATATATTGTAACAGTTTGGTATTACTGCCAAAAAAAAATTGCAAGATTTTTTTCAAAAGGAAGCATCTAAAGCTCATTTAATAGCACCCTTTCACAATGCCATCTATGCTGTCTCTCAGCGTTATATCATCTACCAAGTGGATATCTACTTTCCATTGCTGTTATGACCAGCACTCTTGCGTGCATGGAGCAATACTTGATCTCACCTGAATTAACTTAGAAAAGATCAAGAATGTTGTTGCATTGATGCAGTGGCTTGCTGAGCTGTTAACCACTTCACACACCCTGTTATTTCCCAAGCACTGAGTGGTCACGTTGACACTTGACATTACAAGGACGGATCGGCTTGAATGAGCCTCTACTCACTAATATTTAGAAGGATGAGATGGATCAGATTGAAGTGTATACAATTTGAATGGGTTCAGATCGACAAGGCGCAAGGTGAGTGTTTCTCTTGGCTGGTGGGTCTAAACCCAGGGGATGTGTCTGAGGAAACGAAAACCAAAAGAACTGAGGATGCTGGAAATCAAAAACAAAACGAGAAATTGCTGGAAAATCTCGGCGGTCTGGCAGCATCTATGGGGAGAAATCAGAGTTAATATTTCAGATCTGGTGACGCTTCTTCAGAACTGATGGTAGCTCGGAAAAATTTTTATGCAGAAGATAGGGTTGGAGGTGGGGTTAAGGAGTAAATGGTGGGTGTACATAGAGCCCAAAGAGAGAGAAAATAGATGAACAGACAAAGGAGTAGATGACAGTCAACCTAGGAGGATGAATAGCCACTAATGGGACTGTTAGTGGCTGACAATGGGTAGCAGACTATGTGATAAATAGAGGTAAAAGGAACTGCAGATGCTGGAGAATCTGAGATAACAAGGTGTAGAGCTGGATGAACACAACAGGCCAAGCAGCATAAGAGGAGCAGGAAAGCTGACGTTTTGGGCCTAGACCCTTATCAGAAAGGGTCTAGGCCCGAAACATCAGCTTTCCTGCTCCTAAGATGCTGCTTGTCCTGCTGCGTTCATCCAGCTCTACACCTTGTTATATGTGATAAATAGGTCTGATGTATGGAGGTTGGAGTAAGGACATGAAAGAAGGTGCCACAAGCTCTTGAGTCCAGAAGGCTGTAGAGTTTCCAAGCAGAAAATGAGGTGCTGCTCTTCCAGCATGGACTGGGCTTCACTGGAGCACTGCAGCAAGTCTGAGACAGAGAAGTTAGCCAGGGAACAAGGTGATGTGTTGAAGTAGTAGACGACTGGAAGCTCAGGCCATGCAGTCTGTACCAACCCTCTGTAGAGTATCTCACCCAGAGCCACTTCTATGCTATCCCCTTAACCCTGCATTTCCCATGGCTAGTCACTTAGCCTGCGTATCTTTGGACTGTGGGAGGAAACCAGAGCACCCAGAGGAAACCCACACTGATGCAGGGAGATTGTGTGGAGTTTGCACAGACAGTTGCCCGAGGCTGCAATCGAACACAGGTCCCTGGTGCTGGGAGGTACAGTGCTAACCACTGACCACAGTGCCGCCCACATGACAACGTTTGGCCTCAATAGATGATGAAGCAGCTGAAAGTTATGGAGTTAAGAGGCTTAAAGAGCCAGTGCTGACACAATAAGACCACTGGCTCCTTTTAGACCATAACAATTCTGATATTCACAATTTGCCAAGTTAATTGCTGATGGAAACTTGTCAGCTGAACAAATCTGTAATGCTGATTTGAAGAACAGTGCAGACATAATGGGTCAAATAGCCTCCTTTGTGCTGTAACGCTTCTGTGATTCAGTGTTAAGGAGAAGGCATTGCAAAACAAAGAAAAAAATTAACAGACTGCAAAAGTCAGGCATATTATGCTTTGTTGTGCTAATATTCTGTTGGAAAAAGCCATCATCCACAATGTTTCTGGAGAATAAATTTATTTCAGTTTGTTACTATAGTGACAAGAGAGCATGGATAACCAGGAAAAATTGTTTTGCTTGATTTCAAAAGTGCTCTTCTTTCACCCTGAGGTTGGATAGAAATGTAGAACGTGTTTTCTGAGAATGTGGTGGATACAAGTACTCTTGCAACATTTAAGAAGCATCTAGTTAAGTACTTGAAATGTCAAGCACAGTAGACTGTGGACCACACGCAGGTAAATGAGATTAATGTAGTTTGGAGTTTGTTAGTCTGCGTAGATATGATGGTCTGAAGAGCTTGTTTCTATGCTGTCTGACTCTATTTCCCTTCTTATTTTGTTACAACATTTAAAAGACTTCTTTTTTCTGTATTCATTCACAGGACGAGGCTGTTGCTGGCCAGGCAGTATTTATTGCCCGTCCCTGATTGCCTAGAGGGCAGTTAACCACATTACTGTGGGTCTAGAATCACATGTAGGCCACACCAGATAAGGACGGCAGTATTCTTTCCTAAAGAACATCAGTCAACCAGATAAGTTTTTCTGACAATTGACAATGGATTCATGGTTATCATTAGCTACTTAATTTCAGATATTATTCATTGAATTCAAATTCCACCACCTGTGTGGCTGGATTTAAACCCAGGTCCCCAGAACATAATCTGGCTTTCTGGATTAATAGTTCAGTGATAATACCCTCCCCTGTGCAGGACAGATACACGGAGAGTAAGGGTTTAGAGGGATGTGGGCCAAATACACGCAAATGGGACTAGTTCAGTTTTGGAAACCTGGTACATGTGCCTGTTTCCATGCTATATGACTGTATATGACTTACTTTCTCCAGGAAGTCATTGAATTTATCCTAGGCTACATCAAATGGATATGTGACACACAAGGGAGTCCAAGAGTAATGGAAATATAGATAGGAAGAGGGAGTTGAGACCATAATCAGAACCACCATGGTGTTATCCAGCAGCAGGTAAAGTCAGAAGGGCCAAATGAAAGGACACTGCTGTTGAGCTTTATGAAAACTAAAAAGCATTGTTGGTGCTTAACAACTATTCAACACAAGCTGATGCTGAACCTTTTGTAGAAAGAAATGGATGTGACATCTATTTTCCCCTGAACTTGGCCCAACTGATAGAACCATAGGACCAAGGAGGTTTATGGTGCACAAAGCCTACGGACCAACAAGGAATGAAAATGTGCGTGCTATGTGAACCAAATTCTGAGGCTAGCAGCATTCCAGAAAGCTATTTCAGTAAAATAGACTATCAGGGATGTAGTGCATGCATGGAATCAAGTACATGGAGACATCCTTATGAATACTTGGCAAGATTTGTGACCGGCAACTGCGTTTTCGCTGAAGATGAAACTACCAATGCTAATTTTGAAGGGCTCAGTCCATCTCATGAGAAGAAATTGATTTGGAATTGTTAGCTCATGTAGGACAGTTGCCTTCTCAAGTTAATACTTATTGGATGAGCAAGATATTGAAGAGGTTATGAGCATACACTTGGATATAATAAAATTGAAGAAGCAGCTTTATATCCATAAGGGAAAGTAGATAAGGAGAGTGACAATGGTAATGATAACTTTGGTGATGAAGTGGAGAAAGTGTCCAAAGATAGATGCAGCAAAATGTGTTAAGATTTGATGAATATCCTCGAGGAACGTAGCTGCGCTATGGAGTAAGAGATAATGCAGGTTTATAAGATTGCAGAACTAATCAAAGGGAAGCTAAGCTCATGAAGCAAATGAAATTAGGTGTTTGCTTTAAAAAGCCATCTGTGCCGTGTATTATTGATATCCTTTCAACTTCAACTTCAGTTTCCAAGTATGAAAATCCTGTTGCTGGCCCATCATCAGCTCAGCTGAATCTCTTCTCTCAAGCTCAACAGAAGTTCACTCCTCAACCCTCAACAAAGGTATTTGAGAAGTAGAAAATGGAACTTGGATACAAATAATGTGTAAGGATATGGGGAGAAAGCAGGAGATTGACATAGATAATGATGTTCACTTCAACAGCCTGTGCAGTTATGATGGGCCGAATGGCCTCCCTTTGTGATGTATTACTCCCGTGATTCTGCATTAAGGAGAAATCATTTTAAAAATACTAATGCCAGCAACAAAAGATATAAATTTAAGATAATTAGCAAAAGAGCAGAGGTGAGATGAGCCAAATGTATTTTTATGGGGAAAGAGCACAAGAGTGAAATTACTTGGATAGTTTTCAAAAAGCCGTCAAAGACATGATGGGCTAAATGGCTTTCGTCTGTACTGTAAACATACAAGCACAAAAGACAGGAGCAGGACTAGGCCATTCAGCCTTGAGCCTGCTCCAACCTTCAGTATAACCATGGTTCGCCATCCAAGTGTCTCCCCTGTACTCACTTTCTCCCATTCCTTTGACCCCCCTTAGTCTGACTAACTGTGTTTAATGTCTTGAAAACATTGAATGTTTTGGCCTCAACTGCTTTCCGTGGCAGAGAATTCCATAGGCTCACCTTTCTCTGGATGAAGAAATTTCTCCTCATTTTTGCCCTAAATGGCCTACCCATATCCTTAACCTGTAACACTTGGTTCTGGACTCTTCAGTCATCAGGGACATCCTTCGTGTATGTACCCTACCTCGCCTTGTTAGAATTTTGTAGATTTCTATGAGATCCCTCCTCATTCTTCTAAATACCGGTAAATAAACTTCTCACCAATCCAGTCTGTCTTCACACATCAGTCTGCCATTCCTGGTAAACATATGCCACATCAGAGAGGCGATGGCCTAGTGGTATTATTGCTAAACCGTTATTCCGGGGTCCTGGGTTCAAATCCTGCTGCAGCTGATGAAATTTGAATTTCATAAAAGTCTGGTATTTGTCATCTAGCAATGATCGTCAGAGGGTCACCAGACCCAAAACGTTAACTCTGTCTTTTCCGTCACACATGCTGCCAGACCTGCTGAACCTTTCCAGCATCTTTGTTCTTGTTCCTGATTCACAGCATCCGCTGTTCTTTTGGTTTTTAACATGAATCCATTGCTGGCTGTCGGAAAATTCATCTGGTTCATTAATGTCCTTTAGGGAAGGAAACTGCCATCCCATTATCACTGCCATCCTTACCTGGACCGGCCTACATGTGACTTCAGACTCACAACAATGTGGTTGACTCCTAGCTGCCTTCTGGGCTATTAGGGATGGGCAACAATGCTGCCTGGCCAAAGTTGCCCTTGTCTCATGAATTAATAAAGGGAAAGAAATAAACTCACTACATAGCAAGAGCGCCCTCCTTCAGAGGAAACCCAAACTACACATAATGCTCGAGGTGTGATCTCACCAAGGCCCTGTTCTATTGCAACAAGACATCCTTGTACTCGAATCCACTCACTATGAAGGCTGAACATATCACTTGCCTTCTTCACTGCCTGCTGAAGATCCAGTGTCCTAATTAACGGCTAAGATTCTGTGATCCGTAGTCCTGAATTTTGACCTAGTTGTTCTGCTCTCTCGGTCATATGAAGCAATCCCCTTCCAGTCCAAGCTGTTGTGCAACATGAAGTCAAAGATTAGCTGGCTCCTCTTGAGAAGAAATGCACTGTTTGTCTATACTGAGTTCCATAATAAATTTATATTAAAGCTTTCTTTAATGCCTGTTTGTTGTGGATTTGAAAGCAGCAAAGTCCAGCAGCACAGTCAACGGTATTGCACAATGCTTTGGTTGAGACTGTTGATACTTTAACGAAACACATTGGATGTGCTTGAATAATTGGCCAAAGAGTATTAAGTCGAAGGTGAGACTCAGATGTGTTAACTAATCCAAGTGCATTACCATAAAAACCAGTAGTTGTGAATCATTGTGATGAATTTGTCTTATCCTGTTGATGTTATAGTATTGAATCAGAGCATCCAGCTTCCTCTTTACTAGTAAGCAAGTTAGATCTTCTGTCAATGCATAACATCTGTTATCATGCTCAACACCTGTCAATTTTGCAGTGTTTTGCAACCCACTGAAGGTTCTGTGAACCGTCTCAATCTATTTCCTTTAAGCTAATCCATCCTCTGTCCCTAATTGGGTCAGGCTTTATTGATGTTTGTTATGACGTTAAGTAAATCACTAGCACATCTTTCAGCAATAATGCCTTTTGGATCTGCATTGATGTAAATGACCGAATGAAAAGCAATTTTATGGCATCATTGACTTAACCACCAGACATTATTAATGGTCTGGCATTCAGTATAGATCTTTTTTGTCCTTCAGTGCAAAGTAAATATTCAATCTTCTGATGCAAACAGTAAAGCATTTTGAATAAAAGAAATGCTTCCATACCAACTGAAGCTGCAAAGGAAATTACAGTCATTGCTCAAGTGTTTCTGTAGGGAGTAACTCAGTTGGCAGCTCATTTTTATTCCTATGAGTCTGCCTGACTAGGAAGTGACAATCAGACCAAATCACTTTATTATGGTATTCATAATACTTTCGCTAATTCTAACATTAAAGAAATTTCCTTATCTTGTGGGAGTTAGGCGTCACAGAGCTATATGTTTTAAATTGGTCACTGACTGAGTGTAAGGATGAAAATCATAATATCGGACAAAAAGCAGATTACGTTGTACCCCTTCTTCCTTCTCACAATACAGTTATTGAAACAGGCAGGAAAGAAAGGTAGTTTGAAATATCTCTTGTGTTTTTCAAGAAAGCTACTTTCAAGATCAGCATTCATTATTCCAACACCAAAACTGAGATCAGAAGGCAAATCAGACATTAAAGATTTTTGACATGCTGGGAAGTGATGAGAATTGATGGGCCAAAGGGCCTGTTTCTGTGCTGAATGACGATGAGAGCTTGAAAAAAAAATAGACTACTAGGAAAATAATAGTACTCCTGCGTCTCCCCATGTTTTACATGCAACATCTTTAAACACATCATCAAATGCAAGGTTTTCACATATTCTGTCTGCAGAGTGCTCAAACCTTGGGCTTGTTATTACCGTAATTTAACTAAGTGTCATTTGCCTTGAGTTTCATGGAGGTTTCTCTAAGCGAAAGCATCTCACTAACACCGACTCAATCCTTTGGTAACTGTTTTCTTCCACTGCCAGCCTGATTGTCCTGCTTGCCGTGGTCAGGTGTTGTTATGATAACCTGCAATGAGCATCCTTGTGCCAGTGCCGCTTTTGAAAGGTGTTGGGCTCCTGGCCAAGAGGTGGCACTCTGGTGCTGCATACAGTTTGGTGAAATTGAAGAAGGACAACAGGATATTGGCACCCGGCTTTGTGGGCAGGTTCTGGTGGATAGGGGAAGGATATCTGCTTCCTGCCAGAGTGCCAGAATGGAGCGCATCACCAGGACATGGCTTGAGATTCACTTTCCATATCAGTACACTCTCCACTTGGAGTATTGCCCAGCAGTGCAGGAAGGAGGTCAATAATATTCCTTTATCTGCCAGGATGAATGTTGCCATCTTCTCACTGCTACCTCACTTAACACTCCATCTGCACTACTGCACCCTCCTCCCTGCAGGGCTCAAGCTCTATCACTCTCACGACTGTATGTCACAGATTGCGTCACTCACTCTCACCTACCCCACCTCTTCCAGGCTATTGACTTGGCATACCCCTCTGTGTTTGCTAATCACTTAGTAAGGGCACTTCACCACTTTTCCCTCACCAGAACCAACTCTAAGAGCTGTGGCCCCCAATTTCACCTCATTTAATCCCAATCTTCCTGTCACAGCAAGAGAAGATGACGTCTCTAGATCCAAAAGATGCAGGATATTTGGCTCTACCCCAGTTATCCGCTTTGCCCCACACAGTGAGGAAAGGATCCTGATTCTTGCTAGTGAGGACCAGGCTAGTTCTTGTGGAGATGCAGAGATATCCATGTTCTGACAGCCAAATAAGTTCAGTGCAACGCAATGTTCACATTAATCCTGTGGCCAATTTACTTGCCATCTGCCACAATGAATATCCCTTGGACATGGCACTTTCTCCCTTTTGTGTCGTGCAGGTACCAGCAGCATGTCCATTTTGGCCATGGTCAAGATGGCTGCCTGCAAGACATGGCATTTTCCACCTCTGAGTAAGAGAGGACACATGCCTCTGAGGAAGCACTGACAAGGCTGCCTCTGACCCTGCATTCACTCAGATACTGACGCTGTGCTGGGTATTTTATCTAAATGAGAGTCAGGGTATCCCTGCTGCTGGTGAGACTGCCACATCTCCGCAGATAGTTGAGGATGAGGCGCCCCAGACCACACTCAGATGACTACCAGAGCCCAGGAACCTCCTGCCCCATGCTCACCAGGAGACAAGGCATTGCTAATAGACAGAGATAGTAAGAACTGCAGACGCTGGAGTCAGAGATAATACAGTGTGGAGCTGGAGCTGGATGAACACAGCAGGCCAGGCAGCATCAGAGGAGCAGCAAAGCTGACATTTTGGGTCAGGACCCTACTTCAGAAATGGGGAGGGGGAAGGGGGCTGAGAAATAAATAGAGAGAGGAGGGGTGGGACTGGGGAAGGTAGGTAGAGTGGTGATAGGTGAGTGCAGGTAGGGAGTGGCAGGGATTGGGCAGTGAGGTGGGAGTGAAGACAGACAGTTCAAGGAAGCAGGGATTAGAAGAAGGGTTTGTCATGGGATGAGGCCAGGGGGTGGGGAGCTTTTGAAACTGGTAAATTCCACATTGAGACCATTGGGTTGTAGTCTCCCAAAGCAGAAAATGAGGTGCTGCTCCACCAGTTTCCGTGTGGCGTCATTGTGACCCTGGAGGAAACCCAGGATGGACATGTCTCCCAGGGAATGGGAGGGGGAGTTGAAATGGTTTGTCAGTGGAAGGTGTTGTCATTTGTTGTGAACAGAGCGCAGGTGTTCTTCAAAGTAGACGCCGCTTGGTCTAACCGATGTAGAGGAGGCCACATTGGGAACAGTGGATGCAATAGACCACATCGAGAGATTTGCAGGTGAACCTCTGTCTGATAATAGGACCTCTACAGGCCCTTCCAAATCCACACCAACCCTCAGAGGATCCCACCAGACTCATCCTGCTATAACCATCTAAGCTGCAAATCCCTATACACTACGGACAATTTAGCATGGCCAATCCACCTAGCCTGCACATCTTTGGACTGTAGGAGGAAACCCCCACAGATACAGGGAGAATGTGCAGACAATTGACCGAGGCTGGAATTGATCCCAGGTCCGTGGCACTGTGAGGCAACAGTGCTAGCCATTGAGCCACCGTGCCACCATAAAAGATTTGTGAAAGGTGTTCTTGGGGCCTGGGATGGATGTGAGGGGGCAGGTCTAGGGGCAGGTATTAGAGGTGCCAGGGGTGGTGGGCCCTCAAAGAGAGTGTGGAGCAGACGAGGGAGTCGCGGAGAGAGCGGTCCCTTTGGAAGGCAGATAGGGGTGTGGAGGAGAATATATCTTTGGTAGTGGTGTCAGATTACGGGTGGAGGAAGTGACAGTGAATGATACGTTGAATCCGGAGGTTTGTGGGATGAAATGTGAGGACAAGGGGGATTCTGTCTTTGTTTTTGTTATAGGGAGGTGATGTGAGGACAGAGGTGCGAGAAACTTAAGAGATGCAGTTGAGAGTGTTTTCGATCTCCGAAAGGGGGAAATCACGGTCCTTGAAATAAGACGACATCTGGGATGTTAGGCATTGGAGTGCCCCATCTTGGGAGCAGATGTTGTGGACAAGGAGGAATTGGGAGTAGGGAATCGCTTTCTTGCAGGTATGTGGGTGAGAGGAGGTATAGTCTAGGTAGTTGTGGGAGTCGAGGGGCTTGAAACAGATGTCAGTTTTGAGGCAGTGTCCAGAGATGGAGACAGAGAGGTCCAGGAAGGAGAGAGAGGTGTCACAGATGGTCCAGTTGAACCTGAGGTTGGGGTGAAAGATGTTTGTAAAGTTGTTGAACTGTCCGAGCTCCTTGCAGGAGCATGAGACAGTGCCAATACAGTCATCGATGGAGCAGAGGAAGAGGTGGGGGATAGTGCCTGTGTAGCAGCTGAAGAGAGACTAATAGACAGTAAGCCAGAAGGAGAGCCACAACCCCTAAAGATTCCTTGGGACACATCGGAGGTGGCCGCGCCTCTCATGGTGAACCTGCCTGTGACCTTCAACTCCATGAAGATGTGGAGCATGCCCTTGCCCCTTCCAAGGAAACATTCTGTATATCCGAGACCTGTGGACACAAACACCCCACCCAGACATCAGTTCTGAGGCCTACGGACTCCACCTACTCCAGCTACAGCAAGTTCTATCTACTCCAGCTGTGGTTCCAGGGATTGCACTGAGACTTGGTTGGTTTTCTGGCGTGAGGGGTGGCCGAAGGAAAATCTTTCGAGGGCCCTTTAGTGCTATAGGTGACACTCGATCATAAATGGGTTGTCTGATTTTTAATTTCTCATTATTGTGTTTCTACGAGTTTATGTTTAGCTGCAAATGCACGTTAGAAGTTACCAACGCCACCCGTCCTTATCTCTAGGTGTTGTTTCATGGAGGTGTGAGGGAAGCAGCAGCTACATGGGTAATGGGTGTACCGCGGGCGCCTGTGACTTTCACAACTAGATTACGATCTTCGCTGTGCAGCCAAATTGCAAGCACTGTCTGCCAGGCACCCCGCTCTTACAAAGCGGTGTAATGAAGTCAGAAGTCCCACGAGACCAGGTTATAGTCCAAAAGGTTTATGTGAAATCGCAGGCTTTCGGAGTATAGCCCCTTCGTCATGTGAAGTACTGACAAAGGGGCCCAGCCATTCTGATGTGTCACGTGACTTCATCGACCTCAGCCCAACACTGGCACCCCCACAATTTGGTGATGAGGTGAGATTTCGCATTAATGACAGTGATGCCTGTTTACAGCCATCACACCAATCCCTAGCAAGAATCTTTTCTCAAGATCTGGGACTTTGTTGGCAAATGTAGCGAGTTGCTCCTGATATTGAGAAAGGCCTCACTGGATTTCTCACACCATCGTGTCAGATTTTTTATTTATTCATTGAATGAGGGTATCGTTGGCTAGGCCAGCATTTGTTGCTCATCCTTAATTGTTTAGAGGGCATTTAAGAGTCCATCACATTGCTGTGAGTCTGGAGTCACATGTAGGCCAGACCAAGTAAGGATGGTAGTTTCCCTCCCGAAAGAACATTCGTGATTCGGGTGGGTTTTTCTCACAATTGACAATAGTTTTATGGTCATCATTCGACTCTTAATTGCAGATTCATCACCATTTGGCAACATCTTCCAGAGCCCCAAAAGATTCCACCCCCTACGTTCTTTCCCACGTACCTTTCACTTGTTTCACTCACTTGTTCCCTACCCTTTATTCTTAGTCCTGCATTGCTTTGGCTGCATTATCTTTTGGATATTCTGAATACATCTTGGGAGGAATTGTGGATATGCAGTTATTAGACTAAATTCAATTCATGGATATAATTCTCTTGTTTCCTGAGAGCGCAAATTAGATCCCGTTGGCACTGATTTATTAATGTAGCATCTTTTATGTCTTCAGGACATTTCTCAGTGCTCTCTGTCAAATGGAGCAGTTTTGAGGTATAGACACTATTTAATCTAAAAACCAAGTTTTCTATCATTAGGTTCCATTTAGAGCACAAAAGGTCCAAATTAATTTTTTGTGGCATTGATTAAGAAATTGATTAATGAAAAAATTCTTACCAAGAAATTCAAAACTGCATTGTGCATTTTGTCCACTAAAGGCTATGTGCACTCATGTACCAGCACAGTCTAGAGTCATACAGCGTGGAAATAGACCCTTCTGTCCAACTCGTCCACGCTGACCAAGTTTCCCAAACGAAAGTAGTCCTACTTGCCTGTGTTTGGCCCAAATCTCTCTAAACTTTTCTTATTCGTGTCCCTTTCCAAATGCTTTTTAAATGTTGTAACTGTTCCTGCATCTGCCACTTCCTCTGGCAGTTCATTTTCGAGATCCAGGGCACAATTATTGAAGGTGGGAGACCAACCACAAGACAATAAGACATAGGAGCAAAAATTAGGCCATTCAGCCCATCAAGCCTGCTCTGCCATTCAATCATGGCTGATAAGTTCCTCAACCCCATTCTCCTGTTTTCTCCCCATAACCCTTGATCCCCTTGATAATCAAGAACCTATCCAGCTCAGTCTTAATTGCACTCAATGACCTGGCCTCCACAGCCATCTGTGGCAGTGAATTCCGTAGATTCACCACTCTCTGGCTGAAGAAGTTTCTCCTTATCTCCGTTCTAAAAGGTCTAGCCTTTACTGTAAGGCTGTGCCATCGGGTCCAAGCTCCCTTACCAATGGAAGCATCTTCCCAACATCCATTTTATCCAGGCCATTCAATATTTTGAAAGTTTCAATTAGATCCCTCCTCATCCTTCTAACCTCCAATGTGTATAGCCCCAGAGTCCTCAAACATTCCTCGTATGTTGAGAGAGAGAGAGAGAGAGAGAGAGACTGGCAAACAAGTACAAGAACACATGAAAGAGAGAAGATGCTGCTTGGCCTGCTGTGTTCATTCAGCTCCACATTCTGTTATCTCAGATTCTCCAGCATCTGCAATTCCCATTATCTCAGAAAAAAGGGAGAGTTCAGATGCTGTTGTTAAGCAATGAACAGCAGTAACCTAAGATTTTGCTCATTCTGCTCGCCCAACAATTTGAATAATAAAACCCATCTTTATCATCTCTCTATTTAAAGCTTTGGCTTCAATTTCCTAAAGCAACAGTTGGGATTCGTAAGCAGCAGACAATTCTTAAATTCTCTTTGATTCTTTGAGCTCCAAGAGCCCTTTACACCTGAGGAATTTTCTAAATTTTCTATTTATCAATTCTGATAGTTCATAAATATATACGTACTTCCAAAATTGCAATCACCCTTTCAGTATTCACACGATCAAAATCCCACAATATATTTCAATAAGATCATCTTTCACTCAGCTAAACTCAAATGGATGCAGGCTAATAACACCATCCTATTCACCTTCTCAATCACTTGTATCTCCAAACGAACTTGTAACTCACATACCCTCTGTACCTTTGAGTTCTGCAATCTCTCTCTGTACATAAGTAATATTCTAATTTTCCATTCCTCCTGCCAAACTGGACAAATATACATTTTCCAACATTGTACAGCACCTGCTAAACACTTGTTCATTCACTTAACCTACACCTTCTGCTTACTCACTTAGCTATCAATGTGTCATTAGCACATTTGCTAATCTTATTTTCGGTCCCATAATTCTGTCATTGATATTTATTGCAAATGGTTGAAGGATCCAAAACAGATGCCTATGGAGCTTCACTTGCTACATTTTACCATTTATTCTTATTCTCTACTTCCTATTAGCTAACCAGGGGAACCTAGAAAAAATTCTCCCACCTATTCTCCCCTCCCACCTCACTGACCAATCCCTCCTAGTCCCTACCTCACTCACCTATCACCATTCCATCTACCTTCCCCAGCCCCACCCCTCCTCTCTCTATTTATTTCTCAGCTCCCTCCCCCACCCCCCCATTTCTGAAGAAGGGTCCTGACCCAAAACGTCAACATTCCTGCTCCTCTGAAGCAGCCTGACCTGCTGTGTTCCTCCAGCTCCAAGCTGTGTTATTCATGTTTGAACAGCATGTTCTGTTTCTGAATGTTTCTGATTGAATATATTGCTACTCCTTCTCAGATACTTCACAGGTATCTGGAAGGCTTCCAAATTTTTCTCTGATTGGAGATAGTCAGCATGGATTCGTCAAGGGCAGGTCATGTCTCACAAACCTCATTGAGTTTTTTTAGAAGGTGACCAAGCATGTGGATGAGGAAAGGGCAGTTGATGTGGTATACATGGACTTCAGTAAAACCTTTGATAAGCTTCCACATGGTAGGCGATTGGGAAAAATACAGAGGCATGGGATTGCGGGAGATTTAGCAGTTTGGATTAGAAACTGGCTTTCTGTAAGAAGGCAATGAGTGGTGGTTGATGGAAAATATTCAGCCTGGAGTCAGGTCACTAGTAGTGTGCCTCAAGGATCTGTTTTGGGACCACTGCTGTTTATCATTTTTATAAATGACTTGGACGCAGGCATAGGTGGGTGGGTTAGTAATTTTGCAGTTGATACTGAAGTTGGTGGAGTGGTGGACAGTGTGGAAGAATGTTGCAGGTTGCAGGGAGGCTTGGATAAACTGCAGAATTGGGCTGAAAGGTGGCAAATGGAGTTCAATGTGGATAAATGTGAGGTGATACACTTTGGGAAGAATAATGGGAAGGCAGATATTGGGTCAATGGAAAGATTCTTGGTAGTGTGGATGTGCAGGAGGATCTTGGTGTCCATGTACATAGATCCCTGAAAGTTTCCACCCAGGTTGATAATGCTGTTAAGAAGGCTTACGGTGTGCTAGGTTTTATAGGTAGAGGGATTGAGTCCCGAAGCCGTGATATCATGCTGCAACTGTACAAAACACCAGTGCGGCCTCATTTGGAATATTGTGTGCAGTTCTGGTCACCCCATTTACAGGAAGGATGTGGAAGCATTGGAAAAGGTGCAGAGGAGATTTACCAGGATGTTGCCTGGTCTGGAGCATGGGCCCTATGAAGAAAGGCTGAGGGACTTGGGTCTGTTCTCATTGGAGAGAAGGAGGCTAAGAGGGAATTTAATAGAGACATACAAGATGATCAGAGCAATAGACAGGGTGGACAGTGAGAGTCTTTTTCCGAGGATGATGACTTCAGCTTGTATGAGGGGGTATAGCTACAAATTGAGGGGTGATAGATTTAAGACAGATGTCAGAGGCAGGTTATTTACTCAGAGAGTGGTAAAGGCATGGAATGCCCTGCCTGCCAATGTAGTTAACTCAGCCACATTCGGGGCATTTAAACAGTCCTTGGATAAGCATATGGCTGATGACGGGATAGTGTAGGGGGAGGGGCTTGTATTAGTTAACAGGTCGGCACAACATCGAGGGCCGAAGGACCTGTTCTGTGCTGTTTTGTTCTATGTTCTATGTTCTACATTCGATTGCTTCATGGAATCTTTTACTTCAACTCTAGACAACAGATAAGGTCTGGATATTTTGTCTCAACTGAAAGATCATATATAAACTGGTCTTCACTCCTGTAGTACAATGCTGAATTGGAGGCTGAGATTAGGTGCTCTGAGAGAAGTTTGAACCAAAGACATCAGGTTCTGAGATGACAGTACTGTAGTTGACTGCTGACAGTATGCAACAATGAAACAACAATATTTATCATTGAAACCTAATTAATTGTGATTAGGAAAGGCTCTTGAATGTTGATAACCTTCTGGGAAACCTCTGATTTTGATATTTTTCTTTGAACAAAAGATGACAGCGTATAATTATTTCTCTGTGATTAACCACTGCAATATAGCATCATTCGCAAATCACTGCAATCTGAGTTCTTGCAATTGCATAAATTGTGGAACAAGTGGCACAAATTCCCTCTTTATGTAGACAGCAATAAGAGTGAGGAGTTAGGGGATGGAATGCACTGCCTGAAAATGTCGTGTCAGCAGGTTCAAATGAAGCATTCAAGAGAGCAATGGAATGATTACTTGGATACAAATGGTATGCAGGGCATGGGGAAAAGGAGTTATAAAATCCCTACAGTGTTGAAGCAGGTTATTTGACCCATTGAGTCCACACTGACCCTCTAAAGAGCATCCCATCTAGACCTACCACCCTGTTCTGTCCCTGTGACCCTGCATTTCCCATGGCGAATCTATCTAGCTTGTATTATTATAGGCAGTTTAGCATGGCCAATCCCCGTAACCTACACGTCTTTGACAGTGAGAGGAAACCAGACCACCAAGAGGAAACCTGCACAGGCATGAGGAGAAGGTACACACTCCACACAGTCACCTGAGGCTGGAATTAAACCTGGGTCCCTCGCACTATGAGGCAGCAGTGCTAACTGCTGAACAACTGTATTGCCCCATGCATTGATGATGTATAAAGGAATGAACGGTGCAGGCATGATGGGCAATTCGGCTTCTTTGTGCATCGTAACAATGCTGTGATTCTCTACCTATAGAAGGCAAGTTCATCCTCCCAATTAGTTCCTAACAGGGAAGCCCATAATCTTTGATCAACTTAGTTGGAGTATGAGTGGGATTTGAGAGGGAGGCTGGTTTTGGACTGAAAACTGGAAAACTCTAAAGCTGGTGTTCTTCATCACTTGTAACTGTAACAGTGTTGGTCCAGGTTTTCGAATGACAGCCTCATACAGATTGCCCTTTTCTGCGATATGCCGATTACAGCTCCTCTGGAAATGCAGAGTCATATGTCCATTCTGACACAAATTCTCTGGTCAAACTGCCTTGCCATCTTGTTGATTACTACCGATCACAGAAATGCAGGAGGAAACCTATCCACCAGCTAAATGTAAGAGTATACAATCTACTTCTTGGCCCAGTAGCATTACCACATTTTTTACTTTTCAGGTAATTAGACCATTCCCGTTTGAAAGACACAATTGAATCTGAGGCAGCACAAGCCAGGTTTGAGCAATTTGTTGCATGAAACAGGGACCGCCTCATATCTTGTCTGGAAGATATTTATCTTAAATATTTATCTTAAATTGGTGCACTTTAATCCTTGGCACTTCTGCCAAAGGAAACAATTTCTCCTTGATGCATTATCTAGAACGCTCATGATTTTGAACACTACTATCACATTTCTCAGCCTTTGCGATAGAGAACAGCCCCAGGTTCTGGAATCTGTCCCTGTAACTGAAGTCCATTAACCAGGGACCCATTGTTGTAGCTTCTCTGAACCCTCTAAAATGCTCTCTCTTCTTTCTGAAAGTGTGGATACAGTTCTGCAGTTGACGGCAAACTAGTGTTTGAAAAAGTTTCACTGTAACACTCTTGCTTTTGTGCATTATACCTCTATTTATAAAACCTGTCTGCATCATTGACCACGTTCTCAATCTGTCCTTCCATGAATGATTTGTGCACTTGTTCTATGAGGTTTCTTTGTTCTTTTATCCCTTTGGAATTAGACTCTTCATTCTATTGCCTCATCTCCCGACTTGGAGTCCATTTACACTGCATCAACTGCATTACATTCATCAACCTTATCTATTAGGTTGTCAAAATATTAATCATGTTACTTAACCTTGGTTTGCACTTATCAAATCAGTACATTACTGCCTCGAATCCCCTCCTATAAATGGGCACTAAACATTGATAAAATAAAGAAACAATGAAAACGAGCATTGCTATAAATTGTGCATTGGATTGAGCTCACCAGAGGTATACATTACTATTTGAGCAATGGCCGTGTTTTCCTGCATCTGTTTAGCCTTCAAGCATCATCACTCTTAAGTTCAAACAGTAAATGAAAATTCCTCAAAGCTGCTGCCGCTCTGTAAAGGGTTCTGTTGGTTGTCGCTCAAGCATGTGTTGTTATACAATGAATTTTAACATCAAGTTATGCAAAAGCATTATTCCCGCAAAGAAAAGGTCAAGCATTTTTCCACAGAGACAGAGTTGGGTCTGCTTAAATGCCCAGCTTTACTTTGTGGTAAAACAATTGTCAAGTCACCACAATCAGATGCCTTTAATTCCGTTAAATGAAAAGGGAAAGTATTAGAAATGCATAATAGGTCTCCCATCCTATGAAGAAAGGAAATTCTGGTGAATATCTCTGTCAGGGGCCTTTTGTGAGACCTGAATTGATAATCTGTATTCTATTTTTAGGCATTGATGATTCTATTGTGTATTATCAGCGCCAACTGTTCTTTTTCTTTCACCCTTTCTCACTCAGTGTAGTTTGGAATTTTCTGATAATAAGTGCAACTTACACTTGTAATTATTCAGTTCAGATGTGCAAGATTTGATTTATGTTTATATAGATCAGCTATTTGTTACAAAATAAAATTACATATGAAGTATAAAAATAATGAAAGAAACTACAAACACCATTTTCACATGAGCTCTCTTGATGAACTGGTGGTTGGTTGAACCAAATTGCTTTCATCAGCAGATCAAAGATTTATTTTCAGCTTCATATTGAGAATAGCTTTAGTCGTGTTCTGTAGCACTATCACTGTGCTAAATGGGACAGACTTCAAACAGATCTAGCAACTTAAGACTGGGCATCCATTCGGCACTGTGGGTCATCAACATCAGCAGAATCACATACAACCTCATGGACCAGCATATTCCACCACTCAACCATGACCATCAAGCCAGGGGATGAACCCTGGATCATTGGGGTGGTGGGAGTTCAAGAGACCATGACAGCAGCACTGAATTTGAGGTGCCAACCTGGTGAAATTTTCAAAACAGGAATGCTTGCGTGCCAAACAGCGTAAGCAACAAGTGATTGACAGAGTTAGATGTGACCCAGTGCCTGTGGAATTACCTAAGCCTTGCAGTCCTGCTACAGCCAGTTGTGAATGGTGGTGGACAATTAAACAACTCACTGGAGGAGGAAGCTCCACAAGTATCTCCATCCTCAGTGTTTTGGAAGGTATCATCAACAATGCTGTCAAGTAGCACTTGCTCAGCGATAGTCCAGTTGTGGGGTTCTGATAGGACAGCTCAATCTTGACCTCATTACAGCCTATGTTCAGACAAGGACAAATGAGCTGAACACCAGAGGTGTGGTGAGAGTGATTGCTCTTGACATCCAAGCCATATTTGACCAAATGTGGCACCAAGGAGTCCGTGGCAGAACTGAAGTCAGTGGAAATCAGAGGCCAAATTCTCTACTGTGGGAGTCATACCGAGGAAGATGGTTGTGGTATTTGGAAGTCTTTCACCTTAGGATATGTCTGCAGGGGTTCCTCAATATAGTGTCCTTGACTCAACTATCTTCAGCTGCAGGCCTTCCTCCACCATAAGGTCAGATGTGGAGATGTTAACTAATAATTGCACAATGTTCAGCACCATTTACACCTCCTCAGACACTGAACCAATCAGTATCAAAATGCAGCAAGACCTGGACGACATCCAGGCAGGGACTGACAAGTGGCATGTAATGTTTGTGCTGCACAAATGTCAGGTAATGATCATTTCCAATAAGAGATAGTCTAATCAATGCTCCTTGAAATTCAATGTTATTACCATCACTGAATTCCTGAATATCAACGTCCGAGGGTGGTTACCATTAACCAAAACTGAACTGGACCAACCATCTACATAATGCAGCCACAAAAGCATGTCGGAGGCTTGGAATCCTGCAGCAAACAATTCACCTCCTGAATCCCCATATCTGGTTCAACATCTACAAGACACAAGTCAGGAGTGTGACGGAATATTGCCCACTTGCCCGGATGAGTGCAACTTCAACAACGCTTCAGGAGCCATCCAGGACAAAACAGCCCGCTTGATTATCACCACATGCACAAACATTCAATCCCTCCATCACCAATACTCAGTAGCAAGAGCATGTCCGAGCAACAAAATGCACTGCAGAAATTCACTAAACTCCTTGGACAGCAGGTTCCAAACCCACAAGCACTGCTATCTAAAAAGGCAAGATACATGAGAAAACCACCAACTTCAAGTTCCCCTCCAAGCCACTCGCCATCCTGATTTGAAAATGTGCAGCCATTCCTTCACTGTCAATGGGTCAAAATCCTGGAATTCCCTCCCTAATGTCATTGTGGGACTACCAACATCATATGGACCATGGTGGTTCAAGAAGGCAGCTCACCACCACCTTTGCAAGTGAAACTGAGGATCGGCAATAAATGCTGGCCAGTGAGTGACAACAACATCTTGTGAGTGAATAAAAAGGAAGAAAAAAAGACGTACTGTGCAGTCTGCTGGGATATTCCCAACATTATACATCTCCACTATTCTTAAGTAAAATGTTGCTTTACCAAATGAAAATTGTCAATAAAATGAAGAGAAAAAGAAATTGAGCAATCATCCTGTTGTTCGCACATCAGCAGTCATATGTATTGAAAAGATTATTATGTGCTAAACTAAGAACTGGCATAATCAAGTAGTGTCTTGTTGTCTCAAGCTTTTAATCTCACTATAATTATGCTATTGAACTGGAAAACACAGTCATTATAAATTGCAAATTTTTTTGTGGTTAATGTTATTATCATGCATTTACTATGTTACCATATATTACAAAAGCACACATGTATCCTCAATACTATAGCTCAGTGATAATAGAAAGCATTGGCATGCAGTGTCTCAGACTGACACCCTTATGACAGAGGCCGTGGCAGATCGCAAATTGTCCTAGATATTGGATTACCCGTTATCCAATATAAGCAAACCTGCATTGTTTAAATCGTGGATAATAAAATGTGAGGCTGGATGAACACAGCAGGCCAAGCAGCATCTCAGGAGCACAGTGCTCCTGAGATGCTGCTTGGCCTGCTGTGTTCATCCAGCCTCACATTTTATTATCTTGGATTCTCCAGCATCTGCAGTTCCCATTATCTCTGATACTTGTTTAAATCGTGTACTGTTGGTGAAATCCTTGAATGTGTTGCATCATTAAAAGTGCAGTCCAGGATAGCTGCTGAATGCAATCAAAAAATATAAGCGGACATGGTAAATTATATAAATGCTGCAAATTTTGAACTGTATCCTGTGGGGATGATGTCTATTTCTTTGGACTGCCAGAAGGCAGATTACTATCTAAATGGAGTCAAGTTAGGTAAAGGGGAAGTACAATGAGATCTAGGTGTTCTTGTACATCAGTCAATGAAAGCAAGCATGCAGGTACAGCAGGCAGTGAAGAAAGCTAATGGCATGCTGGCCTCCATAACAAGAGGAATTGAGTATAGGAGCAAAGAGGTCCTTCTGCAGCTGTACAGGGCCCTGGTGAGACCGCACCTGGAGTATTGTGTGCAGTTTTGGTCTCCAAATTTGAGGAAGGACATTCTTGCTATTGAGGGAGTGCAGCGTAGGTTCACGAGGTCAATTCCCGGAATGGTGGGACTATCATATGTTGAAAGATTGGAGCGACTGGGCTTGTATACACTTGAGTTTAGAAGGATGAGAGGGGATCTGATTGAGACGTATAAGATTATTAAGGGATTGGACACTCTGGAGGCAAGAAGTATGTTTCTGCTGATGGGGGGAGTCCAGAACCAGAGGACACAGTTTAAAAATAAGGGGTAGGCCATTTAGAACAGAGTTGAGGAAAAACCTCTTCACCCAGAGAGTGGTGGATATATGGAATGCTCTGCCCCAGAAGGCAGTGGAGGCCAACTCTCTGGATACTTTCAAGAAAGAGATGGATAGAGCTCTTAAAGATAGTGGAATCAAGGGTCATGGGGATAAGGCAGGAACAGGATACTGATTGTGGATGATCAGCCATGATCATAATGAATGGTGGTGCTGGCTCAAAGGGCCGAATGGCCTACTCCTGCACCTATTGTCTATTGTCTCTTGTCTATTCAATGTCCTATCCTGCCCTAGGAACCATGCAGTCACGCAGCCCAGAAACAGACCCTTCAGTCCAACTTGTTCATGCTGACAACGTTTTCCATACTAATCTAGTCCCATTTGCCTGTGTTCGGCCCATATCCTTCTTTTCTATACATATACCCTCCAAATGCCTTTTAAATGTTGTAATTACCTGCATCTACCACTTCCTCTGGCAGTTCATTCCACATACAAATCAACGTCTGTGAAAAATCTGCTCCTCACATCCCTTGTAAATTTTTCCTGTCTCACCTTAAAATTATGGGCTCTAGTTTTCAACTCACCAGCTGTAGGGAAAAGATCTTGGCTAATCATCTTATGTATGTGCCTCATGATTTTAAAAAATCTCTCTGTAATCACCCCTTAACCTCCTCTGCTCCAGCAGAAAAATGTCCCAGCCTATCCAGCCTCTCCTTATAACTCAAACCCTCTAGTTCCAGTAACATCCTATCATGTGTTTTCTGTATGTTTTTCAATTTAATAATATCCTTCATATGGCTGGATGACCAGACCTGTACATAGTATTACAAACATGCCTCACTAATGTCATGTACGGCCACAACATAGCATATCAACTCTTGTACTCAATTCTCTGAAGACAAGTGACCATTTGCCTTCTTCACCACCCTCTCTACCTGCGATGCCACTTTCAATGTCCCTGAACCCCTAGATCTTTCTGTTTGACATCACTCCCATGACCATACCATTGACTGTGTAAATCCTGCCCTGGTTTGTCTTACCAAAATGCAACACCTCACATATATTTAAATTAAACCCCATCTTGGCCCATTGACTCAGTTGTTCAAGATCCTTTTGTAATCTTAGATAACTTTTTTCATTGTCCACCATACCTCCAATTTTGGTGTAATCCACAAAACAACGAACAGTGTTTCGTATATTCTCAGTGTTCCTCTCACTGTCTTTTGAATGAGCTGAAAAATGATTCTCCAGATTTTCTACACTCTTGTAGCCTGGTAGTTTCCCCATGCAGTGATACCAAAATCCATCAGGGACATTATAGTTGAGCCCATGACTACTTCCTCGTTGTTTTTAAACTCAAAGCATTACATTGAGGACAGGAGTACTAAATGGAAACTTGTAGAGATGACAGGGACCTTTGTTTCTTACCTGGAGATCTGGGGAGAGTCCCCCTTCTCCCCTTTTTGAGTTGGCCCACCACAGTCCTGGGCCATTCAAGCACTTAACCAGCCAGTGGCAGGCTTTCCTTCACAATCAAGGAGCTTGGCAGCACAGAATCTTTACCTGCTTAAGGGGCAGTGTGGTGGCTCAGTGGTTAGCACCGCTGCCTCACAGTGCCAGGGACCTGGGTTTCATTCCACCCTTGGTTGACTGTCTGTGTGGAGTTTGCACATTCTCCCCGTGTCTGTGTGGGTTTCCTCCCACAGTTCAAAGAAGTGCAGGCTGGATGGATTGGCCATGCTAAATTGCCTGTAGTGTTCAGGGGTGTGTAGATTAGGTGGGTTGTAGTCGGGTGGGTCTGAGTGGGGATGCTCTGAGGTTCAGTGTGGACTTGTTGGGCTGAAGGGCCCATTTCCATACTGTAGGGACTCAATGATTCTATTCTGTGATGCGGAAATCTGTTGAGGAACTGTAGTCAGGACAGATATTAAATCAGTTTTCAAGATTAAAGAAACATGTTATGGAATCATAGAATGGTAATAGCACAAAAGGAGGCGATTTAGACACAACAGGGCTGCATACACAATTTTATGCTTCCTTTCTGAATCTACTGATAGCTTAAGTCTTTTCATTTCTAACACCAGCTTTCTATTCAAATTTCCCAGCTGGGAAGATTCAGAAACCAAAGTACTTCACCTAAATGTTCGAGGCTTGAGTCACCTTACAGAGTCACACAGTATGAAAACAGACCTTCAGTCCAACTTGTCCACGTTGACCAAATTTCCTAAAGTATTCCCACTTGCCTGTGTTTGGCCCATATCTCTCTGAACCTTTCCCATTCATATACCTGTCCAAATGTCTTTTAAATATTGTAACTATATCTGCATCTACCACTTCTCTGGCAGTTCATTCCACATACAAACCATCCACTGTCTGAAAAAGTTGCCCTGTCATCCCTTTCCAGTTTAACAATATTTTTCCTATAACAGGATGACAAGAACTGTACACTGGTGTGGCACGGTGGCTCAGTGATTAGCACTGTTGCCTCACAGCGCCAGGGACCTGGGTTCAATTTTAGCCTCAGGCAACAGTCTATGTGGAGTTTGCACATTCTCCCCTTGTCTGCGTATGTTTCCTCCCACAGTCTAAAGATGTGTGGGTTAGGTGGATTGGCTGTGAGAAATCCAGGGTTACAGGGATAGAGTAGAGGGTGTGATTCTGGGTGCGATGCTCTTCAGAGAGTCGGTGTGGACTTGTTGGGCCGAATGGCCTGTTTTCGCACTGTGGGGCTTCTCTGATTCTACTCCAGAAGTAGCCTCACCAATATCCTGGACAGCCTTAACATGATGCCCCAACTCCTAGACTCAATAGTCTGAGCAATGGCAAGCATGCAAAACGCTGCCCTATCCACACTGTCTGCCTCTGATGCAACTTTCAAAGAACTATGTACCTGAGCCCGAAGGTCTCTCCGTTTGACAGCACTACCCAGAGCCTTACAATTAACTGTATTAGTGCTGGCTTTGCTCACTTTACCAAAATGCAATACCTCGCATATATCCAAATTAAACTCCAACTGCCACTCCTCAGCCCATTAGCCCAATTGCTCAAGATCACTTCATAATCTTAGATAACCTTCTTTACGGACAGCTCTCCCACCAATTTTGGTCTCATATACAAACTTGTATCAGAGATAATGGGAACTGCAGATGCTGGAGAATCCGAGATAACAAAGTGTGGAGCTGGATGAACACAGCAGGCCAAGCAGCATCTTAGGAGCACAAAAGCTGACGTTTCGGGCCTAGACCCTTCATCATTTTTCTGATGATGGGTCTAGGCCCGAAACGTCAGCTTTTGTGCTCCTAAGATGCTGCTTGGCCTGCTGTGTTCAGCCAGCTCCACTTAGTTGTCTCATCTACAAACTTGCTAACTTTCTAGAGGACACTTCTGTCACTTCTAAATTAACCTCCTGATTCTTCTGAACTGAGCCCTTCAGTTATGAAGTTTAAACTAAACCAGTTAGTTTTTGGTTTTTTATACACTCTGCAATTTCAACATTGGTGTCCTCATCAGTACGAGACTCTTGCAGGCACCTGACGAAACTCACTTTGAATTGATGCACTAAGATTACTGTTTCAAACAGCTTTCTGACTCATTTTCATAAAAATAATTCACAGAACTGACCGACATCCATTTTCCTCTATTTTAAAATACACATTCTAAAATGCAGTCTGTGAACATAAAATACACTGTTCGTTAGGTTACTAATAAGTAGCAACAGAGATGCCAATACATTGTATTCATAGCCTATCAACTGTGCCATTCATTCTAACCAGCCATTCTGGCATGTAATATTTTCAGTTGCATTACATCAGCTTTGAAGCCTATGATTAATATGTTGAGTTTCTACAGTTGCCAGCTCTGTTCCATGCAGCCTTATGCTTTTGTCTGTTGTTGTGACTATTGTGATTACAAGCTACCACTTGACCAAAGAAGGCTACAGAGTTCTATAAATTTATGAGATGCATGGACAGGATTGACAGTCAGAATCTTTTCACCAGAGTTGAAATGCCTAACGCTAGGGGGCATGCATTTAAACTTAGAGGGAGCAAGTTCAAGGGAGACATGAGGGGTAAGCTTTTGAGAGTGGATAGCACTGCTGCCTCACAGCACCAGGGACCCGAGTTCGATTTCAGCCTCGGACAGATGTCTGTGTGGAGTTTGTACTTCCTCCCTGTGTCTGCGAGAGTTTCCTTTGAGTGCTCTGGTTTCCTCCCACAGTCTAAAGATGTGCAGGCTAGGTGGATTGGCCATGCTAACTTGCCCATATTGTTGATTAAGTAGGTTATATGGGTCTAGTTGGGATGCTCTGAGGGTCAGTGTGGACTTGTTGGGCAAAAGAGCCTCTATGATTCTATTCTATGATGTTGAAATCTGGTGAGCAGTGAGAAGATAGCAGCACCGGACACTGCCAGCACTCCATCCAGCTCAGGCCTCAGATCAAGGGAAGTCCTGGGTGTAGGGGTGTGAAGGCAGCAGGTGCTTTGCCATTGTGAAGGGATGCATGGAGGGTCAGGGAAAGGAGGGGGTGCTGCGTTTGGCAGGAAGGGCAGCCAGTTCGGCTTTCAGTACCTGCTGCTTTCTCTGAGTTGCGACACCTTGGTCAATTTCTTTCAATGAGGAGCTTCATCCCTGCCAAGAAGGATGCTCATGTAAACCATGCTAGGATTTGCTTGTTAAGTTCTCCGGATGGGATGTCTTTACCTGCTACTGAGCAAATGCCAGCCATTGCCAGATGAGGCCCTCAAATAATATTAATTGATGAATTGGCAGTGGGGCGGCAAGGCCAAAAGAAGATTCAATGCCACAAATGTATTCATGACGGAGACAGGAAGATGAGAAGTATCCCATCCACAGTGCTCGTGAGTGGCACATTGTCACCAAACACCCCATGCTGAGGGGCAAAAGACTCCATCCCCCACTCCTACATACTCTACCATCACCACACCCCCAATCTCATGAGGCCAAACTCACTCAGTCTAAATAGTGCATAGAACTGGAAGCAAGCCCTACCACCCTTCTTATCTATTCCCCTCAGTTCCACCTTAATCAGTTCATTTATTCACCAAAGTATCAGAGGTGCTCATACAAATTTAATCTCTGTGCGCTAATCTTACACATAAACAGACCTGAAATTCTCTGACTTTGTCAATTAATAATTGCCCTGCAGTTCTTGGTAATGCATTGTTTGTGTGGTGTGCTGTAAGTTCGTCATGTGACTTGCTTGGAATCAGACTTCAAATAAAAAACTTGTTTGAACCATCTTGCTGAATTGGAAACAGCTCCAGAGAGCCTCCCTCTCCCAGATCTGCAAAGGATCTCTCCTGGTTTTTAATCCTCGTAGGATCCACAACCTGAACTCACAATTCTACTCAGCTTTATTGGATACGAAAACCCTAAGTACAGTAAACTTACTGGTGCCTACCACCCAAAACGGGCTTCCTCCACCTCCCAAAACCGCAACCCTGCCCAGGACATCCCCCACAATGTGCCCACCACCATTGGTCATGTGACCACTGTCGGAGCAACCACAGATGACGTCACATCCTCCGCCATCCCTACCTCCCCACCTACACTCACTTTTACCGGCTCCATCCCCGCCTCTTTGACCGATCTGTCTCCTCTCCACCTATTTTCTCATCTATTCATCTTCTATGCGCCTCCCCCTCCCTCCCTCTTTATTTCAGATACCCCTTCCCTTCACCCACTTCTGAAGAATGGTCTAGGCCAGAAGCGTCAGCCGTCCTGCTCCTCTGATGCTGCTTAGCCTGTTGTGTTCATCCAGCTCTACACCTTGCACTCCCAGACATTTTCTCGATCAGATGCTACTTTGTATTCCCAACATTTCCTATTTTTATTTGGTTCGATTGCGTTTGAGAATATATTGATATTATTCAACGTGAAGTTCATGTTTTACTTTGATAAATGGCATGAGAAAAACTAGGAGAGATCAATTAATTCCTGAAGCTTATTGCTACCCATTAAATATGTAATCCAGTCATTGGTGCAGCCTAATCTGTCTGTACATTTGTAATGCTAAAAATTAAGATTATAGAATTTTACAGTACTTTCTACACATATAGAAGGAGATGATTCTACCCATTGTGTCTGTCCCAGCTCCTAAAAGTGCCCCCCAGGTAGTCCCATGCTGAAGTGCTGTCTTGGTAGCCCCCTAATTTCATCACTTTTAGGAAATGTATTCTTTGTAGATGTTGCCCATACCTAATTTCCTTAGGCATAACAAATATACACATACTTAAAAATTAACTACGATATTTTCCAGCTGCTTCCTGTTCAGTATCATTGTTTTATTGTATGACTGTTATATTTAGGAATACGTGTAGGCCATTCGGCCCGTCAAGCCTGTTCCAGCATTGAATGTGATCGTGGCTGACCCAACTTTCCTTTCCTGCCCTTTCCCCATAACCCTTGAATCCCCTACCGATCAAGAATCTATCCATCTCAGCCTTAAGTGTACCCAAAGACTCTGTCCTACAGTTCTCCGTGGCAAGGAGTTCTAAAGACTCACAGCCATCTGAGAGACGAAATTCCTCATCTGGGTGTGAAATTGACACCTTTTATTTTGAGACAATGCCTTTTGATCCTCGACTGTCTCATGTTGGGAAACATCCTGTCAACATTTATCCTGTTAACATTTACCCTGTGAAGCCCCTTAAGAATCCTGTATGTTTAGTTGAGATCCTCTCAATTCTTCTAAATTCCAGTGAGCACAGTCCCAACCTGTTTAACTTTTGCTCATAAGACACTGTCTCCATACGAGGGTTCATCCTCATGAACTGTCTCTGAACTGCCTCAAATGAAGTGATATCTATTGTTCAGTAAGAGGACCAAATAAGGGAGCAAGGGCTCCCCCAGTCTTCTGGTAGTTATTTTATTCAACCTGCTCAGCATTCTGCAATTTATTTTCAACTTAATCCCTTCAAAAACGAACAACTTCATGTTTTGCCACATTATCCTCCATTTCTCAACTTTTTTGCCCACTTACTTAGCCTGACAATGCCTCAGTAATTTGTTGGCATTCCCCTCACAGCTTGCCTTGTTGACAGCAAATGTGACTACAGTACATTACACTTCTTTCTTTCAAGTCAGAAATGTAAATTTTGAACCATTTTAACAGAACAAATTGACTGAACTAAGCCATGATGACTGTAAAAGTTTTGAGAAGCATCAGTGAAGGACCTAGATTGACACTGGAGGATAATACCACACACAGATAATGTGAAAAGCAATACATGGGATGTGGCTTTTTTTTATTCATTCCACAGAATTAGGACGTTGCTGATTAGGTCATTCTTTGCAAGGTGGAGGGGACGTGGATATGAGTTGGTGGAGAGGTTGGTATTGATGGAGATTGGTTTCAAAACTAGATGAAAAGAAGGACGACTGAGGATGGCATATATGAAACTGGTGAGGAAAAGTCTGAGGAACGCTGACTGAAAAGACATTGTGTAGCATTTTGAGGGTGACAAGAAAGATGGTAATGAAGGATGAAAGAGAAAAGAAAAGTAACAAAGCTCAGAGATAACAAGTTGTGGAGCTGGATGAACACAGCAGGCCAAGCAGCATCTTAGGAGCAGGAAAGCTGATGACTCAGGCCTAAACTCATGTGTCTTGAAATGCTTAGCTTTTGCTGTAATTTCATCACAGTTGTTCAGACAGGATGTGGAGGCTTTAAATTAATGTCATTCCATATTAATACACTGGCTTCAAGAAACTTTAACACTGCTATAGCATTTCCTCATCTTCTGAAGGCTTTTATTCAAAGTGAGAGCCTGGTTCAACATTTTGCTTTGCCTGAGTAATCATGTGTTAAACAAGGGTAAGCAAAGGCAATCTTTGCTTCGCTGTGCCTGAATCAGCCGTCTCCAGCTGTTCTCATAGGTATTTGCAGGCAGGTACATCTATCACGAGCAAAGATTGTGATCGATTTTCTTCTCCCTCTTGGATCTATGGGTCTGGAGACCATTTGTAGCAATTGTGCTGCTATTGTGACCGTGATCAACAAACCTAGTCCAAACCTGAACTCGAAACAAAGGCCATTACTCCCTAAAATCTCTGCATCCCACTACTTCCTTTGGTTTAATTGTTTTATAGGACACAGACATTGCTCACAAGGCTAGTTTTTGTAAAACTGAAGAGCTTCTATAAATATGTAACAAACAAAGGTTAGTGAAGACAAGTCCAACCCCTTTATAGTCAGAAACAGGAAATTTGATCATGGAGAACATGAAAATGGCAGAACAATTGAACAAATTTTTATTCTGTCTTCATAGCAGAAGACACAAATAACTTGCCAGGAAATAAAAGTGAAAGTTGGATTTCAAGCAAATTAGTGTTGGTTAATAAAAAGGTGTTAGAAAAAAAAATGGAACTAAAAGCTGTAGGTTTGATAATCTACATTGCGCTGTACTAAGGGAGGTGGCCGCAGAAATAGTGTGTGCTATGTTCCAGCAACACTGTAGCTAGACCTAGACCAAATAGAACACAATGGTTCAAAAAGACATTGATGAGTTGGAATGAAAGGTCTGTTTTCTTGCTGCACATCTCTGTGATTCTATGACTCTTTGACCATGTTCAATTGCCCTGTGGTATCCAGGGATGTAGAGGCTAGGTGGGTTAGCTCTGATAAATGCGAGGTTACAGGATAGGTTGGGAGGGCCGTTGCAGACTCAAATGGGCCAAATGGCCTGTATCTGCACTGTAGGCATTGTATGGCTTGATGCTGTAATACAACGGAAAACCTTTTCATGCAGTGAGCTGTTGAGGTCCGGAATGCAGTGCCTGAGAGTTCGATGGAAGGACCCTCAATCAAAACATAATTTAAAAACCCTATGTGCAGGGTTTTGGGAAGAAACCATGAAATTATCATTTGTCAATCCAGCACAGATAAGATAGACTGAATGGCCTCCTATGTTGTATAATTTCCATTATTCTGTGCGTTTTAAGACAGTAACACTGTAACTCAATTGGACTGTTGCTTCTTCTGGATGTAATGTGTAAAGAAGGTGTTATTAATTGAATGTCATTATTAATCTGTTTCTGTCATTTTCTTTCTCTCCATAGGCTTTTCCAGGAAACTCTAATGCAGACAGTGTTGTGCACCACAAACTCCAGTATTCCATCAGAGCCAGATTCCTTCGTTTTGCCCCTCTCAAGTGGAATCCTACTGGTCGAATAGGAATGAGAGTTGAAGTTTATGGCTGCTCCTACAGTAAGTACAAGTTATCGAAGGAAAGGAGCATGTATGCATTGACAAGTAATTATTTTGCAGAGATTATAGCGTTCTTCACATCATAATGAGGTACTTTGTTCAATGCTAGAGCGAGAGGGAGAGAGAGAGAGAAAGAAAGACTTGCATCTGACTAGCTAAGTACATCTGTCAGGAGTGCTTTAGTGTTCTGCATGCCAAAAAGTGAATAAAAAAAACACTCTCATTCTTCTGTAAACAGACATATAGCAAAGCCCCAAAGAATAATTCAATTTCACTGATACCTGAACTTGCAGGAAAAAGACTACCTGATTTATATTTTCGTGGAGCTCATTAAATGGTTCGTGTGTTGAAACTTTAAACATTCCAGCCTACTTCGGAGTATGCCTCTGAGATAACGTAATCAGCTGTTGTATTCTGTAGGTTCCTTGCGCCTGAAATGGGAAGTCTTCGATTTTTGATTTAGTCTGGGTTGTAATGTCAATGCAAGTCAGAAAAAAAATTGTGAAAAGAGGCTAAAAACAACCCTGAAGTAAAAACCAGCAAAATTTCCAAATTGTCTTGTGTAGCTCAAAATACAGCTCTACTTTGACTAATCATGGAGTCAAAAGACCCTGAGACAGAGGAACAGGAGAATGCCAACTGGCCTTTCGAGCCGACCTTGGAATTCAATAGGATGATGGCTGATTCCTCAAGTCCACTCTCCTGCCCTTTCCCAGTAATCCTATATTCCCTAACTGATCAAGAATCTATCTGTCTGAGCCTTAAGTATACACAAGGACTCTGCAAACCTCTGTACTAATGAGTTAATTACACCCATCTCCAAATGTGCCTTGTTTACATTGTGTTTAACTTTGGAAATTACATTGATGATGTAACAGAGCAATCTTATTGAGAGGAGCCTAACAAGAAAGACATTGCAACAACAATGTCAGGAGTTTCTGGGAGTAATTCTGCAGACATAACAAAAACTCTTCCCTAATAAAAAGAAGCATGCTGCAGGGACGATGAGACAGCCGTGTCTGACTCGGAAAGTCAAGGTTAGCATAAAAAGCAAAAGAGAAAGTATATAATATGGTGAAGGGCAGTGGGAAACCAGAGAATTGAGAAGTTTACAAAGACCAGCAGAGGGCAACAAGAAAATAAATAAGGAGGAAGAAGGTTAAATATGAGGCTGAGCTAGCCAGTAGTTTCAAGGAGGAACGTAAGAGTTTTGTCAGATATGTAAAGAGAAAAAGAGATGCAAAATTGGACATTGGACACTGGAAAATGACGCTGGAGAGACAGTTTTGGGGACCAAGGAAATGGCTGAGCAACCGAATAAGTACTTTGCATCGTCTTCACAGTGGAAGAGACAAATAATGATCCAAAAATACAAAGTGTCAAGGGCGAAACTGAGTTTGGTGGCCACCACCAAGGAGAAAGTGCTAGAAAAACCGATTGGCCTGAAGGAGGATAAACTACCAGGACCAGATAGACTACACGCCAGAGTTTTTAAGGAGATAGCTGAAGAGATTGTGGAGGCATTAGCAGTGATCTTTCAGGAATTGCTAGACTCAGGGAGGGTTCCAGAGGACTGGAAAATCTCAACATGACACCCCTGTTTAAAAAGAGAGTAAGGCAAAGGTCTGAAAATTACAGGCTGATTAGCCTAACCTTGGCCATGGGTAAGATTTTGGAGTCCATTGTAAAGGATGAGATTTCTGAATATTTGGAAGTGTATGGTAAAGTAGGGCAAAGTGTGCATGGTTTCCTCAAGGGGAGGTCATGCTTGACAAATCT
This sequence comes from Stegostoma tigrinum, assembly GCF_030684315.1. Lineage (NCBI taxonomy): Eukaryota > Metazoa > Chordata > Chondrichthyes > Orectolobiformes > Stegostomatidae > Stegostoma > Stegostoma tigrinum. The sequence continues at coordinate 93,299,545 of NC_081360.1, forward strand.
GTTAAAATTCTTTGAGGAAGTAATGAGCAGGTTAGATCAAGGAGAGCCTATAGATGTTATCTACATGGAATTTAAGAATGCTTTCGACAAGGTGCCGCACAGGAGGCTGCTGAGTAAGATAAGGGCCGTGGTGTTAGAGGCAAGGTACTAGCTTGGATAGAATTGTATCAGTGATAATGGGAACTGCAGATGCTGGAGAATCCAAGATAATAAAATGTGAGGCTGGATGAACACAGCAGGCCCAGCAGCATCTCTTGTGCTCCTGAGATGCTGCTGGGCCTGCTGTGTTCATCCAGCCTCACATTTTGTTAGCTTGGATAGAAGTTTGGCTGCCTGGCCAAAAGCAGAGAATGGTTCTAGGAATGAAAACTTGAACACATTTGGAGCATTTGAGCACCCTGGGTCTATATTCACTGGCGTTTACAAGGAAGAGAGGGAATCTAATTGAATCTTATAGAATACTGAATGGCCTGGACATGGCGGATTTTGGGAAGATGTTTCCATTGATAGGAGAGACCAGGACCAAGGGCAGTGCTTTAGAGTAAAGGGAAGACCTTCTAGATCGGATATAAGGAGAGACTTATTCAGCCAGAGAGTGGTGAATCTATGGAATTCACTGCCACAGAGGCTGTGGACACCAGGTCATTGAGCATATTTAAGACTGAGATAAGTAGGTTCTTGATTATCAAGGGATCAAGCGTTATGGGGAGAAAGCGGGAGAATGGAGTTGAGAAACGTATCAGCCATGATTTAATGGCAGAGCAGACCCGATGGGCTGAATGGCCTGATTTCTGCTCCTATATCTTATGGTCCTATGGTATTATGAAATGAAGGAAGTTACTCCATCTGTAACTCACATTGCGAATGAGTTGTAGGCAAGTAGGTACATTTGTATCAAATTAGGTGAACTTTTGCAATGTACATTCTTAACAAAAAGAAACTTCTGATAATTTACTTATATGAATGTAAATAAGCATAGCCATAAGTGGAATGTGCCTTCTGTCACTGTACAAATCTCAAAAAGTCTCGCAATGGAGGGTTTAGCATAATTTACATTTCTGTCTCAGCCTTTCTTATTGATATAGGAACGATTCAGAGAACTAATACAAACCCATATTCTAATTTTTATATCTCTCAGGAAGAGAGTGTTTCAGAGAAAAAAAACACGATGCACAACTGAAGCATCACTTCCTCATTTCTGCCTTCAGTTTCCTTGAGATAAAGGCCAATATTGTATTTGCGTCTTTTATTGATTTTTGCACAAGAGTTTAGATATTTTTTCAGGAATACCCATATCCATTTGGTCCTCCACAATCCCAAAGGTCCAATTTAGTGGCGGAGATTGGGGTCTCTGGAATACCAATGGGAGCTCTGCATGTCATCTGCTTATGGGAAATCCCATTGCATCATATGTCAATCAGGCATTTAACAGGCCAAACGTGGGTCTTCCCCCATAAACCGAGGTCCTTCTCTCCATGATTTGCTGTGCTATGATGGGCCAGTAGTTCTGCTTGTAATACACCCACCTAGGGCTGAGGAATGTCACTGGATCCCAGGCTGCAGGTTAGAGTGGGTGGGTGGGGGAACCATGAGGCCAGTGTCAGTGGGAAGGTGATGGGGAAGGAGTGAAAATAATGATGGTAACGCAGAGGCTTGGCTGTCAGGAGTGCCTTCCCTTCCCAATGTGTGGTTCCTCCCAATTGAACAACAAATACCTTTGAACAAAGGGCACCCCAGGGAGCCTGCAACAAATAGGATTCACATCTCATGTACCCCCCGCTCCTGATGACTCCGCTGCCCACTGACATGTTAGTACCAGCAGTGACAAGATGGAGTCCTTATGTAACCTTGAATTAACCACTTGAGGCGCTCAAGTGACACCAATATAGAGCTTCTGGTCCAGTAAAATAGCACTTGGACGTTGGATTCCAACCATGGGAATCTGGAATGCACTGCCTGGGATGATGACGGGGATGAGAAACCTTACAGCCTTTAAAAAGATACTTGGATGAACAGTTAAGATATCATAACACACAAGGCCCAGTGCTGGAAAGTGGGTTTGTGCAGATAGGCTGACATGGACTTGATAGACCACGGTCTGTGCTGTATGACTCTAAGGCTGTTCACAAGACTGTTCACTGATGATTTAATTAGGGTGGAGGTAGAAAGATGGCAAAGGCCCACGGACCACCACCTCCCCAGTTAAAAGCCCCCACTGACCACTATGGGGTTTGGAAGGCACAAGATTATCTGTCATTACTAAAAAAAATTCTAAATTAATTCAATCACAGTCAGTTTCCTCAGCATCCCCCTGGCCTCTCCATGGCCTTCTCCTACCAATGCAATATCAATCTTTGTTCCTCAGTAACTTCCTTTATCCATACACATCCCACCTCACAACTTAGCCCTACCAGAAGACTTGGAAATACAACTCCTACCTTGTGAAGATAATAAAATGTGAGGTTGGATGAACACAGCAGGCCCAGCAGCATCTCAGTGCTCCTGAGATGCAGCTGAGCCTGCTGTGTTCATCCAGCCTCACATTTTATTATCTTGGATTCTCCATTATCGGCAGTTCCCATTATCACTCCTACCTTGTGAAGCTTAGTTGACAATTTATGCAGAGTGGCCCGTGATGCTGGGCATTTAAATCAGCAACTGCTGTCATGGAAAAGGGACGTTGTCTGACTGTCTTTCACAGCAAGAGGCCTGTCAAATTTAAAGTGAGCTCCACATTTCTGAATCAAGCATAATCAAAATCTTCTGCCAGAAATGTGAAGCTTTTTGTTAACATTGCAAAAACTGCGGAGTAGCAATTTGACTGTGATTGCTATTCCTCGGAAAATCCAACCCATTAGTGTGGATGCAAATAACTAGAAACATGAGGGCATCCAGCAAAAGGTTTACTTTACAAGACACCAGCAATTGTTATAAATTATCTTATGCGCAAGTGGAGATCACCAAACTTTAACTTGATGGATTCTTGATACTGTCAGAAGGGTGATGAGGATGTGCAATCCTCCTTCACCAATGTTAAAACGTTAATTTTAATTGTACAGTGGCTGGAAAGATGCGCAAACAAGGTTTTTCTTCCCTGTCCCACTCAGCCCTACACATTGCTGTTGTCTACTGCAGTTCAAGTGTTTCCAAACTGGGCCCCAACCTGATCATTTGGTATTAAGTCCTGCAAGGCAGCAATGACCTCTGGTAGACAAACAAGAAGCTGGAACAACACAGCAAGCCAGACAGCATCTGGAGGAAAGGAGCAGTCAACTTTTTGGGTATTACCCTTCTTTAGGACTGGATATAGGTGCAGGTGGAGCTGCAGATAAAGTGGGGGAGAAGGGAGGGGTGGAAGCAGACTGGTGGTCATAGGTGGACACTGGTGGTAGGTATAACCTGGAGAGTTGAATCAGGTTGAAGGCTGGAAGGGAGGGTCAGTAGGTGGAATATAAGTGACGAGGTGGGGCTGGAAATGGAGCCAGGGATGGGTGGGAAGGTTATTTGAAATTGGAAAACTCAATGTTGAGCCCTCTGGGTAGAGTGCCCAGGTGGAAGGTAACACGTTGTTCTTCAAATTTGCATTGCGAGTCACTGCAACACTGGAAGAGGCCGAGGATGGACATGTTGGGTGGGGAATGGGCCGTGAGTTGTAATGGGTGGTGACCGGGAGGTTAGGCTGGTTGTTATGAGCCAGGTGAGGGTCCTAGGTGAAACGGTCACCTACCCTATGTTTGGCCTCACCGAATGATCTCGGTCGAGTGGAGAATGTAGCAAGACAGCTCTGTGATTAGCAGCAATTTTCCGTTACTCATGTGGGCACAGCTCTTCACTCCAAAGACTCATTAGATATTTCAAAACAAAAAGCACGAAGAACTCCAGATGCTGAAAATCTGAAACAAACACAGAAATTGCTGGAGAAACTTGAGCAGGCCTAACAGCACCTGTGGAGAAAAAGCAGAGTTAATATTTTGGGTCAGGCAGTTCTTCTTCTGAATTGATTGTAGCTTGGGAAAAATTGCTTTATGTAACAAGTTGGGGGTAAGTAAATGATATGTGCAGATGGAGTTCAGAGAGAAAGAACAATGAAGGAATGGGAAAAAAAATCAATAACTGCTAAAGGAAACCATTAATATCTAACAATAGTATGCTTGTGGTCGTAGCCCACACCACAAAGCCTGGTGTCTTGGGGTTGGGGTAGGGACATGGCAGAAGTTTACTCAGGCCTAAAATTATTGAATTTGGCATTGAGTGCAGAAGGCTGCAGGGTCCCCAAGTAGAAAATGGGATGCTGTGATAACGGGAACTGCAGATGCTGGAGAATCCAAGATAACAAAGTGTGGAGCTGGATGAACACAGCAGGCCAAGCAGCATCTCAGGAGCACAAAAGCTGACGTTTTGGGCCTCGACCCTTCATCAGAGAGGTGCTGTTCTTCCAGCTTGCACTGAGCTTCACTGGAGCACTGCAGCAGGCCTGAGATGGAAATTTTAGCATGGGAACAAGGTAGTGTGTAGAAGTGATTGGCAACCAGAAGCTCAGGGTCATTTTTGGGGAGAGAATGTAGGTGTTCCGCAAAGCCATTGCCCAGTCTGTGTTTCATCTCCCCCATGGAGAGGAGACCGCATTGTGCATTGCCCGCCTATTGCCTACTCCTCTCCAGCCCTCCCCACTCCATCTTCAGCGTCTTTGCTGACCTTTTCCTGGCTACAATTAGTTCTGAAGAAGGATCACTGGACTTGAAACATTATCTCTGTTTTCTCTCTACACATGCTGCCAGACCGGCTGAGTTTCAACAACCGTTTTTGAGTTTCGAATCTTCAAAGCAGTTGTGCACAAAACATGAAAGTGTACAGTGGAAAAAGATTTAGGAAGCAATGTATTGTTGATTTGAGGTTCCGGTCTGGCCACTGTAAAGGAAAAGCATTGCAACATGCATTTTATGACTTTTAACTGAGAATTTGTTCACGTAGCTTATTGAGTGTCCTGTTCTTCTGAAGGCAGTGATGGAAAACCAACTCATTTTTTTAATGAAATCCCTTAAGCAGAATGCAAAAGTCACCACATTGTCTCAAAACTTCTCCATTCAAAATGTTGGTTGGGGTCCTTGGAGATTAGGAAAATCGCATCTGCCACTATGAGTTTCCCAGAAATGCATTATCACCCCATTCCTAGTTTCCTGTGGGTTCTGTAGCACTTGGACCTGGGTAAATGAGATTAGAAATCAAACAGTTATTCAGGGAAAATGCAACCTGAAAATGTATAAGAAATTTTGACACTTGGGTAGCACAAGAAAATTGAAATGAATGAGATCATTGTAATTTTGTTGATGTATCATTTCAAGATTTTACTTGGATTAAGATGGCTCACTGGTGTATTGTTTTACATTTTAAATAGTTATATCTCTCAAAGAGAGTGACTGTCATGCCCACAGGTCAACAGAATAGTTTGATAACATCTAAAGTTGAAATCCAAGTCATTCCCACTTGTACTTATAATTGCCCGCAATGACTACAGGGCTGTGTGGCACTGAGCTTATAGTCAATCAACTCTGTAAACTTTTCAATGCTGATACACTGAAACCAGCTAAATTGTGTGAAGCCATCCAGAAGAGAAATCTTGCACATCCCCAAGTGTCCTAACATGAAACAATCTGAAGTGTTCTCGATGCTAGGCACTTTTGGCAATTCCTGTGCATTTATATCACGACTGTTATCAGCCTCAGCTCAGTTGGTAGCACACATGCCTGTGAGTCCCAAGGCTGTGGCTTGTGTTCCTACTCCAGGGACTGAAACACTCAAACTTTAAGCTGGAAAACTTGGAGAAATAAAGAGTGATATCCTGAAAAGCATCCGTACTGCAGAATGGGACGTGCTGGACATTTTAAAATGCATAAAGGTGGATAAATCCCCAAGACCTGATCAGGTGTATCCCAGAAATTTGTGGGAAGTTAGGAAAGTGATTGCTGTTCTCCGTGCTCAGAGATAATGGGGACTGCAGATGTTGGAGAATCCAAGATAACAAAGTGTGAAGCTGGATGAACACAGCAGGCCAAGCAGCATCTCAGGAGCACAAAAGCTAACATTTCAGGCCTAGACCCTTCATCAGAGAGGGGAAATCGCTGTTCTCCATGCTGACTTATTTGCATCATTGATAACCATGGATGAAGTTCTGGAAGACTGGAAGGTGGCTGATGTTTTGTTTAAGAAAAGTGGTAAGGAAAAGCCACAGAACTGTAGAGACAACAAGGTGTAGAGCTCAATGAACGCAGCAGGCCAAGCAGCATCAGAGGAGCAGGAAGGCTGATGTTTTGGGCCTAGATCCTTCTTCAGAAATAAGGGTCTGAAGAAGGGTCTAGGCCCCAAAACGTCAGCTTTCCTGCTCCTCTGATGTTGCTTGGCCTGATGTGTTCGTCCAGCTTTACACCTTGATATCTCAGATTCTCCAGCCATCTGCAGTTCCTACTGCCATGGAGCTATAGACAGGTGAGCCTGAAATCAGTGGTGGGTAAGTTATTGGAAGGGAATCTGAGAGACAGGATGTACATGCATTTGGAAAGGCACAGACTGAATTGGGATAGTCAATATGGCTTTGTGTGTGGGGAAAAAGAAGTCTCATTAATTTGATTAAGTTTGTTTGAAGAAGTGAGAAGATTGATGAAGGCAGGGTGGTGAACATTGTCTATGAGTTCAACAAGGCATTCGACAAGGGTTTACATGGTAGACTGGTTAGTAACGTTAGAACACACAGAACCCAGGGAGAGCTAGCCACTTGGATACAAATTTGGCTTGAAGGTACGAGACAGAGAATAGTGGATGAGTGTTGTTTTTTGGACTGCAAGTCTCTGACCAGTGGTTTGCTGCAAGAATTGTTGCTGGGTCCACTGCATTCTGTCATTTATATAAATGATTTGGATACGAATACAGGAGAAATGGTTAGAAAGTTTGCAGCTGACACCAAAATTGGTTATATAGTGGACAATGAAGAAGGTTACCTCAGAGTACAGTGGGACATTGGTCAGATGGGCCGATGGGCCGAGGAGCGGCAGATAGAGTTTAATTTAGATAAATGTGAGGTGCTGCATTTTGGTAAGGCGAATCAGAGCAGGACTTACACACTTAATAGTAGGGTCACGGGAAGTGTTACCAAACAAAAAGACCTTGGAATGCAGGTTTATAGTTCCTTGAAGGTGAAGTCACAGGTAGACAGGGTAGTGAAGAAGGCGTTTGATGTGCTTGCCTCTATTGGGAAGAGCATTGAGTATAGGAGTTGGGAGGCCATGTTGCAGCTATACAGGACATTAGTTTGGCCGATTTTGAAATGCTGCTTGTAATTCTGGTTTCCCTGCTGGAGGAAAGATGTTGTTAAACTTGAAGGGGTTCAGAAAACATTTACAAGTATGTTGCCGTGTTTGGAGGGTTTTAACTGTAGGTGGAGGCTGAATAGACTGGGCTTCTTTTCTTTGGAGTATCTGAGGTGGAAGGGTGACTTTACAGAGGTTGATAAAATTATGAGGGGCGTGGAAAGTGTGAAAGCAAGGTCTTTTTTCCCAGGTAGAGGAATCCTAAATTTGAGGGCATAGGTTGATGGTGGGAGGGGAAAGATTTAAAAGGGACTTAAGGGACCAGGAATTCTGCAGTGTATCTATTGGACCAAGTTAGTGGTTAGGAATTCTGCAGGGAACAACTCTCCTGCTCTCTTCAATGCTTATGCGTCATCTTCAAGGGCTCAGTGGTTAGCACTGCTGCCTCAGAGTGTCAGGGACCTGGGTTCGGTTCCACCCTTGAGTGACTGTGTTCAGTTTGCACATTCTCTCCATATCTGCGTAAGTTTCCTCCAGATGCTTCGGTTTCCTCCCACAATCCAAAGATGTGATTGGAGCCCCATCCACTATCTTAAACATTCACGCCTCCAACACTGAAGCACAGTGTGCAGTATGCATGGAGAATTAGAACTCCAGCAAAACTTCATACTCCTTTGACGGCATCTTCCAAACCTTCGAACTTTCCCACTTGGAAGGTCAACTGATATATGGCAACATCACCACTAGCAAGTTCCCCTTTTGGTCACACATGATCTTGACTTGGAACTGTGTCACTGTTCCTTCACTGTCACTGAGCCAAAATTCTGGATGTTGTAACATTTGATAGGACAAAGTGGTTTAAGAAGCCAGCTCAGTACTGCCTTTTCCAGGACAATTAATTGTGGACACCAACTCCCACATCCATGAAAGAATTTTATAAGTGCTACAATACATTCAAATAATATTGCAATTTTGTTTTTGCTGTGTTGTTACCTTTTGCTCTGCATTTTGTAGATGTACTTTTGCTTGCATGCATTCTCAAAGATTATCGCTCAAATGTTGGTCTGTAGATGCATTAGGGTTCTTTCATTCATCAGGACTGTTTTGAAATCAACCAGAATTAAAACTTAATATTCAGGGAACACATGCAACTAAACAAAGGAAAATTGTAAGCTATTTCAGTCCGAGGACATCACTGCAAGAGTTCCTCAGTTTGTGTCCTCGGTTCAGCCATCCTCTGCTACTTCAACAGTGGCCAATTTCCATCATAAGGTTAGGAACGAGGATGTTTAGCAATGATTACATAATATCAACTCTGATGATCCACAGTGTTCCATCCTCAAATTCTTAGGTACTCAAACAGTCTGTGTTCAAATGTGAAGGCCTGGAAAACAATAAGGTCTGGGCTTGTGAGTGCTAAGTACATCTATGCTGCATCGATGCCACACAATGACCAATTTCCAACAAGAGGGTGAACCCAACCATCACTCCTTTACATTCAGTGGCAGTGCCTTCGCTGAATCTCCAATTATCAACAACCTGCAGATTACCATAGGCCAGAAACTGAATGAACTTGCCTTATGTAAACTGTGACTACAAGAGCAGGTCAGAAGTTTGGAATTCTGTGGTGATTAACTCACCTCCTACCTCACCAATACCGTACCACCACCTCCAAGGCACAATCACAGACATGATGGAATGCTCCCCTCTTGCCTGGATTAGCACAGCTTCAGCAACACTCAAGAAGCTCAACACGATCCAAGAAAAAAGCACTTGATATGCTCTTTATCTAACACTTTCAAGAATTATTTTCTTCATCACCAACACAGTGTCAACAGTGATTTCCATTGATAAAGGCCTATAATGTCCATATCCCATGAACGAACAAAAATGACCAGAATGCAGCAGGCTGCCTCGAGACCAAACCAATTTTGTGAGTACACGGGGCCTGGGGATGGAAGGTGGTTTGTGAGGGAGGCAAGGTTGTGTTTGAAGATGATGTCCTGCCGTGATTTAAGGTGAGAACCCCCAGGAATACACACTTTCAGCCTTGACAGCTATGAACTGGAAGGAACTGTGTGAGACCCAGACAAAGCTTCTGAATTTCCTTCAGAGATAGTGTGAACTGCCAATGCTGGAGTCTGAAATAAAACAGCGTAGAGCTAGAGGAATACAGCAGGCCAGGCAGCATCAGAGGAGCAGGAAGGTTGATATTTCGGGTCAGGATCCTTCTTTAGTTTTTCCAGCATTCTATTTTTCCCTTCTTTGAGATCTCCAGCGTTGACAGCATTTAGCTTGTTTAAAAGTACTTTCCTTCTCTCCCGCAAATTGTTATGATTTTTCACTTGCAGGAATGTCTACACTTTCAAAGGAAAGCAGTTTGCTAAATTATCACCCGACTTTCCATTGAGTAACCTTTCTGATTTTTTTTATCACTCAGTCTGCTGAATTATACCTTGTTGACCCCTCTGTTTCCTCCTGGACTTCACTGTCATGCCAAATTCCCTACTGTCTTCCACCTCATTTAATCTTTGGTTATCAATTTCAATGTTGTCTTTATTTTCTCATGCTCCTGTGAATGCAAACACACCTTGGCTCCACTGGGCTTTCCTTAATCAAATTAATTAGTGTTCCTCCTTCGCCCGGCTGTCAAATTTTTCCTCATTATCTTAACAAAGTACAAGTGTTTCCAACCTGAATGTACAATTGATTGAGAAACCCAAAGCAGTCTATTTTAATTTATCTTTTTATATAATCGCATGCTGCTAAGGTAGTGTTTTCTTGACCGGAGGGAGAAAGAAAGAGATAAAAATTACGACCTGTCATTCAGCTACATCAAAGTTTAAAAGATTAAGAGGGAACAATTGTATCAGAAGACAGTGTTGAGAAACAAGATAATAAAATGTGAGGCTGGATGAACACAGCAGGCCAAGCAGCATCTCAGGAGCACAAAAGCTGACGTTTCGGGCCTAGACCCTTCATCAGAGAGGGGGATGGGGGGAGGGAACTGGAATAAATAGGGAGAGAGGGGGAGGCGGACCGAAGATGGAGAGTAAAGAAGATAGGTGGAGAAGGTGTGGGTGGGGAGGTAGGGAGGGGATAGGTCAGTCCAGGGAAGACGGACAGGTCAAGGAGGTGGGATGAGGTTAGTAGGTAGCTGGGGGTGCGGCTTGGGGTGGGAGGAAGGGATGGGTGAGAGGAAGAACCGGTTAGGGAGGCAGAGACAGGTTGGACTGGTTTTGGGATGCAGTGGGTGGGGGGGAAGAGCTGGGCTGGTTGTGTGGTGCAGTGGGGGGAGGGGATGAACTGGGCTGGTTTAGGGATGCAGTGGGGGAAGGGGAGATTTTGAAACTGGTGAAGTCCACATTGATACCATATGGCTGCAGGGTTCCCAGGCGGAATATGAGTTGCTGTTCCTGCAACCTTTGGGTGGCATCATTGTGGCAGTGCAGGAGGCCCATGATGGACATGTCATCAAGAGAATGGGAGGGGGAGTGGAAATGGTTTGCGACTGGGAGGTGCAGTTGTTTGTTGCGAACTGAGCGGAGGTGTTCTGCAAAGCGGTCCCCAAGCCTCCGCTTGGTTTCCCCAATGTAGAGAAAGCCGCACCGGGTACAGTGGATGCAGTATACCACATTGGCAGATGTGCAGGTGAACCTCTGCTTAATGTGGAATGTCATCTTGGGGCCTGGGATGGGGGTGAGGGAGGAGGTGTGGGGACAAGTGTAGCATTTCCTGCGGTTGCAGGGGAAGGTGCCGGGTGTGGTGGGGTTGGAGGGCAGTGTGGAGCGAACAAGGGAGTCACGGAGAGAGTGGTCTCTCCGGAAAGCAGACAGGGGTGGGGATGGAAAAATGTCTTGGGTGGTGGGGTCGGATTGTAAATGGCGGAAGTGTCGGAGGATAATGCGTTGTATCCGGAGGTTGGTAGGGTGGTGTGTGAGAACGAGGGGGTTCCTCTTGGGGCGGTTGTGGCGGCGGCGGGGTGTGAGGGATGTGTCGCGGGAAATGCGGGAGACGCGGTCAAGGGCGTTCTCAATCACCGTGGGGGGGAAGTTGCGGTCCTTAAAGAACTTGGACATCTGGGATGTGCGGGAGTGGAATGTCTTATCGTGGGAGCAGATGCGGCGGAGGCGGAGGAATTGGGAATAGGGGATGGAATTTTTGCAGGAGGGTGGGTGGGAGGAGGTGTATTCTAGGTAGCTGTGGGAGTCGGTGGGCTTGAAATGGACATCAGTTACAAGCTGGTTGCCTGAGATGGAGACTGAGAGGTCCAGGAAGGTGAGGGATGTGCTGGAGATGGCCCAGGTGAACTGAAGGTTGGGGTGGAAGGTGTTGGTGAAGTGGATGAACTGTTCGAGTGTTGAGAAACATGAAGCTTGTCTCTTAAGAGCCTGGAGCAAAAGAGAATGGTTGAACAAAAAGGGGACTTGTGATGAGATGGTGCAAAAGAATGAGGAAAGGGTAGCATTTCTCTAGCGCCTTTTGTGACAGCAGGACATCACAACAAAACATCTTCCAACCAACTGAATCATTGTCACCACTGGAATGTAAAAACTACAACAGGCGATTGATGCATGACAAATCACACAAAAATGTGGAGGTTGCCAGGTAATTTTTTTTTCTGAGCATTGATTGATAGATAATTATTGGCCACGTCTTTGGTGGAAATTTCCGGAACTCTGGTGCATCACCATTGAGGCAGGGAGGCAATGGCCTGGTGGTATTATCACTCAACTATTAATCCAGTGATGCAGGCAATGTTCCCAGAGCCTGGGTGCAAATCTCACCCACGCTTGAATTTGAACTAAATAAAAATCTGGACTTAAGAGTCCAATGAGTAAAACCATTGTTGATTGATTGGAAAACACAGCTGATTCACTCATGTCGTTTCAGGAAGAAAATTGCTGTCCTTACCTGGTTTGCCCTCCAGATACATAGCAATGTGGTTGACACCTTACCTATCCTCTGGGCAATTAGGGCTCAGTCAGTGATCCCCTCATCCCATCAACGAATAAAACATAGGAGATTCAAGATTTTGCACCAGACAGCAGAGTGATAAGGACATTGGCTGGGTAGCATTTAATTTTCATCCTCAGCTTAATGCAAAATTAACAGCTGCTTCTTGTGATCCACCTGAGGATTCAGTGACAGCCCACAAATCAAAACAACAATGTCCTTCTTCATGCTAGGCTCAAAACTGAAGAGAACACCTTCCAGAAGATTCATTATAGTTGGGCAGATCATATCATGGCTGCGGAATGCCCAAACAGATTTTCAGTAGAGAATTGATAGACTGACTGCAGGTTGGAAAAATACAGCAAGCCAGGTTACCCTAAAAATATCCCTTAAAAACCTCTGGCGTACAGACGATCACTCTTGAGGTAATTTGACTGTGAACCTACCCAGATGGTGGCAAGCATTAAAACTTGATTTAACATAATTCAAGGACCATCTGTGTTGCCAAACTGGCAATGTTTGAGATGTCTGGAGAATATCAGAGGTGGTACGGCTACAGAAGTCAATAGAACCATCAACAGTGATATAAGCTACCAATTCTGTGGATGTGCAATGCCGTTCTTGTATAACCCTCTTCAGTCACAAAGTGATGTACAGTAGGCTATAAAACCATTTGCACCTTGAGAATTCCTGAATAGTAAAGATACTTGGATAATAACATGAATAGGAAAGGTTTGGAAGGAGTAGGCAGGTGGGAGTAGTTCAGCTTGGGATGATATTCAACATGGACCGGTTGGACTGAAGGATCTGTTTCTGTGACTCTGTGACTCTCTCATAAGGAATCTGCCAACTTAGCATTTAATTTATGAAGGCACTTCAAATTGTACTCTTTTTCTTAGCTGCACAGGCATTTGTAGGTACATTTTCAAAGATGTTCACCTCAAAACCATGTAATTTACTAAGAAATCAATGAGTAGTCAGTGTATCAATTTAAATTATGTGATTTTTAAATTATATTTCATTACAAAAGTTTATTTTGTGTGATGCCCGCTCTATGAATAAACTTGGACAAGTTATCACTTTTAAACGTAATCAAGGAACAGTTAAAATTCAATTAAGAGAAAAGAATAATTAAGTTCCAGTATAGTACCCACTTCCTCAGATTCAAAAACGGTTTAAAATTATGACTACCTTAATGCTTTTTAGTAGAAACTTGAGCTATAAACTAACCATCACAATTTTCAGCAGAATTGGGCCTAAAGTCAAAATGTTGTGTGATTAGATTTAAACCAGATTTTGGAATTAATTTACTTGGAATAATACTACCTACAACTGAAATTCAGAAGGCTCCTTTACAATGACTAAATGACCTCTAATTTATCTGTAACTTACTGAACGGTTGCAACTATGGAAGTGAAGTTGTCATGAATTCTTTTTTCTTTAATTCATGGGAAATTATTGATTCAAGCTAAAGAGTGTGTGGAAAGAATTAAAAATTGGCACATTTAAGAAATCTTATTAAAGGTGATAGAGCATAGTGTTATGACAGTAGAAAAAATTAATACAAAAGCTGTTATAATGACTGCTGAATTTTCTAATGGAATTGCTGGAGTTATAGCTACGCTGAGGAAAAAAAAGTGTATTGCAAATCTCAGAATGTCAGATTAATGCCTTCTCTCAGAAATGTGTCCGCTTGAAATTTCTTGAATGATCAAACCATTTACAAGTTCAAGAATTCGAATTTTAGCGAGTAAAGGTGCCACGTAACACATGAGAGTGGCCTTTAAATGCTCAGGTTTTCTTGCAGCTCATTGCTTTATTGTGAGGCTGCTTTAACAGCCACTCAGATCTGCACATAAGCTGTCACTGTCTGAACCATTGAATTGACGATACAAGTTAGTTTAATCAGCTTGCTCAAACATGTTAAGATATACCTCTAAGGCAGTTGGCTGAGTGGGCCGAATGGCCTTACTTCCACTCCTCTGTCTTATAGTTGGAACTTGAAGTCACACCTTCTGTTCCAGAGGTAAGGATACCACCAGTGCACTGCAAGAACCCATGTCTTAATTGGTGATATCTCTTTTGAAACTACTGTCAACAGCATTATCGTGTGGCTTCCCCTCACCTCAGTGGTGATTCGATTACTGTTAGTGTTTAGGCAGCATTGAGGAGGAAATATGCACATCCCATAGAATAATACAGATTAGCTCAAAGCTGTTCAGCCAGTTGTGCCTGTGCTGATTCACTTTTAGAATTATTCAAGTAGTCCAAACCCCAAACCTTCCTAATTACCCCGTAAGTTATTAAAGTGCATTTTGATAACTTTGGGACAGTACAAAATCCTTTACGTCAGAGATAACAAGGCATGGAGCTGGATGAACACAGCAGACCAGGCAGCTTCGGAAGAGCAGGAAAGCTGACGTTTCGGGTCTAGATCCTTCTTCAGAAATGGGGGAGGGGAAGGGGGCTCTGAAATAAATAGAGAGATAGGGAGGTGATGATACAAGGTGGATAGTGGAGCAGATAGGTGGAGAGAAGATGGACAGGTCAAAGAGGCAGGGATGAAGCCAGTGCATGTGAGTGTAGGAAGGGAGTTGGGATCGGGGTTGATCAGTGAGGAGAGAGGGGCAGGTAGGTAGGAGGGAATTCGGACAGGGTGAGGAGGTGGGGATGAGGCTAGTTCGTAGGAAGAGGGGCTGGGGTTTGGTCAGTGAGGTGGGAGAATGGATAGGTGGGAGAAGAGATGGATAGGTCAAGG
Source organism: Stegostoma tigrinum (assembly GCF_030684315.1). NCBI lineage: Eukaryota > Metazoa > Chordata > Chondrichthyes > Orectolobiformes > Stegostomatidae > Stegostoma > Stegostoma tigrinum. The sequence continues at coordinate 93,314,560 of NC_081360.1, forward strand.
AGGCAGGGACGAGAGGGGGTGTTTGTCTTGGGATGCGGTCGGGAGTGGGGAGATTTTGAAGCTGGTAAAGTCAACATTGAGACCATTGGGATCCAGGGTTCCTGGGCAGAATATAAGGTGCTGTTCCTCCAGCCTTCAGGTGGCATCATTGTGGCACTGGAGAAGGCCCAGGATGGACATGTTGTCCAGGGGGTCGGAGGGGGAGTTGAAGTGGTTTGCGACTGGGAGGTGTAGTCGTTTGTCACGAACCGAGCGTAGGTGCTCCACAAAGCTTTAGAGTCAACCTTTTGAAGTTTTGTCACTTTTATAATATAGAATAATGCTTATCAGTTTGAACCTGTGCACAGCAATATTCCACAGTGATAATGGTGAAATAATCTGTTTGGTCTTTGTTAAGAGACATTATATCGGTCTCACGGTACTGAGGAGAGGTTTGTGCTGTTTCCTGAAATACTACCTTGGCGTTCTTTGGTCTTCACCAGAGTTGGTTTTCAGTTTCATCAGATAAAAATATCGTACCTCAGACTTTCTCAATGTTGCAACGACTGCTGGTGTCACCAAACACAGCCTTAAAAAATGTATTTGTACAAGCCAGCACTAATCCTGAAAGTTCATGAATAAAAACAAAGTTGCTGGAAGAGTTCTGCAGGTCTGGCAGCATCTTTGAGGGACGCCAGGGTTAATGTTTTGGGACCAGTGACCTTTCCTCAGAACTGATAGTGGGTGGGAAATGTGCGGTTGCTGTTGGTATGCAGTAGTTAATTTGCACACATTAAACTCTAATAAACCACAGTGAACTGAATTGATTTAAATCATTTATTCTCGCTCATATTCAGTATAAAACACAGTGAAAAGTGTGTACTGTTGGCGTACAGAGGCAATGTTGACATTAATTTGGAATAAAATAAAGAAAAACTTAAAGAGAGTCCCCATTTTTCTTCTCAGCTGTGACAGTCCCTCTCCAGGCTTCCCAGCCCACACCACGCCACCTCCAAAGTAAGCCTGCTGGTGTACAGTGATTAAAATAAACACCTGAAACCTCTTCTGCAGTGGGCACAGGTAAACAGTCTCATCAGTGTTAACTCGCTGGTGTGTCAACAAACTGGATGAGTCGAAACCAGATAATCTGGTTGATCATAGTAATATTCTGTCTGTTTGCGATGTACCGTACAGTATAAGCCACACAGTAGCAGAGCACCTCCTGGGTTTTCTAGAAGTTGCGGTCTGAGTTGCTCCATAATAATGGTGATGTTGATTGATAATAATATGATATTGATTGAGGTATAATTGTTGGCAACAGCATTAGCATTATCTCCGCTGCTCTTCTTTGAATTAGCGCAGTGAGATCTTCCGTATCCAGCTAAGTAAGTAGGTGGTGCCTAATCCAAACGATGGGACCTACAGCAGTGCTGCACTCCCTGTGTATTGCATTGGAAAGCCAGCCTTGATTTTTGTGCGCATATAAGGGAGTGCAGTTTAACTGAAGTGAAAATCTTGTGAATCAGACAATGTGAATGTCACTCATGCACCACTGCTAATGTTTATTTTATCTTTGGTCTGAGAACAACAATTCCATCCCATTCTTTTGGATTGTAATTTGACGAAAAAGGTGAAATGCAAAATATTTTAAAAATGGCAGAAATCAAAGAAGACAGTTTTTGTAAAATATCTACTTATTACATTGAGAATAATTCATCATATTTGCTTAATGCATTCCCATGTACTTCACACAGTTAATTACTTTAGTCATTATAGCGACTCAGTTTGTGAAGAAATATTTTACTGCTGGGTGATGTTAAAGTGACATACAAAGTGTATTTGTTTGATATATAACTCCACTTGTTAAGGGTAACTACATGTTTAATTAACTGTGTACCAACGATGATAATAACAATAGCATATGCTCAATTCACACCAAACCTCTTGATGAGGAGCATGACTTTCTCAAAGTGTAATCTGATTGCACATTGACCATCATTATCGAAGCTTTAACATTAATTTCAAATTTGTGCTGTTTGTAAATGAGGCTGTGAAAGTTACTAACAAATGAGCTCACTGTGTTTATGATGCCTATGTTGTCTATCTAGCCCATGTCATTTGTCAAACATCAAATGCAATAATTTCCATTTTAGCATCCAGACACCAGTTTTCTTTATTCCCTTCATACCCACCCTTCTTATATTTAAATGTGCCTGAAATCCAAAGGCAGTGTTGGGTTCAGAGAAGTGAAAGACAAAAACAAAAATTGCTGGATAAGCTCAGCAGGTCTGGCAGAATCTGTGGAGAGAAATCAGAGTTAATGTTTCGGGTCGAGTGACCGTTCCTTGGGTCACTCAGTTCGAAACATTAACTCTGATTTCTCTCTGCACAGATGCTGCCAGACCCGCTGAGCTTATCCAGCAATTTTTGTTTTAGCCTCTGATTTGCAGTATCCACTGTTCTTTCGGTTTCTATTAAAGAAGTGAAACTTATTTTATAGAATTGTGTCTAAAACAATGAGGGTGGGAACCTCACACTTTAACCCACGTCTTGGTTAAGTCCTTCAGTTTGAGAGAGACCCACATATCCCCAATCCATCATTCATGGCAAGAAGTGCCATATCTAACCCTCCCCCAATCATAGGGTTGGGGACCAGACACCTCTATGCACCCAGTAATCAAATGTAGGTTCTTACTCATGAAGGTGGTCTGTTTCATGTTTCTTGTTACTTCTCAGTTGCACTAATTAAGTCTCATGGATTCAGTTTACTTGAAAATCTCACACAGTTTTATTCAGCACTTTAGAACTACAACATGCAGTTCTGAATAACTATTAGTTCATCTTCCTCCTAGAGTGTTGTTTTCTTGGAATTCAGCTGGCAGTTGGTCAGGTAGTTGTATCCTGGTTGTTAGCTTACATACATACCAAGGTCTTAAAACAACACAGCTCTTAAGTCAATAGCACAAACAGGCAGGCTTTCCAAACTGCCAGCTGAAGTGATGCCAAGGTAACACTGGGACGAAACGGACTGGCTTTTCAGTGCAGCATGTTTACCCAAAGTTACAAGAATCTTTCCCAGGCCTCAGAACAAGCACAATCATAACGCTCTCCCTTACAGAGACTGCAAGGTCAGTGTTTTCACACCACCAACTCCTGAATATCCGAGCCATTATCCCTGGTCCTTTGACATGTTCTAGAATCCTCGTCACTTGACTGAAGGGAGCCGAATTTCTCAACCAGACATGATTTCCAGGTGGAGCATCTAAAACAAAATAGCCTTTATTGTGATGTGCACCTGAGTGACTGCAGTGCAAAGTTTGTAATGTTTGTAATGTTTGATGCCATCTTAGGTACAGGTTACTTTAACCGTTTGTTACAGAATTCACAAGGTTCACAAGGAAGAGGTATTAGAAATCCTAGAGAGGGTGAAGATCGACAAGTCCCCTGGGCCGCATGGGATTTATCCTCGGATCCTCTGTGAAGCCAGGGAGAAGATTGCCGAGCCTTTGGCATTGATCTTTAACTCGTCATTGTCTACAGGAATAGTGCCAGGTGACTGGAGGATAGCAAATGTGGTTCCCCTGTTCAAGAAGGGGAGTAGAGACAACCCTGGTAATTATAGACCAGTGAGCCTTACCTCAGTTGTTGGTCAAGTGTTGGAAAAGGTTATAAGGGATAGGATTTATAATCATCGAGAAAAGAATAAATTGATTAGGGACAGTCAGCACGGTTTTGTGAAGGGAAGGTCGTGCCTCACAAACCTTGTTGAGTTCTTTGAGAAGGTGTCCAAACAGGTAGATGAGAGTAAACCAGTTGATGTGGTGTATATGGATTTCAGCAAGGTGTTCGATAAGGTTCCCCACAGTAGGCTATTGTACAAAATGCGGAGGAATGGAATTGTGGGAGATGTAGCAGTTTGGATCAGAAATTGGCTTGCTGAAAGAAGACACAGGGTGGTGGTTGATGGGAAATGTTCATCCTGGAGACCAGTTACTAGTGGTGTACCGCAAGGGTCGGTGTTGGGTCCACTGCTGTTTGTCATTTTTATAAATGACCTGGATGAGGGCGTGGAAGGATGGGTTAGTAAATTTGCAGACGACGCTAAGGTCGGTGGAGTTGTGGATAGTGACGAAGGATGCTGTAGGTTGCAGGGACACATAGATAAGCTGCAGAGCTGGGATGAGAGGTGGCAAATGGAGTTTAATGCAGACAAGTGTGAGGTGATGCACTTTGGTAGGAGTAACCAGAAGGCAAAGTACTTGGCTAATGGTAAGATTCTTAGTAGTGTAGAAGAGCAGAGAGATCTCGGTGTCCATGTACACAGATACTTGAAAGTTGCCACCCAGGTTGACAGGGCTGTTAAGAAGGCATACAGTGTTTTAGCTTTTATTAATAGAGGGATCGAGTTCCGGAACCAAGAGGTTATGGTGAAGCTGTACAAAACTCTGGTGCGGCTGCACTTGGAGTATTGTGTCTAGTTCTGGTCACCGCATTATAAGAAGGAAGTGGAAGCTTTGGAAAGGGTGCAGAGGAGATTTACTAGGATGTTGCCTGGTATGGAGGGAAGGTCTTACGAGTAAAGGCTGAGGGACTTGAGGCTGTTTTCATGAGAGAGAAGAAGGTTGAGAGGTGACTTAATAGAAACATATAAAATAATGAGAGGGTTAGATAGGGTGGATAGGGAGATCCCTTTTCCTGGGATGGTGACGGCGAGCACGAGGGGGCATAGCTTTAAATTGAGGGGTGAAAGATATAGGACAGATGTCAGAGGTAGTTTCTTTACTCAGAGTAGTAAGGGAATGGAACACTTTGCCTGCAACGGTAGTAGATTCGTCAACTTTAGGTACATTTAAGTCGTCATTGGATAAGCATATGGACGTAGATGGAATAGTGTAGGTTAGATGGGCTTGAGATCGGTATGACAGGTCGGCACAACGTTGAGGGCCGAAGGGCCTGTACTGTGCTGTAATGTTGTATGTTCTATGTTCTAGGTTTGAAAGAGTTAAAAAAATAGGAATACAACATTTTGAAAAGTACCGATCTTACTGAAAGTACAGAATAAGAATAGAAATATCTTCACAAAATTATAATCCTATTCACTGAGTCCATGCCCGCCTGTCTTCAGAACACGAGCCCCCATGTGTGGGCCTCCAGCGTACAACATCACTTCCTGGACTTGTCTCCAAGGCGGTCCTGTGCTCGGACTGCCTCTACATCTGGGCTTTGGCCTATGACTTCACCTCCCGGACTTGCCTCCCAGGCCGTTCTCGGCTTGGACTGCCTCCACCTGTTGGCCTCCATTCGGCGATTCACCTACCGTGCTGGTATCATCTCCGACTCATCTCCTGCGTTGGGCTGGACTCATGCTCGGTTCCGTTCTCCATTCCCTCCAGTTAAGTTTAAGAAGTTAGAAGTTGGGAGTTGGGTGTGAGGTTGTGATGGGGAAGGAAGACTGCAGAAAAGAGAGGGAAAAAGAAAAGGGAAAGGAACTGGTCAGACAGAGGAGCCCCAGTTTGAGCGTACTACCTGACTATCTTGCTTCGATCTACCAGGTGCCAGTCGAATCCCCGCAAGCTAAAACCCAGAGTTCTGAATATTTTTTCATGAGAAATACGGTCCCTCCCCCTGCCACTTTCCCCACCTCTTCGTTAACCCATAAAGCCTACACCATAGAGAAAAATTAATCAGCTCAACTGGCCAATGGCTTTGCTTAAACTCCACATGAATCAACTGAGCACATTAGCCTTTCGGAGTCAATATTTCAGGACCAGTGACCCGAGAGCTAAGATTTGAGTTGTGAGGATGGGTCACTGGACCATTGATCTGTTTTCACTCCACAAGTGATGTCACATCCACTGAATTCCTCCTGCCATTTACGTTTCGTTTCAGATTTCTTGCATCCACAGTTTTTGTTTTGTTTATCGTTTGCCATGAACATCTCGCTCATGTCCTAGCTTACCTACTGCTGAAAATTGTGTCAACCTCATTTGTACCAATCATTCCATGTGCTAAAGAGTTACGTAGTTGACCTATTATTTCGGTAATGATCTTTTTTCCTGAATTCTGCATAGTCCTGGACAGATGAAAGTATGTGTATGTTTTAACAAGGCTTCTCTGCATGTATGAATTTATAAGCAACAGTACTACCCTTGTATAATTTTAAGGCATTTAATCTCTGATCGTAAGTTATTTGATTTTCTCTCACAGTATCTTTTATCACATGTATTCAAAGATTAAATTGCAATGTTGTAATCACATTTGGCTATCCAGTACTCTCATTCTAATTACTGTGAATGCCAGCTTTAGTGAGCAATCTTGAAGGCTTTTAAATTGCATTTGTGGTTTGTCCTTTAATCTTGGTCATGTTAAAAGAATGAAATCCTCAATAACAGTGTAGAAAAGAAAATAGAGATAGTAAGAACTGGCGATGCTGGAGTCAGAGATAGCACAGTGTGGAGCTGGAGGAACACAGTAGGCCAGGCAGCATCAGAGGAGCAGGAATGTTGATGTTTCAGGTCTGGCCCCTGCTTCAGTATTGGGGAGTGGGGAGGGAGCTCAGAAATAAATAGAGAGAGGAGGGGTGGGGCTGGGGGAGTTAGGTGGGATGGTAATAGGTGAATGCAGGTTGGCAGTGGTGGGGATTGGTCAGTGAGGTGGGAGGAGTGGATAGGTTGGAGAGAAGATGGATAGATTGTGTCAGGTTGTGTGACGTCAAGGAGGCAGGGACGGGATGGAGGGTTGGTCATGGGATGAGGCTGGGGGTGGGGAGATTTTAGGCCATTGACCTGTCAGCTTCCAAGGCAGAATATGACGTGCTGCTCCTGCAGTTTCCAGGTGGCGCCATTATATTTTTTCATCAACCTGTTTGGACTTGCTATGACCCACCTCCAGGGCAGGTGCAACCTACAGCCGGACTTTCTCACCTAGAGGTAGGGACACTACCACAGAACCACAATACACGAAAAATAAGTGTACATAGAACATAGAACATGGAACATAGAACATTACAGCACAGTACAGGCCCTTCGGCCCTCGATGCTGTGCCGACCTGTCATACCGATCTCAAGCCCATCTAACCTACACTATTCCCTGTATGTCCATATGCTTATCCAATGACGACTTAAATGTACCTAAAGTTGGCGAATCTACTACCGTTGCAGGCAAAGTGTTCCAATCCCTTACTACTCTCTGAGTAAAGAAACTACCTCTGACATCTGTCCTATATCTTTCACCCCTCAATTTAAAGCTGTGCCCCCTCGTGCTCGCCATGACCATCCTAGGAAAAAGGCTCTCCCCATCCACCCTATCTAACCCTCTGATTATTTTATATGTTTCAATTAAGTCACCTCTCAACCTTCTTCTCTCCAATGAAAACAGCCTCAAGTCCCTCAGCCTTTCCGCGTAAGACCTTCCCTCCATACCAGGCAACATCCTCCAAGTGCGGCCGCACCAGAGTTTTGTACAGCTTCACCATAACCTCTTGGTTCCGGAACTCGACCCCTCTATTAATAAAAGCTAAAACACTGTATGCCTTCTTAACAGCCCTGTCAACCTGGGTGGCAACTTTCAAGGATCTGTGTACATGGACACCGAGATCTCTCTGCGCATCTACACTACTAAGAATCTTACCATTAGCCCAGTACTTTGCCTTCTGGTTACTCCTACCAAAGTGCATCACCTCACACTTGTCTGCATTAAACTCCATTTGCAGCTCTCAGCCCAGCTCTGCAACTTATCTATGTACTCCTTAAGTTAACCACTACCAAGTGACTGCCGCTGTTTGTGTTTTGAGAATAGGTTGTGTTACACAATCAGAAGGCCGTGAAAAGAAAAACCTAGAAACATAGAAAATAGGAGTAGGAGGGGGCCATTCAGCCCTTCAAGCTTGCTCTGCCATTCTTCACGATCATGGCTTATCGTCCAACTCAATAGCCTAATCCTGCTTTCTTCCTATAACCTTTGATCCCATTCACCCGAAGTGCTATGTAGTCACCTTTTGAATACATTGAATGTTTTGGCGTCACCTGCTTCTTGTGGTAATGAATTTCACAGGCTCACCATTCTTTGATGAAGAAATGTCTTCTCATCTCCGTCCTAAATTGTCGTCCCTGAATCCTCATACTGGACACTTAGGGGAGGCAAATGGAATAAGTTATAAGAACAGAGAAATTTTGTTAAAACTGCATAAGGCACTATTCGGACCACAATTGGAACACTGTGAGCAGTTTTGAACCCTATACCAAAGGATAGTCATACTGGATATGGAGGCAGCCCAGAGAATGTTCACTGGGTTAATACCAGCTGTGGAGAGACTATCTTACATTTGGGCCTATTGTTTTCTTTTCCCTGCAGAAACTGTTTTACAACTAAGCATAATTAAAATCGAACTTAAAATCTTTACTTGCTTCACCAAATCAATTTTTTTTAATTATTGAAAATATGCTCAATCCTACATCGCATGGTCAGGAGCAGTTGAGGACGATGGTACACTCTCACACCCCCAGTAGTAATTAGTATTTGGCATTATATGCTGGCCTTGCCAGTGATGCTCAGATCCTACAAAATTAAAGAAAAGTAGGAAATCTGAATATGTTCATCTCAAATTCTTAATTTGCTAGAGGTATTTACACATTAGTTTTAATTTGTTATTGACTCTATTAAAATAACTGCAAAGATTTTTTTGTCAAGCGAATGTACCAAGTACCTTTTTCCGAATTACAAACAATGTTAGTTCAATAATAGTGACTTTACTCTCCACTCTTATCCTGTCAGCGTTGATTCTCTTAATTGTGTGGCTCAATGGAACTGGCTATTCACCTATAGAGACATGGGCCAATGTGATTGAAGTTTCTCAGCTGATTGGCCATGGAAATTTGCATTGCCGCTGTCATCCTTTTGCTCAGTAAATATCTATATTCCACCATTTACCAGCCTGGAATAGTTATTCAGATGTCCGATGTGAATGAAGTCACTGGCTGCAACAGCAACAATATTGCAGTTCCAAGGAGCAAGCATTTTGGGCAAACACATTCACTCTATGATGATTTGAGAGAAGTCACACCACTGATTTATGCCAAAGGAGCAAAGGCCTATCCCTCTCTCCGTTTCCCTGAAATCTGTGGACTGAAAACCCATTGAAAGACCTCTACACCATAATTAGAGGGTTCCTAAATAAGATTTTAGAACTTACCTCCTGTGTCCTTAAAAGAGAATTCACCGATCTACAACTGATCTGGATAAACGTTGCTGTGCCAACAACCTGTGCATTTGCAGTGACTTTTGCCACAGATCAGCGTTTGGGAGATAAACCATGAATAATTTCTTTCTCTTGAGTTTTACTGATGCTTGGCCAAAGTCATTTTAAGGTAGAATGCACAGAATTTCATATTTCTTTCTCAGAGCTTGGAATGACTCTTTCTCTCTCTCTCTCTCTCTCTGTGTTTGTGTGTGTGTGTGTGTGTGTGTGTGTGTGTGTATGCATACGCATCCCTGTGTTAATTTTCAAGAGTATTACTTCTGAATGAAAAAAGTCTAATTCTGCATCAATAATCTTTGCTGGAATAGATTTTGTTCGTAATAAACTAGTTCTTAATTTTCCTTGAAGAAACCTGAAAGACATGTTTCTGATACTGAGCGATACAGTCCGATATTTACATAATTGACAACATTACCATCTTTTTTGAGTTCAAGTTTCCTGGTGATCAGTGGAGCGGGACTGTGAAAAGAATGGGTTGTAACACTCTATTTAATGGGATCCAGAAACCCTTTGTTACTGTTAAACTCTTTCATTGGAAAGATCAAATTTATTAATTTGATAAGATTTGCTAATTTAACAGAAATGAAAATTGCACCCAGGTTTGTCCTGATAAAGATGGTTATTTGTTATGTCAGATGACAAATTTACTCAGTAATCTAACAATTAGGTATTGTAGGAATTGGAGGTGAAAACTATGTAGATTCAAGTCAAATAAAAGTGGTCTGTAAATCCATTCAAGCCTGAGAGCGAAAAAGGGAACAATCTTCAAATGTACAAACTGGGAAATGTGGAGATTTATCTGGTTATTAAGGTTCTGAACAAAGCCAGTGATGTATGTTTTGAGAGTCAAATGTGGTCTTTCAGTGGAGTAAGGGACAGAATCATGTGTTTATTCGTTGGAAAACAACCAAGCAGAAAATCGTCTGGCCCTCAACAGTGTTATGCTGTGATCGATATTCATTAACAAGTTGAGTTTAGGACCTCTGCCCTTTAGTGAATTGCTGGCCAATCAGATTATCCTGGCAGTATCAAAACTTGGTAGTTTTGGACTCCAGGCAGGCCCACAAGGAAGGCAGGCACAGATCCCGGACCTTGGTAAGCTGGAGGCATTGGGTGGGGAGAGTGGGTATCTGAGGGAGGGTGAGCCAGGGGCTGTGTTTGGGTTTGTAGTGTGGTTGGGGAAGATCAGTTGTATTATCTTCCAGCATTTGCCTCCAGTGCGTAAAGGACACCCTTCAACAATAGTACTCCTTCTTCCATCCAGCAGTAAGAAAAACATTACAATATGGGATGCCCAGTCCTACCACCTTCCCATACCAATGATGTTGTGGTTTGGGCAGTCTAAAATTGGGGTAAATTGAATTTTTAACACCAGAGGTTTAAGCCGAAAACATGTTTAGTGTGAACAGGTTATATTCAGCTCCATGAGTTTGAAAAATGAACCAGTTTGTGATAACATACTGAGTTTGTTTATTTGCTGTTGGTTATGTAAGGTCATGTGTTAGTGGAGTCATAACTTAGAGGTCCAGGCTGATTCTGTGAGGATCAGAAGTTCAAGTCCCACGTTGACATCTGTGCAATTTAAATTACGGAAGATAAAACAAAAAAGCACTCTGGCATATAAATCTAATTTGTATTAAGCACTACGGTAAAAAGAAAGGTTTGTTGTAAAATCACAGCTAGTTCTCATGGGTGTCTTTTAGGGAAATACTGTTATTCCCTGGTATGACTACCTTGTTGTTCTGAAATAGTGCAGCAAATGATTCAGTTCAAAGGCAGCGACAGATGGGCAACAAATGTTGGTGTTCCATGGCATTCATATTCCATGGACAGAATAACAGAGACAGAGGACACCAGAAGGGATAAAAGGAGGAAAACTGAGATGTGGAAATACCGTTCGCATGACACCAAAGTTAGGTCTTGCAGATCTATGGAATGAAGACAAGGTTGAAGATGTGTTTCCATTACTAGGAAAGACTAGGATCTGAGTGCACAGGCTCAGAGAAAAGGGACAGCCCTTTAGAACTGAGAGTCAGAGGAATTTCTTCAGCCAGAGAGTGGTGTATCTGTGGAACTTATTATAGAAGGCTGTGGATTGTATTTAAGACAGTGATATATAGGTTCTCGATTAGCAAATACATCAAAGGTTATGGGGCAGACAGCAGGAGAATGAGGTTGAGAAATATATCACTGATGATTGAATGGTGAAGCAGACGCAATGGGCTGAATGGCCTAATTCTGCACCGATATCTTATGGTCTTATGTTCGCAATTCTGAAAGTCATGGGATAGATCGAATCAAACTAGATATGTGGATTGAATGTACAATTATCTTTCCACTGTCATTTTGGGGCAGGATCTGGGTATTCCTGACCTAATACCAATCTGGGAGGGCCTTCGTGGATTGCCATGGTTCAAGGAACTGACTCTCTAGCACAGAATCATGGAAGAGCTATGGTGCAGAAGGAGACTATTCAACTACTGTTCCTGCACATACTCGTTAAATGAACATCATTGCGTTGAGTCAATTTCTTGCTTTGTCCCCATTCCATTGAGCATTATTTTTTCTCCAAATAACCATCTAATGCTCTCTTTTTTTTTTAACCACAACTGAACCTGCCTCCACCACTTTTCCAGACAGTGTATTCCAGATGATGACTGAGCAACTAATGGTAGAGAGTCAATGTCGGCCAAACCACAATATCTGCATAACTTTTAAGAAAAACAAAAGGAAAGTCTCTACAATTTCAACTTCACAAAAAGCCAGAAGATTGTATAGTTGGAGATTAGAAGGAGCAGGGAATGGAAGAAAAAAATAATTGAAAGTAGTAAAAAGGAAATAATTGAGATCAGCTGATTTATTTTATGGCTCTCATTGTAATAGGGAATAAATACCAGAAGGCAATCTACCTGGAAATGATATTAAAACTCTCCTGAGATTTAGGCAGAACGCAATGTACAATGAAACATAGCCTCAGGATACAGCAACGACTGAACATGCTTCTGGAATTTATAATGTCAGTGATCAGCAATAATGGTTGTTATTATGAACCATTTCCTTTAAGATCAATAAATCAAGTCCCATCAGATTGTATGCATTAGGGCATTTGAATGGATGCAAAAGTGGAGTCAGAGTTAGACAGGGTGGTGAAGAAGGCATTTGGTACGCTTGCCTTCATCAGTCAGTGCATTGAATGTCGGAGTTGGAGGGCATATTGTGGTTGTGCAGGGTATTGGTGAGGCCACTTTAGAAGACTGTGTTCAATTCTGGTCTCCCTGCTATACTAAAGAAGTTGTTAAACTTGAAAAGGTGCAGAAAAGATTTGCAAGGATGTGCCAGGATTGGAAGGTTTGATCTATAGGGAGAGGCTGAATATACTGAGGCTTTATTTCTCTGGAGCGTCGGAGGCTGACGGGTGACCTTATCGAGGTTTATAAAATCATGAGTGGCATGAATGGAGTAAGTAAGTCTATTTCCTAGGGTTGGGGAGTCCAAACTAGAGGGCAAAGGTTTAAGGTGAGAGTGGAAAGATTTAAAAGGGTCCTGAGAGGTGACTTTTGCATGCAGAGGGTGGTGCGTGTCTGGAATGAGCTGCCAGAGGAGGTGGTCGAGTCTGGTACAATTATAACATTTGAAAGGCATTTGGATGGGCATATGAATGGGAAAGGTTTAGAGGGATCTGAGCCAAATGCTGGCAAATGGGATCAGGCAAGTTTCAGATATCCGCTTGGTGCAGGGGAGTTGGACCAAAGGGTTTGTTTCCACGTTGTACAACCCCATGACTCCATTCCTGATCAGCTGGGTCAGCACAGTGGACAAGCAAAACACAAAACGCTTAAAGAAAAATCATCCCTGTCAGGTCTTGCAGTAACTGTGGAGAAAGAAATTGAGAGTTAGCAGGGTGAATTTTTCACAGTCCCAAGGCAATAGGGTTGGAACTGGTGGAGCTTGGAAAACTGGGGATTTAGTTTGGGATGGCTTCCCTTTGCATCCGTACCTAAGATGGAATTTTTCAGGTGACAACTGAGACTAGAGCGGGTAACAGGCTGTACAGAGGCAGACAGCAGAGACATACCCTGAAGACTGCTTTGTAACACCACAGATATTATCCTGTCTTGGGACCAGCCACTGTAGCTTATTGAGGGTGACCCATGACAAATGATGTGCCCAGTGGAACTGGCAACTCTCAATCTTACTTCCTTGGTTATCAAGCACAACCTCTAATCTCAGGTGTTGTCACGCCTGCAAAATGTTTTTTCCCCTCCACCCCGACGGCCTGGCTAACTTTGAGCCACTTCATTCATCAATTTTTAAGCAGTCAACTGGGGAACCTTCCATGTTGAGGCTTTCTATCATGCAACTGCCTCCTGCTTCAGCTGCATCTGACTCTTACAGTGGTGTAGCCAACCTGACATTTGCAGATGGCCTCACCTCCGCAATCCACCCGTTCTTCCTTACTCAGATAATATCAGTCCCGGTTGTCTAAAACAAAGAGCTGTCATGGCACAGTAGTAGTGTTTCTACCTCTGAGCCAGGAGACCTGGGTTCAAGTCACACCTGCTCGAGAGATGTATCATTGCATCTCTGAAGAGATTAATCAGAAATAATCTACAATATAAGAGAGTGTGTGTGTTCCCCAGAAGAGGGGTGGTGCTGGTGTGGCAGAGTCACTAGAGTTATAACCAAGAGCCCCAGTCTCTTGCTAGGGACAAGCGTTCGAATCCTGCTGTGGTGGAATTGCAATTCAATGAAAAGCTGGTCTAATCACAATCATGTACTACTGTAAATTGTCTTACAAACACATAAGTTTGGCTCAGGTTTTGTAGGGAAGGGGAGTCGCCACCTTGACCTGGTCTGGTCAGAACCAAAATATCTCAATCAGAGAATCCCAATAGTGTGGAAGCAGGCCATTCAGCCCATCAAGTCCACACCGTCCCTCTGAAGAGCTTCCCACCCAGACTCACCCCATCCCTGTAACTTTGCACTTCCCATGGCTAATTCACCCAGCCTGCACATCCCTGGACACTACAGGCAACTTAAGCATGGCCAGTCGACCTTTCTTACACATCTTTGGACTGTGAGAGGAAACCAGAGCACTTGGAGGAAACCCACACAGACACTGGGAGGACGTGCAAACTCCACGCAGACAATCACCTGAGGCTGGAGTTGAACCCAGGACCCTGGCGCTGTGAGGCAATAGTGCTAACCACTGAGCCACCGTACCACCCTACATTAACTCTAACCGCCCTCTGGGTAATTAATGATGGGCAATCAATGTTGGTCTACGCAACGACACCCATATCCCATGAACAAATTTTAAAATGAAGACGGCATCAGAATTGACGTCCTTTGGGAATGTTGCCACTTGCAATCCCCCAACAGGATTCCTGGTTTTGAGATTGGAAGTTTCTCATTTTAACCTGATAATGTTTTTTCAATACAAAGTAAGTTTGTGATGCAATAGATTTTAAGTGAATGAAAGGCGTGGTTGGGGAATGGGGGAGTGCTAGTGGGAGGCGGGATGTGTAGGAGAGAACAAAAGGGAAGGTCTATGTGAGGCTGAAAAGCCAAAGAGATTTGTGGATAAATCCCCTGGGACTGATCAAGTCCATCCTCAGCCATTGTGGGTGGCTCGGGAAGAGGTTGCAGAGGCCCTTGCAGAGATTTTTGTTTCATCTCTAGCCACTTGTGAAGCTCTGGAAGACTGGAGGGTGGCTAACGTTGTTCTAATTTTTAACAAAGGTAGCAAAGACAAGCCGGGGAGCTACAGACCAGTGAGCCTGACATCAGTAGTAGGCAAATTATTGGAGATGATACTGAGGGACAGGACTAACCAATATTTGGATAGTCAATCCCGCGACACATCCCTCACACCCCGCCCCCGCCACAACCGCCCCAAGAGGATCCCCCTCGTTCTCACACACCACCCTACCAACCTCCGGATACAACGCATTATCCTCCGACACTTCCGCCATTTACAATCCGACCCCACCACCCAAGACATTTTTCCATCCCCACCCCTGTCTGCTTTCCGGAGAGACCACTCTCTCCGTGACTCCCTTGTTCGCTCCACACTGCCCTCCAACCCCACCACACCCGGCACCTTCCCCTGCAACCGCAGGAAATGCTACACTTGTCCTCACACCTCCTCCCTCACCCCCATCCCAGGCCCCAAGATGACATTCCACATTAAGCAGAGGTTCACCTGCACATCTGCCAATGTGGTATACTGCATCCACTGTACCCGGTGCGGCTTTCTCTACATTGGGGAAACCAAGCGGAGGCTTGGGGACCGCTTTGCAGAACACCTCCGCTCAGTTCGCAACAAACAACTGCACCTCCCAGTCGCAAACCATTTCCACTCCCCCTCCCATTCTCTTGATGACATGTCCATCATGGGCCTCCTGCACTGCCACAATGGTGCCACCCGAAGGTTGCAGGAACAGCAACTCATATTCCGCCTGGGAACCCTGCAGCCATATGGTATCAATGTGGACTTCACCAGTTTCAAAATCTCCCCTTCCCCCACTGCATCCCTAAACCAGCCCAGTTCATCCCCTCCCCCCACTGCACCACACAACCAGCCCAGCTCTTCCCCCCCACCCACTGCATCCCAAAACCAGTCCAAACTGTCTCTGCCTCCCTAACCGGTTCTTCCTCTCACCCATCCCTTCCTCCCACCCCAAGCCGCACCCCCAGCTACCTACTAACCTCATCCCACCTCCTTGACCTGTCCGTCTTCCCTGGACTGACCTATCCCCTCCCTACCTCCCCACCTACACCCTCTCCACCTATCTTCTTTACTCTCCATCTTCGGTCCGCCTCCCCCTCTCTCCCTATTTATTCCAGTTCCCTCCCCCCATCCCCCTCTCTGATGAAGGGTCTAGGCCCGAAACGTCAGCTTTTGTGCTCCTGAGATGCTGCTTGGCCTGCTGTGTTCATCCAGCCTCACATTTTATTACTTTGGATAGTCAATGTCTGATTTGCGTCAGTCAGAATGGGTTTGTATGCGGAAAGTCACGTCTGACAAATCTTTGTGACTTTTTGGAGAGGTAACCACGAGGGTAGGACAGTGGATGTTGTCAATATGGACCTTAGTAAGGCCTTTGACAAGGTCCCGCATGGTAGGCTAGTTATGAAGGTCAGGTCACATGGGATGTGGGGAGAGCTAGCTAACTGGATTCAAAATTGGCTCGATGGTAGGAAGCAGAAGGTGATGGTTGAAATCTGTTTCTCAGACTGGAGGCCTGTGACTAGTAGTGTGCCACACAGATCAGTGCAGGGACCCTTTTTATTTGTTATTTACATAAATGACCTGGATGTGAATGTACAAGCCGTGATTAGTAAGTTTGCGGATGAAACAAAATTAGGAGGTATCATTGATAGTGAGGAAGGTTACCAAAAATTGCAGAGGGATTTTAATCAGATGAGAAAGTGGGCTGAGGATTGGCAAATGCAATTCAATACAGATAAGCGTGAGGTGTGGCATTTTGAAAAGTCAAACCAAGGTAGGATTTATATAGTAAATGGTAAGGCTCTGAGGAGCTAGCAAGATTTGAGAAGATTTGTGGCTTAGGTTGAGTTTCTGGATGTGAGTTTGCTCGCTGAGCTGGAAAGTTAGTTTTCACACGTTTCATCACCATTCTAGGTAACATCATCAGCGAGCCTCCGATGAGGCGCTGGTGTTACGTCCCACTTTCTATTTATGTGTTTAGGTTTCCTTGGGTTGGTGATGTCATTTCCTGCGTTTGGTGATGTCATTTCCTGTTCTAATTCTCAGAAGGTGGTAGATTGGCTCCAAATCAATGTGTTTGTTGATGGAGTTCCGGTTGGAATGCCATGCTTCTCGGAATTCTCGTGCGTGTCTCTGTTTGGCTTGTCCTAGGATGGATGTGTTGTCCCCATTAAAGTAGTGTCCTTTCTCATCTGTATGTAAGGGTACTAGTGATAGTGGGTCATGTCGTTTTGTGGCTAGTTGATGTTCATGTATCCTGGTGGCTAGCTTTCTGCCTGTTTGTCCAATGTAGTGTTCGTCACAGTTCCTGCAAGGTATTTTGTAGATGACGTTCGTTTTGCTTGTTGTCTGTGTAGGGTCTTTTAAGTTCATTAGCAGCTAAAGGCTAGACAGAGTGATATGGCACAAGTGAAGAACCAAACTATATTTCTGGATAGGTGTAAGGTAGACCCTCTGCTTTCTGAAAGCAAGAAAAAAAGAAGTGGCATTTCAGAGTAGAAAACCAAATGGGAGTTGAGAACACGTTGTATAATCGTTAAATTCGCTGTTATGTTTAGGTGCTTCTAGATTGTCCAGTTAGAAGATGAAGGGATGGTCCTGGAGTTTGTTTGAAGCCTCCTTTGAACACCAGCACATGCTAGGAACAGAAAGGTCAGAGTGGTAATAAAGTGGATAATTTGGAAGGAAGTTGACTGGAAGCTCACATTCACGTTTGTTACTGATTAGAGGTGTTCCTGATGGGTGGATTTGGAAGAGACGTGTGGGGGAGGTCTGGTGATGCAGTGGTAGTATCTCTATCTCAGGACCAAGATGTCCACATTCAAGTCTAGCTCCTGAGGTGTGTAATAAAATGAACAGGTTGACTGGGGGAGTAAAGTCACTCGAAGAGTTCAGATGTTTTTTAGATTTTATTGTCACATGTACTCAAGTACAGAAGTACAGGAGTACAGTGAAAAGACTACAACGTCACCACATACGGTGCCATGTTAGGTAGGAACATATCTTGATCCAAAAAATAAATTTAGGTATAAAGTAATAAGAGAAGCGAGAGTTAAATTGGTAAGCATTACTTCAAATAACAACAGAAAAATAAAGAAATAGGTATTAGTTTATGTTGAAGTATTTTACATTAAAGAGATAGGGCCATGAGCAAACTGAGGGACAGAATTTGCATGGAATTAACAGGCACCAAGCTTATCTTGCTTTACCTTCAATAACTCGCACATTCCTAAGGAACATTTTCTTGTCAAAGCACATGTTTATGTAAAACATTTTTGCCGACTATAGTTCCCAGTGTTGTACATCATACTTCCCTTTATTGTTTAGAATTTTCTTTCATTTCTGACTGTGATTTTTTTTAACATTGAGTTCATAAATGTGCCAAGAAGATATTTTCTTTTTGAATGAAATTGCCTGTTTTGGAATTTTTCCACATAGAATCTCAGCTCATTTCTTATTATCTTTAACTGCCAATCTTCTAACAACTTTACATTTTGAAAGGAAACTAGTTCTCTCAGCTTCTGTCTGTTTCATTTTAAAACATAAAGCTTTACATGGCTTTTCTTATCACACTGCATGTCAACACTGCAGCTTGTAGGAAGCCTTGTTAATCAGCGATGTAGCCAGGTGTATCTCCTGGGGCACGAGATGTGTTATTGAAGTGCAAATTCACACTTCAAGAGTTGACTTGCTGCTCTGGGGAAAGGCGCTAAGAAATTATTGCACTTTTTAACCAGCATTCCATTTTTGGCTCTGTGTCATGATACTATTAGTTCCCAGTTAGAATAGAGATGATTGGAACGCTTCCACACAAAGTGCCCCATGTGTTTTAGATATACTCTTATTAATCTAATTTAATAACACACCTCTGGGGCATGTGAGACTTGGTCCTGGGCCTCCTGTTTCAGAGGTCGGGACAAGACCTTTGTGCCACCAGAGCCCTCTAGGATCTCGTGTTTATTTTGTTTCAGTAATATGTTGAGGTAATTGTTCGACCCTTATGGATGCTTTCCGAAAGCACCATATTCAGAAATATTATCACATACCCCTGGAGTAGGTAAGAGATGAAGGGTCTAGGCCCGAAACGGCAGCTTTTGTGCTCCTGAGATGCTGCTTGGCCTGCTGTGTTCATTCAGCTTCACACTTTGTTATCTTGAACCCAAGTCTGCTGGTTCCAGAGGTAGGGATACTACCACTACAGCACAAGAGGCCCCAGTCAGTCTGTTCAAAGATGTTGGTACACACCTTTGGAGCAGGTAGGACTTGAGGCAAAGTCTTTACCATTGCACCCCAAGAGTCCTTTCTGACCATGTGTTTTAAACAACTGGGATTTATTTTATCCATCTGATTCATTTCTAGCCATCTTCCACTTACTGTATCTTTATCTTCTTGGAAATATTACCCTGTTTTTCTCCCGAGAAGTCACGGCAGTTTAGGACATGAATTCTGTTTGTGACAGTTCATTGTCTCATTGAAAAACTTCCCGATTCTATTCTGCTGCATGCATACAAGAATTAGAAATATGAATGAATGTTTTTACTGTCATAGGTATTTTACAGTAAGAATACATTAAAATCCAGTGAAAAGCTTTCATTTGTCACCACGATTCAATGCCATTTTGAATAATTTACGAATAAGGTAAAAAAGAACAACGCAGCTTAAAGAGAGCCCATCAGTCCTGAGATAACAAAATGTGAGGCTGGATGAACACAGCAGGCCAAGCAGCATCTTAGGAGCACAAAAGCTGACATTTCGGGCCTAGACCCTTCATCATAAAAGGGGGAGGGGGAGAGGGTTCTGAAATAAATATGGAGAGAAGGTGAGGTGGATCGAAGATGGATAGAGGAGAAGATGGGTGGAGAGGAGACAGATAAGTCAAAGGGACAGGGATGGAGTCAGTAGAGGTGAGTGTAGGTGTGGAGATAGGGAGGGGATAGGTCAGTCCATGGAGGACAGACAGGTCAAGGGGGCAGGATGAGGGTAGTACGTAGGGAATGGAGGTGTGGCTTGAGGTGGGAGGATTGGATAGGTGAGAGTAAGAACAGGTTAGGGAGGCAGAGACGAGCCTGAAATGTCAGCTTTTGTGCTCCTAAGATGCTGCTTGGCCTGCTGTGTTCATCCAGATCCACACTTTGTTATCTCTGATGCTCCAGCATCTGCAATTCCCATTGTCTCCATCAGTCCTGAGCCAGTTCATCATCATCAACAATACCTGTGCCAACATCAGTCCACCACCATTTCACCGCCATCTAAACCAGACCCAACTCATGTTGAAATAGCCAATCCTCAGGCACCATCTTTTGCCACTAAACTGATATTCCTCCTCCACTGCCTCACCGCCAACTGCACCGTACCAAACAATGTCAGAGTTGGATCCCTCGCTGTTGGGCCCACCTCGTTGATGTCACTGTGATACCTTTCTACTACCACTTCACCGCTGCAGGACCCTGCAGTGTGCTGTCCAAACGGTCAATAACATATTGGCTTTCCCAGGGCCGTCAATAAATGCAACGAGCCAGAATTTCACTTTTGGGTCAGCTGCCTGGCTTTCTCAAATTCTAGAATCTGACAATACTGTATTTGGAGCTTTCTGATGTAAAGTTGTGACAGCCGAAATATCCTAACCTGTAGCCTGGCGATACAGAAGGAAGCTGCATCACCTATTGTGCAGTGGTGCTATGCCTGTCAAAGGATTCCAGGAGTTGCCTCCCTCTGTTCAAAGCAAGCAAGTGACAGACATTAAAAACAATATAACTGTAATTCAGGATCTTTCTTATGATGCAAAATATGTTTCAAAAACATGCATGTCAAAACTTTCTGCATTGCAGCTTGAAAAGTGGCAACTTGAACACCATACATGGAAGACAGTTGTGGTGATAGTTATTTACTGTTTTGACTAGTCTTTCAGTCATCTATCTTAATTATTTTCTTTTGTCACTCATGTCACCTTTTGCCTCATAATAACAACCTTGCAATGATGCAACTTGGAACATTTTGCAATATTAAATGCTCTACATAACTGCAAACTGCCACTATTGGAATGAAACAATGTTGGCAGCCATTCACAGAATGTATTGTATCTTTGAACTGAGTGTGAGGAAGGGTGGAGGTTGAAGGGTACACGGTCTCTGAACTGAGTAATTTTGATGAGGGAGACATTTCTTTCTGAATGGATCATGGTTTGGCAGAGTGTTAGAGGGAAGAGAGCGGACATAAGCGTAATGTGATTGACGTGAATCAAAATGATGTAAGTGATCAAATGACTGACATCATCAAGAAGAAGACTCTTGACTAGAATGAGCATTGAAAACAGAGATCTGAAGAACCTGAATGGAGTTGCAATGTAGTTAGCACTGCTGCCTTACAGCATAAGGAACCCAAGTTTGATTCAAGCCTCAGGCGACTAGAGTTTGCACATTCTCACTGTGTCTGCGTGAGTTTCCTCTGCGTGCTGCAGTTCCCTTCCACAGTCCAAATATATGCAGGCTAGGTGGATTGGCCATGCTAAATTGCCCGTAGTGTCCAGGGATGCGCAGGAGGCGTGGATTAGATATGGAAAATGCAGGTTTACAGGGACTGAGTCCGGATGGGATGATTTTTGGAGGATTAGCATGGACTTGATGGGCCAAATAGCCTGCTTCCAGACTGTAGGGATTCTGTAAACCACTAGAGAGCTGCATTCAAAAATATCCTCTGTGCAGGTGTGAATAAAGTGGTGTTAACACAACATTAGAAGTTAAAGAGCCTTTCTAAGTGATAGTGAGCTTCAGGGACAGTGTATGTGCAGGCACTACAGTGCAGAGATATGGTATTGGCAGAACACACTACTTTGATTACTTAAACAGCCGTTAACAAGACTGTCTCTTGGAAGTGCGAAAGTGTCTATCCTTGCTCCTATGTCTTATGTTTGTTTATTAATATTATTAAGAGATTATAGCATGATATGGGAAGCAGGGGCAAATGTCGAAGATGAACAATGATTATATCACTTGGCAGAACAGGGTCAAAGAAATAAATGGCCCACTTCCATTTCAATCCTTGTGTTCTTATATTTAATGGCTAACAGTTGGTGTAACTTTCAAATCACATTGGAATAAACTGCAGCTTCTATTACATTATCTTACCAGTGGAGAAAGTCAATTTTAGAATGTAGTTATGTGAGTATTTGATGGGAAAAGGAAGAGCTGTGTGGAAAGCGTGCGAAGTGAGACAAATTGTATCATCCTACCGAATAGCTGATACAACCACAATGAACTAACTGGTCTTTGTTCTTTGCATCGTATTATGATAGTATGATGTGACAATGTCTGGATTCTGGCCCCAACCACGAGTGCTGTATACTGTCTGCAGAGTTCATAACATTGGGTCATTGCAGATAATATGGGGCATGCCTAGGCCACTTATGACTGGAAAGACACTGCACTCAGTGGCAAAGAGTTAGTGAATTTGGAATTAAAACAGTTTATGATGGGACACACCGCGTGAATTATACAGTACATATCAAAATTAGCAAACATGATTTGGAATCCTTGCTGCTTTCAAAAGGCTGTTAAGAATTAAATATGACATTTTGTGTCTCTACCATATAGTAAAAGAACTTTGGAGAAGCTTGTGATTAGTTTTAAACACTGTAATTATTTTTCATTTTATGTGTTATTCTTTCGCATAACATTCTCAGACTCGATTCTTTACGTAAATTAGAGAGTTTTCTGTGCATTGCACAAAATGCTGATCAGTCAAGCGGCATTCCTTCTCATTGCTGTATTTCAAATGAATCTGAATTGACAATTATCTTAGATGTCTGCATTGAAGTCAATCTACAAAGCCTTGAAAAATTTCCTCAAAACTGGGGTTGACCTACACCTGAGTAGAAAATCGACTCATCTGTGTGAGGCTCATCATTTTTAAATATCACCAACAAAGCGATGGAATGTGTTGTCAACTGTGCTATCAATTTGCACTTGTTCAGTAACAACACATTTGCAAGCACTCAATATTGGTTTGACAGAGCCTCTCTGCTCCTCTCTTCATTATAGCCTTATTTTCCAAATATGAACAATACAGTTGAACTCAAGAGAATAACTAGTATTAACATCAAGCATCTGATCAAGTGTCACATCAAGGAGCCCTAAGAAAACTGAGATCAGGAGGGAAATTCCCTGTTCGTTGAGGTAACACTGAGCTCAAAACAAGATAGTTAGTTATTTGGAGGTTAATCGTCTCAGCACCAGCATATCGCTGCAGAAATTCTACAGGGTTTAGTTGGCCTAAGCCCAAAAGTCTTCAACTCCATCATAATTGATTTTCCCCTCTGCCGTAACGTTAGAAATGTGAATAGTCGCCAATGGTTGCATAATGTTTGACATAGTTCACGGCATCTCAGGTATGGAAACAATCTGTATACAACAAAGCCTGAGTTTCCACTATCCATTTCCCCTTTTCTGTCTGCTGTTTTCTATTCTGCCAAAGGTTTACACATTCTGAGATAACAAGGTGTAGAGCTGGATGAACACAGCAGGCCAAGCAGCATCGCAGGAGCAGGAAGGCTGACGTTTCAGACTCTTTACACACTGTGTCTTCCTCACTAATTGACTAAAATCAACTTTCTGAAACTGCTCTTTTCTTCTTTGTAAAGATCTGTTCAAGGGCTTTTGAACACATTAATTATATCTTTGCTAAAATTGGATTCTCTTTGACTTGAGGTGTTATGAATATTCTCCCTTCCCTACATATTTTGATCAGTCTAATAAAGTGTACATTTCATAAATTTGATCCAAAACAGCCATTTTCTTTCTATTCACATGCTGATGTAAGTATCAACATTTTGATATCATATTACAGTCATGGTCTAATCGAATGGCTGAGTAGGCTTGAGGAGCTGAATGGATCATTTACCTCTATATGCACAATTCTGTTTTTTAATATCATAAATACAAAACTAGTTAGAAAATCATGGTAACCATGATAAAAAGCAGAACCAAGATTTGCTGCTTATATAATTTTAACCTCTGAATGTCTCAGAGACACACTCCTTTCTATCTTTGAACCTGTTCAACTTTGTTCAGCCCAAATTTCATGCCTGCGTTGACCTGGCATATCATGGGACTCCATTTCTTCAACTCTTTTTGCTCACAGACAGGATATCGGTCAATTATTAGCTGGAACACGCTGTACTCACATCAATAGCCAGCCTCAGCTTTTTGTCCCACAGTTGCATGATTGCTTACCACTCTCTTATTACTGTCTCCATGCTGTATGACCCTATGACTCTACGACTGAGTGCAAGGGATTAAGCAGTCAACAGGAACATAAGAGGTACCCACTGTTTTGCACTGGATTTTAAAAATTGAAACATGGGATGTGGGCACTGCTGGCTGGGCCACCATTTACTGTGCGTTCTTGAGGAGGCGGTGATAAGCCACCATCTTGAACTGCTGCAGTCTTTGCAGTAGGTAAACAGGCAGTGCTGTTAGGACAGTAGTCCCAGAGGATTGATCCAGTAACAGTGGAGGAGCACCAATATAGTTCCACGTTAGGGTTTTGTGTGATTTCAAGGGGAAAAAGCAGAGTACGGGAAACTCTAGGTAGAGTCACAGTGGGTGAGTGCTGTGACATTGAGCGAAGGGCTTAGACAAACATTATGGTCCAGTTCATGAGCTGGGTGTGTATCCCTGAGTACACATTCCAAAAACAGGAAAAGTCAGCCCGAACTGTATTATTGCAGGATCATTATGGCGAGGTGATGGCGTTATGGCATGAGCAGTAGGCAATTAATCCTGAAGCCCATGGATTGCTCTAGGGAATTGGATCCAATTCCTGCCATGAGAGATTTGATTTCAGTAAAATCCTAGAATTTTCTGGAACCATGGTGGGGGGGCGTGGTGGGGGGGACCTACCTGGTTAACTGATGTCATTTAGGAAAGGTATGATCAGAGGTATCGATATGGTAGACAGTCAGAGACTTTTTCCTCGGGTGGACTTAGCTATTACGAGGGGGCATAGTTTTAAAGTGAGTGGTGGTAGATCTCGGGGAGCCGTCAGAGGTAGATTCTTTACTCAGAGAGTGGTAGGGGTGTGGAATGCATTGCCGGAGAGGGTAGTGGAGTCAGCCTCATTAGGGGCATTTAAGCGGCTATTAAATAGGTATATGGATGATAGTATAAAGTAGGGGTGGAGGTTAGATAGACTTCAGGATTAAGGCAAAAGTTCAGCACAACATTGTGGGCCGAAGGGCCTGTACTGTGCTCTACTGTTCTATGTTCTATGTAACTGCCCTCTTTGGCCTGCTGTGTTCATCCAGCTTCACACTTTGTTATCTTGGATTCTCCAGCATCTGCAGTTCCTATTATCTCTGATCACAATTTTGCCCTCCTTACCTGGTCTGGCCTCAATGTGACTGCAGGCCCACAGTAATGTAGTTAAATTTAATTGCCTGTGGGCAGTAGATGCTGGCCTTGCCAGGAACCGAAAAAGAACAAGGCTCCTTTCTGGGTCTAACTTTGTTTCATAATACTCTTGTGAAGCATATTGGGATGTTTTACTATAGTAAAGGAGATAAATAAATGAGTTTGTTACCAGACAAATTTTAGCTGCCCACTACAGGAATGTCCCATGTTTTCTGTCATCACCCTGATTAGCATGGATTAGTCATGTGGCATTCTGGACAGATAATCCAAAAATAAAATGTACGTTTAAATCTTAATGACATTTCTTAATATTCAGATTCTACTTATTTATAAAACAAAATCTGTTATCAGTAAACGTAACCAGGCAGCTTTTCCACTTGCAGAAAAATCCAACTGTTCGCCAAAGTCCCTTTCAGGAAAAATATCGACTGTTGCTCCCATATCTGACCATCATTCTGAGTTCATGTGTTTGTGTCTGAACTGGGCTGCCAAACCACTCAATTCTACCACCATGCTGTCAGCAAAACGGAGGATGATAATAAATGATGGTCTTGTTTTTGATGCGCAAGTTGAGAAATGAATAAAAAGACATGATTAATTCCTATCAGTTGTAGTTTACACAGAAAGACAGAGAGAATCATGATATTTGACAAGTACATCACCAGTAACATTCCTTTATAACATGTAATGAATTCAGAATTTGACATTCAATGACAGTAAATCACTTTTTTTTGATAACACATAGCAAATTACATGGTTTATTTTCCCTACTATGAAACGGTATTTTTGCGCAATTATCATCCATACTAGCAGGGGAATATTGCGTGCAGTGTTACAAGAAAATGTACACCTTGCAGACGATTGTGTTATTGAGCGCCAGGCTGATATCATGCTAATGTTCACACGTCCACAAATAGAGATTTTTTTTGTTTCCTAATTTTTATGCTGCTCATGATTTGTGTAGCTTGATTCTTGCTTCAATTCATGTGCCTCACTTCTCTGAGGACCCCCAAATGTCCTAAATTATGGCTAAAATTTATTAATAGCGACTTAAGCCCTTAAATTTCGCAGAAGTGGCTTTGCAGGAAATACACTGGGAATGTAGTAAAGTTGGTAATGTTCGTGCCCAAATGTGATAGTTTTTTTGCAGTTAGAAACCTATTGAGATCATAATTCAAGAGTCAATGCTGTTTGCTTCTGAACAGCAATCATACACTTTAAAATTGCTTAATGTAGAAAAGAGGAAAGTAAGAGTGGCACCATCACAGTTTCAGCTCAAAAGAACCCACTTGAACAGCACCCTATCTACCAACTTAAACTTTTGGTCCCTCCACACATCTGAAGAGAGTATACAAGATGCACAGGAGCAATTTAATAAGGCTCCCTCAACCATTCCTTCCAAGTCCATCACCTCCAGTACTTTGAAAGATCAGACTGGTAATTACCAGGAGCATCCCTGTATGCACACACCCTTCCAAATCAGATACCATTCTGTGCTTGAACTATGTTGTCCTTCATTCGTTATTATCAGAAAAATTCTGGAAGTCCTTTCCCAGCAGGACTGTAGATGTTCACTGTAGATGTAGCACTGTGGATCTTTACTATGGGCGCCCAGCCCCTATGCACCTGCATTCCTCATACAGATGGCCTAAAGGCCCTCCGCTTCTTCCTGTCCCACAGGCCCGACCAGTCCCCCTCCACTGACACCCTTATCCACTTAACTGAACTTATCCTCACCCTCAACAACTTCTCTTTCAATTCCTCCAACTTCCAACAGACAAATGGGGTGGCCATGGGTACCTGCATGGGCCCAAGCTATGCCTGCCTCTGTATAGGCTACGTGAAACAATCGCTGTTCTCTACCTACACTGGCCCTAAACCCCACTTCTTCTTCCATTACATTGATGACTGTATCGGCCGCCTCATGCTCCCAAGAGGAGCTCAAACAGTTCATCCACTTCACCAACACCTTCCACCCCAACCATAAGTTCACCTGAACCATCTCTGATACCTCTCTCTCCTTCCTGGACCTCTCTGTCTCAATCTCCAGCAACAACCTAGAACCCGATTGCCATTTCAAGCCCACCGACTCCCACAGCTACCTAGAATACACCTCCTCCCACCCACCTTCCTGAAAAAATGCCATCCCCTATTTCCAATTCCTTTGCCTCTGCTGCATCTGCTCCCAGGATGAGACATTCCATTCCCATACATCTCAGATGTCCTCATTTTTCAAGGACTGCAACTTCCCCCCAGCAGTGACCGAGAACACCCTCAACCGTGTCTCCCACATTTCCTGCAACTCTTCCCTCACACACCCGCCCCGCAATATAAACAAAAACAGAATCCCCCTCGTCCTCATGTACAACCCCACCAACCTCCGGATTCAATGCATCATTCTCCAACACTTCTGCCATCTGCAATCCGACCCCACCACCAAAGACATTTTTCCCTCCCCACCCTTATCTGCTTTCCAGAGGGACCACTCTCTCCATGACTCCCTTGTCTGCTCCACACTCCCCTCCAGCCCCACCACACCCGGCACTTTTTCCTACAACTGCAGGAAGTGCTATACCTGCCCCTACACTTCCCCCCTCACCCCTATCCCAGGCCGCAGGAAGGCTTTTCACATCAAGCAGATGTTCACCTGCACATCTGCTAATGTGGTATACTGTGTCTGCTGTTCCCTTTGTGGGCTCCTCTACACCGCGGAGGCTTGGGGACCGCTTTGCAGAACACTTTTGCTCAGTCTGCACTAAACAACTGCACCTCCCAGTCGCAAACCATTTCAACTCCCCCTCCCATACCGCAGACGACATGTCCATCATGGGCCTCCTGCAGTGCCACAACGATGCCACCCAAAGGTTGCAGGAACAGAAACTCATATTCCGCTTGGGAACCCTGCAGCCCAGTGGTATCAATGTGGACCTCACAAGCTTCAAAATCTCCCCTCCCCCTACGACATCCCAAAACTAGCCCATCTCGTCCCCGCCTCCCTAATCTGTCCTTCATCGCACCTCAAACCCCACCGCATCTCCTCCCTACTAACCTCATTCCGCCCCCTTGACCTGTCTGTCCTCCCTGGACTGACCTATCTCCTCCCTAACTCCCCACCTACACTCACCTTTACTGGCTCCATCCCCGCCTCTTTGATCCATCTGTCTTCTCTCCACCTATTTTCTCCTTTATCCATCTTCTGTCCGCCTCCCCCTCTCTCCCTATTTATTTCAGAACCACCTTCCCCTCCCCCATTTCTGAAGAAGGGTCGAGGCCCGAAACACCAGCTTTCCTGCTCCTACGATTCTTCTTGGCCTGCTGTGTTCATCCAGCTCTACACCTTGTTATCTCAGATGTCCCTGCAGATGGACTGAGTAGTTTAAGAGGATGGCTTATCACTGTCTTATCCAGGGAATAAATTGACAATAAATGCTGCCCTTTCCAGCAATGCTCATATGGCATGAATGAATCAGGAAAAAAAATCCATAAAGATTTCACAGTCAGTGAAACGATCAGTGCTGAATACACTGCTTTTTGTCAATTATATAAATGATTTGGATATGAGTATAGGAGGTATGGTTAGTAATATTGCAGATGACACCAAAATTGGTGATACAATGGACATTGAAGAAGGTTTTATCAGAGTGAAACAGGACCTTGATCAGATGAGCCAATGGACCAAGGAGTAAGCAGATAAAGTTTAATTTAGATAAATCTGAGGTGTTGCGTTTTGGTAACCCAAACCAGGGCAGCACTTATATACTTAACCTGGGGAGTGTTGTCAAACAAAAAGGCCTCGGTGCAGGTGCATAGTTCCTCGAAAGTGGATCACAGGTAGACAGGGTGGTGAAAAAGGCATTTGGCATGCTTGCCTTCATTGGTCAGTGCGCTGAATATTGGAGATGGGACATCATATTTTGCCTGAATGCGACTTTGGAAAGGCCACTTTTAGAATACTGTGTTCAATTCCGGTCTTGCTGATACAGAAGCGATGTTTTTAAACTTGAAAAGATTCAGAGAAGATTTACAATGTTTCCAAGGTTGCAGAGTTTGAACTATATAGAGAGGCAGAATAGACTGGGGAAGGAATAGTTCTGAAGAAGGGTCGCCAGACATGAAACATTAATTCTGATTTTTCTTCATGGAAGCTGCCACACCTGCTGAGCTTTTCCAGTGACTTCTGTTTTCATTCGTGAACAAATCGGGGCTATTTTCCCTGGAACATCGGAAGCTGAGGGGTGACTAAATAGAGGTTTATACAATAATGAGGGGCATAGATAGCATGAATAGGCCATTTTCCTAGGGTAGGGGAGTCCAAAACTTGGGGGCATAGGTTTAAGCTGAGAGGGAAAGATTTAAATGGGACCTGAGGGGCAACTTTTCATGCAGAGAGTGGCGTATGTATCGAATGAGCTGCCAGAGGAGGTCATGAAGGCTGGTACAATTACAACATTCAAAAGGCTTCTGCAAGGGTATATGAATAAGAAAGGTTTAGAGGGATCTGGGTCAAATTCTTACGTATGGGACTAGATCAGTTTAGGATATGTAATTGGCTTGAATGAGTCAGACTAAAGGGTCTATTTCCATGCTAATAGACTCTATGTCTCTATAAGTATTTTTCAAAATGTTGTCACTGTGTTAATGAAAGCAAGATGATAATTAATCAGTGCATATTGAGATAGACATAAGATTGGGAGAGGTAATGCTGAGTGATAATGTCACTGGACTGGCAATCCAGAACCGCAGGCTAATATTTGAGGGGCAAGGATTTGAATCCCATCATGGCAGATGATGAATTAAAATCTGGAATTAAAAACTTGCCTAACAGCCATTGTAAAATAAACCTATGTGGTTCACTAATACCCTTTAGGGAAGGAAATCTGCCATCCTTACCTGGTCTGGTTTTCATATGACTCCAGACCCACAAAAATGTGGTTGAGTCTGAACTCTGCATCTGGGCAATTGGGGATGGGCAATAATTGCTGGCCTGTATACCTACAGCATCATCCAGTGATTTTTTTTAAATGACTAAGAACCCTGAAATAATGCCTGGATAGTTTATTTTATTGATCTTAATTGAAGGAGAAACATTAGTGAGCAGAGCTGCTCTGTGGGATATTATGCCAAGCCTGTCAGGAAGAGTGTATAGATCCCTGGTATTATCTGATGAGGAGCAAGAGACTCCTCTTGATGTGGTGGCCAATATTTATTTTCCAAACAGCTCATTATAACATCCATTTGGATATTCATTTCATTACATACGTGGGACCATGCTACATGCAGATTGGCTGCCAGATTCCTTTTTATTGTGTTGGTGATGCACTTCATTATAATTGATTGTTCATGAAGAAATTTTGGACCTGTTGACATTGTGAGGGAATGCAATGTCCTATTACAGACAGACCCTGGAAGACTGTTCTCATTCTGAAGTCCTTTTGCACATTGATTTGAATGTCATAGGAACACAAGGCATGACAATGTAAAACAGCTCTTTGTAACGTACTGGAAAGTGTAGAAAAGTTTAAAATTACACCTCAGCACAAGATTGTGTTCGTACGAAGGATCATAAGTCAGAGGTTCGTAAATTGGGAACTCCCTGTAAATCTTAATTTTGCTTTATCATCATTTAGAGATGTCAATCTCTGTTACTCAGATTTTCATTTCAGTTGTTTTGTTCTTATCCTAGAATCTTTTCTTAAACAGTGATTAATTTCAGCCATTTTAGCTCAATTTGTTGACTTGACACATCTGCCTGTAAAGGAGAGGCAAATTTATGAGCAAAATATCACAGTGGCAGTCTTGACAATAGATTCCTGATGAGCAGTGCCACAGGAGAACAGAACCTATGAAAAGCAACAAATGTAGTCACATGAAGAAGGAGGTCTTCCCTCATGCAGGTGGCACAGTGGCTCAGTGGCTAGCACTGCTACCTCAGAGTATCAGGGACCTAGGTTCAGTTCCAGCCTCAGACAACTGTATGTGTGGAGTTTGCATGCTCTCCCAGTGTATCTGTGGGTTTTCTCCAGGTGCTCTGGTTTCCTTCCATAGTCCAAAGATGTGTGGGTTAGGTGGATTTGACTTGCTAAATTGTCTGTAGTGACTGTGGGCATGCTGGTGAGGTGGATTAGACATGGGAAATGGTTACAAGGGTTGGGTAAGTCTCTGATTGGTGTGCTGTGTTGGTGTAGACTCAGTGGGCTGAATGGCTTCTTTGTGCCCTGTAGTGATTCTGTGAGTACTCCTTGATTGCCAAGCAACTGTATAAATGGAACTTAAATATTTCCTTTGGTCAACAGGTCACTTCTTTGTTACTTTATTCAGAGGATGTAGACTTGGTGAACAAAACAAACATTAATTGCCCATCTTTATTTACCTTTGAGATAACTGAGTGGCTTGCTGCTTTTTCAGAGGGTAATTCAGGGTCAACAACATGATTGTGGGGCTGGAGGCCAAAGTAGGCCTGACTGGATAAGGTTGGCAGATTTCCTTCCCTAAAGCCCATTAGTGGGTTAAATGAGTTTTTTCAAGAATCCAGCTATTTCATGGTCATCATGAGAGAGACTCGTTGTTTGTTCCAGAATGATTGAACGAACTGAGCTTAAATTCCCCAGCTGATATCGTGCAGTTTCAGGTTCTAACTCTGGTTCAGAAACATAAGTTGCTGGGAAAACTCAGCAGGTCTGAAGACCGTTCCGAGAATGGGTCACTGGACCAGAAACAGTTAAGTCTGATTTCACTCCACAGATGCTGCCAGACCGGCTGTGATTTTCCAGCAATTTCTGTTTTTGGTTTTGATTTCCAGCATCAGCAGCTCTTTGGGATGTGTTTTTTCTCCCAAATTTCTGGATGATTAGACAAGTCCTCTGAATCAGTAAAATAATAATTTAATGGCAATGTCATCATGCCCATCATCTCAGAATGCCAACATGACCAGTGGAATCAGTAAACAGAAGAACTCTTCCATTATGTCCAGGGTGTTTCTCTGCTTCAGCAACCAGGCTCTTTATTAAAAAAGTGTCATTCATTGAGTGTCGGTATCACTGACTGTGCGGCGCTTATTGTCTAACAATGGCTGCTCTGCGTTCCTGAACTTCTGCAGCCCATTTCCTGTAGGTGGAACCATATTGCCCTTATTGGAGAGAATTCCATGATTTGACCCAGTAACACTGAAGGAAGGACAATATATTTCCAAATCAGGTGGTTGAGTGGCTTGGAGTGGAACTTGTAGGTGGTGGAGTGTCCATCTCTCTGTTGCCCTTGTCCTTCTGGAGATCATTCACTGTGCTTTGGGAAAGTGCTGGAAAGGAACCTTAGTGAATTTCTGCAGTGTATTTTGTAGACAGTGCACATTGCTGCTACTCAGCATCAGTGGTTGAGAGAGTGAATGTGTATGGATGTGGTGCCAATCAAGCAGGATACTTTGTTCTGGAAGGTGTCAAGCTTCTTGAGTGTTGTTGGAGCTATGTTCATCCAGGCATTTTGGAAGTATTCCATCATACTCGTGACTGGTATCTTCCAGATGGTGGAAAGACTTTGTGAAGACACAAGGTGAGCTATTCACTTCTCTCTGAGTTTGTTAGCTCTTGCGGCTAAAGTACTTATATGGCTAGTCCAGTTTAGTTCTTATTCAATGATAACCCTCAGGATGATTGCAGTGTATTCAGTAAAGCTAATAATACAGAATATCAAGGGACAATGGTTTGATTCTCTTGTCAGAAATGATCGTTTCCTGGAATTCCTGTGGCATGAATGTTATTTTCCATTGTTAGCCCAAGCCTGGCTTTTAGCCGGGACTTTCAGTATCTGAGTATGGATGGCTTCAGTGCCAAGGGAGCTATGGTCAGGTGCTTTCCATTGCACAATTATCAGTGAACATCCCAAATCTGATTGTACAATTGAGGGAAAGCCAAGAATTCCAAAGAACTCCTGCAGTAACATTCTGGAACAGAGGTGACTGACCTCCAACAATGACAATCATCTTCCTTTGTGCTAGGTGTGACTCCAATCAGCGGAGAGTTATCCTCCTGATTTCCACTGACTCCAGTTGTGCTGAGGTTCCTTGTTACCATATTTGGTCAAATACAACCTTGATGTCAAGGACAGTCAACCTCACTCCAGGCAGTCAACCATTTACCTAGACTGAAGTATTGAGTGTCTTGGAACGCTGCAAATAAATGTTCAAGATTGCTACTGTAGGTTAAATGAGGAGCAGACCTCGTCAGGGGTATTTTTTATGTATAACAACGACTTTTAATCATGTTTGTAGTCTTAACAGAAGGCAATAACTCAAATATTTAACTCTCCTGAAATAACTGGAAAAGTGTCATGCTTATGTCTTATCTTTAAATCCAAATATGGTTCCATCTCTCTATCTTTGATTTGATGTTGTCAAAACAAAGTTTTGTTTTGCGTGCAGTGTGGGCAGATCATACCATATAAGGAAAATAGGGTGAACAGAACAAGGAATACAAAGGTACAGCTGAAGTGAAGATGAGCAAAAAGGAAGATCAATATTAGATTCGAAATTTGAAAGGTCCATTAAGCAGTCCAACATCAGTGGGGA
The DNA here is from genome assembly GCF_030684315.1 of Stegostoma tigrinum. Taxonomy (NCBI): domain Eukaryota; kingdom Metazoa; phylum Chordata; class Chondrichthyes; order Orectolobiformes; family Stegostomatidae; genus Stegostoma; species Stegostoma tigrinum. The sequence goes on from NC_081360.1 coordinate 93,348,495, forward strand.
AAAAGCTGTGCTTGAACCTTTTGATACGCGTGCTTAAGCTTTTGTATCTCCTCCACGACGGAAGAAGTTAGAAGAGACTGTAACTGGGTCTTTGATGATGTTAACAGTGTGACAGTGAGAAATGTATATGAAGTCAATAGATAGAAGATTGGCTTGCATAATGGGATGGGCTGTGTTCACAACTCTGTCGTTTCTTATGGCCCGGGGCAGAGCAGTTGCCGTACCGAGCCCTGATTGCACCCACTTTCTGTGACGCATCTGTAGAAGCTGGAGAGGGTCTTTATGGACATGCCGAATTTCCTTAGCATCCTCAGGAAGAGGTGTTGTTGTGCCTTCTTGATTGTTGCATCAATGTGGGTGGACCAGGACAGACTGTTGGTGATTGTCACTTCCAGGAACTTGGCATTCTCAACTATCTCTACCTCAGCTCCAATCATGTAGACAGGGCCATGTCTTCTCTCTTTCTTTCTGAAGTCAATGACTAGCTCTTTATATTTTCCTCCAGCCCAATATTCTGCAAAGTCTGTTTGTTCCCTCTGCTTGGCCTCCACAACAAGCTCAGACTCTATGTTCTATAATTCCCTCCTGAAACCTTTATCTTTAACTTTATCTCCACCTATCCATTGATTTTCTTTTCCCATATTCATTCACAGGATGAGGGCTTTACTGGCTAGGCAGTGTGTATTGCCCATTCCTAACTGCCCAGAGGGCAGTTCCGAGTCAACCATATTGATGTGGGCCTGGAGTCACATGTTGGCTAGACCAGTTAAGGATGCAGTTTCCTTCCCTATAGGGCATTGGTGAACCAGATGAGTTTTTCCCAACAATGGACTCACAGTTATCATTAGACTGTTAAATTCCAGATATTTATTGAATTCAGATTCCACAATCTGCCATTGCGGGATTCAAACCCAGGTCCCCAGGACATTATCTGGCTCTCTGGATTAACAGTCCAGTGATAATACGACTCAGCCATTGCCTCCCCTTTCTTTGAATCATTGAATTCTTTCAAACTTCTTTCACATCAGTCACCTGTCCCAATATGTCCTCTGTATTAAAATCAGTCTGGTAACATGTATGTGAAGCGCTTTGGACTGTTCTGTTGTGTTCAAGGTACTATTTCAAAGCAATTTGTTGCTGCTCAATCCATTGAATTTCTTCTAAACTCTCTTTTAAAGTAGTACTTGCTTCTGGCCGTGGAGCAATTCTATAAAATCTTGAAGAAATCCTCATCAGTTCCAAACCAGTGGATTGTTCAGAACTGTGAATGAAATAAAATAAAGAGAATTGATTGATTGTGTGTAATATCCACAGAAAAAGTCATGCAGCCCACAAGTGTCAAAGGAAAAAAAATATCATTTGAGTGAAGTCTACTTGTCTCATTGAATCATCTCAAAGTGACTTGCAGACCAAATTAACATTTTACAGGGTGGTAGTGACTTGGCTTTGGAATCTGCATGGTATCACTGTTGCTATTGAACTGAAGGTTTAAAAGCTTCTCCTGCCACATGTAACTTATGACAAGGACCGCCGTATGAACATGATTCTCATGCTGCACGCTATGATGCTGAATCCTTCAAATTCTCTAACTCCTGGAATTCGAAGAGATAAAAATCAAAATCCTTTGTCTGATGAACTATTGTCCAGATTATGCTGAATAAGGCTGAGTCATCCCTGCATGCTGATTTGAAATTGAGGTTGACAGATCACCGAGATTTAGGGAACAGCTGATTGGAGCTGCCTAAATTTGCTATCAACAGAAAACAATAGAGGAATGCTACTGCAAAGTGGAGACTTTGGGACCAGCTTTAAGAACTTTACTGGTATGTTGAAAGTGAATAAAAGGGGGTGAGGTGGGTGAGATTGAGTAGGATGCCAACGTGCTCAGTTCTTTCTGGTAAATTGTTAACAGTACCTAATGACACTTTAATGACATGTAATAAAGTGGATTGGGTTGACTGAAATAGTTGGCATATTAAATGCGTTCTAAGCCGCACCTCTGAAAATGAAACTGATCTTAGTCCTAAATATCTGCCTAAGCGTAGGCCCTTAGATCAGTTCTGAATGCCTTGTGATCTTGAATTTTACTCCTGAGTTGCTCATAGCATGTTCCCATTTTCGAGTTCAACTTACTGAACATCATTCTCTTTCTGCACCTTGGTCTATATCCCTCTCATCGTTCTGCGATCAGTTCTTTCAATAGGTTCATGCATATCGAATCCAAACCTTCTCAGGATGAGCTTATCGAAAATGTGTTCTCCTCCACTGTCCTGAGGACTTAATTATTGCTCTCCTGTTCTCTTCAACTGAAACACTCTGTCCGTCTCCAGAAGCACACTCCACAACTTTCTCTTTTTGTTTTAAATTCAAGGCGAGGACACCACTGATCAGGCCGGCATTTATTGTTGTAGTTAAGGGTCAACCACATCGCTGTGGGCCTGGCGTCGCATATAAAGATGACAGTTTCCTTCCCTAAAAGGACATTAGTGAACTGGATAGGTTTTTCCTGACAAGTGACAATTGATTCATGGTTGTCACAAGTCTATTAATGTCAGATTTTTTAAAAAATTGAAATCAAATTCCACAATTTTCCACAGCAGGATTTGAACTCAGGTCCCCAGAGCATTATCTGCATTAAGATTCCAGCAATCATACCAGGTAACAAAGTGTGGAGCTGGATGAACACAGCAGGCCAAGCAGCATGTCAGGAGCACAAAAGCTGACATTTCAGGCCTAGACCCTTCATCGTAGAAATGATGAATTATCTAGGCCCGAAATGTCAGCTTTTGTGCTCCTAAGATGCTGCTTGGCCTGCTGTGTTCATCCAGCTCCACACTTTGTAATGTCAAATTCTCCAGCATCTGCAGTTCCCATTATCTCTGACAGCAATAATACCACTTGGCCATCACATTCCCGGCTTTGGAGATCTACTTCTCTCAGGGTTTGCATTTGAACCCCATACAAGACACGTAACTGCTGAGCAACTTATTTATTCATTGTGGAATGTAGTTTTTTCCTTATTGCTGTTCCAACTCTGATTTCTTTTTGGCAGTAACTATCTATCGACAAGATACTTCCCAGGTACTAAATTTGTCACACTTTTACTGACTTTTGTTTCCTCAGCTTTCTCTCATTATTTCTCCTCATCTTTATTTTTTCATTCTGTGAGCTTTCAGCACTTCATTCATACTGTTTGTTTTTGCCTGTAGAGCTCTGCTATGTTACCCACAAGGATTTACAAATCTTCACCAAATGGCTGCTTACCTTGCCATTTTTCTATACTTTTCTTTAAGTTCATAAGAATTAGGCATCACTGGTTTTTGCCCATTCTTCTTCGTCCAGAGGCAGTGAAGAGTCAACCACATTGCTGTGGGTCTGCAGTCAAAGACTAGATAGGGACAGCAGATTTCCTTTCCTAATGGACATCAATGTCCAGATATTTTTTTTTCCTAACAATTAGTTTAATGGTCATCATTCGAGTCTTAATTCCAAATTTTTACTGAATCTAAATTTCACCATCTGCCATAGCAGGATTCAAACCCAAATCACCATAAAGTTAATAAAATGTGAGGCTGGATGAACACAGCAGGCCAAGCAGCATCTCAGGATCACAAAAGCTGACGTTTCGGGCCTAGACCCTTCATCAGAGAGGGGGATGGGGGGAGGGAACTGGAATAAATAGGGAGAGAGGGGGAGGTGGACCGAAGATGGAGAGTAAAGAAGATAGGTGGAGAGGGTGTAGGTGGGGAGGTAGGGAGGGGATAGGTCAGTCCAGGGAAGACGGACAGGTCAAGGAGGTGGGATGAGGTTAGTAGGTAGCTGGGGGTGCGGCTTGGGGTGGGAGGAAGGGATGGGTGAGAGGAAGAACCGGTTAGGGAGGCAGAGACAGTTTGGACTGGTTTTGGGATGCAGTGGGTGGGGGGGAAGAGCTGGGCTGGTTGTGTGGTGCAGTGGGGGGAGGGGATGCACTGGGCTGGTTTAGGGATGCAGTAGGGGAAGGGGAGATTTTGAAACTGGTGAAGCCCACATTGATACCATATGGCTGCAGGGTTCCCAGGCGGAATATGAGTTGCTGTTCCTGCAACCTTCGGGTGGCATCATTGTGGCAGTGCAGGAGGCCCATGATGGACATGTCATCAAGAGAATGGGAGGGGGAGTGGAAATGGTTTGCGACTGGGAGGTCTCCAGATTTAAAGTCTAATGCTGTTACTACTCAGCCATCACCTCCCATTAACTTCAACTAGTGTTGCTATTACTTTGGTGCCACATAAATCTGAAAGAGCAAGCCTGTACCCAATTAAACCAAGTTCAGTTTGGCCAAAAAAACTGACCTGATTGAAGCAATTTCTTCCTTTCTCCAAGCTCCCCACTTTCATCTCTCTAATTAACTCTGATTGCTCCAGTGCTTGGAATTGTTTTTAACCAGGTTCACCTGATCTTCAGTGTCTCATAATCTACAAGGTATTTGTATATTTGTTCCTGCTACTCTGTGTAAAGAAAAGAGACTGAAGGCAGGAGTGCATTGCTGGGGAGAGCAGCATGAAGAATTGGAATAATGACAAAATAAAAGCAGATTGGACACGCTCTGTTCTGTGCGATGTGCTGAATGTCTGCTACAGATTACACACACACAGAACAGAGATAAAGGTCACATGTCTCTGGCAAGACTGCTAGTACACTTCAGTTTCTGAAGAAGAGTTTAGGCCTGAAATGTCAGCCTTCCTACTCTTCTGATGCTGCTTGGCCTGCTGTGTTCATCCAGCTGTACACCTTGTTATCTCAGATTGTCCAGCATCTGCAGTTCCTACTGTCTCTGAAACACTTCAACTGAAATTGAATTTCTCTTGAATAACTCCCTCTTCATAAAAAAAAAATGCACTAACATTTCAGGTCACACATTTTAGCCAATATATGTAGTCACAAGAAAAAAAATACTATTCAGGACTCTGTATTAACCCTAGTCAGTTCCACTTCCACCAGTCTTTGCTCAGGCGTTGCATACAAGGTATTTAAATTGTGAAAATTTCCTAATGACATGTATGTATATCGCTGTTGTCTGTTTGGCTTGTATTTGTTGAACCTGGACTGATGTTCCTTTTCAAGTTTGTGTCACTCTTTGATCAGTGTTTGTGCATTGGTATGTGTTGTCCCCAATCTATTTCCATTGCTTTTGAATGGTGGATCCCTCGAACTGCTTCTGTACTGTGTATAGCAGTAAGATGACATCTTTTTCATCGACTACCTGCAGTAAAGGAGCAGCTCCTTTGGCTGTGTGTAGATGTCTGTGGTAATAGCAATATACCTGGGAATTCATGTTCACCTTGCATGATAGAAATGACACAGTTCTGAATTTGCCACGTGGGATGAATTTTGTTGAGAGTGTTATATGTTTGTTTACAAACTTACTCCCCAAAGGTAAGGTCCAAAAGTGTTTCTCAAAGTAAAAGTTGGTTTCCTGTCGCTTTATTTTGAATTTGTTTCTCATAGCTGTTTCTACTCGGGTTTCAATTGTTTCTCTTCATTATTGGAAGTGTCGTTCGGGTGTGACATTGACCTTTGGATTGATTCCTTCTGTGCTTTCAGTACAATTGGAATAAAATGTTTTTTTCAGACTTGTGGGTGATATCTCTCCAACAATCATCTTTAAAGGGTTTTTTTTCTTGCATCTTTCTTTTGACCCTCTTGCCTGTAAAGTAATTCATCTTCTTGCAGTTACAGCATTCCTTCTCCATGCTGGACTTACTTTCCTTTCTTTTGACTGAAGGTGAATAGCTGACTGGAGGTTGGGCCTGAACAGGCATAAGGGGTGCCAGGCCCACAGTATGTGAAGATAACAAAATGTGAGGCTGGATGAACACAGCAGGCCAAGCAGCATCTCAGGAGCACAAAAGCTGACGTTTCTGGCCTAGACCCTTCATCAGAGAGGGGGATGGGGAGAGGGAACTGGAATAAATAGGGAGAGAGGGGGAGGCGGACCGAAGATGGAGAGTAAAGAAGATAGGTGGAGAGAGTATAGGTGGGGAGGTAGGGAGGGGATAGGTCAGTCCAGGGAAGACGGACAGGTCAAGGGGGTGGGAATGAGGTTAGTAGGTAGCTGGGGGTGCGGCTTGGGGTGGGAGGAAGGGATGGGTGAGAGGAAGAACTGGTTAGGGAGGCAGAGACAGGTTGGACTGGTTTTGGGATGCAGTGGGTGGAGGGGAAGAGCTGGGCTGGTTGTGTGGTGCAGTGGGGGGAGGGGAGAACTAAGCTGGTTTAGGGATGCAGTAGGGGAAGGGGAGATTTTGAAACTGGTGAAGTCCACATTGATAACATATGGCTACAGGGTTCCCAGGCGGAATATGAGTTGCTGTTCCTGCAACCTTCGGGTGGCATCATTGTGGCAGTGCAGGAGGCCCATGATGGACATGTCATCTAGAGAATGGGAGGGGGAGTGGAAATGGTTTGCGACTGGGAGGTGCAGTTGTTTGTTGCGAACTGAGCGGAGGTGTTCTGCAAAGCGGTCTCCAAGCCTCCGCTTGGTTTCCCCAATGTAGAGGAAGCCACACCGGGTACAGTGGATGCAGTATACCACATTGGCAGATGTGCAGGTGAACCTCTGCTTAATATGGAAAGTCATCTTGGGGCCTGGGATAGGGGTGAGGGAGGATGTGTGGGGGCAAGTGTAGCATTTCCTGCGGTTGCAGGGGAAGGTGCCGGGTGTGGTGGGGTTGGAGGGCAGTGTGGAGCGAACAAGGGAGTCACGGAGAGAGTGGTCTCTCCGGAAAGCAGACAGGGGAGGGGATGGAAAAATGTCTTGGGTGGTGGGGTCAGATTGTAAATGGCGGAAGTGTCGGAGGATAATGCGTTGTATCCGGAGGTTGGTAGGGTGGTGTGTGAGAACGAGGGGGATCCTCTTAGGGTGGTTGTGGCGGGGGCGGGGTGTGAGGGATGTGTTGCGGGAAATACGGGAGACGCGGTCAAGGGCGTTCTCGATCACTGTGGGGGGAAAGTTGCGGTCCTTAAAGAACTTGGACATCTGGGATGTGCGGGAGTGGAATCCACAGTATGTGAAGGCTGGTTTTGTTAAAGAGCGAGGGAACGGGAGTTGGATTGGGAGCAGGAGAAAGGGATGAGTGCATCCTGAGTGAGTGAGGGTGAATTGAGTCTGAAGCTGGGAAAGAGTTGTCATGTCCATAGTGGGGAAATGAGGGACTGATCTGAAATGGGAGAATGGGGGCAGTTTGATCCCATGTGTCTCAGAGAAGTGGTGTTGGAGGGGGTTTGGTTTCATCACCCTCATGTATGTTAGGGATGGGGTGTAAGTATTCTCAGGGGACTATTTCGGATGTATGCAAGGTAAATTACAGGGTCATTCAGGACTTAGACTATGTATTTCACAGACTAATTCATGAGTAACTATTTTCTTAATGTCTTTCCAACCCTCTGATGTAAATGGAAACTTTTGGAGGGTTCCAGGAGTAGGGAAATGCACAGTTATATCTTGAAATTCTTAGAAAATGCCTTTGGATTCTGCCACTTTGAGGATTCTGAAGGTTTCCCATTTGCAACTCCCATTCATGGACAGAAAGAACTGCAGATGCTGTAAATCAGGAACAAACACAAAAGTTGCTGGAAATGCTCAGCAGGATTGGCAGCATCTGTGAAGGAACACATCAGAGTTAACATTTTGTGCCCATTCATGGACAATGCTCCGATTGATCTCTAATCCACGTTCATTTTTTTTTCCTGACTATAAGTGTCCAATTTGACTACATTGGCTTTCTGACTTTGTCCAACATTTTAAATATTGAGTCCTCAAATCTATTAAAGTCACCAAATCATTATTTACAAAAGTACAACCTGATGAAACATTGGAGTTCCATTCACAAGAAGTGGCTGTTATGAAGGGATTGTTTCCACACAAATAGTTGAGCAAGATTTATATTGGTGTTTAATATTATGGTTATTGAGCAGTTGGTGGAAAAGTAGCAATAATTCCTGATTGGGGATTGAACCGAACAGAGTAATTGATCATCACATTTTGTTCAACTGTCTCTGCCTGCTTTTTCTCCGTTACAATAGACAGTAACAATCTCATTGATATATAGAGAGTTTGTAATTGGTAACAAAGTGGGACAGAGCAGATAACTCAGGATTGGCAAAATATATAGCACAGCAATTGAGAAGAAAGTAGTTTATTTCCAAATTGTGTTCAAGACAGTAATTCCAAAAGAAAAGGCATGGAAAGAGCCAGGAGAGGAGTAGGGGGTGATGGTGGTGCTGTGATTATCTTGCTGTCATCCTTTTGGAAATTACTAACTATTTGTTCTGGACCAGCAACACTAAACAGTATTTTTTTTTCCAAAAGAAAGAATGTAAGAAAGCCCTGACTCCATTCTCCTACAACCTGCTCGAAATCTATTCTGTCAAATACTTTTTTCAACTTGTTTAGGGAAATTAATGAGGTGAAGCTGAAGTACATCAATTCAACCATTTGTTTAGTTTTCGTGGGGATCAGCACTTGCTCAAGTGTTGAATCTTGTCACTGGCACACCTATTAGTCTGGATATTCGGTAGATCACCCAAAAGTGATATTCCACAATCACTTGGAGATACACAGGTCTTTGTAGATTTTGTCCAGCTATCCAAAAATAGAGTGCTGATTCTAGTGAATCTAATAAGTCCAACACCCCACACATTGTTAGATCTTTATCTAGTAAAACTACCCATTTATTCATTCAATGTGTTTCTACAAATGCATAAACATGCCTGCATTTAGCTTAATGATAGATGTGCATGTTTTATATGTACAATAATGCTACACTACAAATAAATTGAGGTGAATCTTATTTATTTTCGGTTGCATTTGAATTAAGCTGAGTCCTTTGGAAGTATTTCTACTGTGAACCCTATACTTTCTTGCCATATCTTCTACCTACCTTGCTGTCATAATGTCCGCTACATTCAATTTCGACCTCATCTTACTCCACGCTTTACCCAGAACAACTCAGCAGGTGTCCTAAAATTCACCAAATTCCTTTACGACTATTCCATCCTTCACAGTTCATTGTGCACCCAGACTAGGACTTAGACTATGTGTCTAGAGCTGGCCTGCAAGGTTCCTGATGTTTGCCCTGGACACAACAGAGATGGTAAATCTGGACCCCACTGTGTGAGAAGGGATCTGGAGGTCCTGCTGTTCAGGGTGGGATACATGTGGGATTTCCTCTTGCCCCAGCACCATTGCAACGTAGAAACCTTGAAAATAGGGGTGGGAGTAGGCCGTTGAACCTACAGCACCATTCAGTATGATCATGGCTGATCATGCAATTTCATTATCCCTCTCCCACTTTCTCTCCATTCCCCTTGATCCCTTTAACGGCAATGGCCATGTCCAGCTCCATCTTGAGTATATCTAACAAACTGACCCCAATAGATTTCTGTGGTAGAGTGTTTCACAGGTTCATAACTGTCTAAGTGTAGAAAATTGTTCCTCATCTCAATCCTGAATGCTTTACGCCTTACCGTTAGACTGTGACCCCTAGTTCTGGACTTCCTCAACATTGGGAACATTCTCCCCACATCTCGGCCTGTCCAATCCCATCAGGATTTTATATGTTTCTATGAGATCCTCCTTCATTCTCCCAGCAGTGTATTATACAGCACTACACCATGTCAGAGATAGTAGGAACTGCAGATGCTGGAGAATCTGAGATAACAAGGTGTAGAGCTAGAAGAACACAGCAGGCCAAGCAGCATCAGAGGAGCAGGAAGGCCGACATTTCGGGCTTCTTCATTTTCTGAAGAAGGATCTAGGCCCAAAACGTCAGCTTTCCTCCTCCTCTGATGCTACTTGGCCTGCTGTGTGCATCCAGCCCTACACCCTGTTATCTCTCTACACCATTTCAGGCTGGTCCGAGGTTCTCTCCGAGGTTAAAGCAGTCTCATCCTTCTTAGCCATCCCGAGGAATGTCCAATACTTGAGGTCACTGTCCTTCTTCTCTGTGCCAGCCTTACTACCACCAAACATCTTCTCTCAGATACCTCTCAATCGCTCTATGTCTGCTCTTGTACACACCATCCAACAAGACTCATGATCTATCACTGTCTCGATTGCATGCAGCATCTTCCATCATTCCCTGTCACCCAGCCAACTAACCCTGCATGCTTCATGTGCTGCCTGCACATTCACTTGGGGTACCTCTCCACCTACACTGAAAGTAACAGTTGTGCCACCAATTTTAATGCCTGACATCGCTAACTCTTATAGTACCTGACTTTCTCTTATTCCAGGGAAGAAGGGGGAGAAAACAGCCCATGTAAGGACAGAAAGACCCAAGATTCGTGATGTGTTCTCTGATATTCAGCCCGTTACCCCTTCTGTTGAGAGCATCCTGACTTTGACTGCCCTGAGTGGCTGACCAGCAGTTTCCAACTGATATTGAAGGCAGCTGTTTACTGACTGTGTGCCACAACCCCCTGAGCGAAGGCTATTTCCCTAGACTTGACTAAGGCCTACTGACAAACATGACAAACAACCTTCCAAGAAACAAAGAAACCTACAGCACAGGAACAGGCCCTTCGGCCCTCCAAGCCTGCGCCGATCAAGATCCTCTGTCTAACCTGTCATCTATTTTCTAACGGTCTGTGTCCATTTGCTCCCTGCCCATCCATGTACCTGTCAAATATATCGTAAAAGACGCTAACGTGTCTGCGTCTACCACCTCCGCTGGCAACGCGTTCCTGGCGCCCACCACCCTCTGTGTAAAGAACTTTCAATGCATACCTCCCTTAAACTTTCCTCCTCTCACTTTGAACTCATAGTAATTGAGTCCCCCACTCTGGGGAAAAGGCATTTTGAATGTGTGTGTGTGTGTGTGAGACCTTGAGCACACAGTGTCCCTGCTGCAGCATTGCAATGGGAGTTGCCAGTGCGGCCTGAGGTGCAGGGCTGAAGCAGAAGTGACCAGTAAGTGGGTCAGAGATGCAGAATCATAGAATCCTCATAGTGTGGAATTAGGCCATTTGAGTCTAGGCCCATCGAGCCCACATTGACCCTCCATAAAGCATCCCACTTAGACCCACACCCCTACCCTTTCCCTGTAATCCTGCATTTCCCATGGCTAATTGACCCAGCCTGCACGTCCCTAGACACAAGAGACAATTTAGAATGGCTGATCCATCTAACTTGTAAATCTTTGGACTGTGAACACCCAGAGGAAACCCACACAGACACGGGGAGAATGTACAAACTCCACGCAGTTTGTCGCCTGAGGGTGGAATCGAACCCAGGTCCCTGGCACTGTCGGTTACCACTGAGTCACCATGCTGCCTGTGTGCCATGAAGATTCTTAAACATTGGCACATGTTGAATGCCAGTGACCATGTGTGTGGCTGATGACAATGAAGAGGTCCTGAGATGTTGGCACCTGGTGCCCAACATGGGGGCATCTTGATCAAGCTGAGAGCTAAATTCTCTCAGTACCCACACGTTGCATTTTCTCAGCATCTAGCAAGTTTAATGAGTTTGGTGAGATCGAAAGAAGAATATTTATGAAGTGACTTGGGCTTTCAACAAGGTGTTTAACAAGCAAATATCCCTTAAACATTTCAAAGATAATGGGAACTGCAGATGCTGGAGAATCCAAGATAATAAAGTGTGAAGCTGGATGAACACTGCAGGCAAAGCAGCAACTCAGGAGCACAAAAGCTGACGTTTCGGGCCTAGACCCTTCATCAGAGGGTCTAGGCCTGAAACGTCAGCTTTTGTGCTCCTGAGATGCTGCTTGGCCTGCTGTGTTCATCCAGCTTCACACTTTATTATCCCTTATATATAAGCCAGTTACCAAACAAACACAAAAAATACAGCTGAAACAGTGGGTGTAATATATTTAGATTTCTAGCAGGCATTTGAGTGAGGTATCATGTGTTATGCTAATTAATAAGATGACAGCCCATTGTGTTGGGAATAACGTACAATTTGGAGAGAGACTGGATAACTAGTAGAAAACAGAAAGTTGGGATGACTGGTCTACTTTCATGATGGTAACCTGTAAGCAGTGGAGTGCCTCAGGGATAAGTGCTGAGGCCACAATTATTTACAATATATGCCCATGACTTGGTGAGGAAAATGAATAAATAGGATTGTGAATGATATTAGAACAGGTGTGAAGCCAAGTGATGAATATGGCACAAAGAGCCTGTAGAAGGATAGAAACAGGTTGAGTAACTGGCGGCGGTGGGGGGTGGGGGAGTAGGTAGATGGAATATAATGTGAGAAAACATGTTTAATCTTAGTTAAATTATGAATGGCTGCAGAAAGCTATGGCAAAGAAGGATTTGGGAATCATTGAGCCCCTACACTGTGGAAACAGGCCAGTTGGTCCAACAAGCACATACCAACTCTCTGAGCAGCACCCCCCTCTACTTCCTGCAGCTAATTCACCTCACCTACACATCCCTGAACACTATGAGCAATTTAGCATGGCTAACTCACTTAGCCTACACATCTACAGACAGTGGGAAGAAACCAAGCACCCAAAGGGAACCCACACAGACACAGGAACAATGTGCAAACTCCAGGCAGTCATCTGAGGCTGGAATTGAACTCAGAGCCTGTGAGGAGGCAGGGCTAACCACTGAGCCATTGTACTACTCCAATCCGTGTGCCTAAATCAGGAAAAAGCTAGCATCCAATTTCAGCAGCAAATAGGTAAATGGAATGGTGACATTTGAAATAAAGGGGATAATATATAAAAATAGTGATGTGTTGATAAAGCTATGCAAGTCACTAGTTGGGTCAGAGATGGAATGCCATGAACAGTTTTGGACCAGTCACCTAAGGAAAGATATAGCAGCATTGGAGTTTATCATGAAAAATTTCATGAAGTTGTCTCTGAGCACAGAGGGAGTGTTCAATGGACCTCTGAGCTTTGGTTATGGGGGTTGAGCCGAAACTTATTGACGTTTAGAAGAATGAGTGGCAATCTTTTTGAAACACATGATTCTTGGAGGATTTTTCAGGACAGAAGTAGAAAGGTTGTTTCCCCTTCTGAGAAAGTCTATTACAGAGGGATTAATCTCATACATAGGGATCACCCATTTAAAATAGAGTTGAGGTAAAATGTTTTCTCTGAGAGAGGAGCCAACTGTCTTAATCTTTTTCGTAGAGAGCTGTTGAGTCTGGGCCGTTAAGTATATTCAAGACTGAGATAAACAGATTTTTAACAAGTAAGGAAGGCAAGGATTATAGGGAAAGGACAAGAAAATGGAGTTAAGGATTACCAAATTGGCCGTGACCTAAATGAATGGTGAACCAGACTTGATGGGCAGAATAGCCTACTTCTGCTCTTACATTTTATGGTCTTAAGATCTTAATTGGTAACTCAGTGCTGCCGAGCGAGAAAGTCGCAATGCTGCTTGTGAATAAAAGATGGAGTGAGATGCTCGCAATGTCAAGCTGGCCTCTTCAGAATTTTTGAGATAATGGGAACTGCAGATGCTGGAGAATCCAAGATAACAAAGTGTGAAGCTGGATGAACACAGCAGGCCAAGCAGCATCTCAGGAGCACAAAAGCTGACGTTTCGGACCTCGGGTCTAGGCCCGAAACATCAGCTTTTGTGCTCCTGAGATGTTGCTTGGCCTGATGTGTTCATCCAGCTTCACACTTTGTTATCTCTCTTCAGAATTTTTGTCTGATTCTGCCACAAATATTACCATAGTCACTATAGTCAGACCCTACATAATTCTGTCAACTGTTAATAATGTTAAGTGATCTTGTACATATTGAAAGAGGATCTGCAAATACAATGAGGATTGAAGAGGCATTATGTTGCAGATTCAGCTTCAGTGAAGACATTTGTAAGAGTTTTTCAAGTCTGTTTGTGCACATTACTCTTATTTCTTCAGCTTTATACCTGATTGGAAAGAAACAGCTGGATTTAGATGATTGTGGGAGGACATTGATAGCTGGAAGGAGTGTAGTGTGAGTCTCTGGCTCTTGAATCTCTTACAAATTTCAATCCTTACACTGCTGATAAAATCTCAACTTGTATTTGTGCAATTTACTGTTATGGTTCAAACAGGTAACCTTGCAGAAATGCCTCCCAGTTTTTTTTACTTAAATACAAGACAAATTTGGTTTGCCAAATGGATTTAATTGTGCAATCTTCAAGTTGGGAGCTTGGATGATGAGTTCAATCGATTCTGTCATGACATAATGTCTGCTACCTGTCTGAAAGTCAGTGCAAATTACAGATCCTTATTTCAGTAAAACTACTTGTGCTTAATTTTGAGTGATGCACAAATCATGAGTCATGAGTTTCCAACTGAGCACCATTCTCCTATGCTCTACTACTAAGTACGATGCCAATTTAAGTTTCCACAAACATTGTCATTGTCATTGTATAATATGATCTAACTTCTTGTGTCGGATCCTTGGATGCTTCATTTCTGCAAGTTTCCAAGATTGGCTGACACCTGTTTCTTTGTGCTTTTCCTTTCAATATCAATGGTTGATTGTATTATGTCAGGATATAATTATTCTTCTGTAGGAGGAACCTCTCTACTCATTTTATTACCAGTCATCATTTTGTGAAAGGCTTGGGAACATTTTGTGTGGTCTATTGTTTCCTTATTTTCAGCAGATGAGTTTTCAATGCTTGTTCTTTCTTGTCAATTCACATAGTATAGGAACAGGAGTAAGTCATTCAGTCCCTTGGCCCATTGCCAATCATTTTGCACATTGCTGATTTCTATGTTAGCTTCACCTTTGGGTTCATGACTCTCGGAACACCTTGGAATTTAGCATTTCTTTTATGCTGAAGAAATGCAAAATGTTCAGATGACATAATTTCTCTTTTTCTCTTTCATTTCAGAAAATGGGGTGGAATGGTGTCCCAGTGGTTAGCACTATTGCCTTACAGTGCCAGGAACCCAGGTTTGATTCCACCCTTGGGCGACTGTCTGTGTGGAGTTTGCATGTTCTCCCTATGTCTACATCAGTTTCCTCCAGGTGCTCAAGTTTCCTCCCACAGTCAAAGGATGTGCAGCCGAGGTGGATTGGCCATGCTAAATTGCCTGTAGTGTTTGCGGATGTGTAGAGGAGGTGGGTTACAGGAGGATTTATCTGGGTGGGAAGCTCTGAGGGTCGGTGTGGACTTGTTGGGCCAAAGGGCCTGTTTCCACACTGTAGGGATTCTATAATCATCATAAAATTAAGCAAAAAACACTTATTCTTCATCCCTGGCAAACCAAGTGTTTATTATCTAACTTGAAACAGCGCATAAAAGATTTACAAGGATGTTGCCAGGGTCGGAGGGTTTATGCTATAGGGAGAGGCTGAATTGGCTGGAGCTATTCTCCCTGGATTATCAGAGGTTGAGAGGGTGACCTTTATTGAGGTTTATAAAATCATGAGGAGCACAGATAGAATGAATAGTCAAGGTCTTTATCCCAGGTGAGGGGAGTCCAAAACTAGAGAGCATTAGTCTAAGGTGAGAGGAGAAAAAATTAAAAAGGAGCTAAGGGACAACCTTTTCATGCAGAGACTGGCACGTGTATGGAATGCACTGTCAGAGGAAGAGGCTGATACAATTACAACATTTGAAAGGCATCTGGGTGGGCACATAAATAGGAAGCTTTTAGAGGGATATGGTCCAAATGCTGGCAGTTGGAACTAGATTAAATTAGTCTGGTTCTGAGAAAGGGTCACCAGACCCAAAGCATTAACTCTGATTTCTGTTCACAGATGCTGCCAGACCTGCTGAGCTTTGCCAGCCACTTCTGTTTTCATTTCTGCATTAATTTAGGATGCATGGTCAGCATGGACGAGTTGGACCAAAGGGTCTGTTTCCATGCTGTGCAACTCTTATCACTGTGCTTCCAATTGCCCATGAACAAGCTGGTTTACTTTCACACTCCAGAGAACTGTTTTAAAGTCAACCACATTGCTGTGCGTTTGGAGTCACAAGTGGGTTAGTGCAAATAAGGATGGCAGGTTTCCCTCCCTAAAAACACATCAGTGAACAGTAAATGATACCTGTTTTGTGCTTCAGAATTAACTGAAGTTAAATTCCCCCAGCTCTGTGGGGAGATTTCATAGAATCCCTACACTGTGAAAACAGGCCCTTTGGCCCAACAAGTTCACACTGACACTCAGAGCATCCCACCCAGACCCATCCCCCATAATCCACCTAATCTACACATCCCTGAATGTAATGAGCAATTTAGCATGGCCAGTCCACCTAGTCTTCTCATCTTTGGACTGTGGGAGGAAACCAGACCACCCAGAGAAAACCCATACAGACATGGGGAGAATTCACACGGACAGTTGCCTGAGGTTGGTGCTACGAGACTGCAGTGCTACCCACTGAGCCACTATGCCATCACCCTGCCCTACCCCCCCCCCGCCCATGATTTGAACTCATATCACCAGACCATTAGGCTATCTCCCCTTTTCATTGTATTTTTGCATTTGTAAAGCAATCTGAGTATCGATCCAAATTAATTTGTGTAATTTTTGATTTTTGCACATTATATCATAAAATATATCAGTATGTTTGTATTCAAATTCATTAGATAGTTTTCAAATACAATTTTGCACCTATCGAGTCTTAAAATCCTTAAAGTGCGGAAAGAGGCCTTTCGGCTATTGAGTCTGCATCAACCCTCTGAAGACCATCCCACCTATGCTCACAACCCCTCCCCTGAGCCCCTGTCACCCTGCATTTCCCATGGCTAATCAGCCTAATCTACACATTCTTGAACATTAGGGGGCAGTTTAGCTTGGCCAATCCAATGAACCTGCACATCTTGGATTGTGGGAGGAAACTGAAGTACCTGGCAGAAACCCACTGACGCGGGGAGAACGTTAAAACTTCATACAGACAGGACTGAAATCGGATCCAGGTCCTCACGCTATGAGGCAGCAGTGCTCATCATTGTGCCACCATGCCATCCCCAATTGAATTTGTACCAGTCAAAAACACCCGCCTCATTACTCTCATCCCAATTTCCACCATTTGGTCCTGAGCCTTGTATACCTTCGCATTGCAATTGTACATTTGGATAAACATACGGATGGTAAAGGAATAGTGTAGGTTAGATGGGCTTCAGATTGGTTTCACAGGTCAGCGCAACATCGGGGGCCGAAGAGCCTGTACTGCGTTGTAATGTTCTATGTTCTGTCTTCTATGTTCTACTTAAATACTTCTTAAATGTTATGTGGGTTTCAGCCTCAACTACCCTTAATGGCAGTGACTTCCATATCCCTATCAAATTAGATTTTCCTCTACACCTGCTGCCGCTTACCTTAAATCTACGCCTCTGGTTATTGATTCACCCCATTAAGGAGAAAAATTTATTCCTGTCTGCCCTATCAATGCCTCTTTTAATTTTCTGTATATCAATCTCCTCTTTTTCTCAGGAAATCAACCTGAGTTTGTCCAACCTGTCTTTAAAACTGAAAGTCTTCAGCCCAGGTGCAATTCTGGTAATTAACCTCTGCACCCTCCCCAGGGCCATCACATTCCTTCTACAATGCACATTTGAGAACTGCACACATTTTAAACAACTCCAGCGTAACCTTGCTGCTGTTGAACACTATGCCATGACGAATGTGCTTTTTTTCACCACTTTAGAACATAGAACATAGAACAGTACAGCACAGAACAGGCCCTTCAGCCCACAATGTTGTGCCGACCATTGATCCTCATGTATGCACCCTCAAATTTCTGTGACCATATGCATGTCCAGCAGTCTCTTAAATGACCCCAATGACCTTGCTTCCACAACTGCTGCTGGCAATGCATTCCATGCTCTCACAACTCTCTGTGTAAAGAACCCGCCTCTGACATCCCCTCTATACTTTCCACCAACCAGCTTAAAACTATGACCCCTCATGCTAGCCATTTCTGCCCTGGGAAATAGTCTCTGGCTATCAACGTTATCTATGCCTCTCATTATCTTGTATACCTCATGTATATCCTGTATACTTTGTACCAAAAGGGACAAGTGAACATGCACACAGCATGATTCTTCTTCTGATCTTTGGTGCTTCCCTGGGTCCCTTGCCTTGTTTCTCCTGCCCAAGTGCAAAAACTCACATTTATTCAGATAGATTTTGTTTTGCCACTGACCAGATTCAACTACTTTGATGCACTCCTGGCTGCCTTACATGTCTTTGATAACCTTGCACTGATCCAAACGTCTGCTACCCATTTCATAATTTGAACTGTGTCCCATTCATCTACTTCAGTGTGCTTTCTGACTTACAGTGGCCCCCAAAATTCTCATTCTTGTTTTCAAATCCCTCCATGGTCCCACTCGTCCGAACTCTAACTTCAACCAGCCCCATAAACAACAAAGATATTCATATTCCTCTTATTCTGGCTTCTTGAACATCACTCCACTATTGGTGGCTTTGCTGTTTATCCACCATGGCCTTAGCTCTGAAATTCTTTCTCTAACCCTCCTTGCTTCTGTACCTCTGTTCCATCTTTAAGGTGCTTGTCAAAATGTACCCCTTTGATCAAAATTTCAACCACCAGTCAGCCCGAATATTTCCTCCCTTAGTCAGATTTCACTGGATAACTCCTCCAGAAAACACTTTGAAGTGGTTTGTTTCTTTGGAAGTGTTATGTCTTTGTATGAGATGCTTTTTGACATCATCTTTGAATCACTCGGCTCTAACTTCTAATTGACAAACTTTTCTTTTCATTTGTGGGATTTGTGTGCTGTGATAACACATTTAGGAAAGTGTTCTAATACACGAGTCCCACTATTGTTAGAATTGTTATAAAAGTTAAAGAATTAATCAAACTCCTTAAAGTCCCCAGTTTACCTCTCTGAAGGACTCTGGTTCATGGACATCATTGAAGATGTTTCTGGAACTAACAAGAACTATTATTCATTGCACACATATTAGTTCATGTCTCTGATAAATAGAAGTATGAACTAACAATTGTAACACTGCTAGTTAAAACTGTAAGAAAAACAAATTGTCCCCCTCCACCCACACATCAACGAATGCCAGTCACGTCTTGTCATCGAGCAGTTTTTCCACCGCCTCCACCTCCATGCTTACTTCTCTAACCGTGAGCCTAACCCTCCCTCCACTGACCCCTTCTCCTACCTCCAACACAAGTCCTCCTCCTGGACACCACCCCCAGGTCTCCTACCCTCCCTCGACCTCTTCATCTCCAACTGCCATCGAGACATCAACTGCCTCAACCTGTCTACCCCTCTCACCCACTCCAACCTCTCCCCCGCAGAACGGGGAGCCCTCCACTCCAACCCCAACCTCACCATCAAACCCGCAGACAAGGGAGGCGCAGTGGTAGTATGGCGCACTGACCTCTACATTGCTGAGGCCAGACGCCAACTCTCCGACACCTCCTCCTACTGCCCCCTTGATCATGACCCCAACCCCGAGCACCAAACCATCATCTCCCAAACCATCCACAATCTCATCACCTCAGGTGACCACCCCACCACAGCCTCCAACCTCATTGTTCCCCAACCACGCTCACCCACTTCTATCTCCTTCCCAAAATCCATGAACCCGCCTGCCCTGGTCAACCCATTGTCTCCGCCTGTTCCTGCCCCACCGAACTCATCTCCATCTATCTGGACTCCATTTTATCCCCCTTGGTCCAGGAACTCCCTACCTACATCTGTAATACCACCCACACCCTCCACCTCCTCCAGAACGTCCGATTCCATGGTCCCCAACACTTCATTTTCACCATGGACGTCCAGTCACTGTACACCTGCATTCCCCATGCTGACGGCCAAAAGGCCGTCTGCTTCTTCCTGTCCTGCAGACCCGACCAGTCTCCTCCACAGACATCCGCATCTGTCTAGCTGAACTTGTCCTCACCCTCAACAACTTCTCTTTCAATTCCTCCCACTTCCTACAGACAAAGGGGCAGCCATGGGTACCCACATGGGCCCAAACTATGCCTGCCTCTTTGTAGGTTATGTGGAACAGTCCCTCTTCCGCACCTACACTGGCCCTAAACCCTACCTCTTGCTCCGTTACATTGATGACTGTATCAGCGCAGCATCATGCTCCCAAGAGGAGCTCGAACAGTTCATCCACTTCACCAATACCTTCCACCCCAACCTTAAGTTCATCTGGGCCACCTCCAACACATCCAACACCTTCCTGGACCTTTCTGTCTCCATGTCAGGCAACCACTTACAAACCAATGTCTATTTCAAACCCACCGACTCCCATAGCTACCTGGAATACACCTCCTCCCACCCAGCTTCCTGCAAAAATTCCATTCCCTGTTTCCAATTCCTTCGCCTCCGCCGCATCTGCTCCCAGGATGAGGCATTCCACTCCCGTACATCCCAGATGTCCTCGTTCTTCAAGGACTGCATTGTTCCCCCCGCAGTGGTCGAGAACGCCCTCGACCGTGACTCCCTCATTTCCCGCATCTCATCCCTACACCCCACCCTCGCAATAACCACCAACAGAGAATCCCCCTAGTCCTCACTACCACCCCACCAACCTCCAGATACAACGCATCATCCTCTGACACTTCCGCCATCTACAATCCAACCCCACCACTGAAGACACTTTTCCATCCCCATCCTTGTCTGCCTTCCAGAGAGACCACTCTCTCCGGAACTCCCTTGTCGGCTCCACACTCCCCTCCAACCCCACCACACCCGGCACTTTCCCCTGCAACCACAGGAAGTGCTACTCTTGCCGCCACACGTCCTCCCTCACCCCCATCCCAGGCCCCAAGATTAGTTTCCACATCAAGCAGATGTTCACCTGCACATCCGCCAATGTGGTATACTGCATCTGCTGTACCCGGTGTGGCTTGGGGACCGCTTTGCAGAACACCTTTGCCAGCAGAGGTGGTAGACGCAGACACGTTAGCGTCTTTTAAGATATATTTGAACAGGTACATGGATGGGCAGGGAGGAAATGGACACAGACCCTTAGAAAATAGATGACGGGTTTGACAGAGGATCTCGATCGGCACAGGCTTGGAGGGCCGAAGGGCTTGTTCCTGTGCTTTGTTCTTTGTTCTTTGTACCTATGCTCGGTTCGCAATAAACAACGGCACTTCCCAGCGCGAACCATTTCAACTCCCTCTTCCATTCCTTAGACGACATGTCTATCCTAGACATCTTGCAGTGCCATAATGACGCCACCCGAAGGTTGCAGGAACAGCAACTCCTATTCTGCTTGGGAACCCTGCAGCCCAATGGTATCAATGTGGATTTCACCAGCTTCAAAATCTCCCCTCCCCCCACTGCCTCCCGAAACCTGCCCAGCTCGTCCACGCCTGCCTAACCTGTTCTTCCTCTCATCTATTCCCTCCTCCCACCTCAAGCCGGACCTCCATTTCCTTCTTACTAATCTCATCCTGCCCCTTGACCTGTCCGTCCTCCTCAGACTGACCTATTTCCTCCCTACCTCCCCATCCATGCTTTCCTCTCCACCTATCTTCTCCTCTATCCATCTTTGGTCCACCTCCCCCTCTCTGCCTATTTATTTCAGAACCCTCTCCCCATCTCCCTTTTTTTGATGAAGGGTCTCGGCCCGAAACGTCAGCTTTTGCGCTCCTAAGATGCTGCTTGGCCTGCTGTGTTCATCCAGCTCCACACTTTGTTATCTCTGCTGGAAAAGCTGAGCCGGTCTGGCAGCATCTGTGAAGGAGAAAACAGAAGGAAAACATCAGTTTATATGCAGAAAAAAAGTGATGTGGGTGTGGTAGGGAGTAAACGATTGGATAGAGCCCAAAGCGAGAGCAAGTTGGACAGACAAAGGAGTTGCTAACAATCAGGCTGGGAGGGTGAATAGTTGTTAATGGGGACTGTTAGTGACTAACAATAGGGGGTGTGTAATGGCAGGCTATGTGGTAATGTGTGATGATGTATGGGGTGAGGGTGCTGGGACATGGGAGAGTCCCTGATTTACAGCATCTGTAGTTCTTTCGATTTTTGGTTAAAACTCTAACTCCCTTTAAAAAAATCCAAAGACATGACAGATTACAAAATAAAGTCGTATGAATCAGGAATGAAATAACTGTTCACTAACACCAACCAATAGGCTTCAATTAGGTATTTTTGTTCCTTGAACCTTCAGTTCTTTGATCTTCTTTTCAAATTCTTTCAATTATTTGCCAAAGTTACAGGGGATTTATACTCAGTTGTTCATTTTCAGTGGCTGGAGACAACAGTTTGTAGCAAATGAAAACCTTTTGTCCCTGTATTATCCACACACTGTTTGTTGAGATGTCCATGAGCTAATCATAAAGTTGGTTGCTGGGCAAATCTCAGTTGGCACACAACACTATATTCCGTGCCATCTCATCACTCCTCTCCCAGTGCTTGCAAAGCAACAATGCAAACACAACTCACATTGAGTTCTCACAAATTTTGTTTTAAAAGGGCAGCATTTCCTTCCCCAGTCTTTGATTTCTAAACAGTCCTGTTCCCATTTTCAAGAGCAATCAAAAATATAGGAACAATGGTCTATACAATGAGATACGGCAGTGTTGGGGCAAGAGGTGATGGCAAAGGGTGGTGCCAGTGTGGGAGAAAGTTGTTGGTTCCTGGGACTATATGTGTATTTTATGTCTTTTATTTGATTGGATTGGAGATTGGCATTAGGTTTAAGAGCTTAACAAATTAATCTGCTTCAACATTCAAGTAGGTAGAGGAAGAACATGTCCTGCAGCAGTTTGACAAAAGTCAAGCTTCGAAAACATCCAAATGAGTCTGGCAGCTGTCATAGAACTTGACCAGCTGAAAGCTTGCAGCTGAAAGCACACCAGCTTTTAACTGCATTGCAGGTTTATTTGGCGACAATATAGTTTTAATTCGTCAAATTCACAGGATGTTGTGAATGGAGAGATTGATTCTTCAGCCCCTCACTGAGCAGTTGTCAAATTACAATCATTCAGTTTATTTTACAGAAATTAACAAATGTTAACCTTTTACAATGACGTTATCTTTGATCAGCATAGTTCATCGAGTTGGAATGAAATGTTTTTATATTAGAAAGGTTTTGAAAACATCATTAAAATTGAAATGATCACTTTCGGTCAGTTTTATTGGATTACTTCTCCCAGCTCTCCTGCTTGTATTCTGGGTTTGCCTATACAGAAGCCTGAAGGCGTTTCTTCACACAGTATTAACTGTGTGGAGTGTGCATGTTCTCTTCGTATCTGCGTGGGTTTCCTCTAGGTGTTCCAGTTTCCTCCCACAGTCCACAGCTGTACAGGCTAGGTGGATTGACCATGCCAGATTGTCCAGAGTGTCCTGGGATTGGCAGGATTTTGGACTAGCCGTGGCAATTGCAGGGTTGCAGGGATAGGGTCAAGTTGGATGCTCTTCAGAGAATTGGTGTGGGCGTGATGAGCTGACTGGTGTGCTTCCACACTGTAGGAAGTTTATGATTCCATAATGTTATGGTGGATATCTCAGTCCTAAGTAATCCTAGTTCTACCCTTCTATCAGAATCCCTTTACGTGACTTTGATGCCACTGTTACATTACAGAATACCCCGGAGGCTCCTATGTACATCCATTGAAATATGTCTCTATAATGTTGATTATCAACCTTTCTGCCAGAGATTTATTCCCACAATGAATGGTGCAACTTACTTTTACAGACCTCACTGCTGCTGTTGGCCATTCTCACTCCTCACTAGTTTCTTCTCATTGTCCAACCCTCGGTCATCAATGAAATTTCTGATCGTTCTACTGTTGCTGTTGATTTGCCTAATTGATGAAATAAGATAATCTGCAGAAAGGAATTTTTTGCAAGTGTAAATATATAACTGGTTCAAGGATAATTTTCTGTTTATTCTTTCCCCCAATCATGTGGAAATATTAAGTACTAACATTAAATCTATCTTCCAAGCAAACAAATCTCATAGGAACTGCAAATGCTGGAGAACCCGAGATAACAAGATGTGGAGCTGGATGAACACAGCAGGCCAAGCAGCATCTTAGGAGCAGGAAAGCTGACATTTTGGGCCTAGACCGTTCGTCAGAAATGGGGGAGGGAAAGAGGCTTCTGAAATAAATAGGGAGAGAGGGAGAGGGGAATTGAAGATGGATAGAGGAGAAGATAGGTGGAGAGGAGACAGACAAGTTAAAGATGCGGGGATGGAGCCAGTAAAGGTGGGGAGATAGGGAGGAGATAGGTCAGTCCAGGAAGGATGGACAGGTCAAGGGGTTGGGATGAGGTTAGTAGGTAGGAGATGGTGGTGCAGCTTGAGGTGGGAAGAGGGGATAGGTAAGAGGAAGAACAGGTTAGGGAGGCGGGGATGAGTTGGGCTGGTTTTGGGGAATCTCCCCTACCCCCACTGCATGCCAAATTCACCAAGGGAATTACCCCTCATGTCTTTTTTTAATCTTTCTCCTCTCACCTTAAAGAAATGCCCCCTCATCTTGAAATCCCCCATCCTAGGGAAAAGACTCTTTTTGTATCTCTCACTATTTTATAAAGTTCTGCAAGGTCGCCTCTCAACCTCCTACCCTCCAGTGAAAAAAGTCCCAGCCTTCTGTTAAAAAACAAACCGTCCATTTCCGGCAACATCCTGGTAAATCTCTTCTGAACCCTCTCCAGCTCAATGATGTCCTTCCTGTAACTGGACAGCCAGAACTTGGCATAAACAACTGAAACAATTGAGACTCTCATCATGATCTGGCGACTGTTTTGGACTAATCTTTTCTAATTAGGAGAGGAAGAATAACAGAACCATGTTTCATGACCATGGATCGAGAGGACCCAAGGTGAAAAGAATGATCTGAAAAGACATGCGTAGTCCCCAGTAAGATATATGCACCAAGGATGATACATCTGCAGTTTAATGGGACTCAAAGTTTCAAGTCATTTTGCTTCAGTGGAGTGACTGACAACCTTGTACCATTGATTGCAAAAACCCAACACCAACACAGCTAAAAACCCATTGCCCTTGAAGGTTTTGTGTCTTGTGACATTACAGATGTCTGGCAGCAATAGCCACAGGAATATACGAAGCAGAACAAAAGCTGCAGCTCAATTACAATTGCAACTTCACTTCAAATAAACATCATCCAATTTGGAGATCTTGCCTTCCCTCTTTTTAAGCACACTGCATGTCAAATGAAGCCTGATCATCAACATGATTCAGTGAGAGATCCAAACCCACCTGCCACACAGATGGTCAAATAGCACCAAAGCTCCAGAGATCATTTAGCACAGGCTGGATGAGTCGAGTGTACGGTGTTTGAGTATAAAATCTGAATGGTTTTGAATACAGATATCCTTAGTCTCTTTATTTTGGTTGTCATTGGAAGTTACTCTGTGTGCAGTCTTTATAAAAGAATTGATCAACTTTTCTTCCTGCTTTCAGAGACCTGCACAACACAGAAACTCAGCTCATTTCTCTTCCTTCTTTCAGTGTTACTCTCTTCTTCAGAAAAGGTGCTCTGTGAACATTTCTTCAGAATACGTTTCCCGAGGGTGATTCATCATGCCTCACATAAACTCTGAAACATTTATTACACCGAAACAAGGCATTTGGCCCATCATGTCCACACAGGTATCAAAGATCTGACTACACTAATCCCATCTTCCAGCTCTTGGCCATAATCTTGGAGACTATGCCAACACAAGTGAATATCTAAATACTGCTTAAACCATGTAAGAGATTCCGACTCAACCATTTTTTGATGGAGTGAGGGGCAAGCTCCCACCAGCCTCTCAGTGAAATTATTTTTCTTTAATTCTCTGTTAAGCTTTCCACCTTTTACCATAAATCGCTGTCATGTGACTATTGACTGGCGTGGCTATTAAAATGACTACCTATTTTGCCCTGTCTATGTCCATAACAATCTAATATGTCCCGACAATACAATATTCAAAAAGCTACCAGGATGGGCATATGAGTAGGAAGGGTTTAGAGGAATATGAGCCAAATGCTGGCAAATGGGATGAGATTAATTTAAGATGCCTGGTCAGCATAAGTTGGACTGAGGGGTCTGTTTCCATGCTGCATATCTCTGATTCTATAACTCTCAACTTTTGCTGCTCCAAGAAAAACATCCAGTCTCTGTTCATAGGTCACATCACGTCCTACTAGCATCACCAGCTTCAAAATCTCTCCACCCTTAACCTGTCCATCTTCCTACACGAGTATCCACTCCACCCTTCCCACTGACCAACCACAGTGAACCCCAACCTTCATCTACTTACGCCCGTCTCACCGAACCCTCTCCACAGCTCTACAGTGTCCCTCTATTTATTTCTGGGCTCCCCACCCCGAGCAACAGCCCAAAACATTGACTTTCCTGCTCCTCAGATGCTATGCTTTTCCAACTCCATATTTATTGTCTTTGCTCATAGGTCAGTCCCTCCAGTCCAGCAGTATTCTAATAAATCTCCTCAGTACCCTATCTAGCCCAGTCAAATCCTTCCTATAATGCGACCACAGCTGTATAAGAAACCATACATCTCAACCCATGTTGAGCAACAATGGCTAATATCGTGGATGATCAGATAAATGGTAGAAAGGGATTGAAAAATTTCCATGAATGAGCGCTGGGACCAGAATGTTGTTCCTTTACATTCCTTTCTCCTCAATCTACTGGGAAATGCGAAGCGGCTGAATCTGTTCAATAGAGACCTGGGAGCTACATTGGTGAATATCTTTTTCATCCATTGATGGGATGTGGGCATCGCTGGCTGAGCTAGCAGTTATTGCCCAAACCTAATTGCCCTTGAGAAGGTGGAACCACTGCAGTAAGTAGATCTAAGATGTCATTAGGAAGGAAATTCAGGCTCCAATATATTTCCAATACACTTCATGGTTACAGATCTTGGCGTTCTCATTTGCTATTACTGAGATGAAAGCTCTAAAATCAAACCTTTTTTCCATGCTCTCATCCAAGCGATGTAAGTCTCAGAGGAATTAATTGTCACTGATTGAAGACTTGAACTAATCAGGGCCAAGGGCTTGACATCGCTGTTGTAACATGGCACTGAACACTGACATTAATCTGAAAGCCGACAAACCTCTTAACAAGTTAACTCACACCTGAACTTGTTGGCATTGAGCAAAGGAGAGTAATACCATCCAAATTTACCATCAAGTTTGCTAGCTGCTCATTTTAAACTGGTTGATTGCCACCCCTAAGAGATAATAGATTTAATGGAAAGCTGTGCACACTCTAATGAACTGCTATATTATGATAATTCTACAGAGGAATACATTTAAAAGTATGGTTGAAGGAATGCATGATGCTGGTGTAAATCTAATTCTAAATTGCTGTTTTCATGCACTTCTCCTACTTGAGTTCTGTGTGCAAGGATAGGCCTAACCCAGAGCATCACAACATTCACCATGGGTAGGACAAAGAAGCAGCTCTCAGATCCACCTTCTTGGAGGAGGCCATCATTCAGAAGGGGTGAATGTTCACACTCTATTGGCTCCACCCACTCTATTGATGGTGCACACAGTCCATGGGTGGAGATAATGTTTTCTACTCTTGCTTTTGGAGGGAGTTGGTGTATCTGTGCCAACTTCTAAAGTTCCTAGTATTTATACCTGACCCAATGTGCTTGTACATATTGCCAAGCGGCAGTAAAACTTGTTGCTATCTAAGAACGCTGCATCTTTGTAAACCTTCCATCATGATATATCTTCTAATAAGAATCACCAGGTAGGCTTTGTTTCTTTATTCATTCATGGTATGTGGGTGTCTCTAGCTGGCCAGCATTTATTATCCATCACTACTTTTCCTTGAGAAGATGTTGAGCT
This sequence comes from Stegostoma tigrinum, assembly GCF_030684315.1. NCBI lineage: Eukaryota > Metazoa > Chordata > Chondrichthyes > Orectolobiformes > Stegostomatidae > Stegostoma > Stegostoma tigrinum. The sequence goes on from NC_081360.1 coordinate 93,376,253, forward strand.
GCCATTACCAATTGCTATGTATGCTCTAGTAGACGCACAATGATGTTAGGGAGGGAATTCCAGGATTTTTAGCTGGCAACTAAAGGAATGGCAATATATTTCCAAATTTGGATGGAGAGTGACTTGGAGAACCTGCCAGTGCTGGTGTTCCCATGTATCTGCTGCCCTTGCCCAGGGCTTAATACTAGAAAATAGGAATGGACTAATGGGTTTGTTGTTTTTGACCAGCACAGACTTCTTGGGCTGAAGGGCCTTTTTTCTTTGTTGCAGATGTCTGTCTCTCTAAGATTAGCCATAAGAGGATTGTTGACAGTGAACTGCCCCAAACAACCCTTAGCCAGTACCACATACTGGGGTTCAGGTGGTAAGACACCAGAAGCAAACATTGTTGGGAAAATACCATACACCCTAGTTATAACAGGAATTTCATTTAACTTCTGTCCATCATACAGCTGTCCAGGAATCTCTCCCACTCTTACTGCTGGCCATTGACTTGCATTGAAAGAGGCTTTTAAAAGCACAGAATCAACTGAGTGAAGCCAATGTTTTTCTTACCAACATTAAGAGTAGGTATTTATTTTCCAAAAATTAAAATGACCTTTGGGTTTTGGCTTGACTTCCAAAACATGACAGGAATACATTTTTCTACCCTTTTTGACATTATTTCTCCAGTAACTAGTACTGTGATGCTCACTGGATGTCCGCAATTAGTGATATTGAGTATTGCCTTTGATTTGAGTCCTTGCCTGTTGATTTCCAGTCCTTTCTCTAAATAATTTAGAAAGAACGTGTAGCAGTGAAATAAATGGCTGTGTTCAATCACTTGGCAGTAAAAATCTGTTGGCATTTCTGAAGAAGGGTCTAGGCCGGAAACTTCAGCTTTCCTGCTCTTCTGATGCTGCTTGGCCTGCTGTGTTCATCCAGCTCCACACCTTGTTATCTCAGATTCTCCAGCATCTGCAGTTCCTACTATCTCTGAAACAATTTTAACCCCACTGCAAAGCTTCTTCTAAGGACGCCTACCCTGAAGAAGTTACCCTCCTCCCTCAGGAAGAACCTCAGTGAATCTCTCTCCCACAGCAACTCACTTGTAATCTCTTCAGCCTTGAAACTGCTCGACAATGTCCAGAAGCAAACCAGGTACCCATTTCTGAAGAAGGGTCTAGGCCCGAAACATCAGCCTTCCTGCTCCTCTGATGCTGCATGGCCTGCTGTGTTCATCCAGCCCTACACCTTGTTATGTCTGACTTGAAAATACCTGTTATTCCAATCACTGGTTTTAATTTGGCCATTTGTAGTTCATGGGAGCTTGTGATCTATCAGTATGAACACCGAGTGACCTATCTAATTCCTCGTGATCACACTGGATTTCCCTCCTACTTAGAGGGTAATGAACAGGTTTCTTTATGCCTTCCATATTCCTTATTCTCTAAGAGATTAGGTCTTTCTAAAGGATGTAATGTACTGCAGCGTTAATAGTGACAATATCATTTAGGAAGGGGTGTATAGGATAAACTAAATTAGATAAGTGTCAACACATATGAAAAGTTAGTCAATAAATGGTTGGTTTTGCAGTACAATTCTATCATGAATCACTGCATTAAAAATGCAGCAACATTTAACTACAGCATCTCATAGTGACATTTGAACATGTAAAAACATTTAACACGTTCTTGTTAGTGTTTAATGGCCCATCTGATAATTCTCAGCTTCACTTTCCTACCAGATTGCCATGACCTTTGATTGCCGAGCTGATTAAAACCTATTTTTCTCAGACTTAAATACACAAATGATTTGATCTTAACAGCCTCATGCAGTAAAGAATTCCACAAGCACAGACATATCCTGCACACAAGGGGAAGCAGCTTTTCAGCATATACCTTATCAAGCCCCCTAAGAAGCTTCATCAAAAACCAAAAGATGTGCAGATGCTGGAAATCAGAAACAAAAACAGAAGTTGCTGGAAAAGTTCAGCATGTCTGGCAGCATCTGTGGAGAGAAATCGCAGCTAATATTTTGGTTCCAGAGACTCTTCTACAGACTGGAAGAGTTCTGAGGAAGCGTCATTCGACCCGAAATGTTAACTCTGATTTATCTCCACAGATGCTGCCAGACCTCTTGATGCTTTCAAGCACTTTCTGTTCTTGCCCCTGAAAAACTTGCACAATTCGGTAAGGTGGCCTCTCATTCCCCTAAACTCTGGAGAGTACAAGCCCAGCCTATTTCATTTCTCCCCATGAGATGATTCTTCTCCAGATTCTCTCTAGTGTCAGTATGTCTTTCAACAAAAGTTTCAACAAAAACTTTCAAACAAAAGTTTTTCAACGAAACTGCAGGTGCTGTGTACTGAAATTGCTGGCAGGTCTGGCAACATCTGTGGAGAGAGATACAGATTTAACATTCTGGGGGTCTGATATGACTCTACTTCAGACTAAGAAGGAGTTTTAGTTCATGGAGAATCGACACCAGTATTTGGGGGAAGAGAGAGCTATTTTGTTGTTTTGGGCTCCTTTTGAATAGGATTGGCTGCATTAGCCTGGTCAGATGTCTAACTGAGCAGTGGATAGGGCTTTAAACTTATGGTGGGGGCTGTGTAGGAGAGGTCATGGACAAATTAAGTCTAGGAAGATTCAGAAGTACCAAGAGAAAAGTTTCTACATCAACACAATACTAGCATGTGTAAGGACAAACAGAGAGGCCAGGAAGGGGCAGAGGTTTAAAGTAAAAATCATTGTCCATCAAAAAAATAAAGAATTGAACCGAAGTAAGCAGCAAATGAATTTGAAGGCACGTTATCTGAATACGTGAGGCATGTTCAATGATACAAAAAGTGTTAATGATTTTGATCTAATTACCTGTGACAACATTGCAAGGTGATTAAGACTGGGAAATAAATATTCCAGAGTTTATTTTAGCAAAGCAGGCACAGGAGGAACTAAACTTAACAGTGGGGAATGACACAAGGACATTATTGAGAGGGGATCACAGAGGATCATGAAGTAGAATCAATATGGGTAGAAACTAGCAAGAGTCAGAAAGTACTGTTAGGAATATTTTATAAGCCTCCAACAGTAATTGAATCATTGCATTGAGCAATAAATTAGTGTAGCTTGGAACAAAGGCAATAATATTTGGGGTGGTGGGGATTTTAATCCTTTTTGAGACTAGGACCATGAAGTTGGGAAGGCTGTTCATCAATATAATTTTATTGAATACATTTTTTGATAGTATCTTGGAGCTATACATATCTCTGAACTGACTAGAATCCCTACAGCGTGAATAAAGACCATTTGGCTCTTTGAGTCTGCCACACGTCTCTCACCCGAACCCAGACACTCACCTTGTTGCCGTAATCTTGCATTTACCTCGGCTAACTGATTTAGCTAAAACATGCATGGACGTTACGGGGCAATTTATGCAGAAGGGTCACCAGTCCCAAATCATTAATTCTCATTTCTCTTTTACAGATGTTGCCAGATCTGCTGAGCTTTCCCAGAAATTTCTGTTTTGTTTCTGATTCAGAACATCTGTAGCTCTTTTGATTTTTATGGGTCAAGTTATCATGGCCAATCCACCTAACCTAAACATCTTTGGGCTGTGGAGGAAACTGGAACACCTGGAGGAAACCCATACAATCATGGGGAAAACGTGTAAACTCCACACAGATAGTCACCCAAGGCTGGAACCATGGTGTTGTGAGGCAGCAGTGCTAACCACTGAGCCACTCATGGTGACTAGGGATGAACCTATGTCAGATTTTGTATTGTGTAATGAAGTAGTGCTGTAAAAAGCTACATATCCATTCTTTATGGATTCTAAGTTGAAGTCAAAGTTGGACACTCTGTACAGCTGAGAAACCAGGATGTTTACAATTCACAAAATTCAAGTCGCCCAGGTTTTAAGCTGCATGGGGCTATTTTACTTTTGGAGCAGAGAGACACTTACATTATTGAGTAAGAGCAGCAGCAGGAATTTTTGAGTTAAGGAAAAACTTCTCGACAACAAACCTTGGATTGGTCAAGAGATAATGGGAACTGCAGATGCTGGAGAATCCAAGATAACAAAGTGTGGAGCTGGATGAACACAGCAGGCCAAGCAGCATCTTAGGAGCACAAAAGCTGACGTTTCGGGCCTAGACCCTTCATCAGAGAGGATTGGTCAAGCTGTGATTTGCTACAGAAAATGCAACCAAACTTTCCAGAGCTGGTAAACAGGAAATATCTTATTCTGTTCTTTTGATTTAAGTGAGAAAGTAGGAAAACCATGAAATTTAAAAGAATTAATTCGAGTGCAAAAAGACCTATAATCGACTGTCAAATTGAAGAATGACCATTGCTCTATTGCCTGTCGTCAGTGCTAAATCAAAAGGGTTTTGACTGACAACGTACATCGCCCCTTGTTATCTAGGACTTGTAATGTTCAGAATTTTGTTTTCCTCATCTAGATTTTTTTTTAACCTGCAATATCTGTGGCAGTCTGTATTTTGTCTGTCTCATTGAATGTTTGTGCGTGTTTAAGATTTAAAGGACCATATTTTAAATCACATTGTAGCAGGTTAATAGCCCTTACCTTGTTCTCTGTCATTTTTTGTAAAGCCCAGGTTTATTTAAAATGAACAGAAATATTTTCCTGTAAATGGTTTAATCAGGTGTGAATTGCTCTTTGACTGATCGGAAGTCCGTCAAGCTAATTGTTCACTGTGATGGTTTAATTGGGTATTTACACCTTTGTATAAGAATGTGGAAGAATTAGGGAGAGGTTTGATTATTGGCACACTGTTCCCCATTTGTGTGAATAAATAACATTAATGATCCATTTCGAAGACAAGGGACCATTAGTTTAAAATTGAGATGAAGTGAAATGTTTTTGGAACTCTGTACCCCAGTGGACTATGAATATTGCATCCTTGAATACATTCAGGGCTGAGATGACAGATTTTTGGTCTCGGAGGGAATTTTGTTCTTTTTCATTTTTCCTGGGAAGTGGACACTCATGGCACAGTCGGCATGTGCTCCCCATCCCTAATTGTGCCTCAGCTGAGTGATTTGCACAGTGATTAATAGGGATCAGTCTTATTGCTGCAGGTCTGCAGTCATATGTAGGCCTAAGCATGAGAAAAGGCAGATTTTGTTTCCTATAGGTTATTTGTACCACATTTTTTTTGCAATCAAAGATAGTTCCTTGGTTTTGTGACATGGACCAACTTGTAATAGTTCAGCTTAGTTTGAATTCAGATTTCTCTTGCTAACATTGTAAGATTTCAAGCCATGTTATCTGTGCCCCAACCTGCACCCAGTCTGCCTTTATATGGGGGAGGTAATGGTATGTTGGTATTGTCATTGGATTGTTAATCCAGGGATCTAGGTAATGTTCCAAGGACCCAGGCTCAAGTCTTGCCGTGGCAGATGGGGAAATTTGAATTCAATAAAAAAAGTTTGGAATTAAGAGTCCAATGATCACCATAAAACCATTGCTCATTGTCAGGCAGAACCCTTCTGGTTCACTACTGTTCTTTAAGGAAGGAAACTGCTCTCCTTACCTGGTCTGGCCTACACGTGACTCCAGACCCACAGCAATGTGGTTGACTTTTCTGTTTTTTGTTGGCAGTTAAATTGCTGGAAAAACACAGCAGGTCTGGCAACATCTGTGGAGAGAAAGAAAAATTAACGTTTTGTGTCCAGTGACCCTTCTTCAGAATAGCCTCCAGCAATTTCTGTATCCACAGTTCTTTTTTTAAAACTCTTAGCTGCCCTCTGGGCATCTAGGGATGAGCAATTAATGCTAGCTTAGCCAGTGATGCCCTCATTCTGTGAATGAATAAAAAAAATCCACTATATTACTAATATTACTCAACCTCCGATTCTCAAGGGATATATGGAATGGAATGAAGGCTGAGTTGAAACGTAAGATCAATGATGATTGTATTGAATGGCAAATAAGGTTTGCTGGTTTGTATCCTCCTGCTCCTATTTCTTTACATTCTTATGTTCTTCATTGATCTGTACATCGTTCAACTTCGGCAAGTCGAACATTGTCAGCAAGGATGCAGTTGTAAGACACCCTAGATTCTCTAGCATTTTTATGATGCCAAATTGACAGTGAACAGAGCAATAACCTTTAATAAGTGGTGACAAATTCCTGAGTATTGTTCTTTTTAAAATTCTTCTGTAATAAGCATAGCTAATGAAACCATAGCTCTCATGAATAGAAATTGTTCCTCAGTTACAAATGTTAGTTTGAGCAAATAGGTCAGCCAATACTAAATTGATTTTGTTTGGGAAAAAAAATTAAAGAATGGAATTTCTGTCTAACGTACGGTAACTGCATAGTTTTAATTACATCTTGGATCCAAAAATATAGCCTCACTTCTCCAATTGCATATGTAATTTATAACCAAACTATCTGTGTTTGAATGCATGGTGAAATATATTCTTGCAGTGGTATGCAGTAGTTTATACCAGTGTGCAGACTGCTAAGAGTAATGTTTGAGGATAGTTTATTTTGGAAACTGTGCAACCTGCAGGAATTCTAGATTGGATGCAAAGGAGGCAATGGCTTTGTAACCCAGAGACCCAGCTAGTGTTCTGGAGACCTGAGTTTGATTCCTACCACAACAGATGGTAGGGGCATAGAGTATCATAGAGATGTACGCGTGGAAACAGATCTTTTGGCCCAACTTGTCCATACCGATCAAATATCCTAAATTAATTTCACCCAATCCATGCCCCTTGTGATTTTCTCAACTGCTGTGAGGGTGCCCTTTGATCTCTGACGCTGCAGAGCCTATTCACTTTCTCCCTATAACTCAAACATTTCAACCCTGGCAACATCTTATAGATGTTTTATGAGCCCCTTCAAGTTTCATCTCTCACAGCAGAGAGACGAGAATTGAACACAGTATTCCAAGAAGTGGCCTAACCAATGCCCTGTACAGCCACTCCTAGTGTGGGATTTTAACCTGAATCCTTCTGAATCAGATGTGAGGGTGAAATAAAAGGAAAGAGAGTCACATTTGAGTTATGGGGCTCAGTCATTTGTTATGACGTTAGAATGTTGAAGAATGAGGACAGCTTCCAATTAAAAACAAAGCTGATGCCTGACCTGTGTTGTAAAGACAGGTTCATCTTTTGGGTGTCTCCAGCCATTGACAGGCCATAAATGCATTTATGCACATTGGCAAACTGGCACTGACCTTTGACCTCTCAGATGCTGCCTGCTGCTGATCCCTGATCCCCTGGTGCTGTCTGATGAAAGTCTCTGCAACGCTTTGACCTCCCGGTGCTGATCCCTGACCCTAGATGCTGCCTGGTGCTGACTCCTGCCCCGACCCCAGTTGCTGCCTGGTGCTGACCTCTGACCCTGTGGTGTTGCCTGATTAGACTCCCTGCAACACTGACCTCCTGTCACTTGCATGCACCAGGACCCAGAGCTGCCCATCTAGCAGTTGTTTGTTACATTTGAAAAAAAAACACCTTGAATCCCGAACCGTTTCAATTGTTGTGTCTGCTTGAGGCCTGCTTTGTGTGTGGTACTGAGAGGGGAACTGGAGAAACATTAAAGAAACATCGTCCCTGTTCAACCACGGAGTCAGTAAGAGCGAGAGGGGATGGGACGGTGGCAAGTCCACCCTCAACCGCTCCTGATGGCAGAATTTGCCTTCAATAAAAATCTGGAATCGAAAGCTAAAGATAACCACCATCGATTGTCATATAAAACGCATGTCACTCACTAGTGTCCTTTAGAGAAGGAAATAGCTGGCCTTAGCTGGTCTGGCCCGAGTTTGACTCAAGATCCTCAACAATGGTAGTGTGGATGTACCGAGGGATCTTGGTGTCTATGTATATAGATCCATGAAAGTTGCCACCCAGGTTGATAATGCTGTTAAGAAGGCTTACGGTGTGTTAGGTTTTATTGGTGGAGGGATTGAGTTCCAGAGCCGTGATGTCATGCTGCAACTGTACAAAACGCTAGTGCGGCCTCATTTGGAATATTGCGTGCAGTTCTAGTCGCCCCATTACAGGAAGGGTGTGGAAGTGTTGGAAAAGGTGCAGAGGAGATTTACCAGGATGTTGCCTGGTCTGGAGCGCAGGCTCTATGAAGAAAGGCTGGGGGACTTGGGTCTGTTCTCATTGGAGAGAAGGAGGCTAAGAGGGGTTTTAATAGAGACAACAAGATGATCAGAGGATTAGGTAGGGTGGACAGTGAGAGTCTTTTTCCGAGAATGATGACTTCAGCTTGTACAAGGGGGCATAGCTACAAATTGAGGGGTGATAGATTTAAGACAGATGTCAGAGGCAGGTTCTTTACTCAGAGAGTGGTAAGGGCGTGGAATGCCCTGCCTGCCAATGTAGTTAACTCAGCCACATTCGGGGCATTTAAACAGTCCTTGGATAAGCATATGGATGATGATGGGATAGTATAGGGGGAGGGGCTTAGATTAGTTCACAGGTCAGCACAACATCGAGGGCCAAGGAGCCTGTTCTGCGCTGTGTTGTTCTATGTTCTATGTTGACTCTTAACTACCCTCTGACATGGCTTGACATGCAATTCCATTGCAATTAAGTTCATGCAATGAAATTAGATGGACCACCTGACACTGAGGTATGGGAAGTGACAACAGCAAACACAACACTGCCAACCACCCACAGTTCTCCTGTCTGGGCACCAGTGCCAGATTTGGGTGAGTTGTCCCATGAGCCAATCAAGCATCAACCTGAAGTAGTCATAATCATGGAATCATCATGAGTACATTTCTGGATGTGTGTGTATGCATGGTCGCTGGTAATCACTCATGTCAGGAGACAGTGTCCTTTCTCACAACATAAATTTGATACTTGTACCACATATCCCCTCAGTTCTGTGGAAGAGCCATACTGGACACAAAATGTGACCACAATTTCTCGCTATTTCCACAGAGGGTGCCGGATCTGCTGAGTTTCTCTTTTTTCTTCCTTTTTTTTATAATCCCTAGCCATGCTTTTAAATCCTTACATCCTAACTGACACACTGTTATCTTTCTCTGCTTTCTCATCTTGGGTCCCTTGATTTGCCCAGTTTTAACTAATCCACCACTGGCAGCTGTGCCTTCAGTTTGCATTGGTCCTGAGTTCCGAAATTCTCTCCCTAAACTGATTGACGTTTCAGACATTTCTTTGAAGTTTGTCATGTTTTTTGATACCTTTCTTAGTTGGTTCTGACATCGCTTTTGGCCAAATATTATTTCCTGTCAAGGCTGGTGATATGGCATAAAATGCACTATATAAATGTTATAATCAGTGTATTCCAAAAGAATTCAATTTCAACAATTAGAAGTCAGAAGTTTTGCTTGCACATTGTGAGAAGCAATGATTCTAGCATCATTTCCATGTGCCTTCTGTCAGTTTGCTCCCTTAAATCGCTAGCATTCCTTCATGGTTTTATCAGCGACTTAATATCTACTCTGTTACTTGTTCCCTGACTCTAAATGCTCTAATATTAGTCGTAAGTCCATTTTTTGGCACCTTATCCAACCTTTTGAAAATCTAATTGCAGAACATCTTTGGGGCGGCACAGTGGCTCAGTGGTTCGCACTGCAGTCTCACAGCGCCAGGGACCTGGATTCGATTCCAGCCTCGGGCAACTGTCTGTGTGGAATTTGCACGTTCTCCCCGCGTCTGTGTGGTTTTTCTCCGGGTGCTCCGGTTTCCTCCCACAGTCCAAAGATGTGCAGACTAGGTGGATTGGCCATGCTAAATTGCCCGTAGTGTTCAGGGGCGTGTGGGTTATAGGGGGATTGATCTGGATGGGATGCTTCAAGGGGCGGTGTGGACTTGTTGGGCCGAAGGGCCTGTTTCCACACTGTAGGGAATCTAAACATCTTGCACACTACCGACTGTTTCTTTACTTCTACAAAGAATTCAATAACTTTGGTCAAATCTAAACTAACCTGTTGAAATCTGAACTGACTACTCATCGCATTTTCAGTTCTTGGATGTTTTGCTCTTGAATAAGGATCACATTATCTTTTCTACCACAAGCATTAAGCAAACTAAACTTCAGATACCTATCTTTCTTTTTCAAATATAGACATTGGCTGCCTGTCAGCTCTCTGGCTCTGTTCCCCCTTCCAATGATTTGTTATGTATAATGTAATAGTTTCTCTGCTTTCTCTTTCCTAACTCCTTTTAAAATGCATGGACACTCTCCTGCTAAAAGCCACTTTAGGCTCCCTGATGGCTCAGTTGATAAGTCCCTGACTTAATGTGGAACTAAGCCACAGGTTCGATCCAAAGTCTGTGTTGGATTAACTCCACTCATGAAAATGCATGAAGCTCCAGCTGAATTGAAAGTGCAGAATTTATCTTTGCTCTAAAAGCTTTACTAATAATTCCTCATCCCTAGATCATGATAATTAACTGAAGCAAATATAGAAATGGTTACTAGGTCTAATTAATTATAGCTTAATGGTGTGCATCACATTAAGAGTTCCAGTTTAAAAGCAAACTGGTGGAATAAATTGAAAATCAGACCGTGTTTAGTCCAATACAAGAATCTGTCACTTCTGTGAAAATCACTAGAACTAACTTGGACGTATAGCTCTTGCACACTGTTAATGTTTTCAAAAGACCTTTCTTAAGGTCCTTATTCTGGCTGTTTTATACAAACTCTATGCATTGTACGGACAATAACTTCACAAGGAGTATGTGACTAGGGTAAACATTAGAACTGAGGTCAGTTTGTGCTTTTTTTAAATCACTGTGGGCATCGCTGGCTGGCCAGCATTTATTGCATGTTCCTAGCCGCCCTTGAACTCAGTGGCTTGCTCAACCATCTTAGAGGGCAGTTGAGAGTCAACCACATTGCTGTGGGTCTGGAGTCACCTGTAGACCAGATCAAGTGAGGACGGCAGATTTTGGAATAATTTAGGAATGGCTTGATTCATTGTAGTTATGCGTGCCTAAGTGCAGTGAAAAGCTTTGCTTTGTGAGCAGTACAGGCAGATCAGAGCAAACAAAGACATACAGATCATATGGTGCTTAGACAGAGTGAGGCAGCATCCATGGAGAAAGAACAAGTTAACATTTTGAGTTTAGATGACTCTTCATCAGAGCTGATTGGGGAGACTGGGGAATCTGTTGTGAGGATTTAAGTGCAAGATGAGATTTCTGAGTTTGTAGTGCTGTGGACAGCGATCCATAACAGGTCAGTCATAACAGGGTGATGATTGAGTGGGGATTTTTGATAATGTGCATTACATGGAATGGGAGACATTCCAATTCTCTCCTGGCAAGCTTCCCGTGTGCAAAAGCTAGATGGTACCATCATTTATATTTTATCTTTTGCGTAAAATACATTCACTTCTAAAGCAATGCCATCAATGAAAGCAACTTATCCTTGATCCATGTACTGCAGCTATGAAGTTCAATACCTTGTTTCAATACCTCAGAAATATTGCACTGAAAATGATATGCTGTAACTAATGAAATGACACCACGGTGATCTGCTGTAATAAAGGAAATGCAGAGTATCAAAATTAATCTAAATATGTTACAGGGCATATTGATAACTTGCCTTCAGCAGCTCCCTTGATGTCACCTTCAATTTAATTAAATTCACACATGACACATCATTTCACATTTATGAATACAAAAAATTAGCCTGTGCCTGCTTGGTCTCCATGTTCACATTTTCCCCACACTCATGATTACCCTATAAACATGCCTAACACTTTGTGGTCTCATTTTTGTTTCCTCTGGAATTTTACATCAGACAACCAGAATAAAGTATTAATTTAGTAGAAGCTCTGAAAAGAATTATGAGCTGATGTTAGCAAGAGGGAAAACTGTCAAGTTAACAACCTCCATTTGAGTTTTATGGAATTTAATTAACATGCTACTCAGTTGAGAACCCTCCACAGTTTGCAAGCTTATCTATGTAGCTTTCTATAAAGAGAGATTATCTATCTCTCAGTTAATCCTTATTCTTTATTAAAGATTTAGAATTCTCTATTGGATTTAATCCTACAGTTAAGTAAATGAATTTTGCTGGTGAGTTAAGTGTCTGTCTTTGCTCATGGGACGCACTTCCCTTTCTCGGAAGGTTATGACTTAATGTTGTACTCCTGACACTTGAATGTGTAACCTTACATGAAACTTCTGTTTGGTATAGAGACACTGCTGTGTTCATAAGTGTGCAGTGGATGTTTCTTCTCCGACTTTCTGTATCTCTTTACAGCAGTTGCCACAATATCCTGCTCCAATTCTGTTCTTTGTTGATATCACACATAATATGGATCTGTGTCTTTGTTCCTGCAGCTCTGGCACCTGACTCACCTCCAGTTTCACTGCTGCAATATTTGGGGGGGCATCCATTTAGCTGCCTACCCCATCAACTCTGGAATCTTTCCACTAAAAGTCTATGCTTCTTTAACCCTCCACCCCACTTTAGTATGCTTCTCAAAACTTACCACATCAACCAAATTATTTGTTATCCATGCAAATCTCTCCTTCTGTACCTCCCGGTCCTATTTTACTTATAACTTGAGGTACGACCAGACTGAGAGGTCATGTAGGCCAGTCGGTATAGATGACAGGACAGACTTGATGTGAATTATGGTGTGAGCAACAGAGGGTTAGATGAGGTCACGTTTAAGAAAGATAGAAGTTGGGAGGCCAGTCAGGATAACATTGGAATAATCAGTCTAAAAATATCAAAGGATACAAATAAAAGATCTTGCTGCAGATGACTTAATGGAGGGGTGAAGATGGACATTGTTACAGGGGTAGAACTAGATGTTCTGAGGTAGAAATTGATATAGGGTCAGAAGCTCAGCTCTGGATCACATTGGGTGCCAAGATTTGAACAGGCCAGTTCAGCATCAGACAATAGCCAATAATGCACAATAGGATACATAGTGAGAGAATGGAGTTGATAGCATGGAAATAAGATAATTAGAAAAACAGAAACAGAGAAAATTTGGTCCTTTGAGCCTGCTCCACCATTCAGTATGATCATGGCTGATTGTCCACTCAGTACCTTCTTCTTTCTTTCTCTCCTTTGATCCATTTAGGCTGAAGAACTATATCTATTGCCCTTGAAAACATTCAATGTTTTTGCTTCAAATGCTTTCTGAGACAGGGCGTCCCAGGCTCACTATTCTCTGGATAAAGAAATTTCTTCCTCAATTATTTACTAAATGCCTACCCTGTATCCTGACTTTGAGCTACTGGTTCTGGATTCCCTGGTCATCAGGAATATTGTTCCTGTGTCTACCCTGTCTAGTCCTATTAGAATTTAATGGGTTTCTATGAGACCCACCCCTAATTCTTCTCAACTGCATCAAATGTAGAATCATAGAGTCATACGGCACAGAAACAGACCAATTGGTCCAGCTCGTCCATGCTGACCAGATATCTGAAACTGATCTCGTCTCATTTATTAGCATTTGGGCCATACCCCTTTAAACCCTGCCACTTCTTGAACTCATCCAGACGCCTTTTACATGTTGTAATTACCGCCACTACTTCCTCTGGCAGCTTGTTCCATACACGCACAGCACTCTGTGTGAATAAGTTGCCCCTTCTGTCCCTTTTAAATTATTCTATCTCACCTTAAACCTGTGTGTTCTCACGTGTTGGACTCTCCTATCCAAGGAAAAAGACTTTGACCATTCACCCTATCTACGCCCTTCATGATTTTATAAACTTGTACAAGGTCACCCCTCAGTCTCTGAGGCTCGAGGGAAATGAGCCCCAGCCTACACAGCTCAAACACTCCAATCCCAGCAATATCCTTGTCAATATATTCTGAGACCTTTCAAGTTTAACATCACCCTTCCTGCAGCAGGGAGACCAAAACAGAATGCAGTTTTCCAGAAGTGGTCTAACCAATGTCCCCTGTGGAGCCGCAACATGATATCCCAGCTCCTATACTCAATGCACTGACCAATGAAGGTGAGCGTGCCAGATGTCAGGTAAACTTGAGGTTGGCGTGGAAGGTGTTGCTGAAGTGGATGAACTGTTCAAGCTCCTCTTGAGAGCACGAGGCGGTGCCAATACAGTCATCAATGTAACAGAGGAAGAGGTGGGGTTTGGGCCCTGTGTAGGTACGGAAGAGGGATTGTTCCACGTAACCTACAAAGAGGCAGGCATAGCTTGGGCCCATGTGGGTACCCATGGCCACCCCTTTTGTCTGTAGGAAGTGGGAGGAATTGAAGGAGGAGTTGTTGAGGGTGAGGACGAGTTCGGCTAGGCGGATGAAGGTGTCGGTGGAGGGGGATTGGTCGGGCCTGCGGTACAGGAAGAAGCGGAGGTCCTTTAGGCCATCTGCATGAGGAATGCAGGTATATAGGGACTGGACGTCCATGGTTTGCAGTAAACAACTGCACCTCTCAGTTGCGAACCATTTCAACTCCCCCTCCCATTCCTCAGATGACATGTCCATCCTGGGCCTCCTGCAGTGCCACAATGATGCCATCTGAAGGTTGCAGGAACAGCAACTCATATTCCGCTTGGGAACCCTGCCGCCCAATGGTATCAATGTGGATTTCACAAGCTTCAAAATCTCCCCTTCCCCCACTGCATCCCAAAACCAGACTATCGATTGCCAATAGATTGCCAATTATTCATGTCTTATTACACAACACCCAATCTCATCTAAGATAATAAGATGTGAGGCTGGATGAACACAGCAGGCCAAGCAGCATCTCAGGAGCACAAAAGCTGACGTTTCGGGCCTAGACCCTTCATCAGAGAGGGTCTAGGCCCGAAACGGCAGCTTTTGTGCTCCTGAGATGCTGCTTGGCCTGCTGTGTTCATCCAGCCTCACATCTTATTATCTTGGAATCTCCAGCATCTGCAGTTCCCATTATCTCTGATACTATTTTAACCCAATCTCATCTAGCCAGTTCGTAGTTTCATCCTTCAACAAATTTGACCCACAAAATCATCCCATCCACACTCTAGGAATTTCTCCACTGTGGCATTGATACTGATTTGAGTTGCTCAGTCTGAACACAGATTAAAGTCACTCAAAATTACAGCTGTGCCTTTATTGCTTGCTTCTCCAATTTCCTGTTTAATGCCTTCCCTAACATTACCACTGCAGTGTTGGGGCTGGTTATACAACCCCCGCTATTGTTTTCTGCCCCTTGGTGTTTCCTTTTTTCATTCACGGGATGAGGGCATCGCTGGCTAGGCAGCATTTATTGCCCATCCCTGATTGCCCAGATCGCAGTTAAGAGTCAACCATATTGCTGTGGGTCTGGAGTCACGTGTAGGCCAGAGCAAGTAAGGATATCAGTTTCCTTCTCGAAACAATATTACAGAACCGGATGGGTTTTTCCAACAATCAACAATGGATTCACAGTCGTCATTACACTCTTAATTCCAGGTATTTATTGAATTCAAATTCCACCATCTGACGGGTTTCGAAACCGGGTCCCCAGAATGTTGTCTTTGTCTCTGGATTAATAGTCCAGTGATAGTAAACTAGGCCATTGCCTCTCCATTGCATCAATTTCTGGGCTCTGTGTATACAAATTGCACTTCACCAGTGATAATCTGCTCACTCAGTATTACATTAGCTTCCTTTTTAACCAGCAGTGCTGCTCCACCTCCTTTTCCTTTTTTTGTCTGCCTTTGACATAATTAGCATAATTTATTTGTTCAAGCACTGCTAATAGTATGATAGGGCCTGAATGTTGCACAATATGCCACAAAGACTAGGTTCTTGTTGAGACAGATATCTTGAAGTTTATTAGCAACACAATTCATTTAAATTGCTATAGTACACGTAGGGCTGAGTCTGACATTCTTATGGCAAGTGCTAGTCACATTGAATTTTTGGCAGTTATTTTTCCCTTGAGACAAAGTGAGTTTTCTCATCACAACTTACCACACTTGCTCATTAACAATCTTCCACGCTGCTGTGGTGTACCTCAGGTCTGATTACAGTCTCAGTGTACTGTGCACCATTCCCAAAATACCTCTACTCCACGGATAGCTGTCGAAAACTCAGCCTCCCTTGGATACACACCGTTCTTGTGCACTGAAATCAGCATTGGTGATCAGGCATAGTTCCTCAATGACAGTACCATAGCCCAACAACCTCAAAGCCTTGATGCCCACATGTTGACACTCCCTCACACAAGTAACTCCATTTTCCCTCACCCTTGTCACTGTTTCACCACCATCCAATACTGTATCTCTCTGTAGCTATATTTCCCATCTGACTGCTGGCTCGAAGTCAGCACTACTCTGTCCTCAATGCCTACGATTGATCTGCATCTTGTCATTGTCAATTTGGAGAACATCACAGACAGGCAAACAATTGGACAGTTCTGAACATAAGCTTTTATTTTTCAAAACAGAAATGAAAACAAAATGAACACTGGCTGACGTTCACCCTCACAATGCAAACAAAATGCTGGCATTCTGACTAATGATTTATTCACATTGCGTGATGGTTCTGTTGCACTCAGCTCTCATCTCGTGGAACCATGCTTTCTGATGGACAATGTCAGCTTTGTCTTCCCCAGTGTTCTTGTGCATTTCCATGGAAGCCTGTTCCCATTCCCCAGCTTCCTCAGCCTCACTGCGTGCTCCAGTTGTGCCGAGCACAACACACCAGGATGATGCAGCACGTTCTAACCAGACTGGCCTGGAGGGCCCCTCACCCAGGCTGATCCATGCAACAGATCTGTATATTCTATAGCCCTACTGTTTGCTCCACCATGGCCCTGCTGAAGCAGTAAATCTACACGCAGCAGATTAAACTGTATTAAACTCAGAGTCCATGTTAAGGCAGCAGGGCCACCTTGATAGCAAAACATTACATGTTCTTAACATCACAGAACTGGCTGGCCATGGCCGCTCTCGTCAGGAGGCTATGCAATAACACAACAATAGCTTGCTGTTATTGTTACTGCAAGAGAGTAAAAATAGAATTGCTCAGTTCAATTGACCAAACTCCAACTCGCTTGCCTTCTTGAATTTTAGTGGTTACACTTTGTGCACAGCACAAAACACCCATGTCCAATTTCACCTTTGAGCGACTGAGCAAGGAGTTTCCCATGTCTGCGTAGGTTTCCTCCGGGTGCTCCGGTTTTCTCCCACAATCCAAAGATGTACAGGCTAGGTTGGTTAGCCATGGGAAATGTAGGGTTACAGGCTTGGGATAGATCTGGGTGAAATTTTTTTTCGAAAGGTGGTGTAGACCCGATAGGCTAAATGGTCTTCTTTCACACAGTAGGGATTCTGTGATTCTACATGGTACAATAATGTAGAGTTGATGACAAATCTTGACAATCTACATCAACCAGTCTACAATAATCCTAGGCAAGGAAATCCCCAGTGATTCAAAGAAAAAGAGCAAAGAAAATTACAGTACAGGAACAGGCTTGTCGGCCCTCCAAGCCTGCACTGATAAACAGAAAAATCAAAAGCTCATGACTGCGGGGATAATATATTGGAATGGACAGAAGAATCTCTTGAGATCCTCCTGGAGTAGAAACATCTTCTCCATGTCTACCGTTTCAAGATTCCACAGGATCCTACATGTTTCAAACAAAATCAATTTCTTTTCCTGTTCTAAACTCCATTGGATACAAACATAGCTCAATCTGTCCTCATGAGATGACCCCTTCCAATTCCAGATGTCAGTCTACATTTTGGTTTTACTCACATCCTGCAAGTGTGTTAAAAAAAAATTCCAAGCTGTTTCCAACAACCTTACTTAAGTAAGTAAATCAATTGTGCATGTGATCTCTGCAATGCCCTATGTAACTGAAGTATAACCCACCTTTTTGGATTCAGTTCTTCTTCAGTTCTTTTGTGTTGATTTGAATAAAGGGTCAAAGGATTTCTTGCTAAATTTGCTGGTGACAAAAAAAAGATAGCTTTAGGAGCAGCAGAGTAGGAGGCATTGAAAACTTTTGAGGCAGTGCATACACAATCTTCAATAACAGGGGAGTTGGCAGTTATCAGAAGAAGGTGGGAATGTGGAGTTGAGGCCACAACTGGATCAGCCAGGGTCTTATTAAATGTTGGAAGCAATGGAATGAGTAGTGTACTCCTCCTAATTCATATGTTTTTACGTAAATCACTTACATACCATATCCTGTAATATTATTTTCTGGAAGAGTCTTATTTATTGTGTATTTGAATGAATCAGTGCTTAATGCTTCACATCAGCTTCCTAAGAACTTCCTCCATACATTAACAGCTCAGTCATTGTCTCCTTTGTTTCACTGATTAGATTTGGATTTAACCTGTTTCAAGTGCACATCTTCTCCTCTGATTTTACTGTATCATGTACATATTGCTATGGGTTGCATGTGTAAAGCAATTTACTTCGAAGACACAACAATGCATCTGCTGCTTCACCCTCCAGTTCATTTTATCCATATTATTCCACTTAAATTTGAGATAACTGGTTATATGGATATTAGCTTTGGTTATGATAGAATTGAAATAGTGTCTGATTTTTCTGGCCAGTTCCAACCTAGAGCTATCATAATGTATTGTGCTGTATAACATTTAAAACATTTTCTGTCTTTTCTAAAAATGCTCCAAACCTTTCATAACACCTTCATTAATGTTCATGACAAGGCTAAAGAAACCTAACGTGAATTTTAGAGTTGGGCATTTTCATAGGTAAATCATGGCTACATGAAACAAACCACTTAAATTTACTCTTGGCAAAAATAAAAACTCTTTGGACACCTTATTTAAGAAAGGATGTGATAGCCCTATTTCAAATTTCAAAGGGATTTCAAAGGGACCAGGAATGATACCAGAATTTTAGATACAAAGAAAAATTTGAGAGACTGGGCTTATTCTCCTAGGAGCAGTGAAGATTAAAGGGTGACCTTACTGAGGTGTTCAACATTATGAACAATTTTGACAGGGAAAAGAAGAACATTCTGTTTTGACTAGTAAATACGTCAGTGACTCGGTGCCACAATTTGAAGATTGTCAGCCGGACACTTATAAGTGAGAAAAGGAGAAACTGATTTTCTCAGAGAGTTGTTCGCACTTGGAATGTGCTGCCTTGGAGAGTAGTAGAGGCAGATTCCATAGGAGGTTTCAAAAGAGAGCTGGATGCATATTTGAAAGTGATGAAGTCAGAGAGCTATGGAGATAAGGCTGGCAATTGGGACACACTAGGCATCTCTTCTGGGAGCTGGTACAGCCACAACAGGCCGAATGGCTTCCTTCTGCTCTGTAAAATTTAGTGATGCTGTGATTCTTGCTGGTTTGTTTTTCTAATGCAATTTCAGTTCAAAATGTGGTATTGTCAATGTCTATGAGTCATGGGTTTTTAATCCAAGGTTCCAGTGGGACAGAGTTAAATTAGACAGGGAAAATTCGAAGGGTGAATATCCATTATTGCTGACATGCCTTGGCACATGGTTGAATACCAGACTAATTGTAACCCAGGAGCACAGTCCATCTTGCCGCCACGTCGGTTTTAAATTGTGCATTAGTACCAGTGTCTGTATCTCTTCGGTCAGGTGGTATGTGCCTCCATCTAGGTTCAAGATAGCTTGGTCAATGAGAAGGCAAGATCTTCAGGTGTAGGCTTCTGTAGAGCTCTGTTTATTGCATATTCATACAAAATACAATTTTACAAGTAATCTGAAATATACCGTACCCTAAACCTATTGTCACACTGTTGAAGGAGTATTCTCTGAAATCTCTCTATCTCTCGAACAAACTCAGCCCTGCAATGTGCTGTTATTGCAAGATTGCTGCATGATCCTAAAGCCATGAAACAATAGATTTCAATCTTCTGACGTTCCCACGTTGCTGGTGCTCCTGACCGTGCTCCCATTTTGCACCCTTTGTAATTTGAAATGACCCAAACCACTTTTTCCCTATCATTGCTTGGAACCAGAAGACCATAAGTCATAGGAGCAGAAATTAGGCCATTTGGCCCACTGAGTCTGCTCTGCCATTCAATCATGTTCCTCAACCCCATTTTCCTGCTTTCTCCCCATAACCCTCGATCCCCTTGATAATCAGGAACCTATCTATGTCAGTATTAAATGTACTCAGTGGCCTGACCTCCACAGCCTTCTGTGGCAGTGAATTCCGTAGATTCACCACTCTCTGGCTGCAATAGTTTCTCCTTATCTCCGTTCTAAAAAGGTCTTCCCTTTACTCTGTTCTGTCAGGTCCTAAACTCTCCTACCAATGGAAGCATTTTCCCAACATCCACTCTGTCCAGGCCATTCAATATTCTGCAAGTTTCAATTAGATCCCCCATCATTCTTCTAAACTCGAATGAGTATAGTCCCAGAGTCCTCAAACCTTCCTCATACATTAAGCTTTCCATTCCTGGGACCAGTCTCATTAATCTCCTCTAAACCCGCTCCAGGGCCAATACATCCTTCCTGAGACATGGGGACCAAAGCTGCACACAATACTCCAAATGTCGCCTGACCAGAGCCTTATAAAGCCTCAGGAGTACATCCCTGCTTTTATATTCAAGTACTCTCAAAATAAATGCCAACATTGCATTTGCCTTCCTGATTACTGCCTCAACCGGCAAGTTTACCTTGACAGAATCCTGGACTAGAACTCCCAAGTCTCTTTGCACTTCAAACTTCTGAATTTTCTCCCCATTTAGAAAAATAGTTCATGCTTTTATTCTTCTTACCAAAGTGCATGACCTCACACTTTCCTCTGTTGTACTCCATCTGCCACTTCTTTACCCACTCTCCCAACCTGTCCAAGTGCTTCTGCAGCCTCCCACCTCCTCAATACTACATGCCCCTCCACCTGTCTCTGTATCATCTGCAAACTTAGCCAGAATTCCCACAGTTCCTTCAACTAGATCATTAATGTACAAAGTGAAAAGCTGTGGTCCCAGTACTGACCCTTGCAAAACACCACTTGTCACTGGCTGCCCTCCTAAGAAAGACCCCTTTAACCCTACTCTCTCCTTTCTGCCAGGCAGCCAATCTTCCATCCATGCTAGTGCCTCTAACACCATGGGCCCTTATCTTACTCGGCAGCCTCCTGTGTTGCACTTTGTCTTGAAGTCCAGATAAATAACATCCATTGGTCTCCTTGGTCTACCCTACTCATTACTTTCTCAAAGAATTTGAGCAGATTTGTCAGGCATGACCTCCCCTTGACAAAACCATGCTGACCTTGCCCTACTTTACCATACACTTCTAAATATTCAGCAATTTCATCCTTCACATGGACTCCAAAATCTTACTCATGACTGAGAATAAGCTAGTCGGCCTGTAATTTTCTGTCTTTTGCCTTACTGTCTTTTTAAGAAGTTTGTTCAGCCATTTTATATCAGTCCTTGCTTAATCCACTGTGTTCCCTGGTACACAATTTTCAAATTTTCTTCCTTGTTTTGGAACCCCACCTGCCCTCTCCCCATGTCTTCTTCTAGACCCTTCGATCTACTGACAGACCTCTGCGCTCCCCACATTCTGGACCCTGACATAACCTCAGTTTTTTTTTCATTTCACCATTGAATGCTGTGGCTTATTGTCCCAGACCCAGGCTCTGGAATGTATTTCCTGAACCTCCCCATTCTGAGCATGAACTTAATTTGAAACCGCTCCTATGAAATGTGATTGGCATGATTAAACTGCGTTTAAATTAAGTTTTGTGGTCTAAGTGTATGGTTGTCTCATTTGGTCTTAAACCGCTTGTGCCATTTGATATTTTGGATGGATGATGGTTCACTGTACTCGGCTTCATCTCATTCATCCTAATCATGTCACTTACAGCTTGATAAATAATATTAACTGATGACAGTGCCTTCATTAACAACAGTTGTGTTGTGCTGATTACAGCTGTAAGACTGCAGCCTTCAGGTGTACTTTTTCTCTGATCCTTCCATGAAATCTGCGCCAGATAGGCTTCTGAGCAAGAAGAACCTTTCTATATTTAGCAAGGATTCTTGAGATGATTTTCATCCACTGTCCAGCACAACCCATTAACAGCTTCAAAATCAGCCCTGCAGAAATATGGCATATGTTCTCATAGTCCTATTATTATTCACGCTTCTAATATTCCATGTTACTGACTAGCCTCCCTTTGAGTTTCACATTGCCATCGATAAAGAAATACTGGCCCAGCCAGAGACATCCATGTTCCACAAATGAATAGAAAAAAAAAGTTGGCATAAATGTTTATCTGTTTCATTGGTGTTGTTTACGGAAGGAAATCTTCTATGCATATCTGGCCTGGCCTACAGGTAACTCCAGACTTACAGCAATATTGTGTTATCTTTCCTCTGAAATAGCTGAGAAACCCACTCCATTCTAAAGTTATTAGAGTTGAGCAGTAAATGCTAGTCCAATGCCATGAACTAATAAAAGTGACTCATTTAATCAGAAGGATCTAGGCCTGAAATGTCAGCTTTCCTGCTCCTGTGATGCTGCTTGACCTGCTGTGTTCATCCAGCTCTACATCTTGTTATCTCTAATCCCCATACTATCCATCTGAGACAAGCACCAACATATTTTTGAAAGCTGGTTTTACTGTGGTTACATGTTTTGCTGTATCAAATTAATACCACTGGAATGTTGATTATTCACCCCAATCTAAATTGCTGTTATGGAATTAATTACAATTCGACTAGCTTTTAATTCCAGGTTTTTATTGAGATTCTCTATCTGCTGTGGTGGGGTTTCAAACCAACTCCCCAGAACATTCACTATAACATCTGCAAAATTTTATTTTCTGTCATATTTTAACACAAAGCCTCCATTAAGAATCACAGAGAAATTCAGGGGCTATTCCTCATCTCAGGCCTTTGAAAAACCTGACTGGTTAGTCTCATTTTCCTTTCTATGCCTCATCAGCTTGTTAAATATCCCCCATCAAGTATTTATCTGATTACTTTTTGAAAGTGAGTGTTGAATTTGCCAACACCATCTTTCAAGCAGTAAACTGCAGATCGATATGATATGCTATTTATGTTATATATCAGTCTACACATTTCATATTTGTTTCTTTCAATTTATCCTTTGGATACCAATCCTCCTGCTGCTATTAGAAGCAACTTAGAAACTCAGAACAGTAGTAAGCCATTCAGTCCTTTTAACCTGCTCTGCTAGTCAGTGTAATCATAGTAGATGCTCTACCTCAATGTCATATTCCCAGAATCCTCCTCCGTCACTTCATCCTATATCCCCAACTGTCAAATCCCTGATGATGCAATGTACAGATAAGGAACCACAGTGGAATTACTGGAATTCAGTTCCCAGTTCCTCATCAAGCTTTAGCAGTTCCTCCATGACATGTAACTGTGGAAGGGTGGAGTGTTCAAGGGTTGGAGAGAAGGTAGTTGGTGGAAGAGAGATACATTCTGTGGAAATCATTATCTTGTGTGCTTCTGTGTTTTGCAGAGTCAGACATGGCTGATTTTGATGGCAGAAGCTCATTGCTCTACAGATTCAACCAAAAGAGTATGAGCACTGTGAAGGACATGATCTCCCTGAAGTTCAAAACCTTACAAAGTGATGGAGTGGTTCTGCATGGAGAGGGACAGAGGGGAGATTACATCACACTGGAACTGAAGAAGGGCAAACTCTCACTGCAGATCAATCTAGGTATGAGTTTTGCTCAGTTAGTTCAAGAGTTTGAAGAACCAGAATATTTTGAGGTGTAATCTGAACCCAAGAACAGGCTCCCCCATGACTCCTCTCCATCAGGAAAGAAGTAAGAATTCTCCTTGAGAGTCCTTTAACATTTCTAATAAACTTCAGTACAATTTCTAGTCCTCAAGTGCTAATATTTCCACGTGCTGCAAATAGATGAAAATGTTAATTCACTTCAACTAGGGAATAGTTGAATATGCTTTCCACCTTCAAACATATTATTAGCTATGTAAAGTTAAAAATCCTGTTGATCCTACAAGATAGTCTGGGCTTGAAAGGCATGCAAAGAATGTATGGATTCATGACTTTTGCCATTAAAAGGTTTGGCAAATATGGTGAGTTAGCTAGAAGTCCATTTTCTCAGCTTGTCAACAGCATGTCTGATTTTGCAACAAAATCATACTCTAATAACTTTGCAACACCTGAGAGATGCCATTTTTTGTTTTAGTTTTCATCAGTTTGGGAATCAAGGTATACGTGGAAAAAAGCAGAAAAGTGGATTTGAGGATTATCAGATAAGCCAGGATCTCATTGAATGGCTGAGTAGACTCAGTGTGCCGGATTTCCTACTTCTGCGCCTATTTTTTATGATCTTATGGTTAGTTTCTTCATGAGAACTGAAACCAACTGGCTGGAAATGGTACTACATCACAACTCATGAGGGAATGTCGAAGAAAATATCCAAAAGGATAGAATTACGCGGAGACCAAATGTTGAAATTTGCAAACAGCTTTCACACAGAGCATCACATAAATTCTTTAATAGTCCAATAAATAGAGTCATAGCGTCATAGAGATATGCAGCATGGAAACAGACCCTTCGATCCAACTCGTCCATGCTGCCTAGATATCCTAAATTAATACAGTCCCATTTGCCAGCATTTGTCCGAAATCCCTCTAAATCCTTTCTATTCATGTACCCACCCAGATGCCATTGAAATGGTATACATGTACCAGCATTCACCACACCCTTTGGCAGCTCATTCCATACATGCACCTCCTTTTGCATGAAAAAAATGCCCCTAGGTCCTTTTTAAATCTTTCCCCTTTCACCTTAAGCCTAGACCCTCTAGGTTTGGAGTCAGCTACCCTGGGGAAAAGACCTTCCCTGTTCACCGTATCCAAGCCCCTCATTGTTTTTAAATTTCTATCAGGTCACCCCTCAGCTTCTGACAAATTTTCTGCGTTAATATAAAATGATTGTCTTTGACCTGGTTAGGCGAAGACACAATCTGAGATTGCTAGGTCATTTTGTTTTCAGCTTTCATGCAAAAGAATCATCTTTCAGTGCTGGACTTCTTGATTTTCTGCTTTGTTTTGTGTGCTACACCCAAGGTGATGCAAAACTGCGATCTGTTGATGGCCACACCTCAGTGATACTGGGGAGTCTGCTAGATGATCAGCATTGGCACTCCATTACCATCGAACGCTACAACAAGCAAGTGAATTTCACAGTGGATAAGCACACACAGCACTTTCGAACCAAAGGAGAGTTTGATTATCTGGATATTGATTACGAGGTACTAATAATTTATCATGATACATGATGCAATGCTTTTACATCAGTCCCATATGCATCTTAATATGTTTCTCTTATCAATTGCACTGGCCGAAGGGTCAGAGGTACACAGAGCTTAGGAACTGTTAACTACTATTTTCCAATGACAAGATCTAACTGTGCCTTGAATGGTGACACCTGAGAGTAAAGTTGTACTTTTTTTGTGTTTCGGTTTACCTGTTTACCTGCTCTAAGAAATTATGGGTTTAGTAGAAAATCTCTTATTAGGAAGGACATAATTCTGGTTCCTTGCTCTTGATACAGTCAATATGTTGTTGTATGACTTTGAGGCATGAGAGCTCCTATGGCGGCTAAATGATTCAAAGAACTTTCCAGGAATATCAATGCCATTTACGTACCGATTTGTGGTCTTAACATAGATTACGCCCACTGTACCTCCCATTCAGAATCATTCCACTAATTTCTATTTACATTGTTCTCATTAAGCAATAGCACGATTTTAAAATTTCTGCCTTTGTCTTTGAATGCCAAAGCCATTCCATTTACGGCACACCCCAATCTCTGGTCTCTTGAGTTTCCTCGGTTTTAATAGCTGCACCATTGGTGACTATGTCATCAGCTGCTTTGGGCCTTAAGTTCTACAATTTGCTCCTTAATCCTCTAACCTCTGTTTGGTGCAAATCAGGATGTGGAATGTAAGAGGACTTGGTGAAAATAAAAAAGCAGTTTTGAGCAAACTGATGGAGCAGTGGGCTGATAATGGATTTCATCCTCGGGCCTTAAAGATAACTCCTGAGGTTGCAAATGCATTGTTGTAATTTTCCAAAATTTGATGGATTCTGGAAAGTAGCAAATAAGAGCCTTCTATTCAAAACTTTAGACCCAGGTTCAAATCCAGGAATATGAATTTGATTTCAACAAAGATATGGAATTAAGAGTCCAGTGATGACTATGAATCTATTGTTGACTATCAGCAAAAAAACATTTAGTTCACTAGATGTCCTTTCGGGAAGGAAACTGCCATCACAACATGTGACTCCAGACCCACAGTAACATGGTTGTATCTTCCTCTCTGAAAAGGTTTAACAAGACAGTTGGGCGTATTCAAGAAAGCTTCTCAAGTCAATGAATGTTGGTTTTGCCAATGGCTGCATTTGAGTTAAATAGAAACCTCCTTATTTTTGTAACCTCCTATGACCCCTCAAAAACTGTACCTGTAGCTAACTGTTGAGCCGTGATGACCATCATGCATTATTACTAGCTGTGCTTCATCTGCCTCACTGGGTTCTGAGCTGAGGTATTTCCTTCCTGAGCATTTTTACAATTCATTTATGGCACAGGGACATTGTTCAATGGCCAGCATTTATTGCTTAGCCCATAGTTGCCCTTGGGAAGGTGACAGTGAGCTGTCTTCTTGAACTGCTGCAATCTGCATCCAGTTGACATATGATGCCTGTAGTGAGGGAATTCCAGGATTTTGACCCAGCGACAGTGAAGGAATAGCAATATGTTTCAAAGTCAGGATGGTGAGTGGCTTGGAAAGGACCATGGAATGGTGATCTCATGTATCTGCTGCCCTTGTCCTCTGCCCTTGACGGAAATGGTTGTGGGTTTGGAAGGAGCTGTCGAATGACCTTCAGTGAATTTCTGCAGTGCATCTTGTTGGTAGTGCACATTGCTGCTACTGAGAAGCAATGATTCTGTGAGCATGATTATGTCAGGCTGTTGCTTGAGGAGTGTGTGAGACAGCTCTCTCAATTTTGGCACTAGCTCCTGGATGTTAGGAAGAGGGACTTTGCAACATCGACAGGGCTATTTCTGCTGTTGTTTTTTTCTGGTGCTTAGTTCGATGCCTGCTGATCTGTCTACTTTCATTTTTTAGCTGAGACTTCATAGCAATTGATTCTACTGAGTGGCTTGTTAAGCCATTTCAGAAGGTTATGTATGTCATTTGCTATTGGCATGACACAAAAGGTGTGTGCAAAACTAAAATGACAACTTTACGGTCAGTGGGGATTTCAACAATATTTTACATCTTTGTAATGGTGATGTTTGCGCTATTGCTGTAGAAAACACTTGAGCTTTTCACAAAGCCATGGTTAAAAATTACATGTGCGTTGAGTGTAGAAAGAAAAGTAATTAACTGTTTTCTGTGTCTAATTACTTTTGGCCTCTAAAACCTACAATTGCGAGATATTTAATGGGACAGAGGAAAAACAAATCCTCGCAGTGGTATAATATTCTGTGGACTGACTATAATTGTACTTTGTGAAGGTTCATATTCCATCTCTTAGGTATGTATTTTAATGCTGTTCAGTATGGAGTCATTAAAAGTATTGATTACTCCAGGAAAAAATAAAGCAGATTTATAGCTCCGAATAAAACTATTTTTAAAATGCAGAAAATGTTGTCCATTGGCAAGTCCAAGATATTACAATTATTTTGTGAAGCTCTTTCATTACTCTTCCTCCTGTCACCCCTTCTTCTCCTTTAGATTTCTTTAGTTAACATTCAGACCCTCAAGGCAGAAAGTTGGATGTTTGAATCCCGTTCCAGGACTTGTGCATGACCAGTCTAGGTTCACAGTCCAGCCCAGATAATGAGGGATTACTGCGCTATCAGAGATACCACAGTTTGTATGAGGTGTCAAAGCAAGGCTCTGTCTCCCATTTTGGGGGGATGTTCATTGCAGCTTCAAAGATGAACACAAGAATATTAGGCAATAATGTACCTAACCCAACATCACATTACTATTAAAAAAAAAGGTCATTATCAAAATGCAACATGATCTGTTTGGTATTCAGTCTTGGGTTGAAAAGTGGTAGGTCACATTCGTGCCACGCAAATGCCAGGCAATGACCATCTCCAAAAGGTACCATCTAACCACTGCCCCTTGACTTTTAATGGTGTTACTACTACTCAAGATCCCATCAACAACATCTTTGGGTTACCATTGACCAGAAACTCAATAGCGTCTAGCGGAAAGATACAAGAGCTGGTCAGAAGCTCGGAATACTGCAACGGGTAACTCAGCTTGTGACTTTGCAAAGCCTGTGTACCTTCTACAAAACACAAGTCAGAAGTGTGACTATTCCAACTTGGCTTGATCGGTACATCTCCAACATCACTCAACAAACTTGACACCATCCATGAAAAAGCAGCTCACTTTATTGGCACCACATCCATAAGCATCCACCCCTCCACCAGCAATGGTCAGTCGCAGCAGTATGCACTATTTACAAGATGCACTGCAGAAATTCACCAAAGATCCATAGGCAACACATCCCAAACCCATAACCAGTTCCATCGAGAATGGCATGGGCAGCAGAAGCATGGGAGGACACCACTACCAGCAATTTCCCTTCCAAGTCACTCAACATCCTGACTTGGAAATGTAATACTGTTCATTCGCTGCCATTTTACCCAATTCCAGAGCGTGGAATTCCCTCGCTAAAGGCATTGTGGGTCAACCTACTGCAGGTGGACTGCGGCAATTCAAGAAGGCAGCTCACCACCACCTTCTCAAGGGCAAGAAGGGATGAGCAATGAATGTTGACCAGCCAGTGATGCCACCTCCCACAAGTGAATATAAAACAAAAACAAAAATTGTGGAAGCTTAAATGCACAAATTAACTGCCACATTTCCCACATGAAAATCAGGAGCCAGGAGTAGGCCATTCAACCCCCTTGAGCATGCTCTGCTATTCAATAAGATGACCTGTGACTATGCTTCAAAAGTACTTGATGTGTTCTGAAGTATTGCTATGAGTTCATGAAAGGTACTATCTGAATGCAGCTTTTTCTCCTTTTGTTGCATTTTAAGAATGCTGCTTTGATGTGGGTAATTTCTCTACTGCCTGCACTCTACTGAAGCCAATGTTGATTTGACTTTTGTTTTGACTTCTCCTTGACTTATGATAAGCCTCAGCTGTATCTTTTCCTAAGAAGTTACAACTTTAAAGAGCGACTGACAATATGGCAAAATGCAGGTGATTTGCCCCTTAAATCAATAAGGTACAATGCGGAGAGGTGATGGCCTCATGGTGTTATCGCTGAACTGTTAATCCAGAGACCCAGATAATGTTCTGGGAACCTGAGTACGAGTCCCACTATAACAGATGCGGAAAAAAATCTGGAAATGAGAATCTAATGATGATCATGAGTCTATTGTCGATTGCTGGTTCAGGGAAGGAAAGTGCCATCCTTACCTGGTCTGCCCTACATGTGACTCCAGACCCACAGCAATATGGTTAACTATTCGTGGCCCTCTGGGCAATTAGGGATGGGCAATAAATGCTGCCCAGCCAGCGATGCCCTTATCATGTTAAAAGAAAGTAAAATATTGCATATCCAGTGTTATAATTTGAGTAAATGATCATTGTAATTAAACGCTCTCCTTCCAAGGTAGGCACTCAGGATTGAGGATGACTTTGCTCCCGTTCAGACAGAGTGGATTCTGAGATGGCTGAAATATGTGGGGCAGGTGATGATTGAAGGGTTGAGGAGATGGTGCTGTTTGGAGGTTTTTCCATCCCGTTCAATTACTTCACCTCTGCAAGTTCCCAGTGAAGTCTGTCAATACATTTGTTACCCTCCAGAATGAACTTTTCCCATTTGGATTGGTCACAAGAAAGGGGCTATTCTGACTCAGCAGAGTCTTCAGGGCTGCTGTGAGATTGCCTCTAAAACATTTCCACTGACCTCTATGGCTGAATTTAGGGCAGAGCTGTCCCCGGTGTGGCTTCCTCTACATTGAGGAAACCAAGCAGAGGCTTGGGGACCACTTTACAGAACACCTACGCTCGGTTTGCAGTAAACAACTGCACCTCCCAGTCGCGAACCATTTCAACTCCCCCTCCCATTCCTTAGACGACATGCTCACTCCTGCAGTGCCATAATGATGCCACCCGAAGGTTGCAGGAACAGCAACTCATATTCCGCTTGGGAACCCTGCAGCCCAATGGTATCAATGTGGATTTCACCAGCTTCAAAATCTCCCCTCCCACCACTGCATCAGAAAACCAGCCCAGCTTGTCCCCGCCTCCCTAACCTGTTCTTCCTCTCACCTATCCCCTTCTCCCACCTCAAACTGCACCTCCATTTCCTATCTACTAACCTCATCCCACCCCCTTGACCTGTCCGTCCTCCCCAGACTGACCTAACCGTCCCTACCTCCCCACCTGTACTCTCCTCTCCACATATCTTCTCCTCTGTCCATCATTAGTCCGCCTCCCCCTCTCTCCCTATTTACTTCACAATCCTCTCCCCATCACCCTTTTCTAATGAAGGGTCTAGGCCCAAAACATCAGCTTTTGTGCTCTTAAGATGCTGCTTGGCCTGCTATGTCCACCCAGCCCCACACTTTGTTATCTTGGTAAGTGGCTTGGAGGGGAACTTGCAGGTGGTGTTGTTTCCATGTATCAGCTGCCCTTGCCCTTCTAGATAGAAGTGGTTGCAATTTCAGAAGGTGCTATCTGGGGAGCTTTGGTGAAGTTCTGCAAGTACACTTTGTAGAGAGTACACACTGATGGTGGAGGCAGTGAATGTTTGCAGATGTGGTGCCAGTCAAGTAGGCCACTTCGTCCTGGATGATGTCAAGCTTTTTAGAGTGTTGTTGGAGCTGCACCCATTCTGGTAAGTGGGAAATATTCCATTACAATCCTGACTTGTGCCTTGCAACCTGTGGGCAGATTTTGGGAAGTCAGGAAATGAGTTACTCATTGCAGGATTCTAAGGCTGTGACCTGCTCTTGTAGCCAATATGTTTCTGCGCTACAGTAACCTCAGGATATTGTTAATGGATGATGCACTTGTTGCAATGCCATTGAATACCAAGAGGCAATCGTTTTTGTGTGATGCAAGAATTACTTTCCACTTGTCAGCCCAAAACTGGACATTGTCAAGGTCCTACTTGCATTTGGACAGAAGCTGCATCTGTGTCTGAGGATTCATAAATATTGTGTCATTATTGGTGAACATTCCGACCACTGATGCTATGATGGAGGGGATGGTTTGATGGAACAACTGAAGATAGTTGGGCCTAAGGCACTACACCTGACAAACTGGAGAGATGTCCTGAATCTGACATGACTGACTTTTAACAAGTATACCCATCTTGCAATCAGCAGAGACAGCAGCTCCCCCTACCCCCACATCCAATCCTGAGGAAGGGTAATACCTGAAACATTGACTTCTCCTCCTCCATGCTGCCTGACTTATTGAGTTTTTCCAGCTTCTTGTTTGTCTGCCTTGGATTCCAGCATCTGCAGTTTTTTTTTCTCATTTCCAGCAAAGAGTTTCTCCCTGATTCTCATTGACTCCCAGTTTTGTTAGTGTTCCTTGATGCCATTTGTGGTCAAATGTAGCCTTCTGCTTGTCAAGGTGAATCTTTCTCACCTCATCCCCTGGTGTTCACCTCATTTATCTATGTTTGAACCAATGCTGTAATGAGGTCAGATACTGAGTGACTCTGGCATTGCTGAACAGTTTGTTGCTGAGCAGTTGCAGCTCTATAGTGCTATTGATGATAACTTCCATCACTTTGCTGATGATCGAGAGTAGACTGATGGGGTGGTAATTGTCCACATTAGTTTTGTTCTGTCTTTTGTGTGCAGAACATACCTCGGCAATTTCCCACACTGCCGAGCAAATGTTGGTGTTGTAGCTATTCTGGAACAGCTTGGCGAAGGGAATGGCAAGTTCTGGAGCATGAATCTTCAGTACTATTGCTGGAACCTACTGCTGTTTTAAAGGTGAGAAATAGTGTGTCTTTCAAGCCAGTGGGATTGGGTTTACCTGGAAAGTAAAGTGGTACATAATACTACAGGATGGCTGTTACTTGAACATGAAGGAGAACGCTCATCCCATTTGTCAGCAAATCTACGTTATTTCTTCCATAGCATCAGCAAGTGCACTTCACAAACATTTTGAGTCTTCCTGAAGTTGTAAAGATGCAATATGTATGCATGTTCCATGCTTTTAAATCTTTGTTCACTGCAAGTTGAAAAGAACCTTTGGAAGTCAGGAAAGTTAGCTATCATAGCATATCTGCACGATACAGTGAACAGACTTACTGACACTTGATATAGTATGAACATAGAAAACAAATTTATTCACAGTTCTAAGAGTCAAAGTATTTTCATTGATTGATTGTTCTTGCCAGAGTGCAGGTAGCCAGCTGAGTCTCTTTCTAAATACTGAATCTATGGTTTCATAATAATGGAAGTCTTTGCTGTAATTAAACTGTAATTCCACCTTTAAATTGAGCAAATGAAATAAAACTGATCAGCTTAATGGTGTTTTTTTCCTTAAATTGTGAAGGGAAAGTTTCAAATAATTTAATTTGTTTACAGACATAGACAATTAGCATCATAAATGCTAAATATACAGAAGACAATTACAGTTTACAGTCGAAAGCTTGGAGTATAGCAATGATACTTAACTCTAGAATGTACGGTGATTGTGGTCCTTGAGATTTTCTGCTGTAGCTACAACATTCAACTTTCTTCTTCTGTAAGCATGGTTATCTTAATGGGAAGAAAAAGGCCCTGTTTGTTCTATAAATGAGGTAATGCTGTGTCATGCCATTGGGAGTACAACTTGTGTGCAAGGTCATGTCCATGCTTTCAATTCACACCAAAATATTCATTCGTGTTGTGACAATTTGAGAAATACCAAATAGAATTTCCTTTCCTTCAACTTCCCTCTGCTCCCCAATTTCTATCAAGGAAAGATGCAAAGCCAGCAGATAAATCATCCTGTATTATTTCAATCCCACCTGTTCCACATCTGACAATCCCGAGAGGACACAGACATTCCTAGTTGAGCACTGATGGGCATAACTGGAAAAGATAAAATAAGCCTCTCCTGTCTACCGATTTGGCCTTTACCATGGATGCCATTGATCATTTCTGCCTGGAGATTTTGATAGTTTTTTTACGATAATAATGTTACAATATCATCCAACTCTGTTCCTGCCTCTCCCCATCTATTAATACTCCTCCATGACAAATCATTTAAAGCTTCAGCTGTACTCTCCTGGCAGCTCTTTATGCCCTTATTCGTTGGTCTTTTAAGCCAAACTAAACCACTTATACCACGATTTACTGTCCACCCTCCAGGATTTGGAATTCCTTCCATCTCCACCTTCTTAGCTCCCTTTTAAAAATATATCTAAATTCACCACAGAAGCTCTTTATCATTCCCCCACTGCATTGATTTGCCTATGCCTCGACAAAAAGTTGAGATGTTTTTCTATGTTAAACAGGCATCAGGAGTGCAAGTTGTGCTGATTATCACTCTGAACTGAAAATAAAGTTTAAATCCCAGACCAAAAGGGCTGTTTCCATGTAGTATGACTCTGTGACTCTATATTCACAGTATCTCCCTCTCCTCTGTATCTGGGTGCCTACTTAGATGCTTGGCTTTGAATGGACTGTTCATCAACCCCTCAATCAATATCACCAGTGATTTCTCAAAATTGCCCAAACATTGTGAGAACCGAGATAGTTCAGGTCCATTCTGAATGGCATCAACTTAACCTCTTTAACTTACAGCAGCTGTTTCTTCCTCGGCCAAGTGTTTAACCTCCTCCATGTTTAGTCAACGCTGTTTACCTGTTCCGGTGTATTGATCAAGGGTTAAATGCTGAGGGTAATGTTTGGAGATTCCCATGCAGTTCTTTCAAAATGTGTCATGAAATCTAGTGCCTCCATCCAAATGGGGAGATAAGGCCTGTGCTATATTTTCTATCCAAACCCTTGTTATATAGAACGCTACTCAGCAGTGCTCACCACTGAGCCACTGTACAACCCTATGGTTCTACGAACTTCTTTGGTTCATTCAAAGTTAATGTCTTAAAACAATAAAAGCAAGGATCTACACATGTCTCACACAGAATTAAGAGTTGAAGTGCTTAATCACTGGAAATTTCGTGAAATTTTGGTCCTTTTCTCAAGGGGCTGGAGTACAAATGGCTGTGAGTTATGCCATAGCTGAACAGAGGCTTGCTGAGGCGTCATCTTATTACATTCCGTTCTAATGTGGTTATTATAACTGTAGCACAGTTTATTTTCTTTGGAGAGATACAGAATGATACAAGAACTGAATGACCATAAGACCATAAGACATAGGAGCAGAAATTAGGCCATTCGTCCCATCAAGTCTGATCTGATATTCAATCATAGCTGATAAGTTCCTCAATATAATAAAATGTGAGGCTGGATGAACACAGCAGGCGCAGCAGCATCTCAGGAGCACAAAAGCCGAAGTTTTGGGCCTAGACCCTTCATCAGAGAGGGGGATGGGGTGAGGGTTCTGGAATAAATAGGGAGAGGGGGGGAGGCGGACCGAAGATGGAGAGAAAGAAGATAGGTGGAGAGAATATAGGTGGCGAGGTAGGGAGGGGATAGGTCAGTCCAGGGAAGACGGACAGGTCAAGGAGGTGGGATGAGGTTAGTATGTAGGAGATGGAGGTGCGGCTTGGGGTGGGCAGAAGGGATGGGTGAGAGGAAGAACAGGTTAGGGAGGCAGAGACAGGTTGGACTGGTTGTGGGATGCTGTGGGTGGAGGGGAAGAACTGGGCTGGTTGTGTGGTGCAGTGGGGGGAGGGGACGAACTGGGCTGGTTTTGGGATGCGGTGGGGGAAGGGGAGATTTTGAAACTGGTGAAGTCCACATTGATACCATTGGGCTGCAGGGTTCCCAAGCGGAATATGAGTTGCTGTTCCTGCAACCTTCGGGTGGCATCATTGTGGCAGTGCAGGAGGCCCATGATGGGCATGTCATCTAAAGAACGGGAGGGGGAGTGGAAATGGTTTGCGACTGGGAGGTGCAGTTGTTTATTGCGAACCGAGCGGAGGTGTTCTGCAAAGCGGTCTCCTAGCCTCCGCTTGGTTTCCCCAATGTAGAGGAAGCCACACCGGGTACAGTGGATGCAATATACCACGTTGGCAGATGTGCAGGTGAACCTGTGCTTAATGTGGAATGTCATCTTGGGGCCTGGGATAGGGGTGAGGGAGGAGGTGTGGGGGCAAATGTAGCATTTCCTGCGGTTGCAGGGGAAGGTGCCGGGTGTGGTGGGGTTGGAGGGCAGTGTGGAGCGAACAAGGGAGTCACGGAGAGAGTGGTCTCTCCGGAAAGCAGACAGGGGTGGGGATGGAAAAATGCCTTGGGTGGTGGGGTCGGATTGTAGATGGTGGAAGTGTCGGAGGATGATGCGTTGTATCCGGAGGTTGGTGGGGTGGTGTGTGAGAATGAGGGGGACCCTCTTTGGGCGGTTGTGGCGGGGGCGGGGTGTGAGGGATGTGTTGCGGGAAACGCGGGAGACGCGGTCAAGGGCGTTCTCGACCACTGTGGGGGGAAAGTTGCGGTCCTTGAAGAACTTGGACATCTGGGATGAGCGGGAGTGGAATGCCTCATCGTGGGAGCAGATGCGGCGGAGGCGGAGGAATCGGGAATAGGGGATGTAATTTTTGCAGGAGGTTGGGTGGGAGGAGGTGTATTCTAGGTAGCTGTGGGAGTCGGTGGGCTTGAAATGGACATCAGTTGCAAGCTGGTTGCCTGAGATGGAGACTGAGAGATCCAGGAAGGTGAGGGATGTGCTGGAGATGGCCCAGGTGAACTGAAGGTTGGGGTGGAAGGTGTTGGTAAAGTGGATGAACTGTTCGAGCTCCTCTGGGGAGCAAGAGGCAACGCCAATACAGTCATCAATGTAACGGAGGAAGAGGTGGGGTTTGGAGCCTGTGTTGGTGCGAAAGAGGGACTGTTCCACGTAACCTACAAAGAGGCAGGCATAGCTGCGGCCCATGCGGGTGCCCATGGCCACCCCCTTAGTCTGTAGGAAGTGGGAGGAATCGAAAGAGAAGTTGTTGACGGTGAGGACAAGTTCGGCTAGGCGGATGAGGGTGTCGGTGGAGGGGGACTGGTCGGGCCTGCGGCACAGGAAGAAGCAGAGGGCCTTGAGGCCATCTGAATGCGGAATGCAGGTGTATAGGGACTGGGCATCCATGGTGAAAATGAGGTGTTGGGGGCCAGGGAATTGGAAGTCCTGGAGGAGGTGGAGTGCGTGGGTGGTGTCACGGACGTAGGTGGGGAGTTCCTGGACCAAAGGGGAGAAAATGGAGTCCAGACACGTGGAGATGAGTTCGGTGTGGCAGGAGCAGGCTGAGACGATGTGTCGACCAGGGCAGGCAGGTTTGTGGATTTTGGGAAGGAGATAGAAATGGGCCGTGCGGGGCTGGGGAACAATGAGGTTGGAGGCTGTGGGTCCTCAAACCCATTCTCCCATTTTCTCCCCATAACCCTTGATCCCTTTGATAATCAAGAACTGATCCTAACTCCATCCTATATGTACTCCATGACCTGGCTTCCCCAGCCTTCTGTGACAATAAATTCCATCGATTCAACACCCCCTGGCTGCACAAATTTCTCCTTGTCTCTCACTCTTGGATAGGAACATGAATGACAGTAAAATGAAGGGTATGCAAGGTAGTTTGATCCTAGATTAGGATAATAGGTTGGCACAACATCGTTGGCTGAAGGGCCTGTACTGTTCTGTGTTTTAAAAGGTCGTCCCCTTACTCTAAGGCTCTACCCTCAGGCCCCGGTCTCTCCTACCAATGGAATCATCTTCTCAACATCCACTCCGTCCAGGCCATTCACTATTCTGTAAGCTTCAATTAGATCCCCCCATATCCTTCTAAACCCCATCAAGTATAGATCCAGTGTCCTCAATGGTTTGGATTATAAGAACAGTTTGCATAAACTTGGCTGTTATTCACTTGAGCTTAGAAGATCGAGTGTTGATATAGTCCTAATGGTTAAAACGAAAGTAAAATAAAAGGATTCTACAATGTTGACAGAGAGAAACTATTTCCTCCAGCAAGGAAGTGTAATCTTAGATTATTCAGGATACTTTCTTTCACATAAAGGGAACAGAAAAGAACTCTATCTTTTAAAGGCTGTAGATGCTAGGTCATTTGGAAACTTTCAGAAATATGGTGAATAATGTCTTGTGGGATAAGATGATGAGGGATATGAATCAAGGATAGTTAAGCAGAGTTGACATTCAGATCAGAAATGATCTCATCAAATGGAGGAACTGAATGGCTGAGAAGCTGTTCCATTATTTTTCTGATGCACATATTGAAGTGATTTAGAATGACAAAGATAACTAACAATTATAGGCTCCATTAATGTGGAATAATTACAAAAGTAGAGAGAAACTAAATGTAAATTCAGCATGTCAAGACACTGAGATTAAAATGATTAATTTGCTCCCACAGACATCTTTAATAAGGCTGACAATATTTGTACCTGCACACATTTTTTATCTTGTGCATATATATACGAAAAAGCCACCACACATGATGTTGATTTATTTTGACAAGTTTATTGAAATATAATGAAGTTATTTGTTTTAGATCCGAGTCATTTAAATATTTCTTCTGGGTTCCATAAAACTCAAATATATAGTTGAATTGAATAGCTGAAAGTGTGAAAGTGGATGATATGATTCTGCGTAAATTAATTCATGAAGCATTGACAGGGAGTGTGCACAGTGAAATCACGTTTTGTGATGTATTGAGAGACAAGGTTTTAATTTCTTATGTCCAAATTCAATCATCTTGTCAAGTTCTATACACCCCTGGCTATTCTATTTTTTTGTGCACACCTTAGAGTGAGGAACTTATTTGATGTTACTTTGTGGTGCTGTAGAAACTATAGAAGTAGAAGCAGCAGTTTGATTTTGATTTTCATATCAGAAGATATCTCGTAACGCTCCACAGATTTGAATTGGGCATCAAAAGGAAGAAAGCAAATGTACTTATTTGAGTTAAAAACTATTTGAAGAGACAAGTGTTTAACAGTGTTTTGAAAACCAGGAAAAAGATGGAGGGGGGATAGCTATTGGAAAAGAACTCCCAACAACTGCAACTTGCGTTTATATACCATCATGCCACGGTAAATGCCACAGATGCTGACAGGAGTGTTACCAAGATTTTATTCCAAGTCACTTTGTTTGAGACATAAGTTTACTGGATGTTGGAAAGGAGGGGACAGATGTAGAAAGATGGAGAGGTTTAGTGCAGGAATTCTGGAGCTGAGGGTCCAGTGAGCTGAATTTATGGCCACCAGTGAAGGAAATCAGGGATGCATGAGGTGGTTGAATTGGAGGACAATGCTTTTGGATGACAGAACATAGTGACTTAAGGAACATCCGAAAATAATCATCTGAGTTGCACCCAAGTGAGGAATAAACCTGTATCAGACAAACAAAGCATGTCAACAGAGATAGAGGATATAAAAGGTAGAGTGAGACAATTGTGAGGATAATCGGGTTGGTGTATAATATGGAATTTCAAATAATATTTGACAAAGTACTCCATAATAGACTTGTTAGAAAAAATGATGCTTATGGAATTAAAGGACCTTTGGTCTATCTATAATTGGCCAAAAGACAGAGAGCAGGGAGTAATGGGTAACCAGGTGGTTTTCTGGCTGTAGACTTTTGTTGAGGAATCATCTGTGGAAACATTTGCTTTTTAAATTATTCCAATGTCTTAGGTCAGGCATCGTGTCAAAATCTGCAGATGATTTGAAACTTAAAAAGGTAGTAAAACATGAGAATAATGACAACGTTCAGGAGAATGTTGACTGACAGGTGAAATGAACTGTGGTATGGCAGCTGAGGTGTACAAAGCATCACACTTTAGAAAGGATACCAAGGACATTGAGGGGTTTCAGCGAAGATTTGCTAATTTGACAGCAGAGATGAGGGATGTTCAGGTTTGTGGAGAGACCAAAAAAAACTGAGTTGTTCTGCTCAGATCAGAGAAGATAAAGAGTCAATTTGTTAGAAATGCTCAAAATTACTTGCAATAAAGAGTGAAAAACTTCCTAATGACAGAGCTAAAAGACTAAGATTTGGTGATTAGCAAAACAACTGAATGTATTTGCACACTGAAATACTGTTAGCTAAAACTAGCTGGAGCTGTGGTGGAACTGGACTCAGTAAAAGGAATTGGGTTCTTGAAGGGTAAATAAATTTCAGGGTCATTGGCAACGAACAAGGAAGTTGGGATTCATTCCATAATGGTAATACTGAGTTCTTAAAGTGCCAGGGCAAACTAGCTTTTGGAAGAACCTAAAAGACATTAGTTTATTGGTCGGCATAGACATGGTCGGATGAAGGCCCTGTTTTTATGCTGTATCATTCTATGAATCTAATATCACATGCACAATGGACTAAATGGCCTCCTACTGTGCTGTATCATTTTCTAATTCCATAAGTTATAGAAACACACTGAGCCAGTGGCATTTTTGAAAGCTAATGTTGTGGAAGTGAAGAGGTTTGAGCAGAGAAGAACACATCCAAAGATATCTCCTAACACTTCACAGATTTGAAATGGGCATCAAAAAGGAAGAAAGCAAATGTAATTTTTGCATTTAATTTTGTTAAGAGACAAGAGTTTAATAGTCTTTTAAAAATGAAGAGAAGGATGGAGGGGCGATGGCTATTGGAAAGGAGCTCCCAACAACAAAGAGCACGCTCATTGGAATTTGATTGAGTAAAAGCTCTTTCACATGAGAACATGGAGATGAGCTGGAAGAACATTAGGCAAATCCAACTTTGAGGTTAAGTATGCCTAGATTATTATCTGTATGGTTGTGGCGAATGAGAGCACATTTGGAAGAAAATTGCCATTCAAAGGACAGATCTAGGTGGGGATACAACTCAACATTGGCGAGTCTAAATGCCCAAGCTAAATTCTATCTGAAGTGAAACAACAAACAACTGTTGTGAAATTATCGCTCATTTACTCATCATTTCACTGCTAACTAATCTCCAAATTCTTCTCTGTCTTTCCAAATCTCTTTATTCTCTGTGTTAAGCTGAGAAAGATCAAAAGCCTGAACTCAAGAATCGTCATGGTCATCTGTTAGAACTTGCCACAACATCTTAGCTTACAACTCTTTGAAATCTTTGCACAGCCCTAATTCTAGCCTCTTATACATTCCTGATTGCAATCACTCTTCATAGCCATGCTTATAAATATCTTACCTCACACCTCTGGAATGCCTTCCCAACATATCTCCATTTGTTTAAAATCTTTTTACCCTTTTAACATGCTGTTTAAAATTGCTTCATTAAATTTTGTCATCCATCAAATTTCAAAAGAATTTCAAATAAATTCAGAACCATCACTGGACCCCAAACGTTAACTCTGCTTTCTTTCTACAGATTCTACCAGACTTGCTGAGTATTTCTAGCAATTTCTGTTTTTGTTTCTGATTTCCAGCATCCACAGTTTTGTTTTGGTGTTTCAAAATAAAATTTCAAGTTAATGCTCTTGGGAGCAAGGGGATAGAGCTGATTGGAGCTAAAAGAATGGTTTCAGTTTCCTCTATGTTACTATTGAGTAAATGTTGACTTGTGCAAGACAAAGCCATTGGAGGTGCAAGCCAGAGCTTTGAAAGTAAATAGGGAGGCACCAGTGTGAGTCATCAACATGCATATAAGCCCTGATGCTGTGCTTTGGAATGAGGACCTTTTGGCATACCAAAAAGAGGGTATCATTGTACAGAATTCCCGGGGTTATTTTATCAGGATGTAGGGGAAATCTGTTGGAGGATTTGTGTTCTCATGGAGATTGGCGTTTTAATTAGAATTAGGTTGATTGTCATGTGTACTCAAGTTGCATAAAAGTGCACAGTGTCACCAACACGTGGCACCATCTTCGGTACAAGTACCCAGGTACAAGTCTTAGGTACAGAAAATAGAGAAAATGAAGAAACACAGTTACAGTATATTATAGATATAGAGTGTATAAATTAGGAAATTAAGAAATAAAGCTAAAAAGATAGACTTTATAGTCTTTCTATGAAACCATCCATGTGGTCTGACTGGGCTCCACTGGTTCCCAACCATGAATAGATTGAGCATAGAGAAGGGTCACAAAGGTACATAGCTAAGAACAGATATTAGAAGTAGCTAAAATGGTCAACTACATCATGAGAATGAGGAAAGTTAACGAGGGTTGATCAGAGGTAAATAAACCAGACCCCACTCACCAAAGATGCCATTGACAAACATAATGGTGAGGGGTAGATCTGAATGCAGCGTCTCATACTGGGATCACAAGACAGACAAATATATAGCTGGAAAATGATGCATTCTGAGCTTTTAATCATAAACACATTATAAGAAATGGATTATTGTGAAGGATTGCTGAATTGAACATTTTTCTTTATGTAGGGAAGATTGCTTAAATTTTGGAGTAGGTAGAGATAATGCTAGCGGGTAGAGCTTCTGATGTTGGAATGCAATAGGTTGTTAAGGTTAAAACCCAGGAGCAGAGTAGGGCCGGGGAGAAGTGCAGACAACATGAGTTTCATGAGAGCCAGAGGAGATAAACGCAAAACTTGGAAATAAAAGATGGAGTAAAGGAGAAGTAAGAAAAATCAATGGGTGGGGAATTCAAGATTAGGAAAGGAAAGGAAGCTGAATGATGGTCACTCTTACCTGCATATGATTTCAATCATACATAACATAGTTCAGTTTCAATAGCCTCAGAGCAACATGAAACAGCCAATAAATACTATCTTACCAGTGTTAACCACATCCTAAGGATATTATTTGTAAATAGTTTTGTTTACTGGATTATATATGGTCAGAATCTGTTTTCCAGAGTTGTAATGTCTAATACTAGAAGGCATGTATTAAAGGTAAGAGAGGGCAAGTTCAAAGGAGATGTGAGAGGCAGGTTTTTCACACTGAGAGTGGTATGTGCCTGGAATGTGCTGCCAGAGGTGGTGGTGGAGGCAGATGCAATAGGGGTATTTAAGGGTCTTTTAGGTAAGCATATGACTAAGAAAGGAGTGGAAGGGTATAGACCATGGGCAAGCAGAGTGCATTAGTTTAACTTGGTGCCATGTTTGGCACAACTTCATGAGCCAAAGGGCCTAAACCATTGCTGTACTGTTCTATGTTTCATGTTTTATCATTATTGCAGCAGTTTTTACATAAAAGTCTACTAACTTAGAACATATAGCCACAATTGTGCAGCTATGATGGGGTGGAGCTTTCTTTCAAGTTTGATACATCCATACGCAGGTATATTTCTAAGTATGTACTGGTTGAATTATTCGTGTCCACAAGTGTAGTAGAAACCAAATGAGTCACTCATTTATTTTCCAGAAAACACGTGCATAACAACCAGTTCCTCATCAAGTTCAGCCAGGGTTTCAGGCGATAGGAAAATTAGTCACAGCAGAATTGCCAATGCTTTTAGAGATTGTAAAACCTAGTGTACCTGTTGGTGAGAGTAAAGACTTTAACACAGTATAATTTCCCAGGAAGCTTCATGGAAAGATTATGAAGCAAAATCTGTATCAGTGATAATGGGAACTACAGATGCTGGAGAATCCAAGATAATAAAGTGTGAGGCTGGATGAACACAGCAGGCCAAGCAGCATCTCAGGAGCACAAAAGCTGACGTTTCGGGCCTAGACCCTTCATCAGAGCTTCATCAGCTCTGCTGGGTCTGCTGGGTCTGCTGTGTTCATCCAGCCTCACATTTTATTATCATGAATCAAAATCTGATGTGTGGGGATTAAAGCTAAATGTCTCTTTAAAAAGTAGGTTTTACAAAAAAAAAGGCAAGACCGCTGAAGAGATTTAAAGAGTGAATTTCACATTTAAGAATGAAAGCATTGATTGTCCAAACACATTTGGAAGGGGGTCGGAAAAGAAGAAAGGGTTTGTTCATGGAACTTGGGGATTGCAGGGTAGGCCAGCATTTATTATCCATTGCTAATTACTTTCAGGAGTCAACCACATTGCTGTGGGTCTGAATCCATGTGTAGGCTAAACCTGTTAAGGACGGCAGGTTCACTTCCCTAAAGGATATAACTGGAGACCAGAATTGGGGGAATGCAGAATTTTCAGTTGGCTTGCTGAACAAGCAGACCTAAATGAGCTTTGTCGCTGTTACTATTGATTGCTTAATGTTATGTGACCCAACATGTTTGTAGCATTATATGTTCAGAGACAAATGGAATTTTTGAAGCAGTGCTGAAGTAGATTTTGGTTTGGTACTGTCTCAGTAGGGCCATTTAAGCATATTGCTTCAGAATGGCCTTTGGTTTGCAAACTTACTGCAATAGTACAACTGAAATACATGAACAGGTTTGCTTTACATCATTATGCTTTATAGCACAGAGGTTTGCTAATGATTTGAACTCTTCTAAATCTTGATTCCTTGCCAGAGCATTTTCTAAAATCTTTTCTTCATCATGAGTGAACAATGTGGTAACCTCTTTATCCATTCTCTTGTCTATCAAAGCTCAGCTTTGGAGGGATCCCAGTTCCAGGCAAATCAGTGACTTTCCTGAGGAAGAACTTTCATGGCTGCATTGAGAATCTCTACTACAATGGAGTGAATATTATTGATCTGGCAAAGAGACGCAAACCTCAGATACACATTGTGGTAAGCTACTTGTTCAGTGCAGAACTGAGAAACTTTTTAACAGTGACATTCAATTAAAAATTAAAAGTATGGCCAACAGAGCTAATTATAGTGAAACCAGATATAGCTGGATGTTTAATTGATCAAGTTTGGTGAAAAACGGATACATTTTATTTTGCATAATCCCAATTAACTAATTCGTAGAAATACAACATAATTGAGTCTTTATACTTAGCCACTCTATTAATGCTTGGGAAAAGCTGAGTTGTTCTAGGATAATGATCTTAGTGTGCTCCTGAAAGACAAAATAAAAATCATTCAGATTGTGTCCTTTTTGTTGTTTTGTTGCATTACCATTGCTAAATTCCCCACTGTCAATTTACTGGGGTTTACCGTTGACGACAAAGCCACTTAGACCTACCACATAAATGCAAGGGCAGATCAAAGACTGAGAATTCTTGGGTCAGTAAACTACTTCCTTAAACCCTAAAAACTTTTCAGCATCAATGGCTAGGTCAGG
Source organism: Stegostoma tigrinum (assembly GCF_030684315.1). Lineage (NCBI taxonomy): Eukaryota > Metazoa > Chordata > Chondrichthyes > Orectolobiformes > Stegostomatidae > Stegostoma > Stegostoma tigrinum. The sequence goes on from NC_081360.1 coordinate 93,420,373, forward strand.
AGTGTGATGGAATGCTCCCCACTTGCCTGGATGAGTACAGCTCCAACAATGCTTAAGAAACTCAATGCCATCCAGGACAAAGCAGTCAGCTCGCTGGTGTTCTGGCCACGACCTTATTAAATTTTACTGCTGGGCAGAGTGACAGCAGTCTCTAAAATTTGCATGAAGCACTGCACAACTTGTCCGGACTCCTTTGGCAGCACCTTCCAAAACTGCGATCTCTTCAGCTGAGAAGGATGAGGACATGGGAACACCATCTCCAAGCCACACGCCATCCTAACCACATTAGTGTTCCTTCAGTGTTGCTTGATGTAAAAGCCTGGAACTTCATGGAAAAATATCTCCTGCAGTTGGAGTGTTTTGGCAACACTTTATTGAAAATCTTGAACTTCATGCGAGAGCTGATATGGAAGAGCTTGATGATAGCTGAAATGGGAAACAATTTTCACTCCCTGATGTTCTGTTGAACACAAAATGGGTGAAAAAGTAATTAATCCTTAATTGCACTTAAGTAGCGGGGCAAGCCATTCAAACTGAAGCAAATGATGTATTCGAGCAGCTCCAAATGATAGCCTTGTGTCAATATTTATGACAGGGATATATCAATCATCTGTACATCATGGCAGAAGGACAAAGGCAATGCTACATGCATACATCTTCGTTCCAGCTTGTCTATTCACTGTGTATGACTAATTCATGAATTTTGTCTGCTAATAAGTGACATCTGAATTTATCCAACGTCATAATCTTGACCAATGCCAAGATTGGTCCACTATTGATCTTATGTGCTATGCGCTTGTAAGGTGCCCAGAGCCCAAGATGTGGAATTCTCATTCTAAAGTTCACCACTTCTCTCTTGCCAGATTTCACAGTGCTCCTAATGATCTATCTTTTTGACTAAACTTATGGCACTCTCCTATCATCTTTAAATGTGGCTCATTGTGAAATTTGATAACACTGCTGTGAAATGCCATGGGATGTTTTTACCACCTTAAATGCATTACATAAATTCAGATTGTATTTCCACATCTGTGAAGAGTAAGTCTGTTGCAATTGTTCATTCTGTAAGTGATTGTCACCATTAATCCGTCATTTGCTTGTTAAGTCTTGCACACTTCTGTACCAGTTTTATCTTCTTTTCACTCCCATGTCTTTAGACAGTCCCTACCATGATTGATGACCAGATGTCAGTCACCAAAGATTTCAGCTATACATGATCGCATGCTGTAACAGAATTTAATTATTATGATTGATCACCCATTAAAATGTTAATCAGCAATGTTTGATTTTGTGACTGTTAGTTACATTTGTCATGCACGGTTGCCATGCTACGTTGCATAAATTATATTATTCCACTTCCGTGCTGAATGTGCACTTTGTAAGTGTCACATTATCAGTGTGCTGCCAAGAATTTTGAGCTCCTGCTGAGGTCACTGATCAGTTTGGGATTATGGGCATGTCCATCACGGATTTAGGTATGCCCATGACACATTAAAAGTCTTTCATGAATTTGAATATATGCTGCAGATATTTTGACAACAATCTTATGACCGAAAGCAATCTGTCACATCCTGGTGCATTCTAAAATTTGTCAAACTGGTGTGATAACCTTGAATGCAAACTGGTCATAATGCAGACTAATCCACATGACTCCTGACAAAGCAGTTTCTGAATTAGTGTATGCTGACAGGGAAGCCTGGAAAATGGACACTTCTGCATAAAAATAGAAGAGCAGCTGGATGTCCTTGATGAAACAAATTTATACCAGTTACTTCTTGTGGTCAATTCAAGAGGACAGATGGAATAGGACTGGAAAGGTCATGGACCCATGAATGGTGTAGGAATTCACAGAGCAAAAACATGAGAAGAAGATCACAGTGAATCTTTTAATGGTGCTTTATTCTTCCAAAACGGACCCCGTTTCACTAGGAAATGCTAAATTGATCATTATCTTCTTGCAATTCATAAATGACTGCAAATGCACAGACCTAGAATTTTAAGGCATCCAATGTGATAGGCAGGAAGAGCGTGCTCAGAATAAGATAGAAATGTGTTACCTGACAGATTAGTAAAGGGTGGAAAAATAGTTCTCTAGGGTCATTGCCAAAACTAGGGATATGTAAATAAGATGCCCTTTTCCTGTTCAAATCCATTGTTGAAGATTACGTCCTCAAAGGGACGTCATAGTTACCCTGATCAATTCAACAGCTGACCTTAACATGTTTCCCCACTTACCTCGCAGCCCCTCACCTCTTCTCCTTGCTCATTTTCTTTAAGGATTTATATGAGAACTGCTATTGTTGACACAGGGGTCTGATATTCCAAGTGATAATAGGAACTGCAGATGCTGGAGAATCCAAGATAACAAAGTGTGAAGCTGGATGAACACAGCAGGCCAAGCAGCATCTCAGGAGCACATGTGCTCCTGAGATGCTGCTTGGCCTGCTGTGTTCATCCAGCTTCACACTTTGTTATCTATGATATTCCAAGCCTGTTTATGAGTGACTCATCTGGATAATATCTTGGTTGATAGCTCGTCTGCTTGCTCTCTTGTGCTCACTCATGCATCCTGTCCCTTGCACTGTCTCCCATGTGCCCCTCTCTCTAATGCCCTTCATTCCTGGCATGCACCACTCTCTGTCATTTACTTTCTCTCTCCTATCTTGATTTTTATCCTCCCCTACTCTTCCTGGTGAATGCTGTCATAAATATTTATTGCCTTGTTTAGGTGCGTGGATCGCCTGTTTGAGTACAAATTAATTTGTCTCATTACATGATACTTCACGCTGTCTAGTTATTTCTGTAATTCAATGTGTGTGACCGAGGACTTCTTTGTAATATTGGTCCTCGGCAGTAATTGATTTGTGGTATTGATTGTTCTGTAACTATAAAATAAGAATGTTGGAAAAAGAGACATCTATTGACTTTTTGTGACATGTTGGGAAAAATAAACGTGAGCTTTCAGGATTTGAAATCAGATAGTCAAAGTCAATTTTTTTTCTGTGTATAATCACTATATGTTTCATTTGTTGTGGTACTGGTTGAGGTATAAATATTCTAAATCTAATGGCTACCTAATAAAAATAGCTTTCATCCTCCTCTAATTATTTTGTATGTACCCTTTTCTTGATGTGTTACTATTTGACATATGTCATGAATATTGCATCTTGAAGTGGGACTTGAACTTGAGTCTTTTGACTTAAAGAGGTAGGGACATTCCTATGACACCATGTGAGCCTCCTTTTTCCTATTCAGTTATTTTTAATGAACCTATTTGGACATATTTCTGGGGCACAGTGGTTCAGTGGTTAGCACTGTTGTCTCACAACACCAGGGACCCACGTTCGATTCAACCCTTGGGCGACTCTCTGTGTGGTGTTTGCAGTTTCTCCCTGTGGCTGCATGGGTTTCCTCTGGGTGTGCTGGTTTCCTCTCACAGTCTAAAGATGTGCAGGCTAGGTGGATAGGCTATGCAAAATTGCCCATTTGTCCAGGGACTTACAGGCTAGGTGAATTAGCCATAGGGCATGCAGTCTTATGGGGATGAGATTGAGGGGATCTTTAGAAGGATGATGGATGAAGGGAAATCTAATTGACACTTACAGAATACTAAATAGGCTGGACAGAGTGGATGTTGAACAATGTTTACATTGTAGGAGAGACTCGGGCCCGACGGCACAGCCTTTGAGTAAAGGGAAGACCTTTTGGAATGGAGGTAAGGAGAAAGCTCTTCAGCTAGAGAATCGTGAATTGATGGAATTCACTGCCACAGAAGGCTGAAGAAGCTAGGCCATTAAATATATTTAAGACGGAGATAGATAGGTTCTTGCTTGTCAAAGGGATCAAGTGGGGAATGTGGGAGAATGGGGTTGAAAAGCATATCTGTCATGATTGAATAGCAGAGCAGATTCAATAGGCTGAATGGCCTAATTTCTGCTCCAAAATCTTATGGTCTTATGGGTGGGTCTGAGTAGGATGCTCTTGGGAGGGTGGTATGAACTTGATGGGATGAATGGCCTACTTTTGCAAGGCCCCAGTCTGTGGCACATATCCATGGCATTTGGAACAATATGAATCTTCTGACCCAGAAGTAGGAGACTGTTGCTCCTATGTACATGAGCACAAGTGAAATCCCAGTTAATGTTCAGCACTAGAGTATAAATAAACCCTAAATTCCCAGCAAATATTGGTCACAGGTCATATTCTAACAGCTTTGCATTATCTTATAATTAACTTCAATGAGAACGGGAACATCCAATCTGTTATTGTCCATTCCATGCCATCACTCAGAGTCGAAAGGACCCTTTTGGAAATGCAAAATGGATTTCTATTTCAGCTGCTGATTTTAATTTCTGAACTACCTTATTATAATCTGAGAATTATTAACCTCAGTTTGATAATACACTGGACTTGCATATGTCATCTTGCCGCTGTGACAAAATTGCCCTAGGTGACCAACAAGAATGACATAATAGAATGCTATGCACGACAAAGAAAAGGCAGTCAGTCTATTGGAGATAGTGCAAGTGCTTTTCTTATATGGATCTGCTCCCAATCGCTGACCTTTAGTTTCCCTTGTTCAATCGACTGCTTAATTTATGTTTCAACAAATCAAATTTGTGGCAGGGAATTCTACATTCGAGCCAACCTTTGCTGAAGTGTATTTTCTGACCTCCGTTCAAATTGTCTTGTGTTCTTGTCTCCATCTCACTGAACAGTGGAAACGATCTAACTGCAGACCCATTGCAATGAGGCTGGCCTTGAGCTGCCATTTAAAATGGCCTGGAAGTCACTCATTTCTATGCAGCTCGGCATCATTCTATTCAAAGGCATTTATGATGGACAATAAATGCTTGCCTTGTCTTAGATCCTGTAAACAAATTGAGAAAAATTACCTCATCAAGAACTTTTTGAACCATTTGAGGGTGTGTATTGGGCTTTCTCACCTTTGGCATAAAAACAATTTCTCAATTCTCTCTTCATCAGCTATATCTTTCCGATTATGAGACCCCAAAGCTGCACAGGAAAGTCTGCCTCTGGTCTCACAAAGTTCAATGACTTCAGACTTTGACTACAATGCCCACTCTTTATGCAGACTTTCCTGGACTTTGTACATGGTGTTTGGCAAACGTTAGGCAAACCTGTCTATAACCAAAAATAAAATGAAGAACTGTGGAAGCTGGAGATCTGATTCAAACAAAACAGGATTTTTTAGAGAATCTCAGCTGGTCTGACATCATCGGTAGAGAGAAAACAGAGTTAACATTTCAAGCCTTGTGAGCCTCTAGAAGGGTCAATGGACTTCAAACATCAACCGCTGAGTTTCTTCAGCAATTTCTGTTTGTGTTTGTTTCTGTCTGTATCCTTAGTCGTTTTTCTTTTGGCTGGCTATCGGTTCTCTGATTTTCATGCTTCCATTTCTAATATCTTCTCAGTCTTACAATGAGTGCATGCTTGAAAGGGCAACCTACCCTGTTGAGAGTTGCTAACATTTTCTGTGTTTGCTCTTTAAATCCTTATTCTGCCTTTGCCTTTTATTTTGAGTCTCGCAGCTATCTCTGTCTGTTCCTTTTGGCATGCTGTATTCCCTTTTGTTCCATAAATCATTCATATGGGCAACTTTGTATCATGTTCTTCAAAAATCCATTCCTTTTATTTATCCTCAGTTATTGCTTTGAGGAGTTCTGTGGTGGGTCGAAAATCTAGAAGTCAGCAAGGCCTGGCCTTAAATAACTCTTGATTCTCCAAGTGCTTTGTAATTTATCCAATTTTGTCAACTCTCTGGGGATAATGTAAATCAGGCAATGTTCACATTTTTTTTACAGAAAAGGCAACATAGAATGGTTGTCATGGTTTTATTTGTGAAAACCAGGAACTGAAACAGGCTCAGAGATAATGGGAACTGCAGATGCTGGAGATTCCAAGATAATAAAATGTGAGGCTGGATGAACACAGCAGGCCAAGCAGCATCTCAGGAGCACAAAAGCTTCCAAGATAATAAAATGTGAGGCTGGATGAACACAGCAGGCCAAGCAGCATCTCAGGAGCACAAAAGCTTCCAAGATAATAAAATGTGAGGCTGGATGAACACAGCAGGCCAAGCAGCATCTCAGGAGCACAAAAGCTTCCAAGATAATAAAATGTGAGGCTGGATGAACACAGCAGGCCAAGCAGCATCTCAGGAGCACAAAAGCTTCCAAGATAATAAAATGTGAGGCTGGATGAACACAGCAGGCCAAGCAGCATCTCAGGAGCACAAAAGCTCCAAGATAATAAAATGTGAGGCTGGATGTGCTCCTGAGATGCTGCTTGGCCTGCTGTGCTCATCCAGCCTCACAGTTTATTAACTGAAACAGGCTGCCTGGATTTTTCACCCCTCTTGCAAATCCTCTTGAATTGATTTACATCACCAAATTTGGCCACTCAAACGTCACTGAATAGATACCGTGTGGAAGCAGGCCTTGCAGCCCATCAAGTCCACATGGACCCTCCAAAGAGCATCCCACCGAGACTCACCCCATTCCTGAATCACTGCATGTCCCACGGCTAATCCACCTAGCTTGCACGTTGCTGGACATTTTGGGAAAATTTAGCATGACCAATCCACTTAACCTACACTGTTCAGACTGTGGGTGGAAACCAGAGCATCCAGCAGAAAGCCACGTAGACGCAAGGAGCGCATACAAACACCAAACAGACAGTCACCCAAATGGAATTGAACTGAGGTTCCTGGGACTGTAAGGCAGCAGTGCTAAACACTGAGCCACCATTTGGGAAGATGATATATTTTTCTGTGAACTACTCCTTAGCTACATTATTGACATCAACCTTGGTCTGTGAGTCCAAGCCATCACCAAGTACCGCTTCAGGCATTGAATACAAGAATCAAAGCTGACGCTTCAGTGCAGCACTGGGGAGCTGCTGCACTGCCGGAGACAAACTTTCTGATGCGATTTGAAGCCAAAACTCTATGGATGCAAAAGATCCTGCAACATTAGTTTGCTGCAGTACACAGGAGTTACCCCTGTGTCTGAGCAGATAATTATTGTTCCATCAACATCATCACAAAGCATAGATTATCCGATGACCACAACACTGCTGATTGTTGAAACTTGCTGTGTCCAAATTGGTTGCTGTCTTTCCTATGCCAATGACTTCATTTCATTAAAACATTAAATTGTTTGTATCAATTGAAACCAGAGTTTAAAATAGACCACAATGCCACAATGATGCCACCCGAAGGTTGCAGGAACAGCAACTCATATTCCGCTTGGGAACCCTGCAGCCCAGTGGTATCAATGTGGACTTCACCAGCTTCAAAATCTCCCCTTCCCCCACCGCATCCCAAAACCAGCCCAGCTCGTCCCCTCCCCCCACTGCACCACACAACCAGCCCAGCTCTTCCCCTCCACCCACTGCATCCCAAAACCAGTCCAACCTGTCTCTGCCTCCCTAACCGGTTCTTCCTCTCACCCATCCCTTCCTCCCACCCCAAGCCGCACCCCCAGCTACCTACTAACCTCATCCCACCTCCTTGACCTGTCCGTCTTCCCTGGACTGACCTATCCCCTCCCTACCTCCCCACCTACACCCTCTCCACCTATCTTCTTTACTCTCCATCTTCGGTCCGCCTCCCCCTCTCTCCCTATTTATTCCAGAACCCTCTCCCCATCCCCCTCTCTGATGAAGGGTCTAGGCCCGAAACGTCAGCTTTTGTGCTCCTGAGATGCTGCTGGGCCTGCTGTGTTCATCCAGCCTCACATTTTATTATCTTTAAAATAGACCCTGTTGACTTGAAGGGTACAATTATAATGACACTGAATATGAAAGTGATTTAATAGCAAGTTTAATGTGCACATTGTTATTCTGTATAAATAACCTTCTTTTAGTTAGCTTTCTGTGTCTCATCTTGAAAAATCAAAAAGAACAAAGAACAATACAGCCCACGATCAGGCCCTTCGGCTCTTTTAGCCTGCGCCAACACATATTAAAATTGTTTTCACAACATGTATTCGTCTAGGTGCTTTGTGAAAGCTGCTATTGTGTCTGCTTCCACCACCTCCTCTGGCAGCGTGTTCCAGACACTCACCACCCTTGGTGTGAAAAACATGCCTCACACATCTTTTTTAAATTTTCCTGCTGCACCTTGAACCTGTGCCCCCTAGTAATTGACCATTCCACCCTGGGAATAAAAAAGCCTCATACTTTCCACTCTATCCATGCTCTTCACAGCCTTATAAACTTCTGTCAGGTCACTCCTGAAACTCTTGTGTTCCAGTGAAAACAAACCCAGTCCGTCCAACCTTTCTTCACAGCTAAAATCCCCCACACCAGACAACATCCTGGTAAGCATTTTCTGTGCCCTCTCCAAAACATCCACATCCTTCTGGTAGTGTGATGACCAGAACTGAATGCGACATTCCAAGAGTGGACTAACTAAAATTCTGTAAAGCTGCAGCATACCTTGCTTATTCTTACAGTGAATGCCCTCCCAATGAAGGCAAGCATGCCAATGGCCTTTTTTGACTACTTAGCTACCTGCAGTGCCCCCTTGAATGATTTGTAATTTACTGTAATTTAATTAAATTGTCTGTGATTTAACCTATTTACCCTCTCTGTCATTCCTCTGTTGCTTTCCCCAACATTAGATTTCTTGAGAAAAAGTCATGGACTATTGATTTTATCATTCACCAATGTTGTGAATATCTCAATATTCTCGCCACTCCTGACTGATGCTTCCAGCAGTTTGCATTTTGAAAATCTTGTCACGTCAAAGAGTGATGGGGAGGAAAGCTAACAAACTGGGGACCAGATATGATACCTGACAACAGGAAACCCTTTATAGCCCATCTAGTTTGAAAATTAAATGGACTCTTCTTTGTGTTTATTTTGAAATGTTTGTGTTTTATTTAATAATTCTGAAAGCTGTCTCTGATTAAAATGTATTTGCTTAATGGGGAAAAAAAGCCTTCCAGCCATTGTGAGAGATAAAAATGATGGCATTTCCCGTGTAAGCAGGATTAAAAGCTCAGCTGTATCATCAAGATGATATTTCTGTTTTGACTGGTATGTAATCAAGTCCCATTGAGTGACATGGTGGCTCAGTGGTTAGCACTGCTGCTTCATAGTACCAAGGATCTGGGTTTGATTTCACCCTTGGGTGACTGCCTGTGTGGAGTTTGCACGTTCTCCCTGTGTCTGTATGGGTTTCCTCCAGATGCTGCAGTTTCCTCCCACAGTCCAAAGGTGTATAGACTATGTGGATTGGCAGTGCTTAAATTGTCCATAGTGTTCAGGGATGTGTAGATTAGGTGGGTTTATAGGGGGATGGGTCTGGGCAGGATGCTCTGTGGATCAGTGTGGACTTGTTGGGCCAAAGGACCTGTTTCCACACTAGAGATTCTGTGATTATTCTTTAATACAAAGCAGTCTGAATGTGAATAATGAATAATATTATTTCATGTTAAATATTATATTGCATATTATTTTCCTCCTCTTCCCTTTCTCCTAGGGAAATGTGACTTTTACCTGCTCAGAGCCCCGTATTGTTCCAGTCACGTTCATGACTTCCAGTAGTTACTTACTGCTGCCAGGGAAGCCTCAACTGGATGGACTTTCTGTGAGCTTTCAATTTCGTTCCTGGAACAAAGATGGTCTGCTGCTGTACAATGAATTCCATGAAGCATCTGGGGTCCTACAGATTTACCTGAACAAGGGGAAGCTCAAAATAAATGTTCATAAGTTATCGTGGAACCAAGCTGATATCACCACAGGTAATTGCAATAGTCAATTTTATTGCCATTGGTGACAGCGGGAGGATTTGTGAGAATAAATAGAAACACTTATCTCCAAGCACATCATTTTAGGCAGCTAATTATCTTCCGAAAGCTCAGCACACTGAGCCAGTGAAGGCTAGAATGTTAGGGAAAGGGAGATTATAGTTTAAAAAAAGATCAGGGTTGAAAGAAAAGAAAGAGTTTGACGTTGTTTGATTTGGAGTAGAAAAACAACCAAGTTGAACAAATGGGAATATGCCTTGAGAGTTAATGAGTTTTAAATAGTTGTGCTGACGGATATGTGTGCTCAGAGTGCTTTTGAAAGAGTTATGCCTGGTGACGATTGGGCGAAACTGATGCCAGCATCTTGATCTCGAACAACTGGAGAATTGTGGTATTATTTGTTCCGAAAGACAGCATTGGCCGCATAAGGTTTGGGGTAGAAGCAAAGCTGAAGTATTCTGAAGAAGGGTCTAGGCCCGAAATATCAGCTTTCCTGCTCCTCTGATGCTGCTTGGCCTGCTGTGTTCATCCAGCTCTGCACCTTGTTATCTCAGATTCTCCAGAATCTGCAGTTCCTAATGTCTCAGAAGTATTCATTGTTCATTTTGATTTATCTTTCCCGAATCATTTTGTCCAAGACAACCAGGGGTTGGTTAGCTATGTTGATCAGACAGTTGATTTGTGAGCCTACAGTGTGAGTTCATTCCCAAACTGGCTGATGATACCATGAAGGAATCTCCATCTCAATCTGTCTCCTCACCTGAGATGTGGCAATCCTCAGGTTAAACCACCACCATCCATCTCTGTCTAATGGGAGAACAGCCCGATGGTCTGGTAGGACTATTGCAACTTCGCCCATCCAAGATGAGAGGACTATTCCTTAAGATCCCCCATCTACTCTTGCCTTGAAATCCCCCAGTTGCAGAAGTCAAATGGAACTTGCGAAGGAGCAGTTGAAAGTGAAGCATGTTTTCCTTTGCTCCTGTAAGTGGTGATGAGCAGTCATTGGTTCGAGGAAATTTGAGTCATGATGGAATATGCTGAAGCTTTTCAATCATGGAAGGAGATATTTAATGTGAGATCTTCTGTGACAATAGCAAAGCCATCACAATGCTTACTACATGGCAATGAAGTCAAGACCACATTTTTGAGTACATAGAAAATGCATTTAGACCAAATGGTTAACAAGCACTGAGTAGGCCAGAGATACTTAGCAGGTCAGGCAACGTCTGTGGAGAGAGGAATAGATAGAACATTTTGAGTCTGCTGTGACTTTTTCAGAACTGAAAGGGATTGGAAAATGTGTTTTCGTTAGAGCTTCAGAAACTGATGGGTGACCTGATAGAAGTATATTAAATTACGAGAGACATAGATAGAGTGGACAGTTGGACCATTTGTCCCCGGGGTGGAAGTGTCAACTACTAGGGGACATGGATTTAAAGTGAGGGGTGAAACGTTTGAAGGAGATGTGTGAGGCAAGTTTTTTATGCAGAGGGTGGTAGGTGCCCGGAACGTGCTGCCTGCGGAGGTGTTAGGTGCGGATGCAATAGCAATGCTTAAGACATTTAGACAGATATATAAACAGGTAGAGCATAGAAGCATATGGACCATGTGTAGGCGGATGGAATTAGTTTGAATTGGCACCATGGCTGGCACAGACATGGTGGGCCTAAGGGCTTGTTCCTGTGCCGTTTTGCTCTATCGTCAATGCGCTTGTGACAGAGGCAGAGGCTAGGGCAACAAAGGGACAGCTCATGGTGGAGAAAAAGATAAAGGTGTAATATATTTGAAAACAAAAGATTCTGGAAATCACAGTGGGTCAGCCTGACTGGCTGTGATTGCCAGCATTTTTTGTTTTCTGTACAGATTCCAGCATCTGCAGTAATTTGCTCCTACTGGGTAAAAACGGGTATCAGTTAAGGCGTGAAAGGGAGAGAATTGGCCCGAATCAAATACAAAGTAAACAAGACATGAACTAGACAAACCAGTGGAAGGAGGTTAGGGAGAAAGGGGAGAGAATGTAAGAAAAGTGGAGATCACACATAATGTGGTCAGTTTCTGAAGTTATGAAATTTAATGCTCAGACTGTAAAGTGCCTGAGCAGCAAATGAGGTGTTATTTCGCAAGCTTATGCTGTGTTTTGTTGGAACATTGCAGCAAGCCCAGGGCAGAAATATTAGCGCGAGAGTGAGGTGGTTTACGGGTCTAGACCTGAAACATCAGCTTTCCTGCTCCTAAGATGCTGCTTGGCCTGCTGTGTTCATTCAGCTCCACACTTTGTTATCTCGGTGGTTTATTGAAATGGTTTGTAGACCAAATAGTATTCCTCTTTGCTCAAACGATGATTTCGAGCAGTGCTTTCCAACCTCTTCAGACACACTTCAATAAGACCAACAATTTCATGTTTTCAATTGATTTTATTTTCTCGTTCATTAGTTTCATTTACTTGCATTTATTGTGGCTACACCGATGCTAGAAAGGTGAAAATACAACAAACTAAAGAAGGATCAAATGCATTAATGTTTCAAATCCACTGAATAAAAATACTGTGACAGAGTTATATGAGTTGTAACTTTAGTTCGAAAGACTATTGCTTAAGGCGAAACAATGATCATTTTACATTGATTTTCGTGACATTTTGTACAAAATTTCTCAGCATACTTGAACAGTTCTTATGGCGTACCAGTGTGCCAAGTTACGTCTCTTGAAAAACATTTATCCAGAGTTGCATGAGTTGTTAGGAGCAATGGTTCAGATTAGGACATTGGGTTCATTTTAGACACTAGTTGACACTGTCATGGAAGGTAGAAATCTTGTTAATTTGGATGGATGATCTTAAGTACGATTTAATCCAAAGTTTGCTATATTTTCTCTTGAAATGTAAGAATGCATGGGATATTCACAATACATTAGAAGTTACCTACTTCCCTGTAAGAATTGCCATTCTTAGCAAGTTTGAACATATCATCTACACTGAGATGGGAATGCTGTATGGTCAGAGGTACCTTCATTCATTTGAAATATTAAATCAGCCCGCCCAATGAGCTGCACCAAAAGATCCTGTGGTATTTTTGCAAAATAAAATTGTAAATTAAGCCCGTGAACTAACACCACAATAGACAAATTTGCTGCTGTATTTGCTTTGAGAAAACAAAACTTTGCCATGCAGCTACATATTTTTTTCATCCACCAAATGTCACACGTCAGCATATTCTCTCTCATTGTGAAAAATATGATAGATATTCTGTTATACATTGAAGAAATTTCCTGCTAAGTGAAAAGTGTGGTTGTGAGAAATTTACCAGCTGCTTGGCATGGCTTGGTGGCTCAGTGGTTAGCACTGCTGTCTCATAGTGCTAGGGACCTGGGATCAATTCCACCTCAGGTGACTGTCTGCGTGGCATTTGCTTGTTTTCCTATGTCTGTGCAGGCTTCCTCCCAAAGTCATGCAGGTTAGGTGGATTGGCCATGGGAAGTGCATAGTTAAAGGGATTGGGTGGATTCTCTTCAATGGGCCAGTGCGGACTTGAGGAGCAGAGTATCTTGCTTCCACACCATAACAATTCTGATTCTCTGCATGACTGCCCTTTTGGTTTTGTTATCATTGGGTGATGTCTGGAGAATTCTGAAGATCAAAATGCTGGTCGTTACTTGGAGAATTGAAAAAAGAATTTCCCTCTGAATTTTTTTCTTGACTGAAGAAGGGTAATATCCAAAACGTTGACTTCTCCTTTCCTCCAGATGCGGCTTGGATACTGTGTTCTTGCAGCCTCCTGTTTGTCTACCTTCCCTCAGTATTATTGCCTGTCACAAAGCCAGCATGTTCCATAGTTCCTTGTAACCAGTAAATTAGTTTTGAAATAGTTACTGCCTTAATGTCAGAATATGGTGCTGTAAAAAAAGATATTGTAGCATTTCTTCATGTAGCGATGGATGAGTGAATTAATTCATGAGGTTTTGAGAATGGTTAAGACTTGAAATTCTTCAGCTCCAGTAGTCATATTTCACTGACTGGAAAAGGATGCAAAATGCAAAAAATAAAATGGAAATGATTTTGTCCTTGTTTCGTATTATTTTGCAAGAATTCTTTTTCCTGTGCTACTGAATGTACACACAGGTATTGATTTTCTTTTGTTCTTTAGAAGACCTTTAGCCCAACGTGTTTATGGATCCCAAAGGTTCTTACTTTCTTGATCTCCTTTGTGAGATCTTATCAAAAGTCTTACTGCATACTATGCACATTATATCAACTGCCTGAGCCATTCTACATATGAAGTTACCTCCTTAGAAAATTCAATCAAAACTGCTACATGTGACCTCTCCCGGTTAAAGCCATGCTGACTATCCTTGACTGATCTTTGCCTGCGTAAGTGGAGGTTAATTCTGACTCTCAGAAATTTTTTTCCAGAACTTTTCCTGCCACTGATGTTAGGCTCACTGGCCTACCGTTCCCTGGTTTATCCCTAACACCCTTACTGAATACCGATAACACATCAGCTGTTCTCCAGTCTTTGTTATTCCTCCTACATCTTCCTTCTTGAGAGTGAATACAAATGATAGTACCTAGTTTAAAATTGAATCTACATCTTCTAGCACCACACATGCCTTTCTGTTTTGTCCACTAAAAGACCCTACTCACTCCCTGATTATCCCCTGCCCTTTAATGTACTTATAAAATGCCTTTGAATTTTCCTTTATTTGGCCAGCCTGTACTTTGCATACTGCACCCTTTGTGCTCTCCTAATCGATCTTTTAAGCAACACCTGCACATATGCCTCTGAGGCTTCTATATGCTTCAAGTATATCTCCTATTATTCTTTATTAAAGCTTGTATATCTCTCAACCTGCTCTGGATTTGTTATTCCTACCTTTCCCCTTTATAGAAACATCTGAGCCATGTACTCTCATTGGTTCCTCTTTGAAAGATTCCCACTGCTTTGATGTGCAAGTAGCTGCTGCCAGTCTACTTTACTGTATTGCGTTAAATCAGCTTGCACCCCATTCCGAACCTTTCATTCCAGTCCAATGTATCTTGTCCCATGACTACCTTAAATCCATTCTGACGAAGGGTTCCTTGACCCGAAACGTTAACTGATTTCTCTTCACACATGGTGGAGATTTGCTGAGTGTTTCCAGCAATTAGAGGTAACACAGTGTGGAGCTGGGGGAACACAGCAGGCCAGGCAGCATAAGAGCAGCAGGAAGGTTGACGTTTCAGGTTGGGACCCTCCTTCAAGAAAAAAAATTCTGAAGAAGGGTTCCAACCCAAAATGTCAACTTTCTCGCTCCTCTGATACTGCCTGGGCTGCTGTGTTCCTCCAGCTGCACTCTGTGTTATGTCTGACTTCAGCATTGACAGTTCTTCCCATCTCTTTTCTAGCAATTTCCGTTTTAATTTCTGATTTACAGCATCTGCAGTTTTTTTTTCGGTTTTTATTACCTTAAATCTTATTGAGTTATGTCATCAAAATGCAATACTTTTCACTGTATATCAGTATATGTGATAATAATAAATGAAATGAAGTCAAATTAAAATTAGATCCAGACCCATTCCCTCTCTCGTTGGAGTTCCCATGTGCTGTCTTAAATAGTTCTCCTGGATGCATTGTATGTACTCTGCTCCCTCTAAGCCTTTCTCACTTTGTCTATCTCAGGAAATACTGGAGAAGTTAAAATACCCTGCTATTATTTGTACACTCCTCTGAGATTTGATGACATATCTGCCATTTTATCTCTCCCTGAGTGTTTTCTTTTGTAGGTCTTGAATACATTCCCAACAATGGGGTTATCCCTTTTGTTGTTAGGCTTTACCCGTATGGTGTAAGTTGAGAATCCATCTAAGATATCATACCTCCTTATTGCAGTCATTGTGTCAGTACCTGGAAATATGATCAGAAATCTCATGACACCAAGTTATAGTCCAACAGGTTTATTTGAAACCACAAGCTTTCGAAGCCTCACTCCTCCTTCGGGCGTTAGTGAGAGAGGTGGTCTCAGACACAGAATTTATAAGTAAAAGTTCGAAGAACCACACCACTGATGAGGACGTAATAAACAAACCTAAGATGCTGTTAAATCTTTCATCCGTTAGAAGGTTTTAAATTATTATTATGTACATGTAAATCCCCAAATTCCTTTCTAATCACTGCCCTGAGAGAACTAAAGGTTTTATCAGAGTAGGTGACATGAAGAGGTGACATTTTAGATCAAACAATGCATGTTAGGTGTCAGACCTGGTTTAGAATCTATTTGTGTTTTGGTTTGGAATCAGACCGGCTTTAATTTGAAAATAGGAATTTCTAAAACGTCACATTGACTGATTGAGTATAAATTGTCTGCATTTTGAAAAAAATAGATGTTTCTGTGTGTGTGTGTTTTTTTGTCTGGTGAGAGAGAGTGTGTATGTGGGGGAGAGAGTGTGTGCCACATCTTGGAAAAATGATGGATATAGGTTCAATTGAGGAATTCAAGAGAGCATTGCATGATTATTTCAAGAGAAACGATGTGATGTGGGGGAAAGGCAGAGGAATGACACTAAATCATAACGCTCAGTTAGAGAGTTGGTGCAGTCATGATGAACCAAATGTCTTCCTCCTGCACAGCAACACTTCTTTATAATATTGTAAGTGTGCAGTACCAGCTTTTCGGTGAGATTTGTAATTGGAGGAATGTATATCCCGAAGATTGAGAGGGAAAGCATTGTGGATGTCCCATACCATTTGTTGGAAATGTTTATCACTAGCGGTATTGTCAATGAGGCAATTATTAGAATTAAGATTTCCACAGTTCAAACAAAGATGACCCAGCCAGAGGTTCATTGGAAGAGCTACCCAGCCTGTCCCCTCCCCAGCTTTCTATCCACTTTTTCTATATTTTGGCAATTTTATTTTTAATTTCAAATATTTACCCAGTTCCCTTTCAAAAGTTGCAGTCAAATCTGCTTCTAGCATCCTTTTGGGCAACACATTTCAGATTATAACACCCTGCAGTATTAAAACAATCATGCTCATGATTCTTCTATTCCTTTCACTAATTATTTTAAATCCTCTTGTATTGACACTGTTGTCATCGAATAAATCTCTTCTGTTCCCTTGCCATCCTTCCAAAGATGCAGTGCCTAGAATAAGCTGAGGCCCAAAGGCCTAAACAGTGCTCATGGAAAAGAAATAACAGTTTCATTCCACATGCATGCCTTATAGTGGGACTTTGAACTTCAGCATATGTAATAGAAGATTGACTGCCCATTATGGAGCCCATTCCCATCAGAGTGAATATATCAAGCATATCATAAAGGTAGCAAGTGGCAGCAATTATATAAATACCCTTAAATGCCTTTGCATTAGCGACTACTATAAGCTTACTTTGAACGGAATATGTTAAAATGAACTTGATTCCTCACCATTACTACCTCTTCAAAAATCACATAATGTAGGACTAGTGATTGGTAGCTTGATTGGTACAATTTTTCGACATTTTTCTCTGCTTCCAGCAACTACCAGGGGCAATTTTATGAGACAGCTATATTAACTCCACTTGACTGCATCCTGGCTTTCATTTTTTTGCGTTACAATAAATTAGCTGAACTTGAACATTTTTTTTTGAAATTGGAATATGCTGAAGGGCTAATCAGAGAAATTCCTTAGAGGAGTTACTGAACCCAGCAGTGTGAGTAAAGTATATTGGCATATTGGAGGAATATCCAGGTCATTGAGAGAAGGCAATTGAGTGATTTTTGTCTGCCGCTGTCAAATCATTTGTGCTACTGTCAGATTCACTGACATTGTCTGTGTAGTCTTCGAGATGTCAGCGCCCGTCTGTCTAAATAGCTCCTACCCTTCAACCAAATGAATGACTCTTCTGAAGAAGTCAGACCAGATTCTAAATGTTGTCTCTGTCTCTCGCTCCGCAGACACTGTCAGACGTGCTGAGTTTGTGTTTATATCAAAGTGATGAGTCTCACTAACAAGCTGGGGGTAGGTCATTGAAGAGCTCGGCAAGTTCAAGGATGTCCAAATTGCCAACGAGAGCTTGATGATCAAATTGGGGTCAAAATACACTTGTAGGATAACTTTGAGCTCCCAGGCCAATCTGCATCCCTCAAATGACTGAAACATCAAATGCAAATACCCTAAATTGGTTAAGGTGTTGAAATATGCAAATTGAGGTGAGAGATACCTGTTGGAGCGGAAGCAGCAAAGGTAGTTCACAACCATAGTGGGAGCTGCCCAATAGATGAGGCAGATGTTGAGGGCGAACAACATCAGTGCTCAGAGTATTGGTGTTAAACAAGATTGTGTCTGATCTCACAGAGAAACCTTTGCTGGTAAGTGTTTTCACTTATTAGAAAAATAACTGCATCACTCCTCAGTGTTTGCAACAGCAGTGCAGTAATTTGAGCTCACCTGTTTAGGTTTCAGTGTTTTCCCATTTGAAAATCTCATCCTCATCCTCTTTGACCCATTAACAACCTTGTCAGGGAGTTTAATAGATCATTAATTGGAGATAAGCGGGTTCCTGGTTCCCTCTTCCAGCTGTCTTATTGATAAATTGCTTTGCATTCCAAAGGTATTGAGATTTGGTGCTGCCCTCATGCACACAATTTTCATTGTGTGCTCTTGAAAGTGCCCCCCACTTACGAAATTGTAACTTCACCTCTTAAGTTTCAGCATCAATCCAAATCAAATTCAGTGAACATGGAACATAGAACATTACAGCACAGTACAGGCCCTTCAGCCCTCGATGTTGTGCTGACCTGTCATACCGATCTCAAGCCCATCTAACCTACACTATTCCATGTACGTCCATATGCTTATCCAATGACGACTTAAATGTACCTAAAGTTGGCGAATCTACTACCGTTGCAGGCAAAGCGTTCCATTCCCTTACTACTCTCTGAGTAAAGAAACTACCTCTGACATCTGTCCTATATCTTTCACCCCTCAATTTAAAGCTATGCCCCCTCGTGCTTGCCATCACCATCCTAGGAAAAAGGCTCTCCCTATCCACCCTATTTAACCCTCTGATTATTTTATATGTTTCAATTAAGTCACCTCTCAACCTTCTTCTCTCTAACAGAAACAGCCTCAAGTCCCTCAGCCTTTCCTCGTAAGACCTTCCCTCCATACCAGGCAACATCCTAGTAAATCTCCTTTGCACCCTTTCCAAAGCTTCCACATCCCGCACAAGAGTTTTGTACAGCTTCACCATAACCTCTTGGTTCCTGAAACTCGATCCCTCTATTAATCAAAGCTAAAACACTGTATGCCTTCTTAACAGCCCTGTCAACCTGGGTAGCAACTTTCAAGGATCTGTGTACATGGACACCGAGATCCCTCTGCTCATCCACACTACTAAGAATCTTACCATTAGCCCTGTACTTTGCCTTCTGGTTACTCCTACCAAAGTGCATCACCTCACACTTGTCTGCATTAAACTCCATTTGCCACCTCTCAGCCCAGCTTTGCAGCTTATCTATGTGAAGCACAGATTCAGATTAAATTTTTACCAGTCTGCCCGAGCATTTTAAGGTTTAATTTTCTCTTATATGGGTGTGAAAGTTTTCAGGAACAGAATCAGAAATAGCCGGAAAAATAATCTCAGCAGATCTGGCAGCATCTGTAGATAGAAAGCAGTGATAACATTTTGGGTCCATTGACCCTTGGAAGATGCTGCCAGACAGCAAGAATCATTAACTCCATTGGCTTTTTGATGCTCTATCATTTAACATTTTAAAGATTAGAGACAAATTTATGGCTTCTCATATAATTGAGAAATATAGCGATGGACAGAAAGTAGAGTTGCGGGAGAAGACCTTCCATCATCATATTGAAAGGTTGCTCAAACTTAAGGATTCGAAGTCTGCTTCTGCTCTTATTTCTTCAGTTCAGTAACCTCATGCCCTTTCCAGTTGAATTTTTGGGTGAGTTATGAGCAGCTCTGTCTTCCCAATTTGCCATGCAGCCCCCCAGCTCAGAATTGTGACTTTTCAAATATATTATAAGTGGATCCACTGCAATTGGCAAAGTAGAAACAGTACCATTAAAACGCGCTCTCTCTCTCTCTCACACACGCGCGCGCACACACACACACACACACACACACACACACGCGCGCGCGCTCTCTCTCTCTCTCACACACACACACACACACACGTGCTCTCTCTCTCTCTCTCTCTCACACACACGCACACGCACGCACACACACACACACACACACACACACACACACACACACACACACACACACACACACACACACACACAAGACAATGTGAAATATTTCCAGGTAGGTCTTGTACTTAAAAAAAGGACAAATCCACTCTGGCCAATTGCCACCCCATTAATCGACTCTCAGTTATCACAAGAGTGATGGGAAATGTCTATTTGTGGTGCTTACTCAGCAATAACCTGTTCACTGATGCTCAGTATAATTTCTGGTCAGTCTGTTCAACTGCCGAGCTCATTACAGCCTTGTTCAAAACAAATGCAACCCGGAGGTTGGGTGAGGGTGACTACTTTTAACCTCATGGCAGCATTTAACCAGGTAAGGTATCATGGAGCCTGAGCAAAGCTAAAGTAATTGGGAACCAAAAAAAAAATCTCCATTCTTTGGATTCTTATGTAGGGAACTGCAGTGGATTAAGAAAACAGTTCACCACCATCTTATCACCAACAATTAGAGATGAGATATAAAGAAAGATGGTCATACTACTGACGATCAATAATCTACCCTCGGTAGTCTACTAGTTCCAATCATTTTCAACTGCTTCTTCAGTGGACTTCAATCCATTATAAGGTCAGAAGTGGTGATGTTCACTGGTAGCTTCACAATGTTTAGCACCATTTGCAACCTCTCAGATATTGGAGAAGCTCGTGCTCTTACGCAGTAAGATCAACACACTGGCTTGTTTTTATAACTGTCAAGGTGCACAAATGCCAAACAATGACCATCCTCAAAAATAGAAAATAAAAATAAAAAAAATCTCCCCTTGATTGACATTGGCATGTGGCACGTGACCACGCTGAATGTTTCAACATCCAAATCGTGGAAACAACACCTAACAACTGAACTGGGCTATCCATAGCAAAACTGTGGTGACAAGGCTAAGTCAGAGTTTAGGCAAGTACCTCACCTTCCATCTCTTATTGCCATCTACTATCTATGAGCCATACGTCAGGCCAACAAATCACTCCAGACCTATAGCAATTTGATTGTTAACTGCCCTCTGAAATGGCTGAGCAAGTAACTCAGTTCAAGGGCAAGTAGGAGTGGGAAACAGATGCTAATTTTTCCAGTGATCAACACATAAAAGAATAATAAAAGGCATAGCAAGAAATGTGATGGAACAGACCCCACAAGATTGGATGTGTGCAGCTCCAATGGCATTCGAGAAGGTCAATATCAGCTAGGATAAAGCAGCCCAAATGATTGGCACTTCAATCACCACTTCCACTCCCTTTACTGCTTATACACAGTGTGTACCATCTACAAGATGCACTGTGGTATGTCACCATGGCTCCTTCAACATAGGACCTTACAAACCAATGACTGCTACCACCTAGAGTGGCTAAGGCAGTGGATACATGGAAATGTCCCCATCTGCAAGCGTCCGTCAAAGCCATACAGCAGATTGACTTGAAACTATAGCATGTTTCGTTCATTGTCCCTCAGTCAAAAATCTACATCTTCCTTCTGATCAGCACCCTGTGTTCCCACGCTCCAGGGACCTACAGTGGATCAGAAAGGCATTTCACCACCACCTTTCACCAGCAAATACAGATGAATTATAAATGCTTGCCTAGGCACCAAAACCCTTGTATCATAAGTGACTATAAAAGAGTTATTAAATGTAAACTAAGAGACCACCCATAACATTCTAGCTGTCATATTATATAATAATAATTAAGTGTTGGTTCTTAATAACATTGCTCATGAATTAGCATGTAATGGATTCAGACTTGGGTGGCTGTGTTTTTTTTAGTACAGGTTAAGGGATCCCAAACCTATGACATTCCAGACATCTGATCTATATATTTATAATTGTTCAAGCGCTGTGAGTGTCAATGGCTGTGCCAGCATTTATTGTCTGTTCCAGTTGCCCACAGGAAGGTCCTGCCTTCTTAAATTCATAGAATCCTTACAGTGTGGAAACAGGCCCTTCAGCCCAACGAGTTCACACTGAACCTCAGAGAATCCCACCCAGACTCATTCCCCTATAACCCACCTAGTCTACAGATCCTTGCACACTATGGGCAATTTAGCATGGCCAATCCACCTAATCTACATCTCTTTGGACTGTGTGAGAAAACCGGAGCACCCAGAAACCCTCACAGACACGTGGAGAATGTGCAAATTCCACATATATAGCCGCTCAAGGGTGGAATCGAACCCGGGTCCCTGATACTCTGAGGCAGTACTGCTAACCAAGTTGCATTTTTTCTTAAGGTAGAGGCACGCAGAGGAATTTTTTGAATGGCTGGCCAACTGCTGTGCCTGAGAGTGCATTAACCATCTAATTAAATTAAGTGCTTGGTCTCTCAAAGCTAGACGCTCTCCAACAATGATACAACGGCAGGCCCGATGACCAAGGCAGGAGTGGCCAATGTTTGGAAGGAAGGATTTTGGGAACCCTCATGCTGAAGGTGAACTCTGAAAGGCATTGTTTTAAGCTTTTCACCACGATAATAAAATTGCCAATGACAGGCAAAAGGGCAGCATGGTGACTCATGCCCCACAGACCCGGGTTCGATTCCAGCCTCGGGTGACTGTCTGTGTGGAGAAGGCATGCTGTCTCTGTGTCTGCGTGGGTTTCCTCCAGGGTGCTCCATTTTCCTCCCACAGGCCAAAGATGTGCAGGTGAGGTGGATAGGCCATGCTAAATTGCCCATAATGTCAAGGGTGGTAAATTCAGGTATAGGATAGGGTAGGGGGTGGGTGGGATGCTCTTTAGAGGGTCAATATAGACTCAATGGGCTGAAAGACCTACTTCCACGCTATAGGGAGTCAATGATGATGACACCCCTTCCAACTGAGAGCTGACCAGCAGCTGTGTCATGGCCAGTAGGGCCCTGAATGGGAGATAACAGGAACTGCAGATGCTGGAGAATCTGAGATAACTAGGTGTAGAGCTGGATGAACACAGCAGGCCAAGCAGCATCTCAGGAGCAGGAAAGCTGATGTTTTGGGCCTAGACCATTCATCAGAAATGGGGGTAGGCAGTTCTGAGATAAATAGGGAGAAAGGGGGCGGCAGATCGATGATGGATAGAGGAGAAGTTAGGTGGAGAGGTTAGGAACAGACCAAAGAGGTGGGGATGGAGCCAGTAAAGGTGAATGTAGGTGGGGAGGTAGGGAGGAGATAGGTCAGTCCAGGGAGGAACGACAGGTCAAGGGGGCGGGATGAGATTAGTAGGTATAAAATGGGAGTGCGGTTTGAGGTGGGAGGAAAGGATAGATGAGAGGAGGAACAGGTATCCGAGGCCCCAAGAAGACTTTCCACATCAAGCAGATGGTCACCTGCACATCCACTATTGTGGCGTACTGCATTCGCTGTACGCGTTGTGGCCTCCTCTACATCAGGGAAACCAAGCAAAGGCTTGGGGACCGCTTTGCAGAACACCTACGCTTGGTTCGGAATAAACAACTGCACCTCCTAGTTGCGAACCATTTCAACTACCCCTTGCATTCCTCAGATGACATGTCTATTCTGGGCTTCCTGCATTGCCACAACGATACCACCCAAAGGTTGCAGAAACAGCAACTCATATGCCGCTTGAGAACCCTGCAGGCCAATGGTATCAATGTGGATTTCACAAGCTTCAAAATCTCCCCTCCCTCTACCGCATCCCAAAACCAACCCAGCTTGTCCCCGCCTCCCTGACCTGTTCCTCCTCTCACCTATGCCCCCCTTCCACCTCAAGCTGCACCTCCGTCTCCCACCTACTAACCTTATCACACCCCCTTGACCTGTCCATCCTCCCCGGACTGACTTATCTCCTCCCTACCTCCCCACCTACACTCACCTCCACAGGCTCCACCATCCCCGCCTCTTTGACTTGTCTGTCTCCTCTCCACATATCTTCTCCTGTATCCATCTTCGACCCGCCTCCCCCTCTCTCCCTATTTATTTCAGAACCTACTTCCCCTCCCCCTTTTCTGATGAATGGTCTAGGCCCGAAATGTCAGCTTTCCTGCTCCTAAGATGCTGCTTGGCCTGCTGTGTTCATCCATCTCTACACCTTGTTAACTAGGTTTCTGAATGGGATGGGACAATGGCATGCAACTTCCTTCAATCTTCCTTTATCTTTTAGTGGGAAAATAGCTGCCAGCCTTTGCTGAGTAGCCTTAACATGAAGCATATTGAGTTTGAGCCAGGATCATTGTAGAATAGTGGTACAGCAGGCAGTTTAGAGAAACTGTGGATTCTTAGTCCTCATTCTGACCTCTCTGTGTATTTTTTTACAATCCTGTCCAATGTGCAGTAAACCTCCCCCACCACCACTTTGTCACATTTCCCACCTTTCAAAATATCGATTCCACTTCCTTATTACAATCACAGTCTACACTCCACGTCTCAAAATTCTCTGACAGCATTGACAAAAATGTTATTTCTGAAAGAACTGAATCTTATTTGCATTTGATTCAATTAACACTGATTGTTTCCATTGCCCCTGTGTTTTGAACATTCACTCATTACACTATACTACTTTGCATAGTTCTCTGCATTCCTTACTGAATGTTAATCATTCTTATTAATGAAACAAATGTAAGCTGAAAAGCTTGTATATGTTTAAATTTGTTTATAAGCACACAAGCCATTATCACTAATTGAAATATATCACCATATCACGTTTATACGATGTAAGGGAAAACACTGCTCCTTTTTATCCACTTAAAGAGTTGAGATTTAATGATTGCTGAATGCTTGGTTCACAAGGCAAGCATCATTAAATATAGATGCCGATTGTGAACAAAGATTGATTTCACGCAGAGTGATCAGAAGTGGGATATTGTCAAATTAGTCTGCAGCTGTTGTTTGTGGCATATTATAAGAAAGGTGCATTATAGATAGTGTGACATCAATGAATGTAAGGTCTAAGTACCTGAATAAATTGCAGGTGACATTGTGGCATATGGAGGCAATGAGACCTGGGAATGTACTGAGTTTGAATGTTATTTGAATAGGAGCAAGCCGAAAGCTATGGACCTAATAATATCATTTAGGGAAGGAAACTGCCATCCTTACCGAATCTGGTATTTATGCGATTCCAGACCCACAGCACTGTGATTGACTTTTAACTGTCCTCTGAACAATTAGGAATGGGTAATAAATGCTATCTGGTCAGTGACACCTTCATCCCATGAATGAATTTAAAAAAAGGTTAAAACTGATTTAAGTTCAAAGCCCTGATTTTCAACAAGAAAATTCGATGCCTCAGCCTTCATTGATTATGACAAAAGGCAAAATTCAAAATCGACTGAGGACAAGTGAGGCGATGAGCAGCAGATGGAGAAGGTAGGGATGAAACCCAACCACTGCAAACATGCCTACTTCTGGTTTAAAAAAGGTGAATTACAAAGGTGAACGGGGGTCTGCTTTCACAATGTGGATCAGTAGTTGAATATGTCAGTTAAATGTCATTTTTCAAACACTAACATATTTAATAGTGACAGAGTTTCCTTTCCTGGGAGTTGGAAGGAAGAACAGGACAAACCGGTAGCTGTATTTTCAGCATGAGTTGTGAGCCAAAAGGAAGATGTGTGGCCCCTTCCTCAAAACCCACCATTTGTTCCGGCTCCCCAGGATAATCTGTCCAGATTTAATCTCTCCTACTCCCTCACGCCTCCAATCCCAGCTATTAATCTCCATCATCAAGCTGTAGCTCGCCATCTCTTCCGAATGTTCCATCTCCTTAGTCCTGTTTTCCAGATCTGTATCACCATCTTGTCCACCTCCCACCAAGCACCCCCAGATCTTGCACTTCCTCCTGGCATCGGTGTACTGGCCTTCCACCAGCCCGTTATCTTCCCAAGCCGTCTGACTGTCAACTGCAAAGCAGAGAAATAAAACATTCAGCACCTCTGCAAATTCTCCAGTCCCTCAAAATCTTTCTACAACGTCGAAAACAAAGTTACCACAGTACTTCAAATGCGATCTAAGCTTCCATGCCAGGTTAACTTTCTGTCGCCATTCACCCTCTTACTTGTAAAGGCAGAGACTATTCAAACTTTTGAGCTGTCAGTCACATCATGGCTGATTTGGACCCAGCTCCTATTTTTGTTGGCTTTGATCTATACCTCTTGAAAATTTAATTTGTTTTAAACTAGTAACCACAGCCTTGTCATTGGGTATGTTTTAACTAGAGATTAATAGATTTCTAAAACCAGGGATGTCAAAAAATACAGAGATAATGTTGGAAAAAGGACATTAAAATGGCTGATTATCAATTAACATATTGAAATAAAGACAAGGCTCAATTAGTTGACATCCCCTGACAGAATTAAAAATAAATTGCTTTTTCAATCAAATTAGGCACAAGAATTACGGAAAATATTAAATGTACTGAACTGTACAGCAGACGTGACTACAGCATTTACTGTTTATCTTTATGTTTGTCTCCCAGGATCTGTAGCATTTATCCTCCAATATTAATAATGATATACTTGTTTCAACAAGTATCTGTCAATTTGGCTGCTTAGATGTGGCAATGTTTAATTCTGAAAACATAGAATAGAACAACAGGACAGCACAGGAACAAGCCCTTAGGTCCACAAGGCCGGTGCCAACACAATGCCATTCTAAACCAATGCCAGCTTGCTGCAGGTGATCCATTTCCCTCTATTCCTGTCTGTCGATGTGTCTGAGTTAATGCCTCTTAAACATTGCTACTGTATCAGCTTCTACAATCTCCTCTGGCTTTGCATTTCAGCATCTACCACCTTCTGTGTAAAAACCTTTCCTTGCACATCTCCTTTAAACCAACCACCTTTTCAGCTTAAACCTACACGCCCGAGTACTTGACATGCCCACCCTGGAAAAGGACTCCAACCTTACCCTATCCATGCCTCTCATAATTTCATACACTTCAATCAGGTTGCATCTCAGCCTCCAAAGATGTGATGAACACAGTGAAAGCCACTGCCTCCCACAGATACCTTCACTACAGTTCTTCACATCCCTCGCCCTGCAAGGACTCCAACCCATTCTCCCAGTTTCTTTGCCAATGTTGCATCCATTCGGATGATGTCACCTTCCAAAACAGTGCTGCTGAGATGGATTGTTTCTTCCATAACCATGGTTTCCCACCCACTGTAGTTGACAAGGCCCTCAACTGCATCTGACCTATCACCCATGCTTATGCCTTCACCCCTTCCCATCGCTCACAACAGTGTGATCAGGTCCCCCTTGTCCTCCCTTTTCATTCCACCAGCCTCTGCATTCAAAAGCTCCTTCTCTGCAATTTCAGGTAACTCCAGCAGAATACTACTACCACCAAACATATCTTCCCCTCACTCCCCCATCTGCATTTTGCAGGGATCATTCCCTCGAGGACACCCTAGCGCATTCCATGGCCACCAACACCAGCTCTCCTACCCATTTAACCGCAGAAGATGCAACACCTGCCCCTTTACCTCACCCCTGCTCATCATCCAAGGGCCTAAACAGTCTTTCTAGGTGAAGCAGCATTTCACCTGTATCTCCTCTAATCTTGTGTACTGTATTCGCTGCACCCAATGTGGCCCAATCTACATTAGAGAAACCAAATGCAGACTGGGTGACTGCTTTGCAGAACACCTGTGGTCTGTGCGCAGACATGACTCTGATCCTCCCATACCTGTTCATTTTAACACAGCATCCTCCTCGCATCTCCAGTTGCTTGTCCCCGGCAAGCTACAGTGCTCCAGCAAATCACAGTGCAAACTGCAGGATCAATATTGAGTTCAATACCTTCAAATTGCAAACCAACTCCGATTTCTTCCCTTTCTTTTAGCTTTATTTGTTCCATTCTTTGTCACCATGTCCTCTCTTCCCTTCTCTCATCATCGTGGGACTGTCTTCTGTTTCCAGTCTGGCAGTGAGACACTTCATTGTTCTGCCATTCTCACATTCCAATCACTTAATCTGAACTACCAACATCTTTTCTCCCCATGCATTCTACACCGCCTCAACTATAGCATAAATGCTGCCCCCTCCACACTTCACTTCAGCTCTAATGAAGAGTCATCAAGACTTAAAATGTTATCTTGCTCTCTTTTCATGCATACTGTCTGACTCACTGTGATCTCTAGCATTTGTTGTTTTCAGCCAAGTTTGTCCAACCTTTCCTGACAGTAAAGCGCTCCAATGCTGGAAAACCTGTTTTTCTCCCTGTTCAAAGCCTCAACATCCTTCCCATCATGTGGAAACCAGAAATGAACATAATAATTCAAATGTGGTTGAACTAAAAGTTTACAGAGCTGCAGCAATACTCACAAACTTTTATGCTCATTGCCCTGACCAATGAAAGCAAGCATACCGTACATAGATAACAAAGTGTGGGGCTGGATGAACACAGCCGGCCAAGCAGCATCTTAGGAGCACGAAAGCTGACGTTTGGGGCCTAGACCCTTCATCAGAAAAGGGGGATGGGGAGAGGGTTTTGAAATAAATAGGGAGAGAGGGGGAGGTGGATAGAAGATGGATACAGGAGAAGATAGGTGGAGAGGAGACAGACAAGTTAAAGGAGCCGGGATGGAGCCAGTAGAGGTGAGTGTAGGTGGGGACGTAGGGAGGGGATAGGTCAGTCTGGGGAGAACGGGCAGGTGAAGGGGATGGGATGAGGTTAGTAAGTAGGAAATGGAGGTGCAGTTTGAGGTAGGAGGAGGGGATGGATGAGAGGAAGAACAGATTAGGGAGGCGGGGACGAGCTGGGCTGGTTTGGGAATGCATGGGGGGGTGGGGTGATTTTTAAGCTTGTGAAATTCACATTGTTACCACTGGGCTGCAGGGTTCCCAAGTGGAATATGAGTTGCTGTTCCTGCAACCTTCGGGTGGCATCATTGTGGCACTGCAGGAGGCCCAGGATGGACATGTCGTCTAAGGAATGGGAGGGGGAGTTAAAATGGTTTGCGAGTGGGAGGTGCCGTTGTTTATTGCGAACTTAACATCGATGTTCTGCAAAGCAGTCCCCAAGCCTCAGCTTGGTTTCCCCAATGTAGAGGAAGCCACAACAGGTACAGCGGATGCAGTGTACCACATTGGCAGATGTGCAGGTGAACATCTGCTTGATGTGGAAAGTCTTCTTGGGGCCTGGGATGTGGGAGAGGGAGGAGGTGTGGGGGCAAGTGTAGCACTTCCTGCGGTTGCAGGGGAAAGTGCCGGGTGTGGTGGGGTTGGTTGGGAGCGTGGAGTGGACAAGGGAGTCCTGGAGAGATTGGTCTTTCTGGAAGGCAGACAAGGGTAGGGATGGAAATTGTCTTTGGTGGTGGGGTCGGATTGTAGATGGCAGAAGTGTCAGAGGATGATGCATTTTATTTACCACTTTATCCACTTATGTTGTCACTTTCAGGGAGCTACTGTCTTGCACCCTAATATGTCTCTGTATATCATTGCTGCAAAGGGTCCTGTGGTTTACTGAATTGGTTCTATTACCTTCTTTCTGTTTGTAATTTTTCCTATTTTCTTTCCCAAATGCCAACAGCAATATCTGTGCCAAAAATATGAAAATGTTAAGTTGATCTATCAGAGTGTTGTTGCAGGAAGAGTAGAAAGATACCCAGAGCTGTCTTGCCTTCGCAATCGGTGGTGACAGCCGCTGGTAATTGTAGCTTTGTGGAGGAATGACGAGGAGCCGGTTTGAGACTGGATGTCCAAAAGTACGGGATCATCCACTGATAAAAATCACATCAGTGAACAAATCAAGTGTCAGCTTTCACACAACAAAATTGAGAATTTTACGAAAGTGACGTGAAAGCCATATTTGCTCTTTAGCAACTGAAATCCAAGTGACATAACCAAGATCTGGTTTGCAAATAAGGAATAGCTTGTGAAATTCATTCCAAATAAGGTGTCAACCTGGAGCCACCGGTGACATGTCTATTTCTGAATCATAAGATTATGAGTTCATGCAACACTCCTGCACTGTGTTAGTGTTTTGTTGCAGTTTAAGAGGACTTGCATTTCTATTGTAGCAGCTAATCCTAGGATTGACCAAGGTTGTTGATCTCAAGACTAACCTGTACTCTGAGACATTGCACACTGATCCCAATATCTATATCCAAATGTCTACAAAACGAAGAGAATATTTGACAAATCCAATGGAAGTTTGATACAGAGGTGCTGAGTGGGTCTGCTTGAAATCAATCTTTCTTAATGCAAAGACGGACAAAATACACCTTTTAAAACTATAGTGTTGTCACAATGTGTGCTGCCAATAGAACACAGAACAGTACAGCACAATACAGGCCCTTCGGCCCACAATATCGTGTTGACCTATTATCCCTACTAAGATCAAAATACCCTGCATACCCTACATTTTACTATCCTCCATGTGCCTATCCAAGAGTCGCTTAAAAGTCTCTAAAGTATCTGACTCCACTACTGCTGCGGGCGATGCATTCCACACACCCACCACTCTGTGTGTGAAGAACCTACCTCTGCCATCTCCCCTATATCTTCCTCCAATCACCTGAAAATTATGCCCCTTGTAATAGTCATTTCCACCTTGGGAAAATGTTTCTGGCTATCCACTCTATCTTTGCCTCTCATCATCTTGTATATTGTCGAACCAATGTTGAGTGTGACAAATTTTAGGTTTGACAGCAACAGATACCTAAGACAGGCAAGCTGACTATTTTAGTCATTTTCATATATTTATTGAGAAGCAGCAGTTTGGATACAATGCATTTGTGCAAGAAAAAGGCAAAGTGTAGAACCTGTGATGGTTGAGAGTGGGTTCGCTGATACCAGAGGGACGAACTGACAGTTGATAAAGAGTGCTTTTGTTGCAGTAGTGTGTAATGGCTGTTCTTGAGCTGAAGTGTTAGGAAACTGTTCCACTGGGCTTTCACCCGCCTTTCCTGAACCAGCTTTTATCCAAATATGAAGGCTGCCGAATGCATCCCCTGCCTCCAAGTACACATTAGTAACCTCTAATTCTGAGTACTGGCAATGTATCTGATATGAAATATTTGTTTGAATCATTCTACAGTTATGTCAATTGAGGCGTTAAAGAGGGGTTTAGGTAATTATTTGAAAATATAATGTGTGCAGGGCTATGGGGAAAGGGTAGCGATTGGCATTTGATAACACAGCCAGTCCTGGCACAATTGGCTGAATGTACAGAAACAATTCTGTGATTCTAACCAATGAATACAAGAGAAGTATCCAACATGTCCAGCATCTAGGTTGAGGTTAGCTTTTTAGTTACCACCATGGTAACTTCTTTACACTAGTGAGAGGGTACACAAGGTGCCACCTTACTGGCTTAAGAATACCAAGATGGAATAATGAATCAAGAGCCTCTGTCATTTCCAGGGGCTGGCCCTGTGTGATTCCAGAGAGAGGATGCAAAGTTTCTTTGCTGCAATTGCATTATGTTATTCCTAACAATGCTATTAAGTAAATGCCAAAAGAACCGCGGATGCTGTAAGTCAGCAACAAAACAGAAGTTGCTAAAAATACTCATCAGGGCTGGCAGCATCAGTGAAGAAAAAAATCAGAGTTAACGTTTTGGATCCGGTGGAAGTGTCCAAGGAAGGATCACTGGACCCAAAACATTAACTTTAATGTTTTCTACACAGATGCTGTCAGATCTACTGAGCTTTTCCAGCAACTTCTGCTTTTGTGTTGAATGCTGTTAAGTATTTCTGTACTTGGTGTAAAAAAAGGTCAGTTATTAAAGGTCTAATTTCTTCTGAGTAGAATTGAACATTGCAAATCAAATGTTAGGCTATAATTTTAAAGTGGATTTTAGAATTCTTATTTTTGTGTTCAAACCTTTCCATATTTTATGCTTTGCCAGATCTAGGTCCCTTGTGCATACCACTGGCAACCTCTGCTTTAAGCTTCTGAGACCTGAAGCTCTCAAATTACATTTTTCTCAGGACCTCTATTACTCTCTTCTCTTCCAAGATGTGCTTTAAAACCTACCTCTAAGGGTAAGCTTTTAAGCACCCGTTGAAATAATTTAGTGTGTGAATCAGTGTCAAAAGGGCTGTTGTGAAACGTCTTGTGCAGTTTTTTTCCTCTCTGCTAAAAGCTCTGTCTAAGTGCAAGTAGTTGCTGCTGTCATATATAATCAAAGCAGCAAAGTATAAGTTCAGCAAGGTCATGGTTACACTGCACAGTGCTCTGGTTGGAACCATTCCTTGATTGGGGTCAGTTGTTTTTCTCCAGGCACAGAGAAGTTAACACTTTTAAAGCACTGTGACCAGAGGCCCGGGTAACATTCTGGACACCTGGGTTCAAATCCCGCCATGGCAGATGCTGCAATTCGAATTCAATAAAATATCTGGAATTAAGAATCTAATGATGACCATAAATCCATTGTCGATGTCGGGGGAAAAGCCCACCTAGTTCACTCATGTCCTTTAGGGAAGGAAGCTGTCATCCTTACGTGGTGTGGCCTACATGTGACTCCAGACCCACAGGAATGTGGTTTCATCTGAACTGCCCTCTGGGCAATGAAGGATGGGCAGTAAATACTGCCTAGCCTGCGATGTCCTCATCCTGCTAATGAATGAAGGAAAAAAAAAGTATATACATGATGCAGATGCGAATAAAGGAGGAATTGCTAGTAAGTTTGCAGATGACACCAAAATTGATGATGTAGCGGACAGTGCAGAATGTTGTCTTGGAGTACCATGGGACATTGATCTGATGGGCCAGTGGGCTGAGGAGTGGCGGATGGACTTTAATTTAGTTAATGTGAGGTATTGCATTTTTGAAAGGCAAATCAGGGCAGCGCTTATACGTCTAATTGTAGGGTCCTGGGGAGTATTGCCAAACAAATAGACCTTGAAACTGGAGTCCCAAGTAGACAGGGTAGTGAAGAAAGTGTTTTGTATGCTTGCCTTTATTGGTCAGTGCATTGTGTTTCGGAGCTGGAATGTCATGTTGTGGCTGTGTAGGACATTGGTTAGGCCACTTTTGGGATACTGTGTCAATTCCAGTCTCCCTGCTCGAGGAAAGATGTTGTTAAACTTGAAATGGTGCAGAAAAAATTTAAAAGGATGTGCTGGGGTTGGAAAATTTGAGCTATTGGGAGAGACTGAATGGTCTGGGGCTGTTTTCCCTGGAGTGTCAGAGGCTAATGGGTAACCTTATTGAAGTTTATAAAATCATGAGGGGCATAGATAAGGTGAATAGCCAAGGTCTTTTCTTTCCCCCATGGTAGGGGAATCCAAAACTAGAAGACATAAGTTTAAGGTGAGAGGGGAAGGATATAATGGGGACCTAAAGGGTGACTTCTTCACACAGAGGGTGGTGCGTGTATGGAATGAGCTGCCAGATGAAGTAGTGGAGGCTGGTATGATTACAACATTTAAGAGGCATCTGGATGGATACACGAATAAGAATGGTTTAGAGGGATATGGGCCAAATGCGGGTAAATGGGAATAAATTAATTTAGGATAGCTGGTTGGCATGGACAAGTTGGACTGAAGGGTCCATTTCTGTGCAGTACAGCTCTGATTCTGTGACACGGTAAAGGATCTGAGGGTGAGGTATTCAACCTTGATTCAACTCACTCCTTTCTCTTGCCCTCTCCAACCCTAGCCCTGTCATTAATGTAACCACTGCCACTTCCAAGCTGCTTTCAGTTTTGACAACGGGCCACTGGACTCAAAACATTAGCTGTTTTTCTCAGTAGAGAAGCTGTCGGACCTGCTGAGTTTCACCAGCAATTTCTGTGTTTGTTCGAGGTCTTCAGCATATTCAGCTCTTTATTTTCTTTAAGAGTTATGTTACTTTCTGTTCCGATGTACTGGAAAGCCAGTATTTTGCAGGTGACCATCTGTTGGGTATATTGTGGGCTGAGGATGCACCTTGACCCTACATCGCCTGTATCTTGCTTCTGCTAGCACTGGTGATTATGGCTTGTTGTTCTGAATATACAACTGCATTGCCCAGTAAAGAGTGCCTCGGCCAACCCTGTAACTGGTTTAACACCAAACAATTTTGAAATGTAAATCAAAAGAATGTCTAAACATTTTACACCATAAGAATTTGAAAACAAGAGATACACCGTTTTGCAGAGTACCTTATCTCGCCATTCAGACACCTTAAAGTGCTTTACATCTGCAATAAACGAGCATTGTGTTCTTGATAAAGTTTTTCAGTTTTATTGAATTAACATATTAATAAGCAGTTTTTTGGATAACCTCCTACTGGGTCACTTCATTCCAGTCCAAACATCATTTTTTATTCACTTATTTTGCATGTTTGACCTGACATTTCTTTTTGCTAACCTGGCAAAGAAATTTACTTAATTGATTCAGTTCTAACCATTTACTTGTCTTATGGTAAAGCCTTTCTAAACCCGTTTAGCATTGTGCTATTTTCCCTACAGTATTTCTTCACTTACATTTGCATTTTCTTGCACTTAATTTCAGAGGTTTTTCTTAACAGGCAATTCTTATCATTTTATTTCTGCATTTCCCTAATTATCTTAGATCTTAGGTAGTCCAAAGATGTGCAAGTTAGATGGATTGGCCATGCTAAATTGTTCATAATGTCCGGAGATGTGCAGGCTAGATGGATTAGCCATGGGAAATGCAGGGTTACAGTGATAGAGTAGTGAGGTGGTCGCGAGTTTTGAGAAGATTTGTAGCTCACATTGAGGTTCTGGATGTGAGTTTGCTCGCTGAGCTGGAAGGTTCGTTTTCAGACGTTTCATCACCATTCTAGGTAACATCATCAGTGAGCCTCCAACGAAGCGCTGGTGTTATTTCCCGCTTTCTATTTATCTGGTTAGGTTTCCTTGGGTTGGTGATGTAGTGAGGTGGGATTGGGTGAGATGCTGTTCAGAGGGTCGATTATGGACTTGATGGGCCGAATGGCCTGCTTCCACATTGTAGGGATTCTATGATTCTGATCGCTTTTGACTGATTTAATTCGCTTATCATGAAAGTTTATCTTAACCTTTGTTCCTCCAATTACCATATCTCAGTTTATTCTCCCGTCATTTGATTTTGTTCATCCATGTGTTTCTGTCCGTTAAACAATATACACCAGCAATCACTTTTGTCTCTGTCTTACTGTTGGTTGACTTTCTGCAGTCTCATTTGATCGCTTTTCTTCAAATGTTAACGTTTCTCATTTTTCACTTGTTGGGAATGTCGCAATACTTTTTATCCTTCTGACTTACAATTTACTTCATTTTACGTCCACCTTTAAAATTTTATCTTAAAATGCCTTAAAGAATCAAGCTGATCCTTGAGATTAGAATTTATTTTTACGTCAATTTGTGTTTTTATAATGCGTGAGAACAATACAAACTCCTGCATTGTTCCAGTTCTGAGCTCTTTCCATGTTTAGTGATATACATGGTCCTCTTTAACGGGTCCTCTCATTCTTCACCAATGATAGTGTATGAGCATACAGGCACACATCTATGTCTAATTGCTGACCTTTTGAAAGGGGTTGTGCTTTTCTGAGGCTGCAGATTCACAGACAGTAACCATGCTCAATTTGGAGTTGGAAGTCTGGTGAATCACTCTTAGATGTTACGTCTCTGAATCAGAACGTCGTAGGTTCAAAATTCCAGGCTGGGTCACTATAGGACAATGTTGCAGCTACTGTCTTTCAGATGAAACGTTATAAAAAGGCTGCCTGCACTATTGAGTAGATTTGAAAGCTCTCATGGCATGACTTTGAAAATGATGAGGGGAGTTATCCCTCATGCACTAGTTAATATTTCTTCCTCAATCAAATTTTATTTTTAGAAATCCAGCTTTTAGTACTGTTCGTAGCAACTTACTGTGTGCAAATTGGTTGACTTGTTTCCTAGGAAGCTGTTTCATCGGTTATAAAATGCTCCTACATCGTTACAAAACCATTATTATGGCCCTTAACTTTTCAGCCATGGCTCTGATGTTAGCAATGTGATGAGTACCTTTTTAGGTTCCCTACTAGAAGCAACCTAAGTGAAAGACTTGGCTCCCCATCAACATTCAAAGCCACAGTCGCAGGGAAGGAGGCTGTCATTGCCACCGTAATATTGCAGGGTCACAGGAGTGTCCTAGGAGTGGGAATGGTAGCACTAATCCTTAACCTGTGGCTCTGATGAAAGGGACCTTGCCACTGACTCGACAACCCTGTTGTCTGGGATGGGGTAAGCAATAATGGTGTGTCAGATAAGGTGTCCTTGTATTTAG
Source organism: Stegostoma tigrinum (assembly GCF_030684315.1). Taxonomy (NCBI): domain Eukaryota; kingdom Metazoa; phylum Chordata; class Chondrichthyes; order Orectolobiformes; family Stegostomatidae; genus Stegostoma; species Stegostoma tigrinum. Next base: position 93,456,506 of record NC_081360.1, read on the forward strand.
ACAGGGTATTGACATGTCAGTGTTTACCTCATCCAAAGGATTTGGGCTGTATTGGTGTGTTGAGGAGTAGCTCCTGTTCCTTGTAAGACCATCCAAAGTTGGGGCAGAAGTGGGCCATTTAGCCCATCAAGTCTCTTCTGCCATTCTATATTCATGGCTTATAATCCTCAAACTCACTTTCCTGCCTTCACCAATAACCCTTGATTCCCTTACTACTTGTTATAGTCTTGAACGTAGTTAACTAGAACAGCCCTCAACAGCCTCTGTGGTTAAGAATACAACAAATGCACTGGGTGGCTGGTTTGCAAGGCAAAGTAACGCCATCTGTGTGGGTTCAATTCCCACAGTGACTGAGGTTACCATGAAGGATTCTCCTTCTCAACCTGTCCTGTTGTCTGAAGCTTGGTAACCATCATATTAAACCATTACCAGCCAGCTCTTCCTCTAATAAAAGAGTGGCCCTGTGGTCTGGTAAAACCGGCAACTTGACCCATACCCTCTGAGAAAAGAAATTCTCCTTAATTTCTGTCCTGACTGAGCGACACTTAGTTCTGAGATTATGCCTTCTCCACTGAGATTCTCCGACAAAGGCAAACAATCTTACACATCTACCCGAACAAGTCTCTTAAGAGTTTTCTTTGTTTCAGTAAGGTCATTGCTCATTATTCAAAACTGCAAAGCCCAAGCCCACACTATTCCATGCTCCTCATAGGAACCCTCCATGCCTGGAATCAATCCAATAAACCTTGTTCAGGACTGTCTCCAATGCCAATACATCTTGTCTTGGATAATGACATCAAAGCTGTTCACATTGCGCAGAAAGCAGTGCTTGAGTGACATGAACAATCTGTCTAATATTTTCACTTCTGATCAGCAGTCAGCTTTCCTAAGACCTTACAAATGTGACCATCAAAATCAACCTGAAAATCTAGATGAACCTGTGCCTATTGGCCACATTAAGAGACATGATTGGTCACCTTGCTTCCGAGGATTGGGAGGGTTGACCTATCCGACCTCTGATAAGCTCGGAAGAGACCTTGTCCTGTGCCCCATTTTGGCAGCTTAAATTTAACCACTGTGCCTCAGTATCTCATCAAATAGACAGTTGTCTTTACTCTATAAGTGGAACATCTCCTGGAAGGATTGTGCTTCCTTGTTAATCAGGCACTTGATTTTTCCAGGTGACAATCTAAATGATGGACTGTGGCATTCTATTAATTTGAACGCCAGAAGGAATCGTGTTAGCATCATTTTAGACAACAATGCCGCCTCAACCTTTCATTCAACCATACAGATGCAGATTTACTCTGGAAGCAGATATTATTTTGGAGGTAAGTGCTTATCCGTTTATAGCATCATTTCACATGTAACCTTTCTGAGTTAATTCACTTTTAACACATTCCATTTCTCTCTTGTTTCTAATGCTTCAGAACACTTCATTAGAATTTAAACCATATCTCTTTATGATTGACAACAAAAACTCATACATGGGCATTTAAAAAAAACTATTCTCAACCAATATAGATAACTGTGCAGTAAACACGAAATCTTACTTCATGTGATTGATTTATTTTCATGAGCATTGAAGTACAGTGAAAAGCTTTGATTATGAGCAGTACAGGCATATCACAGTAAACAAGGATGTACAGATCAAAAAGACATAAACAGAAGTATAAAGGTCACATTGCACAGGGCGTGCATAGGCAAGATCAACGTTAGCAAGATCGGGGTTATTTGAGGCTAGAATCTGTTCATCAGTCTGGGAGAAAGGCGTTCATGAACTTGTTTCTGCAAGTGCTCTGGCTTCTGCATCTTCTGCCTGACAGAAGAGGTTGTAGGAGGTCATTACCAGGGGGCAATGAGTCTGTGATGATGTTGGCAGCCTTTCTGCCATGTAAATGGAGTCCATGGACAGAAGGTTGGCTTCCACGACGGTTTGGGCTGTGCACACCACCTTCTGTAGTTCCTCATGGTCCTGAGCAGAGCAGTTGCCATACCAGGCCGTTATGCACCCGGACAGTACGCTTTCAATGGTGCATCTGGAGAAGTTGGTGAGGGACCTTATGGACATGGCAAGTTTACTGAGTTGCCTGAGGAAAAAGAGGCATTATTGTACATTCTTGACTGTTGCATTTATGTGGGAAGTCCTGCGCAGGCTGTCGGTTGTTGTCACTCCGAGGAACTTGACGCTGTAGTTCAATTAACATAGATGGGGGGGCGTGTTCTCCTCCTTTGTTTCTGAAGTCAACCATCAGTTCTTTAGTTTTGCCGACATTGAGAGAGAGGTTGCTTTCCTGTAACTTGACAGGTACATTATGTAACCGCTAAATAATACTTAAAATAAATAGGAAGTAGATACATCTTCAAATGTAATCAGCTGATAATTTGTTCAAATAAATATTTGAAAAAAAAATATGCTCCACTGAAAACTCAGTAACGTGCTGTTGGCCTTTTAACAGTGTAGATCTTCCATCCGTTTATTTAAGAATGGAATGTCAAAAAATATCAAGCAGGAAGTAGAGAGAAAGAGAAATTGCACATTGGTCAAGCTACAAAGGCAAGTGGGCAGACGGAGAGATGGGAAGACTGGAACAAGGGTTAATATGACAGTATGTAACTATTTTAAAATAAAAATAATAGAGTTTCAAGTCTTGGAGTGAGATATGGAGAAACTTCTTTTCTCAGAGAGTTATTAGGCTTTGGAATGTGCTGCCTGGGAACGTGGTGGAGGAAGATTCCACAGGAGGTTTCAAAAGAGAGCTGGATATACTTTTGAATGTGATCACTTTAGAGGGCTATGGAGATAGAGCTGGAGAGCAGGATGAGCTGGATAGTTCTTTCGGGAACTGGTACAGACATGATGTGTTGAATAGCCTCTGTACTGTAAAATTCGATGATTCTAAATGCAATGGGAAATAAGAAACCAATAAACATGGGTGTAAAAGTTTGGAGGAGCTCGGCAACTGTTGATGTACAGGCTATTCTGATCCTTTTGTCTGTTTTACTCTGCAATTAGAACTAGGCTTCTCTGTCTCTGAACTCCTTCTAACAACTTGTCTTCTGTAACTCTCAGTAACATAGCTGAACAAAAATCACAAGGGACCAGGATAAGAATCCTTGCCCGAGTACATATTAATACGGTGAGCAGTATTTCCCGCTGTTCAAAGTAATTGCCTCTTTAACTTCTACTTCTCTCCTATCCAGCAGATGAAATAAACAGATATTTTGCATTGATCTTCGTGTAGAGGATATCTTCCTAGAAATAAGGGCACATCAAAAGGCAAAAAGGAAGGAGGAACTTAAAACAATGGCATTTATTAGGGAACTGAGAAAATTATTTGAATTAAATCCCTAACTCCTGAGGCATTTCATCCTTGGGACTGAAAATAAATGATTGCTAAGAAATTGAATGATCAATTCTAATTTTCCGAACTTTCCTAGAATCTGGAAAGCCCTATCAGGGTGGAATACAATGAATCCACTTGCTGCATTCCGGAGAAACAGAGACAAACAACTATAGTTCAGTTAGCTTAATGATTGCCCGAGGGAAAATGCTAGAACCTATTATTCAGAAGGTTACTGCAAGGCCTTTAGATTAGTTTAAATTAGATTAGATTCCCTACAGTGTGGAAACACGCCCTTTGCCCCAACAAGTCCACACCGCCCCTTGAAGCGTCCCACTCAGACCCATCCCCCTATAACCCACACACCCCTGGACACTACGGGCAATTTAGCATGGCCGATCCACCTAACCTGCACGTCTTTGGACTGTGGGAGGAAACCGGAGCACCCGGAGGAAACCCACGCAGACACGGGAGAATGTGCAAACTCCATTCTTCAAACTCTTAGAAAATTTCTATATCATCAGGCAGCATCAACATGGCACAGATTGAAGATTGGTTGGTCAACAAGAAACAAACTCTAGACAGGAGTGTGTGATCTTCAGCTTGACAAGATGTTACGAGCGGTAAGACATACAAGTCAGTGCAAGGTGTCAAATATTTACAAACTACATTAATGACTTGTATGATGGGACCAAGGGTATGGCTGCTAAACTTGTGGATTATGCAAAGACAGATCAGAAAGTAAGTTGTGAAGAGGACATCGGAGTTTGCAAAGTGATCTAACAAGTTAAGTCAGTCAGTCAGCAAGAACTTGGCAGATAAAATGTGGTAAACATATGTTTGTCCACTTTTACACAAATAATTAGAAAAACATGCTATTTTTCTTAGTCAGGATTGCTAGGCCAGAATTTATTGCCCATCTTTATTTGTTCTTGAAAAGGTAGCAGTGAGATGCCTTCTTAAGCTGCTGTGGTCCATGGAATGGAGAAACATCCTCAGTGCGCTTTGGAAAATGGCTCCAAGGTTTTGACTGAGAGATCGAAGTCAGGATGGCGTGTGGCTCCGAGGGGTACATGGACGGAGTTCCCATGCCCTTGTCCTTTTAGATGGTAGAGTGGTGGGTGTGTAGAATGCGCTGCCGGCAGTGGTAGTGGACTCAGATACTTTAGAGACCTTTAAACGACCCTTGGATAGGCACTTGGAGGACAGTAGAATGTAGGGTCTGCAGGCTAAATTGATCTTAGTAGGATAATAGGTCAACACAACATCATGGGCCGAAGGATCTGTACTGTGCTCTGCTGTTCTGTGTTCTATTTCTAGAGATCAATGGTTTGAAAGGTAGTGTTGAAAGAGTCACGGTATACTGTATTAATGCATCTTGAGACAGTAAACATTTCTACCAATACGCATGAGTGGCAGAGGGAATGAATGTTGAAGGTGGTTGGTGAGGTGCCAGTAAGGTAGGCTGCTTTTTCCTGCAGAATGTGAAGTCTCCTGAGTGTTGTCGGAGCTGGACTCATCTAGGTTAGTGGACAAGATTCTGTAACACTTCTGACGTATCCCTTGTGAATGGAGGACAGGTTTTGCTCAGTGAGGAGAAGAGTTACTCATGGAAGAATTCCCAATCTCTGATGCGCTGTTGTAACCACTTAAGACCAGCTTAATTGTGCTTCTGGTTAATGGCACTGCAAGGCTGTGATTTAAAATGGGAAAAGATTGCAGAATTCTGAGATCCAAAGGAATTTGGGTGCCTTGCCACATGAATCACAAAAACGTATTGTGCAGGTATTGAATATGTTTAGTACAGAGGCAGATAGATTCTCGACTAACAAGAGACTCAGTGAGTATCAGGAGAGCTATAAAGTGGAGTGGAGGCCAAAATCAGATCAACTGCGCTTTTACTGACACAAAACCAAGTTGCTGGAAAAGCTCAGCAGGTCTGGCAGCATCTGTGGAGGAAATAACAGAGTTAATGTTTCGGGTCTAGTGACCCTTCCTCAGAACTGATTTTGCTGAGTTGTGGAACCGGTTTGAGGTGCTGATTGGGTTCCTCCTGCACCTAGTTCTCACAGTCATATTAATAGTGGAGATCGGTCTGATGGCAATGCAGACCTTGGGATTATTGTCCATTTTACTGTGTGTGAAACCAGAAAGAATGCACTGCCCAGAGGTGTGGTGGAGGCAGGATCAAGTAATGTATTCAAGAAGTCAGTGGGTGATAGCTTCAATTGAAACAATGAAAAGGGGAATGGAGAAAAGAAAATGGCACTAGTACTCATTTGGAGACCTTGCACAGATACGATGGCCCAAAAGGCACCTTCTTTGCCATAAAACATATATGACTAAGTGAAGCAGCTTGTTGAACAATAGAAGCTAATACAGACAGGTTTAATCTTTTACTAATCACAGGCAGACATTGTGTTATCATTGACAGTAAACCGAAATTAATGCTTCATAAATAATTTGTCACTCAAGAAAATTGATTCTTTCCAACATGCGGGTTCGGTCAATTTTTAATGCAAAGACAATACCAAAGGTCATAAGGCTTCCAACTGCTCCAGTGTAACTAAAGCTGTTTTTCTGCACTGCTGAGATGGTTACTTGGATGAATCTTGATGGAGCCACAAATATCAAATTGAATTGAGATTCAGCTTATTAGATTCCAGCCAATGGTAACACTGCTCAAGTCAGATTCCAAAATGAAACCTGCTTGATTGGTCATATATTTACTTTTTATTTGTTAACTGGCTGGCATAGTAATTAGTCACTGAAACATTAGAACACAAAATAATAAATAAACACTGTGATCGAGATATTGAAGATATTGAACACAACCATCAAAACCAAGTTTCAATTCCAACTGGAGCAGAGGCTTAACCCCAGAGAAATATCGCTCCTCTCTCCAAGGTTTCTAAAGACTTTACTTAACCTCTATTTTCCACCTTCCTTCTCTAAGATCATTGAGACCTTTATTTAATGATTCATTTTTGAATCTACTGGCATTAATCTCTGACAGATCTCATGGCCTAAACCATTTGAGTTCTGACAGCTTGAAAATTTCTATCTAAAAGTTTGTTCTTAGAAGTTACATAAAATGGAAACCACTTTTGCTGAGGTAACTGGTTCCCTGAACTGGACGGAAAAGAACTTGGTTCTCCGGAACTAAAACTTTGAAGATTTTGTTCTGAAATCAAAACTAACTTAAATGATTGAATGAGTCTGCATTGCCTGTCATGACCCCAATATTGTAAATATTTTACTGACGAACCCAACAGGAGTTCTCCTGTGATAACAAAGTGTGGAGCTGGATGAACACAGCAGGCCGAGCAGCATCTTAGGAGCAGAAAAGCTGAAGTTTCGGGCATAGACCCTTCATCAGAAAAGGGGGATGGGGAGCTGATTCTGAAATAAATAAGGAGAGAGGGGGAGGGGGACTGAAGATGGATAGAGGAGAAGATAGGTGGAGAGGAGAGTATGGGTGGCGAGGTAGGGAGGGGATAGGTCAGTCTGGGGAGGACGGACAGGTCAAGTGGGTGGGTTGAGGTTAGTAGGTAGGAAATGGAGGTGCAGCCTGAAGCGGGAGGAGAGGATAGGTGAGAGGAAGAACAGGTGAGGGAGGCGGGGATGAGCTGGGCTGGTTTTGGGATGCAGTGGGGGGCGGGGAGATTTTGAAGCTGGTGAAATCCACATTGACGCCATTGGGCTGCAGGGTTCCCAAGCGGAATATGAGTTGCTGTTCCTGCAACCTACGGGTGGCATCGTTATGGCACTGCAGGAGTGAACATGTCGTCTAAGGAATGGGAGGGTGAGTGGAAATGGCTCGCGACTGGGAAGTGTAGTTGATTATTGCGAACCAAGCGTCGGTGTTCTGCAAAGCGGTCCCCAAGCCTCCACTTGGTTTCCCCAATGTAGAGGAAGCCACACTGGGTACAGCGGATGCAGTATACCACATTGGTGGATGTGCAGGTGAACATCTGCTTGATGTGGAAACTAATCTTGGGGCCTGGGATGGGTGTGAGGGAGGAGGTGTGGGGGCAAGTGTAGCACTTCTCGTGGTTGCAGGGCAAAGTGCCAGGTGTGGTGGGGTTGAAGGGGAGTGTGGAGCGGACAAGGGAGTCATGGAGAGAGTGGTCTCTCCGGAAGGCAGACAAGGGTGGGGTTGGAAAAATGTCTTTGGTGGTGGGATCGGATTGTAGATGGCGGAAGTGTCGGAGGATGATGCGTTGTATCTGGAGGTTGGTGGGGTGGTATGTGAGGAGAAGGGTCCTCTTTTGGCAGTTATTGCAGGGCCGGGGTGTGAGGGATGAGGTGCAGGAAATGCGGGAGACACGGTCGAGGGCGTTCTCGACCACTGCGGGGGAGAAGTTGCGGTCCTTGAAGAATGAGGACATCTGGGATGTACGGGAGTGGAATGCCTCATCCTGGGGGCAGATGCGACGGAGGTGAAGGAATTGGGAATAGGGGATGTAATTTTTGCAGGAAGGTGGGTGGGAGGAGGTGTATTCCAGGTAGCTGTGTGAGTCGGTGGGCTTGAAATGGACATTGGTTTGTCGGTGGTTGCCTGAGATGGAGACTGAAAGGTCCAGGAAGGTGAGGGATGTGTTGGAGATGGTCCAGGTGAACTTGAGGTTGGGGTGAAGGTGTTGGTGAAGTGGATGAACTGTTCGAGCTCCTCTTGGGAGCATGAGGCGGCGCTGATACAGTCATCAATGTAATGGAGGAAGAGGTGGGGTTTAGGGCCAGTGTAGGTGCGAAAGAGGGACTGTTCCTCATAATAAAGAGGCAGGCTTGGCTTGGGCCCATACGGGTACCCATGGCCACCCCCTTTGTCTGTGGGAAGTGGGAGGAATCGAAAGAGAAGTTGTTGAGGGTGAGGACGAGTTCGGCTGGGCGGATGAGGGTGTCAGTGGAGGGGGACTGGTCGGGTCTTTGGAACAGGAAGAAGTGGAGAGCCTTAAGGCCATCTGCGTGGGGAATGCAGGTGTATAGAGACTGGACGTCCATGGTGAAAATGAGGTGTTGTGGACCGGGGAATTGGATATTCTGTAGGAGGTTGAGGGCATGAGTGGAGCCATGGACATAAGTAGGGAGCTCCTGGAGCAAGGGGGAGAAAATGGAGCCCAGATAAGTGGAGATGATTTTGTTGGGGCTGGGTTCCTGTGCATGTCACTGCAGTCATCTGCTTACTTCCAGCTGATACACTCAGAAAACTGTTCTGAATTTTTGTTCACCTATTTTAAGAGAACCTCCACAGAACTAACCTCAAACCATTGACTTCCATTTAAAGTCCAAACTCCAAAAAACACAACGGAAAGTGAGACGTGTCAAAACATAGCTTTTTTTTTCACAGTGGTTTAATGGAAGAAAGCAAGGCAAAGAGGCAGAGAAGTTTTGGAGGGAACTCCAGGACTTAGGATCAAGGTAACTGAGGGAATGGCTGTGAATGGTGGTGTTAATAAAAATAAGACATGGAAATTCAGAATAAAATAAATACAGGCATCTGATAGAGATTTTGGGCTGGATTATGAATTTCGGGAGGTTCAAACCATGAAAGGGAGGATATTATAAAATCTATATGTTCTTTGACTCGGTCCATTGTAAGCCAGTGAACACAAAGTTGATAAGTGAATGGCTGACTGCTATGTGAATTAAGCTAAGGGCAACAAATCTACGATAACCTGTGATGTACAGGACCAGAATGGGGGAGATCAACCATCTGGGTATTGCGGTCATCAAACAAAGAAGTGAACATGAGTGAATGAGAGTTTCAGCAGCAGATGAGCTAAGACAGGGGAGAAGACATACGATGATGTCGGGTTGGAAATAGACAGTCTTCATATGGGAAAATATGAGGTCAGAAGCTCATCTCTGTGTGAAATATGATGCCAAGATTGTAAATACACCGGCTTAATTTCACATTGGTACCAGAGAGAAGGATGGATAGCTAGGAAATGCAATCTGGAGCAGATGCTGAAAGCGTGTCTTTGATCAATCTTCAGAATATCAAATGAGAGATCATTTCTGTCCATTGCACACTGGATGTCATGTAAGCTGTCTGATAGTTTGCGAACTGTGAGGTTTTAAGAAAGCTGGTGGTGAGGTAGAGCTGTATATTGTTGGTTTATGTGTATAGACTAACGCTGTGCTTTCACCCGCTATTATAGAAAGACAGCACATAATAGTAAGAAGAGAAAGAGTCCAAGGATAAATTCTTTGAGCTATCTGAGGTAATAGTGCAGGAGCTTGAAGAGAGGCAACCAATGCTCTGGAATGAAAACACGAGAAAATCAACAGGCATTTCAGACTTGAAACATTAACTCTGTTTCTCTCTCCACATCATGCTGCCAGAACTGCTGAGTTTCTCCAGCTCTTTCTGTTTTTATTTCAAATGTTCAGCATCCAAAGTATTTTGCTTTTATTTGAGTGATGCTCTGAATGCACATAGATCAGTAAGAGCAGGTCCACATGGTTGTGAAACAGCAGAGAAGCATTGCTGGGCAATGGTGTATTCATGCATGCAAATAACCTGACCTCTGCCCACTTTCAGCTGATAGGACAAGAGACAGAACTGATGAATTTCAACCTTAATATTTGGTAGGTCTGGCATCAAATTAACACTTTGTGTCTCAGTATTTCAATTCGATAGTTCTGTCTCGTTTGTCTACATTTGCTTTTTATAAAAACACCTGAGCGCAACATTGAACTATAAATAATCTTAATCCAAGTGTTAATTGTTTCCTAACTAGTCTGATTTTTTTTGTGTAACATCACAAAATATTGAACAATTTAACTGACATGTAATAGTAGGTTTTGGACAATTAATATTTTAAATACAGCCAATTAAGTGTCCTCATGTGGTATCCAATGAATTAGTTGTATTTCTTGTATGGAATTTACCTATTTTTCTATTTTAGCATTTTCTACATCTGAGTCTAAGTTTAGTTGCCAGCTCCAATGATGTTTCTTGTAAAGTTAGTGTATACTTGCATTCCAATGAATATCCTTTTCCACTCTGTAGCCAGTGCACAGATTATTGGTGATAAAGGGAACTGCAGATGCTGGAGAATCCAAGATAACAAAGTGTGGAGCTGGATGAACACAGCAGGCCAAGTAGCATCTCAGGAGCACAAAAGCTGACGTTTCGGGCCTAGACCCTTCATCAGAGAGGGGTATGGGGAGAGGGAACTGGAATAAATAGGGAGAGAGGGGGAGGTAGACCGAAGATGGAGAGAAAAGAAGATAGGTAGAGAGGAGAGTATAGGTGGGGAGGAAGGGAGGGGATAGGTCAGTCCAGGGAAGATGGACAGGTCAAGGAGGTGGGAAGAGGTTGTAGGGAGGAAATGGAGGTGCGGCTTGAGGTGGGAGGAAGGGATGGGTGAGAGGAAGAACAAGTTAGGGAAGCAGAGACAGGCTGGGCTGCTTTTGAGATGCAGTGGGGGGAGGGGACGAGTTGGGCTGGTTTTGTGATGCAGTGGGGGGAGGGGAAGAACTGGGCTGGCTTTGGGATGCAGTGGGGGAAGGGGAGATTTTGAAGCTTGTGAAGTCCACGTTGATACCATTGGGCTGCAGGGTTCCTAAGCGGAATATGAGTTGCTGTTCCTACAACCTTCGGGTGGCATCATTGTGGCACTGCAGGAAGCCCATGATGGACATGGTGTCTGAGGAATGGGAGGGGGAGTTGAAATGGTTCGCGACTGGGAGGTGCAGTTGTTTGTTGCGAACGGAGCGGAGGTGTTCTGCAAATTGGTCCCCAAGCCTCCGTTTGGTTTCCCCAATGTAGAGGAAGCCACACCGGGTACAATGGATACAGTATACCACATTGGCAGATGTGCAGGTGAACATCTGTTTGATATGGAAGGTCATCCTGAGGCCTGGGATGGGGGTAAGGGAGGAGGTGTGGGGGCAGGTGCAGCACTTCCAGCGGTTGCAGGGGAAGGTGCCGGGTGTGTTGGGGTTGGAGGGGAGTGTGGAGCGGACAAGGGAGTCGCGGAGAGAGTGGTCTCTCTGGAAGGCAGACAAGGGTGGAGATGGAAAAATGGCTTGGGTGGTGGGGTCGGATTGTAGATGGGAGAAGTGTCGGAGGATGATACGTTGTTTCCGGAGGTTGGTGGGGTGGTATGTGAGGACGAGGGGGATCCTCTGGGGGCGGTTGTGGCGTGGGCGGAGTGTGAGGGATGTGTTGTGAGAAATGTGGGAGACGCGGTCAAGGGCGTTCGTGACCACTGCAGGAGGAAGTTGCGGTCCTGGAAGAACGTGGACATCTGGGATGTGCGGGAGTGGAATGCCTCATCCTGGGAGCAGCTGCGGCGGAGGCGGAGGAATTGTGAATAGGGGATTGAATTTTTGCAGGAGAGTGGGTGGGAGGAGGTGTATTCTAGGAAGCTGTGGGAGTCTGTGGGCTTGAAATGGACATCAGTTTCTAGCTGGTTACCTGAGATGGAGACTGAGAGGCCCAGGAAGGTGAGTGATGTGCTGGAGATGGCCCAGGTGAACTTGAGGTTGGGGTGGAAGGTGTTGGTAAAGTGGATGAACTGTTCGAGCTCCTCTGGGGAGCAAGAGGCGGCACCGATATAGTCATCAATGTAACGGAGGAAGAGGTGGGGTTTGGGGCCTGTGTAGGTGTGGAAGAGGGACTGTTCCACGTAACCTACAAAGAGGCAGGCATAGCTGGGGCCCATGTGGGTGCCCATGGCCACCCGCTTTGTCTGTAGGAAGTGGGAGGAATTGAAAGAGAAGTTGTCGAGGGTGAGGACGAGTTCGACGAGGCGGATGAGTGTGTTGGTGGAGGGGGATTGATCAGGCCTTCGGGACAGGAAGAAGCGGAGGGCCTTGAGGCCATCTGCGTGAGCAATACAGGTGTACAGGGACTGGACGTCCATGGTGAAAATGAGGTGCTTGGGACCGGGGAATTGGATGTCCTGGAGGAGGTAGAGGGCGTGAGTGGTGTCACGGATGTAGGTGGGGAGTTCCAGGACCAAAAGGGAGAAAATGGAGTCCAGATAGGTGGAGATGAGTTCGGTAGGGCAGGAACAGGCTGAGACAATGGGTCGACCAGGGCAGGCAGGTATGTGGATTTTGTGGAGTTTGTGGAACTCATCTCCATCAATCTGGACTCCATTTTCTCCCCTTTGGCCCAGGAACTCCCCACGTACGTCCGTGACACCACCCACGCCATCCACCTCCTCCAGGACTTCCAATTCCCTGGCCCCCAACACCCCATTTTCACCATGGACGCCCAGTCCCTATACACCTGTATTCCTCATGCAGATGGCTTCAAGGCCCTCTGCTTCTTCCTGTCCCGCAGGCCCGACCAGTCCCCCTCCACCGACACCCTCATCCGCCTATCCGAACTCGTCCTCACCCTCAACAACTTCTCTTTCGATTCCTCCCACTTCCTACAGACTAAGGGGGTGGCCTTGGGTACCTGCATGGGCCCCAGCTATGCCTGCCTCTTTGTGCGTTACGTGGAACAGTCCCTCTTCCGCACCTACACAGGCTCCAAACCCCACCTCTTCCTCCGTTACATTGATGACTATATCGGTGCCGCCTCTTGCTCCCCAGAGGAGCTCGAACAGTTTATCCACTTTACCAACACCTTCCACCCCAACCTCAAGTTCTTCAGGGCCATCTCCAACACATCCCTCACTTTCCTGGACCTCTCAGTCTCCATCTCAGGTAACCAGCTAGAAAGTGATGTCCATTTCAAGCCCACTGACTCCCACAGCTACCTAGAATACACCCCCTCCCACCCACTGTCCTGCAAAAATTCAATCCCCTATTCCTAATTCCTCCGCCTCCACTGCATCTGCTCCCAGGATGAGGCATTCCACTCCCGCACATCCCAGATGTCCACGTTCTTCCAGGACCGCAACTTCCCCCTGCAGTGGTCGAGAATGCCCTTGACCGCGTCTCCCGCATTTTCCGCAACACATCCCTCACACCCCGCCCCCACCACAACCGCCTCCAGAGGATCCCCCTCATCCTCACATACCACCCCACCAACCTCCGGATACAACGCATCATCCTCCGACACCCCCGCCATCTACAATCTGACCCCACCACCCAAGCAATTTTTCCATCCCCACCCTTGTCTGCCTTCCAGAGAGACCACTCTCTCCGCGACTCCCTTGTCCACTCCACACTCCCCTCCAACCCCACCACACCCGGCACCTTCCCCTGCAACCGCAGGAAGTGCTACACCTGCCCCCACACCTCCTCCCTCACCCCCATCCCAGGTCTCAGGATGACCTTCCATATCAAACAGATGTTCACCTGCACATCTGCCAATGTTGTATATTGTATCCATTGCACCCGGTGTGGCTTCCTCTACATTGGGGAAACCAAGCGGAGGCTTGGTGACTGTTTTGCAGAACACCGCCGCTCGGTTCGCAACAAACAACTGCACCTCCCAGCCGTGAACCATTTCAGCTCCCCCTCCCATTCCTCAGACGCCATGTCCATCGTGGGCCTCCTGCAGTGCCACAATGATGCCACCCGAAGGTTGTAGGAACAGCAACTCATATTCCACTTGGGAACCCTGCAGCCCAATGGTATCAGTGTGGACTTCACAAGCTTCAAAATCTCCCCTTCCCCCACCGCATCCCAAAACCAGCCAGTTCTTCTCCTCCCCCCACTGCATCACAAAACCAGCCCAACTCGTCCCCTCCCCCCACTGCATCTCAAAACCAGCCCAGCCTGTCTCTGCTTCCCTAACCTGTTCTTCGTCTCACCCATCCCTTCCTCCCACCTCAAGCCGCACCTCCATTTCCTACCTACTACCTCATCCCACCTCCTTGACCTGTCCATCTTCCCTGGACTGACCTATCCCCTCCCTACCTTCCCACCTATACTCTTGTCTCTACCTATCTTCTTTTTTCTCCATCTTCCGTCCGCCTCCCCCTCTCTCCCTATTTATTCCAGTTTCCTCTCCCCATCCCTCTCTCTGATGAAGGGTCTAGGCCCGAAACGTCAGCTTTTGTGCTCCTGAGATGCTACTTGGCCTGCTGTGTTCATCCAGCTCCACACTTTGTTATCATAGATTATTGGCACTGCCATGGTAACACAATCCTCTTGGATAAATTCTTCCATGGACATTTCCTAATATACATCTCCAACCTGTTACATTCTGGGATTCCACTTTCACACTCTTCTTCCAAGGCTGGATTCTGTTAACTGTCCATCTTCGGAATAACATTCAATTCCAGTTGATCGGCTGTCTGGAACGTTTTTACAGTATTGAAAGAATGCCTATGATTCAAAAGATGACTTTTCCTCTGTTCTTCCAGCTATGCTCAGTGTACTATCTCAATCCTTTTTAAGAAAGAACTCCAGGTGCTATAAACCAGGATGAAAAACAGCAGTTGCTGGAAAATCTCAGGATGTCTGGCAGCACCTGTGATGAAAAATCAGAGTTAATGTTTTGAGTCAGGTGACCCTTCCTCAGAAGTGTTTAAAGAAATGACTTCTGATTTCTCTTCACAGATGCTGCCAGACATGCTGAGCTTTTCCAGAAACTTCTGTTTTTATCCCTTTTTAAGAAATACTTTGCATTGTTTGTGGCATTACGAGCTTGTTTCAATGTTAATTGATTGATATATTGTTGTCATATGTATTTTAATACAGTGAAAAGTGTTGTTTTTTTGTGCTACACAGGCAGACTGTACCATACTAGATGCATAGGACAACAGAACAGAGTGTAGAATACAATGTTATAGCCACATAGAGAAGGTGCACAGAGAGAGAGAGAGAGAGATCAACATTAACATTTGAGAAATCTGTTCACAAGTCTCATAATAGCAGGAAAGAAGCTGTTCTTGAATCTGTTCATGTGTGAATTCAAACTTTTGTATCTTCTGCCCAATGGAAGAGCTTGGAGGAGAGTATAACCGGTGTGGGGAAGGTCTTTGATTATGTTAGTTGATTTCCTGATGCAGAAGGAAAAATAGACAGAGTCATTGGATAAAAGGCTGTTTTGCATGATGGACTGGGCTGTGTTCATGATTCTCTGTACTTTCGTATGGTCGTGGGAAGAGCAGATAGGATGCTTTCTATGATGTATCTGTGAACATTGGTAAGCATACTTGGGGGACATGCTGCACTTCCTTAGTCTCCTGCGGAAATTGAGATATTGTTGTACTTTCTTGACTGTTGGGTCCACGTGGGTGGTCTTGGAGTGATTGTTGGTGATCATCATTCCCAGGAATTTGATGCTGTTGACCATCTCCACCTCAGCACCAGTGATTCAGACAGGGCATGCCCTCCACCCCACTTCCTGAATTCGATGAGCAGCTCCTTCATTTTGCTGACATTGAAGCAGATATTGTTGTCTTTACACCATATAGCTGAACACTCAATCTGCTTCCTATATTCGGTCTCATTGTCTGAGATTCTGCAATGGTGGTGTTGTCAGCAAACGTGTAAATAGAGTTGGGGCAGAATTTGGTCACACCGTGGTGAGTGTGTAAGGAGTATTGTAGGGGGCTAAGTATGCTGAGTTGCGGATCACTGGTTTTGAGCATTATGGTGGAGGAGGTGCCTTGCATACACGCACTGATTGCAGTCTATGTAATTGGAAGTCAAGGATCCAGTTGTAGAGGGGGTTAGTCGCTATCTAGATCTCAGAGTTTATAGATGAGTTTATTTGGAATTATGGCTATGAAGGCAGTTCTGTAGTCATTAAGTAGGAGCCTGGCAGAGGAATGCTTGTTATCCAGATATTCCAGGGATGAGTGGAGAGCAGTGGCATCTCCTGTGGATCTATTGTGCCAGTAGGTGGATTGCATGGACCTAGAACATTGGTAGACTCGAGGTGATGTGAGCCATGACTAACTTCTTGAAGCACTTCATAATTATGGAGGTGGTCAGTAGTCATTGAGGCACGCTTTCTGCAGCTAGTAACTCACCTCCTTTCTCCACAGTACCTGTCCATTAAATACAAAATTCAAGAGAAGAGTGTGATGGAATATTGCCCGATTGCCTAAATGGGTGCAGTGCCAACAACATTCAATAAATTCAACACTCTCTGGGACAAATCATAAATGGCTCAAATCCATTGCCTTCAACATTCACTCCCTCCACCATCATCACACAGTGGCAGTAGTGTGTACAATCTACAAGAAGTACTTAAGAAACTCATCAAGGCTTCTTTGCCAGCACCCTCCATACCCATGGTCTCCAACAGTGTCCATATGATTTACCCTTAAATTGCTGCATTATCTATGAAGCCATTACACATACATAATTATCCTTCAAGTCCTACCAAATGAATTATTATAAGCATCTTCATAGCCATGGTATTGTTCTGCCTTCTCTGGGAATTAAAAACAGACAAGCATGTTAGGCCTGGAGCTATTTTTTTGGTTGTTTACAAATATCCCTTGTCATCATTCTGTTTAACATATATTTGTTTCCTTCAAAGGTTGTCCTGAAAATGCAACTGTTGTGGATTGTTCAAATCCATTTGGTACATTTGAAGGCTGCATGCGGCTTATATTGATCGACAACCAGGCAGTGGATCTCATTCTGGTGCAACAAGGCTTACAGGGAAACTTCTCTGATCTCCACATAGACATATGCGATATTCAGGACAGGTAACTGCATTCTTTTCTACAGCAACAAAGAGCTAAATTGAATGCAATTTCTTCTTTTGTGCAAGTTCTTTTTTTGGAATCTTCTGGACCCTGAGGCAGTGTGCTTGGTGGCAAGATGGATTATTGCTCTTTACTGTAAAGGGAATGAAGTATGAAAGGAGAGAACTTGTACTAAAATTACACTTAAGGTACAAGTCAGACCACAGCTGGAATATTGTGAATAGTTTTGGGCCATCTGTCTAAAGAATGATATATTAGCATTAGAGGCAGTCCAGAGAAGGTTCACTAGGCTCATACTAGGTATGGAGGGACTATTTTGTGAGGAGAGAATGAATAGGTGAGCCTGCGGTCACTGGAATTTAGAAGAGTGAGAGGTGACCTCATTGAAACTTAAAGAACTTAACAGGGTAAATGCAGAAAGATTGTTTCACTTATGGGACAGTCTAGGGCGAGAGGACATAACCTCAGAATAGAGGGTCACACATTTAAGATATAGATGAAGAGGATTTTCTTCTCTGTGAGGGGAATAAATATGTCGAATTCTTTCCACAGAGGTCTGTTAGGGCTGGGTCATTCAGTGTATTCAAGGTTGTGAGAGAATTTTAATCAGTAAGGGAATCAAGGATTATCGGTGAAAGCAGGAAAGTCACGTGAGGATTATTGTATCAGCCATGTTCTCACCGAATGGTGGAGCAGACTAGATGGGCTGAATAGCCTCCTTCTGCTCCTATGTCTTTTGGTCTTATGATGGGAAGCCTGAACTCTACTATCTTCCAGTCTTTGCACCAATGAAGTTCTTGCCCTATTGCAAGTTGACGTCTTTAAGCTATCAATTAACGATTACAAAAGAACCTCAGACCCCGCTAAGCTACAACTATTTCAACTGCAGGCAGGACTTAAAATAATTGGCCTACTCAACTGGTTACCAGTGTTGTCAGGCTGTCAGCTTGTGAAGTCTCTCAGTCTGCTCTCATCAATGCACAATAAGAGTGAACCTGGGACAGGAGTTTGGCCACTCAAGGCCATCTGTCTGCCCTTACTTCTGACCCCAATGCAGCCCACCACACAAGATATCACCCCCACCCTGTCAAGTTACATTGACTGTCCTCTCCCCAATCCATCTAGGCTCAAAACGTCAGCTTGCTCTTTCTCCTTAGACACTGCCTGACCAATGGGAACTGTTGCATTTGATGTTTTCACTCCATCCTGCATGTCTGAGAAAGAGTAGTACAGGCAGCAGCCACAATATTGCTGCGGCACCACGGAGATTGGGATCTTCCAGCTTGTTGTTCATCAGAATTTTGTTGCCCAGATCTCTAATTCCAACAGGAAGGCCACCAACAACTAATCCACTCCTTGATTGCCAGAAGATCCAATGAGGTTTCTCATCTGTACTGCTGTGGGTTCCCCTCCTACAAACTCTCCCACTTTCAAACCTAGTTCGAACAATGGGAAGATCCTGACCTATATTTTATTTTCCCTTGTTAATTGTAAGAACATTGAGATGGGAACATTGTTACATGGGATTCGAATGTTGCGCTACGACCCATTTAATTGACTGACAAACATTTTACACATAATTCACCAAAGCTCTTTTGATAACATATTCCAAACCCATGGCCACTTCCACCTGGGAGGACGGGTGCAGCAGGAACATAGGAATACCATCTCCTGCAAATTCCTCTTCAAGCCACTTGCCATCCTAACTTGGAAATATACCGCCATTCCTTCGATGATAATGAGTCAAAATCCTAGAATTTTCTCCATGACAGGATTGTGGGTGTCCCTATGGCACATGGACTTTAGTCGTTCACACAGAAAAAAAATCAGAAGTCACATGATTCCAGGTTATAGTCCATCAGATTTGTTTGAAATCACAAGCTTTCAGAACGCCACTCCTTTTTCGCTTCACCTGATGAAGGAGCAGCACTGTGAAAGCTTGTAATAAATAAATAAATCTGTTGGACTGTAACTGGTGTTGTGTGACTTCTGACTTTATGTACCCAAGTCCAACACCAGCACCTCTACATCTCAGTTCAAAAAGGTAGCTTTCTAACATCTTCTCAAGGGCAACTAGGAACAGACAGTAAACGCTGGTCCTGGCAATGGTGCCTACATCCCATTAGAATAAATAGCAAAACAAAAAGACTGTGCAACCACATCAGCAACCAGGATTTATGAACAGTATAGCAACTGGCAAAGCAGCTCTTTTGATATCACAATACCATATTGACTGCTGATCTTTAAGTCTTTCAGGACACAGCTTGAAGGCCCTGGCACAAATTTCTGTTGAGTTGTAGTTCCACAGTTTGCCATGTTTTATCACCCTGCTGTGTCGCTCGTTGCTCAGACTGTCAGGGAGGTCATGACAGATTCTGATTCTGTCATTGCTAAGGTTTGCAAGGTGCACTGAATGATTACCAGAAGATGTGCTTAATAGTTTTTGGTTGCTCCATTCTCTTTTGAAATGAATTATTCCAATACTCCATACCTCTAACTTCAGTGAAAACATGGGCTTGTGTATGTAAAACCCTACGTAATAATCCTCTGAGTTGTATGCATGTTACACGTAGCTACAAGATTCAAGTTGGGTGTGTGAGAGTGTGAGACATTGAGTGACCTTATATGTCTCCATATGAGCTTTGACTCATGCCGTACCATTTCTTTGCCTTTCTTAAAGGTGAAATTTTATTGTGCATTAAATTGGAGACTGTCTAATTATCAGGCTCCAGAGCAGTTGGCATTGACAATGTATTCAAGAATTTTTATTACATACACAACACCCAGAAAGCAACCATTACATGTGGAGTAACATCAATGATAACGAAAATAAACATTTCAGAGTGTATTTGCAAAATAATTTACATTCAAGTGCTTTATACAGCGATTATGGCTGCAATTAAAAAGGGTGTTTAAAAAGGCATTCAGCACGCTTGTTTTCATTGCTCAGTCCTTTAAGTACAAGAATTGGACAGGCATGTTGAGATTGTACAGGACACTGGTGAGGCCTCTTCTGGAGTACTGTATCCAGTTCTGGGCGCCCTGTTTTAGGAAGGATATCATTAAACTGGAGAGGGTTCAGAAGAGATTTACTAGGATGTTGCCAGGTATGTAAGGTATGAGTTATGAAAAAAGACCAGATAGGCTGAGACTTCTTTTCACTGGAGCATAGGAGGTTGAGAGGTGACATTGCAGGGGTTTATAAAATAATGAGGGGTGTAAATGGAATTAATGGTAGGTTCCCTAGGATGAGGGATTTCAAGACAAGGGTCATATTTTTAAGGTGCAGGGACAGAGAATTAAACAATACATGAGGGGCAATATTATTACACAGAGGGTGGCACACATGTGGAATGAACTTGATGAGGAGGTGGTGGATGCAAGCACAGTTATGTTTAAAGGACATTTAGGTAAGGACACAAATCAGAAAGATTTGGAGGGATATGGAGCAGGAGCAGGCAGATGGGACTTGATCAGTTTGGGATTATAAATCTATAGGTGTGGGGCTGGAAAAGCACAGCAGGTCAGACAGCATCCAAGGAGCAGGAAAGTCGATGTTTTGGTCCAAAACCCTTTGTCAGGAATGGGAAGGAAGAGTAGAGCCTAGAAATAACTAGAAGGAAGGATTGGGGCTGGGAGAAGTGTAAGAGAGATGGTGATAGGTGGATGCAATTAGCGGGTACTGTGAACGGTCCTTGGGAAGAGTATTGCGGACAGGTGAGTAGGAAGATGGATAGGTTAGGTCAGGTCAGGAAGGTGACGAGGAGGGGGAGGGCTGGACATGGGATAGTGCTGGGAGTGGAGGGAGTTTGAAGCTGATGAGGTCAATGTTGAGGCAATTGGGCTGTACGGTCCTTAGGCAAAAGATTAGGTGTTGTTCTTCCAGTTTACATTTGGCCTCACTCTGACAGAAGAGGAGGCCAAGGATGGACATGTCACCAAGGGAGTGGGAGGGAGAATTAAAATAGATGGCATCTGGAAGGCCGGGTTGGTTGATACATGCAGACTGCAGATGGTCTGCGAATCAGACCCTGAGTCTGCATTTGTTCTCCCTGATGATAGAGGAGACCACATCTGGAGCGATAATAGTTCAAGTTGGATGAAGTACAGTTGAGTCTCTGCCGGATCTGGAAGGATGGTTTGGGGCCTTGGATGGAGGTGAGAGGGGAGGTGTAGGGACAGGTGTTGTACCTTTTGTGGTTGCAGGGAAAAATGCCGAGTGTGGTGAAGAAATTGGTGGGGAATATAGAGCTGACGAGGGAGTTGCAGAATGAGTGGCCCCTGCAGAAAGCGGACAGGGGAGGGAAGCATCTTTTTGGTGGCAGGGTCTGATTGCAGGTCATAGAAATGTTGGAGGATGATGCATTGTATTTGGAGGTTGGTGGGGTGGTACATGAGGACCAAAGGGAGTCTATCCTTATTGTTGTTGGAGGCAGAGAGTTTGAGGGAAGAAGTGTGAGAAATGGAGGAGGTGTGGTTACTGGCATCCTTAATTACAGAGGAGGGGAAATTATGGTCCCTAAAGTAGGGGGATATCTGGGATGACCTGGAGTAGAATGCCTTAACTGGGAGCAGATGTGGCTGATGAAGAATTGGGAGTATGGGATAGCATTTTTGCAGGAGGGTGGGTGAGAAGAGGTGTAGTCAAGATAGTTGTGGGAGTAAATGGATTTTAGATGGATGCTGGTGGTGAATCAGTTTGGGATTATGTTCAGCATGGACTAGTTGGACCAAAAGGTCTCTTTCCATGATATATGACTCCTTGACTACATTAAAATGTAAACAGGATTGACCCTTAAATTGCAGCATGATGCATGAATCCGTCTTAAACTAATATCTGAGATAACAAGGTGTGAAACTGGATGAACACAGCAGGCCAAGCAGCATCAGAGGAGCAGGAGGACATTTCTGAAGAAGGGTCTAGGCCCGAGCCATCAGCCTTCCTGCTCCTCTGATGCTGCTTGGTCTGCTGTGTTCATCCAGCTCTACACCCTGTTATCTCAGACTTACCAGCAACTGCAGTCCCTGCTATCTCTTTTACTAATTACTGTTGTTCTTCAAGCATTTTTGGTGCACACTGACTACAGTTATGTGGTGAAACATTGAATCTGATTTGCATTGGTAAGATTCAACACCTTTCAACAAGTAACAACGCAAAGCAATCTACTTGTGTTTTGCATAGTTAAAACAACTGTATTTCATGACCTCTCGGGATGGTGGGTTTTAGTCAACAGCAAGGACTTGGGTTTGATGACTTGGAGGTTTACTGAACGTAACTCAGGCTCTGAATAGACTTCTGAACTCCACAGAACAGTAGGGAATTTTCGGGAAAACAATCTTTGGGCTGAGAACTCTGTAACCAGTAATGAAGCAAATGAAAGAAAAGCAAGGAAGGGAAAAAAGAAACAAGATGTGAGTTAGCACTGGAGTGTGTGCTAATGTTGAAGTGGAATTAAGCCATGGAGCAAGTAGTATAGGAAAACAGGACATGGATTCGAGAATAAATTCATCGAAGTTCAGTTATTAGCAGTTTTGTTACTACAGTCATAAAATTTACAGCAGGACGAAGATCATTTCGCCCATTGAAGCCATTCCAGCAGACAAATAGCTATCCAGCTGACCACTAGTTTCCAGATCTTGATTCATACTCTTCTAGATAACATTACTTCAAAGACATGTCAAAAAATATGAAATGGAGCAAGAATTTCAGGATGTATCATCATTTCAGGCAGTGAGTTGCAGATCCCCACCTTTGGGTGAAACTAATTATTCTCTAAACCTCCTACCTTTTACTCTAAATCTGTTCCTCCTGCTTCATGAGGCCTCAAACAAGGAGGATCAAGGCATTCCTATTCGCTCATTCTCGACCCTCTCATCATTTTTTACACTGCAAATTGTTCTCCTGTTAGCTTACTTTGTTTAAGAACAAAAACAAAACTTTGTTATCTTTCCTCATGATTAAAGTTCTCCAGTTCAGGCAACATGCTTATAAATTTCCTCTGTCATCTCTCAAGTGTAATCACATCCTTCAAACTTTGCAGTGACTTAAACTGTATGAATTACTGCCAACAAGCAAGGGATATAATATCACGGTGCAATCTTCTATCAGCTTTGAAGAATATACCTTAAGATGCTTGTTAACAGAAAAGGAAGAAGCAGTGAATCTGCTTGGGCAAATATTGATCCTTGGGCACCTTCTACTTTTTAAACAAGTGCCATGAGTTCTTTAAATCTTGGTTTGAGGCCTAGCCTAAAGGTTAATCCCTCTGATACATCATGCCGTCCATGGTGACTGGAATATCAGCCCACATTATAAACTTAAGTTTTGTTGGGAAACTCTACCCCACCAGCTGTCAGTGAAGCAGGAGCGTAACCTATGAAGGTATCTGTGCTGGCACAGTGGGTGGTATGATTTACTGCGCTGCTGCACTTTTACTAAGATTTTCCTGGCATTGTCATATTTCACTGCATCAAAACATTGTATAAATTACTGAAAATAAGCCCATGCTATTTTGCCTCCATATATCGCATATAGCGTGAAGAAAGAACATTAAATATCTTACTCTTTCATTGCCTAAAAATATCCCAAAGTGTCTTATGTTCTATTGCTAAAGGTGAATGAATCAGACCATTTGAAATGTTTATGTTCTTTGCTAGCACAGGCCTATATCTCTCTCTAATTAAAATGTAATTTACCAGAATCAAATTGGGTGCCCTGGAGGTGTAAAATATTAATATGAGACCATGGTTAACGACGTTCTGGCTCAATAGCAGTCATAAATGTTACAGAGATCTTTTTTAAGTTATCAGCATTTTGATGTCTCTGCAATTTGTGTTGTTATTAAGTTCTTTGCCCTTCCTGTGAGGGAGAGCTGTCTCCAGTTCTTCAGTCATGAATCTATTCTCCTTATCTGTTAGAAGCAGGGCTTTGAAATACCAGGAAAAGCAAAGTACTGTGAATGCTAGAGAGTTAAAAAATATCAAAGTACTGGAGAAACTCAGTGGGTCTTGCAACATTTTAATTTGTTCATGGTGTGTGGGCATTGCTGGCTAGAGCAACATTTACTGTCCATCTCCAATTGCCAGAGGACCATTAAAAGGCAACCACATTGATGTGGGTCTGGAATCGCATGTAAATCACCACAAAATCACTGTGAGCAGCTCTTGGAATTCTGTGTTTGACTGCACATTTATGGAGTCCAGAAGTTGCTGTCAGCTTCAAAGGAGTAATTAAAGTAAAATAGTAACATTTTTGTCCGTACTGGACAATTATTGAAGTGATGATGGAGTGGCAATGTCACTGGACTAGTGATCCAGAGCCCCAAGCTAATATTCCAGAAACAAGGTTCTGAGTCACCCCATGGTAGACGGTGAAGTTTAATTCAATGAGAAAGCTGGTCTAATGGTAACTATATAACCCCTGTCACTTGCTATTAAACCCCTCTGGCTCACTAATGTTCTTTAAGGTAGGAAATCTATCATCTTTACCTGGACTAGCCTGTATGTGACTCCAGATCCACAATATGGTTGACTCTTAGGAATGGACAATAAATGGCATCTAATGAAGACAAAATTACAAGAAAACACGCCAATCTGTGTTGATGGTGGTTGGTTCATTTTGATGTTGCCTCAACATAGCAAACCATTAATTCGATGTTCTATTCCAAAGATTCAGCACATTATCCAGGCCCCCATTTCTGTAGAAAGGCCCTGACCCGAAACGTCAGCTTTCTTGTTCCTCTGATGCTGCCTGGTTCATTGTGTTTCTCTAGTTTCAAACTTGTTATCCTTGAAAAATACAAGGTGTTTTGATGAAAATTAAGAAATAAAAGTTGGAGAATGAGCTTCATCTCATTGAACCTCATGCACCATTCAGCACCAGAACACTCAACACTGTCATATTCTGTGGCAGAGCCCTATGCACTCATCCAGTAACAGTCATTGTAAACATTTCTTGTTGACACACAGTGGAATGCATCAATCTTTATCATAACTGGGAATGCTCAGTTCAATAGCCCTTCCCTGGCTTTCTGACATCGCCAACATTAAAGCCCACTCAGCTGCCAAATGGCAGAAGTCCACCACCTGGTTGAACCACTCATGCTATACTTCACTTAACTATTCCATGATAATCTCCCATTCTATCTCCCAAAATTTAGCATCCTCCCTGAACAAGAGCTACCAGTGGTCATTCTTTGGATCAAGGAATTGGAAACATGCCCAGCAAACCACTATCAGTTTTTTATATAGTAAACATCTTATATTGAATGGCAAGCTATGAACTACCATAGTGAGCGTATTCCTCCAAAAACAGGTTCAGGACAATGCAGGGCCCCTAACATTCACCACTGAGCATCAGTAAAACTTGTAGAAGGATGCAAGCATTACTTAAACTCAAGAAATGAAGAGACCATATTTGCATTTACTAAATAAATAGGTAGTAGTGAGATGATCGTGCAATTCTGTCAAATGTCAACACTGCTTTCATTGGCACTTTGAGCTGGGATGTTTATTGCCTTCTAACAGTTCAGTTCTGAAGAAAGGTCTCACAACCCAAAACATTAACTCTGCTTTTTCTCCACAGATGCTGAGCTTTCCCAGCATTTTCGTATTTTTGCCTCTACTTGTTGAGTTAGGACTACCTAAAAGAGCTGTGCAAATAGCCTTGTCAAATATTCCGTCAAATGAAACTTATAAAAGACGATTGATTTTGATACCACAGAATGACTGTTCTACTGGTGTGAATCAGTCGTTTGACTTTGAAAACAATTCATGTGCCTAATACTTCAAGATATTTAAATATCTTACAAGGTGCAGGGTAATTGAAAACATTTGCATTTCTTTTCTCAATTGTTCTTTATTGGATTCATTCCCTTGATGTATTCACAATTCTTAGGAGAGAACTATAACAGCATGTGCAGAATAAATCAGTTTTCAAATCTGGTTGTGGAAGTAGACAGCTGGTATTAAAATATTTTGATGCTTTAAATAAATATGGCTGGTACTGATAGTTTTGAAATATCTCTTGATGAATGTACTGTAGTCCTTTATTACAAAGCCATTGAGCAGATCATTATATGATGTTTTGTAATGAATTGCATCATTATCTTGCAAGAATGAAATCTGGAATGTTAGAATAGGTCGGCTGACATATTCATTATCAGTTGATTGGCTGTTGTAATTCACCCTGTAATAATGTATTCAAGTCTTCGGAAGCCAGGACCTTCGTGCAGGATGAGCTGAAGCAAACTGAAATCGGGCAGCCTTTGACTGGATTGAGTAAACTCAAATTTCCTCCCATTTCGACCAATTTTCACTTCACTTGCCCAAAAGGGGAGGATAAGGTTGTGACCATATGTTATCGGTCAGTTGTGAGCATGGACCTAGCCACAAGTTGCATGCATAAAGTTATTTAATTTCAGTCTGTATCACTGGTACCTTTTGGTTAATTTCCAACTGTATCATTGGTTTTCTTAGACCAATTGTAACGCATATCAGTCAATCATTTGGAAATGTTAGAGATTGGAACTAAAATAGACCATTCAGCCCAAAAAGTCTATTCTGCCGTTCATTGAGATTAGGGCTGGTTTGATCATCATCAACTCTACCTTCCTGCCTTGTCCCCATAAACTATGACTTCCTTACTGATTAAAATCAGTTAATGACTCAGCCTCAGCAGCTTTAGCAGGAAAAAGAAGTTCTCTACATTGATTACCTTCTAGAAGAAAAATATCCACCTCATCTCTGTTTTAAATGGGTGACACCTTACTATGAGATGGTGCAGTCTGTTCCCACAAAGGAAATAACCTCTCTACATCTATTCTATGTGTGTTTCAATAAGGACTCTTTTAATTCTTATAAACTCGAGTTGGACTATAAGTCTGACCTACTCAACTTCTCCTTATAAGGCAACCTGCCCATACCTCGGATCAAGCCAATGAAACATCTTTTGACTGCCCCCAATGACAGTGGATCTTTCCTTAGACAATGGGACTAAAGCTGTGGCCTGATTAGTGCTTGTATAGTTTTCAGAAGACTTTTCTATTTTTCTACTTAAATAGTGGCCAATAATAAATTTGCTTTCCCTTATACCTCCTGAATTTGGATCTGACTCATTTTGACTCATGTTGAGGATCCCGAATTCCTCTGTGGTACGGCTTTCTGCAATTCTTCCCATCCGGCTGAATGCAGGGTGGTTTTGGAAGATCAAAGTCAGGTGTGAATTATACAAGAAATGTCAGAACCCGTCGGAATATCGACGTACAGAGGGATCTGGGTCAGATACAGGTCAACAGATCCCTGAAAGTGGCAACACAGGTTAATAAGATGGTCAAGAATGCATTCAACACACTCACCTTCGTCACCCAAGGCATCGAATGTGAAAGTTGGCAAGTTGTGTTGTAGCTGCATAAAACTTTAGTTCGGCCACATTTGGAATATTACATGCAGTTCTGGCCCCCACACTGCCAGAGAACGTGGATGCTTTAGAGAAGGTGCAGAGAAGGTTTGCTGGAATGTTGCCTGGTCTGCAGGGTTTTAGTTACAAGGAGAGCTTGGATACCTCAGATTGTTTTCAATGGAAAAATGAAGGCTGAGGGGCGACCTGATAGAGGCTTACAAAATTAAAAGAGCCATAGATAGGGTGGATAATCAGAGACTTTTTCCCGGGGTGGCAAGGTAAATTACAAGAGAGCACAGGCTCAAGATGAGCGGGGGATAGCCTAGGGGAGAAAACTGGGGAAAATATTTTACGCAGAGGGTGGTGGGTGCCTGGAACGCACTGCCAGTGGAGGTGGTGAAAGCAGGCACATTCGCAACATTTAAGGCATATCTTGAAAGGCACATGAACTGGAGGCAGACATAGGGATAGAAACCACATATGGACAATAAGTAGTGGGATATTATAGGTATTAGGAATCATTGCAGGCTTGGTAGGCCAAAAAGCATGTTCCTGTCCTGTATTGTTCTTAGTTCTTTAAATAATATTCAGCTCCTCTCTTCCTCATGCCAAAATGCATTAATAATATTTTTCCACATTGTATCCCAACTGCCAGTTCTTTTTTCTACTTAATGCAGCCCATTTCCTTTCTGACTTGAGTCCAGGAAGCATCAAACCAATTGTAAACCCTGCAGAGCATTATCTCTAAAGTATTTTGGCCAAGTATAATGAAGAAAGTCTAAGTCATGTTTTATCCCGAACAGTGTCCTGCTGCTCTGCATACACAAGCTCCTAGCACTGGGGTGTCTTCCTGAAACATTTGTAGCTGGCTGAATTGCCCCTGTTGTGGAACGTGGGGTAAATTCTAACAAATCCTCTCCAGGATTTCTGCATGAGTGGTAAAGATGACTTGATCACAAACATCACTGATAGGAGTAGCAACTAAAGAGAGAGGAAGCAACTGCTTCTCAAGAAAGTCTTAAATTATCTCTGATTCAGTTCGAACATTTTGCGAAAAGTCAGGCCATGTGACCTCCCTCTGAAAGTCCGCCAGCTTGTATGACTCCATTTGATTTCCCTGCTCCTTTCAGCTGTCACCTTACTGTTGTTGAAATCGACCCAGGGCCTGTCACATTTAGTAAATCTCCAGACACCAAACCCGAATACTTTTTTCCCTTCACAAAGTGTCCCATTGTTTAAAAGTTCAAAATGTATTATGTGGGTTCACAGAATCTCTGTAAAAAATGCTGTTCGGATTACATTGCTTCATAAGAAGGGTCTAGGCCCGAAACGTCAGCTTTTGTGCTCCTGAGATGCTGCTTGGCCTGCTGTGTTCATCCAGCTTCACACTTTGTTATCTTCATAAGAAGAGGGTTTTTTTTGCTAAAGACCCAGAACTTGGCTCTGTCCATCCTTAATCAATGGCACTGCATATACTTTACCACCCATCTCCAACTAACAATAGGAAAGAACAGGAAAGAAAACTTGCATTTATGTTACACTTTTAAACAACCCTTAGACACCCCAAAGCATTTGATAGATGACGATGTATATTTAAAGCATAGTCAGTGTTGCATGGTGGGAAATGCAATGACCAACTGGACATGGCATGTTCCTGCAAACTGCAACATAGTGATGACCAGGCAATCCAACATTTGTAATGTTTATTTGAGGGAAAATAGTGCCTCAGGCATCAGGAATTATTCCCCTGCTCTTCTTAGAACTTCTGCACTGAGATCTGTTTTTTTTTTCGCTCGTGAGGGATAGATTTCACTGGCCAGCAATTTCTTGCCCATCGCTAGGTGCCTTTGTACTGAATGGTTTACTAGGCCTTTTCAGAGGGCTCTCGAGAGTCAGCCACATTACTGTGGGACTGGAGTCACATGTCAGTGAGATCAGGTGAAAATGGCAGGTTTGCTTTCCTTTGTCTGACAATTGTTTCACAGTCATCAATAGATTCATAATTCCTGATTATTATTGAATCCAAATTCCACCATCTGCCATGGTAAGATTCAAACTCAGGTCCCCAGAACATTGGCTAAGTTTTTCGATTAATCCCGTACTGTTAATACTATTAATCCCCATTGTTTTAGAATCACTTCCAAAATGCACGAGATTTATTTGTCTGTTATCTTAATTGGTATTGAGTTACCACTTAAAACTAAGCTTTCACACATTGATGTAAAACAACAGAGGCACATTTTTGGAAACCACTGACTAATGATCAATTATTTTAATCATCTGCTGCTTATCGAAATACTACGGGAGATGACCAAAATATGTCATTGGGCAAAGAGGCATGTTTTATGAAGGATGTTGAGGCCTTTAGAGAGAATACAGATGAGATTTCCTGGAAAGGTACCAGAAAAATGGGATTTTGGAGATTGTGAATGCAATGGAGAAGTTCCTTAGTGCAGAAGTCCTTCCAGGAGGAATTTAGAAGATGTGTCCACAATCACAAAAAATATTTGACAGAGTTGTGCTTAGGAGAAATTATCTCTAATAACAGAACGATTAGTAATGACAGGACACAGATTTAATGAGGATAGAAGATTGGAGAAATAAGAGTGTACGCACTATGGTGCAGTAGCTCAGCGGTTAGCACTGCTATCTCAGAGTGCCAGCAACCTGGGTTTGATTTCAAACTCAGGCAACTGTCTGTATGGGATTTGCATGTTCTCCGTTTGTCTGTGCGGGTTTCCTCTGTGTACTCCGGTTTCATTCCACAGTCCAAACACATGCAGGTTAGGTGGAATAGCCAAAGGAAATGCAGGGTTATAGAGAAAAGGAAAGGGGACGGGGCCATGTATGATGCTCTTCAGAGGGTCGGTGTAGTCTCAATAGGCCAAATGGCCTGTTTCCACACCACCGTAGGGGTGTTATGAAGTTGTTAGGATCTGAGATGAACCAACTGCTTAAGAGAGTGGTGCAGACAAACCTAAATAATATCCTTCATCAGAGAGAAAAAATTCGGAAGGGGAAGTGGTTACGGGGGAAATATGGGCAAAGTTGTCATTGTATTCAAGGCTGTGGGACTAGTGTAGGTAGTGTTTTTTTGTGGTACACACTTGATGGACTGAAGGGCCTTTTCTGTACTGTATGATCCTTTGAAAGTCACCATCATTGTCAGTTCATGAAAATGAGAGTGGTATCTTACCTGACATCGTGATTTGTGCATCCTCAGGCGGCACAGGTGGTCAATCTTAGAGGTGGGCAGAGCTCAAGACCTGTCCTCAGGAAGGAGTTTATTCCTTGAGGAAGATTTCTGCCCTCTTTCCTTCCACTTCTGTCTTTTCACTTTAGTAATATATACACAGTGTTGTGATTTGTTGAGTGAGGTGACAGCATGTGACACCATTTGCGCGAGTTCCACCCATGCATCAGAGTTAATTTGTTCCTATTTCAACAAGAGAGTGGTGAGCCTGTGCAACATTCTGTCACAGAAGGTGGTGGAGGCCAGAACATTGAGTGTTTTCAGGAAGGATATGATTTAAAAGGCAAAAGGGCGTGGAGAAAAAGTGGGAACTGGGTACTGAGTTGGATGCTTAGCTGTGATTATATTGAATGACAGAGAATACTCCTGCTCCTATTTTGTATGTTTCCATGTAACTGAATGGTTTCCTGAGCCATTTCAGAGGACAGCTAAGAGTCAACTGCACAGTTAAGATTTTTTTTCTGAAAGAATGTTATTGAAGCAGGTGGATTCTGATGATAATCAATGATGGCTTCAGAGCTACCATAACTGAGACGCGATTTAATTTTGTAAAATTTGAATGGAAATATCTGTTTTGCCATCATGGTTGGATTCAAACCTGTCTCCAGAGTTTTAACTTCAAGGTTTGTAGTTCAGAAGATGTTCCCAGTACATCAGCATCTTCCCAATGTGAATCGAACGTATTAAGCTCTACTATGCCGCTAGATATTTAATTGAATGGGTTTTGGCCTGTTTAGTGTAAAGCAGTTTGCTAGATCAGCCTTTTTAAAGCAAACTCATAAAGGTAAAAAGAACACAATATGTTCACAAAGTCATTTTACTGACTATTGGCAAGATATTAACCTTGAACATTCATTCAAGGTAGTGCACATTAACCTCGTGTTTAATGCTTATACATGTGGATTTTAATAAAGACCCTTGAAGGTAGCTGCACCAAGCCTATTAACCTGGTCTCAAAGGTAGCGAGAGGTTTCATTCTCACTAATTAAGTAGGAAAAAAAGACATTTCCCTTGTGGTCATCTTCCTGCAGTGTTTTCTTATTTTTATGATTACCCTGTTGTTCAAACTGACTGCCACATGGTGTTGAGTTGCTTCTACCTTTCAAGTTATATCTGTACTTCCTATCAATGTGTTTCCCCAAGCCAAAGCTTTATTATAAAGGACTTTCACCACATTCTTGACAGCAAGCTATTGTCATTCATTTTACAGAAGTCTCTTTCACTCATTCTACTTCCTTCGTAGGTAAAAGAATAGTTTTTGTTTTAAAAGAACATAATTTAAATTGATTCCATTTACACAAGAAATAGAAGTAATGAAATAAAATATTGAGATTCATACACATCTTTGTGTGTTTTGATACACTTCTGTGGATCTTTCTACTTATTTCTGCTACCCAAAAGAAAGCATTGGATATTTTAGAATCATAGAACCATGTAGTGCAGAACAGGCTCTTCGGCCCTTCAAAGCAGCACTGTCTTAAGTACACCAAATCCACACTCGTCATATTTTACAGAACTTGGCCCACAACCTTGAATGTTGTGACATTTCAAATGCTCATCCAAGCACATTTTAAATGTTGTGATGTTTCTTGCCTGAACTATCCTTCCAGGTGCAAAATAAGAAATTACCAGAAAAGCTCAGCAGATCTGGCAGCATCTGTGGAGACAAACCAGTGTTAATGGTTTGGGCCCAATAACATTTCCTCAGAGGAAGTGTCACTCCACCTGAAACATTAACTCTGATTTCTCTCCACTGATACTGCCAGACCTGCTGAACTTTCCCAGCAATCTCTATTTTTGTTTCTGATTTCCAGCATCTGCAGTTCTTTTGATCCTTCCCAATAGTTCATTTGAGATTCCCACCAGTCTCCGGGTGAAGGATAAAGCATAGGAATAAGGGATGGCAGATTCAAAACAGAGATGAGGAGAAATTACTTCTCTCAAAAGGTGGTGAATTTGTGGAATTCACTTCTCCAGAGTATGGTGGATGCCGGAATATTGAGTAAACATTACGAGGCAAAAGAAAGATTTTTAATAGGAAGTGGGTTGAAGGGCTATGGAGAGCGGCTAGGAAAGGGAGTTGATACTGAGATGAGATCAGCTGTAATTGTATTAGATGTTGGAGCAAGCACAAGGGGCTGAACTCCACTCCTCCTCCCTGTTCTTCTGTTCTCAAGTCCCCTCAACACTTCCTGCCTTTCACCTTAAAACTATTCCCCCTTCTTTCTGACCTTTTAACTAAGGGGAAGAGCTGCTTTCTATCCACTCTGTCCTTATTGAAGGAACTGTCCTTTCTAAACCATGTTAATTTGTTTAACATGAAAATTCATCGTGCAAAAATCTGCAAGTAGCCATAAATTGAAAGACAACTTTGGTCCCCACAGAATACCTAGTTTGAAAACATATATGTTTTAAACAGTGACCTGTACATACTCTAGCATGATGTCCTTACTTATCACCAGCTAAGCAAACCCAATTCAAGTCATTCTTGTGTCTGTGTTTCGATTAAACTCAGCAGGGTCTCAGCGGAGACTGATGCAACATAAAAAGACAAGCCTTTATTGAATAGATAAACTGCAGTAATTGGGTGTGCTTAAGAGAATCTGTCTTGTTGATACAATCAACAGATAGCGACTCAACAGGATTCCATTACAAAGGCTTTAAATGAAAATTACATGAAGGTTGATTGTAAAAGGAAACAAATAATGTCTTGACTGATTACTTCGGACAAGTAGTATTCATAGCACTTAGTCTGTAGATACTCTTATTTAATCTGAGTAAATATTCAGAGAGCACTTTACCAATATCAGCTTTCTTGCCTAAGCCCAGAATTGTATTTCTAAACCCACCCATCTCTCTTCTGACATCAGATGCCCATTAATAGCTTTTTTGAAATTCATTCATGGAATGTGGGCATCACTACCTCAGCCAGTGTTTATTGCCCATTGCTAATGCAATTAAGCATAGACCACATTGCTGTGAGCCTGGAGTCACAAGTAGGTCAGACTGGGTAAGGATGGCAGATTTCTTTCCCTAAATGACATTGATGAATAAGATGAGATTTTTCCTGACAATCAACAGTGGTTTCATGGTCATCATTAGACCCTTATTTCTACATTATTATTGGATTAAAATTCCATTAACTGCCATAGTGGTATTGGTACACATGTCCCCAAAACATTACCTGGGTCTCTGGATTAATTATCTAGCAATAATACCACCGGGGCCGTTGCCTACCACTTTGACTAGGTCTTTGGCCACTGTAACTGAGATCTCCTTCTGTGACTTGACGTCAAACATTCGCTGATAATGCATCTGTGAAGTGTCCCGAGGTGCTTTACGATTCTGAAGATGCTATCTAAATACATGTTGTACTGACGGATTCTGTAGAAAAGAAATCATGCGAGTCATACGGTGAAGAAAAGGTTCAGTTTTCATGATGGTGATGGGAACGGGGACCTGGATTGTTTCCAAGTTAGAAACTTACCTCCAGTGAGAACCCTGATTAATATTAAGATTTTCATGTTGGAGCTCCATTAGTTGTCATGGAGACTGATTTCTGATCCATGTAAAAATGGTGGACATGGTGTTGAAGCTGACAAGTCAATTAAGAGCCGCAAAGCAGCTGAGATGCTGCAGTATTAGTGTAAGCAAATGGGAGGTAGCTTATTAAAAAATGCATAAAAAAACTAAGAGAAAGGGCAGGCAGAGCAGCTTTGTTTTGGGTGGGAGGGATGGAGTGGATTCCCTCCACAGGACACTCTTTATGACTGGATGATGGTGCCTGTTCTTCTCTATTCACACTTACAAGTGACCAAGACAATTCAGCCCCTTACATCTTATTTACTGTGCAGCTCAGTGTAGAATCAGAGTTGGGAAACTGCTGTACATGGGAGAGGGATGTTTCTCCTCATGGAGGAATCTAAAACTACGTTGCAAAATAATAAGACGCAGACTTGCGTGACTTGTTTTTGGTACAGTATCTGCAACAACATGTATTTAGATAGTGCCTTTTGTACAGTAAAGCACCTCAGGGCACTTCACAGGTTCGTTATGTTTGACACCAGGTCTCAGCAGGAGATATCAGACTTAAGGCACAGATGAGAGAAAAATTTGTCTCTCAGAGGCTTGTTAATCTTGGCTGTGCTATTCCACAGCAATAGAGGCTGGGTCATCAAGTACTTTCAAGGCTAGGTTCGACAGATTTTTGATCAACAAAGCAGAAAAGTGAACTTGAGGCCACAATCAGATAAGCCAGGATTTGATTGAACAGAGGAACATCCTCAAAAGACCAAGTGGCTTCCCTTTGCTCCAGATTCTTATAATCTTATATTAATATGGCTCTTCATGACAGGAACCATCACTATTGAAGGCGAAGATAACTTCAAGTGAAAAAGTCTTGAGAAAGGCAGCAGCTGCTGACCGATATTAATAGTGACAGATGGTCATCTGATGGAATGAACTTTGAACTTATCCAACGAGCAGGAAAGCTGACATTTCGGGCCTAGACTCTTCATCAGAAATGGGGAAGGGGAAGAGGGTTCAGAAATAAATAGAGAGAGAGGGGGAGGCGGATCGAAGATGGATGGAGGAGAAGATAGGTGGAGAGGAGACAGACAAGTTAATGAGGCGGCGATGGAGCCACCTCAAGCCGCACCTCCATTTCCTACCTACTAGCCTCATCCCGCCCCTTGACCTGTCCGTCCTCCCTGGACTGATCTATCTCTTCCCTACCTCCCCA